>NW_024039062.1:648174-1296348 GCF_016077235.1 Cyprinodon tularosa | reverse complement strand
TAGAGCGTGGCGTGGTTCAGTTCAGGCACGGTTCTAAGGTAACAAATAGCGCATGAGTAGACCGCTTCATCTCCTCACAGCCTCCATAATCATGAAATTTCAGACATTCATAAAAATACTAGCTTCCCTACCGTGCCACTAAATCTCCAGTGATGACTCTGCTTAGCAGTGTGATAAACCTCAACATCCGTCGTTGTTTCCTGCGTCTGTAAGCCCTGACTGTCGTTTCTCGTATCCACTTCCCAAAAGCCGACTCTGTCACGTAAATTCACCAAGGGCAGCATTTTTCACCTGACTCTCCACAAAAAACGAAATATCACAATTATAATCAAACTTCCTGAATGTTACGGGCGCCGCCATGTTGATTTGCCTGTTTACCTCTAGAGGGCAGATCGTCACCAGGATGCGAGGAACCGTGCTAGAGTGATGTGTAAATGGTCATATGGACCCAAGCTCAGTACGGTTAACTGATCCAAGCTCGGTCCAAACTCAGCACGGTTCGGTTTTCAGAGGGTCGTGTAAATGGGGTAAATATGAGAACCTTCATTGAGCACAAATACGTATGTAAGACATTGTAGACGAAGGCTGCTGATTTTTCAGTGTCCTAGGCTTCAGAAAGCCCCTTTAAAGTGGAACATATGCAAACTGCATTGGTAACATGGAGCTTTTAAATCCTTGTAAAACTCTGAATTTATTAGTCCTTGTCTGCTTAAAGGCTTTTTTTTCTAAAAAAATTGTGGGTAAATCAGGGATACAGAATACAAATCAGAGCAATGTTTTTATTTTATCTATGGTAGCCATCTAGGCAAGGAAGAGAAGTTTTCCTCAATCTGCATATGGTTGCTGCATACATCACCCTGGGGTTTGCTGTTATCCATAAGTATGAGGGAGGCACGCCTGCTAGGAACCCTTGGTTCAGATCACTTCCCCTCAGGCTATTCTCGGAAGCTTTCCTTATGCTTGTAAATTCATGTGTGCTAGCATAAGATCCAGCATGAGGGGCTGCTGCTTTGCTATTGTAAATGAATCTCATAGTCAAAGCCTTCAATGAAAAGATCAGTATTAGATTGAAGCACGCACTACGCTTATCTTTGGCGCTGCAGTGGTGTTGTATTTAAGAGAGCAACTGTTGAACATGAGCATAGAAAAGGTTGCCTGTGGATGTTTGCTTTTTTGCAGTTAGTGACAAAGAAAAGGCGTTAAAAAGAATGACTAAAACAGAGGATTTTTCCTTTTCATTTTCATCCGTTTCCCAAGGGGATATCCAGCACAGCAGTAGAAAACACAAAATATGCTTTCTTGATTTCCTGCTTGAGTATAAACCCAAAGGCCTTCAAATAATTTAAGCTTTGCTGAAGGGCTTTTTCTAAGTTAGATTTTTTTATTTTTTTTTAAAGGGGTGAATTCATGAGTTGAATTTGAACGAGATTCCAATTATTAACGAGCATTCCTGCAGGTTTGGATATTACCATTTAACCTAATCGTGACCATTTTCTTCTACCTTTATTTATAATTTAGTGCCAGGAACATAACATTGTGGCTTATCTGTAGCCCCGCCCAATACTTAATATGATGTTATAATAAAAAAGGAAAAAGAAGATAATACTGATGGGGACGCTGTAAACATACTCATGAGTGCTCAAGTATCTGTTTTAATTTAACTGTAGAATTGTTACTCTAGTAATTATACAATAAAAAAAATTAAATGAAAGGGATTATCTCTGTTCATTAGAGTTCAACAAATATTCCACATGTAAATTCAATATCTAATGTAGAATACTTTCATAAAATGTTTGCAGTCTTTTATGTCTGTCAGTTCTCTTAATTTTGCATACAATTGATCTAAATAAAACAGTTTGTTTAATCAATATTTGAATTAGGATTTGATTTAAATTTTCTCAATTCATCCAGAGACCTTTTAGTTTTAGTTATCAAGTGAAGCAACCTTTCTTTGTTCTGAACGTACACATCCATAAAAACGTGGTGTCTTACATTAAATCCAAATTAAAAGCCAAATCAGACAAAATGAGGTAGATATCCTGTCCCTGCTATGGAGAATGGACATTTTGGATGGATTTTAGAGCTTTTATTTAAGAGATGATGCCAAATAGTTCTTAATTTGCTGAATACTGGCAGCAAATTGTTTAATTCATCTCATAGTTTCTTTTCCTCTTTACTGCAAATTTTGAATTATTTAGAAGGAGCTGTTTATTGTTATTTGCAAATGCAACAGTGCAACAGTTAAATCCAACCACCTGTGATCAGTGTTGGTGAATTAAAGAGTTTGCTTTTAAATTATTTATAGTAATCCATTAATCATAGTGAACAAATCGACAAACTTGTTGGTACCCCTCATTTAATGAGAGAAAAACCCACAATGGTCACAGACATAACTTGATTACAAAGTCATCTGAGACAAGTGAAAAATACAAAATCTATAAAATGAATAAATGAAAGTCAGGCATTGCTTTTCAACCATGCTTCAACAGAATAAGTTTAAGAATTTAACTCATGAAACACGCCTGGACAAAAATGATGGCACCCAGAGAGAAGACTGAAAATAATGTGACCAAAGGGACATGTTAAAAAAAGGTGTCTACTAATCAGTATTACTGGTGTCTGCAATCTTGTATTTAGTCAGTGGGCCAATATATGGGGCTACAGGTCGTCACTATACTTTGGTGACATGGTGTCTACCACACTCAACATCGACCAGATAGACCAGAGGAAAGAAATTAGAAAGAAAATTATAGACAAGTATGGCAAAGGTAAAGGCTATAAGACCATCTCCAAGCAGCTTGATGTTCATGTGACTGCAGCTGAACGTATTGTTCAGAAATTTAAGATCCATGGGATTGTAGCCAACCTACCTGGGCGAGGCTGCAAAAGAGAAACTGATGATACATCAAAGAGACAAATAATATCGCTGGTAACAAAAGGGCCTAGAAACTTTTAAAGAGATTAAAGGTGAACTTAAAGCTCAATGAACATCAGTGTCAGATCACACCATCTGTCGTTTGAGCCAAAGTGGACTTAATGGGAGAAAACAAAGGAAGACAGGAATTTACCAAGCTAAATGTTGACAAGCCACAAAGCTTCTAGTAGAATATCCCATGGAAGGATGAAAAAAAATATTAAACTTTTTGCCAAGGTCCGTCACCTCTATGTTGACAGACAGAAAAAGAAGCATATAAAGAAGAGAACACTGTCCCTACTGAGGAATATGGAGGAGGCTCTGTTATGTGCTAGAGCTGTTTGCTTTATCTGCTAAGAGTGTCTCGAGTATCTGCAGGAAACAATGAAATCTCAAGACTATTGAGGGATTCTAGAGAGAAATGCGCTGCCCGGTGTCAGAAAGTCTGCTCTCAGTCTCAGGTCATGGGTTTTCAACAGGATAATGATCCATATCACACAGCTAAAAACACCCAAGAATTGCTAAGAGGAAAACATTGGACTACTCTGGATTGGCCTCCTATTAGCCCTGACTTACATCATATTGAGCATCTTTGGTAGGAGCTGAGATTGCTGTCTGGAAAAGGCAGCCTTCAAAGCTGCAACTGCAGCAGTTTGCTCTTGAGGAGTGGGCCAAAATACCTGCTGTTACAGCAACCATTGAATTGCATAAAGGTAAAGTAAAGGGGTGCCATTACTTTTTGTTCAGTCATGTTTGATGAGTTTATTTTTTCTATTATTTTGTTGAAAGATTGTTAAAAGTAAGTTTACTTATTACTTTTGTTAGATTATAGTTATTACTGTGTCCATTGTGGGTTTTTATTGCATTAAATGAGGGCTATTTTGTCCAAATGTCTATATATGTATGTTCAACAAAGGTAAGCATGAACTATTTTATTTTAAGTAACTCCACACACAGAGTAGAAATGCAATTAGAAAGTATAAGGAGTTTACAAGGAGTTGGAATCAGTCATAAGATTTTATTCCATTTATTTACGAGACAAAGGCTGACATTAATACTCACACTTGGTTTGCTTCTTTTTTTTTTTTTCCTAGCCCAAACGTGCCTTAACTGTAACTCCAATGTTGCATTTGTTATTAGTTGTTTTATTTTGTTACTAAATTGAATGTGTGAACAGTTCTTTCATTTTTACTTAAACTGTTTTTTCGTTGTGGGTCACTGTAAGGTCATATGTATCAGTATAACAGACCTACAACAAAGCAGTACAACCCATGCATTGTGAGGGTAGTGCAATACATACAAGACTGGCCACTTCATCAAGTGAGGTATCCTGAATAGGGTCAGATTTCTTCACTACATCATGACACACCGTAGAGACATTTTATGGCTCGGTGTCCAGGCAGTGTGATAAATGAGTCCTCAAGGCTTCTCAATCAGGAAAACACAATAAACAACATTTAATTTAATTGTGTTTGTGCATTTTGTAGAGCAGGTATGAAAAATATCAACAAGAAAGATTAGAGCAATAACTCCTGAACAGTGCTTCTATGAAGATATTTATTACCTTGAATCTTAGATCTTTTAACTATAAAGGTTACTGTAGGATTTCTCATACCTTACTCTTAGAATATTGTGTTTGAAATGTGTTTTTTTCCAAAAAACATTCAAATTTGTTTTAACAGGGGAACAATGCAGTAGTTGTCTTCAGTTATTTCTATTTGTTTAAATACAAATTATAAACTCTTAAGTGGACATTATCAAGTAGGAGCTTCCCATAATATAATCACTTTGAAAAAAAAAAAAAGATAAAAATACTTTTACAATATCACATTATTAAGGTAAAACACATAAACAATGAGATTATGCCAAAACCATAATCAGAAAGTCAGAAGAATATTTTCTGGTAATGAACCCCTGAAACGGGGGAATTAGAAAAAGGACCATCTCTTGCTCATATTGTCACATTATAAATGTACTGTTAAATTAATTATTAATAAGTTAATAGCTTGTTTGTTTGTTTTTTAAACATTGAATGTATACATTTTCCACAAAAATTGACTGAGTGGACAATTTAATTTCTGTTGTTGTTAAAGATTACCAAGGTAACCGGCTCTGGCTGCAGCTTAACGTTATGTTTAGCAATCCAAAGTATCATTTGAGAGGAAACCAGCACAGTAATTTAAAACAATCAGTTTTAACACTCTTTAATGGACACCCTGTAGCCAATCATAAAAAAGTAAGCATCCAGATCATTTACGTTTATTAAAAACCAGAAACACGCTATTTTTCATACTGACCCTAAAATAATTCATGATCATTCATCTGTTATTTGATTTTGACACGAAGAATCAAACAGAGATACGGATCAAAGGTTTTGCCCTCCTGCTTTTTGTCCAGAAGCCCCAGGTTGCATAACTAGTTAATGTTAGAAGGTTAATTTGTTGTTAGTAGCTTCCCAGCTGTAGTTCTATTAGCGCTTTATATGAAGATCAGGACTGGGAGGGGCTCTTCAGCTGAAAGAAATAATTATTTTATGTTTTATTCAAATTGAATAATCCAGATTGTTTTTTGTAAGATTTTTTTTCTGTACTTTGTAAAGAATTTGATGCATAGATCTGCAGAAATCTACTAAAAAGCAGCATTAGTTTTGATGATCCTCCTCGTCTGACTGTACTATAGCTATGTTTCTGAAAGTCTGTCTCCTGTTGTGTGAACTTCAGGTGATAGGATTCTTCAGTCAACGTCTGGAGCAGGCTGGAAGTGACCTGTCAGTGGAGAGGGTTCAAGAGGTCATCATGAAGGGAGCCCAGGCCCTGCCTACAGACAGACTGAAGGTAAAACAGCAGACAGGACAGCAGAACACAGAGCTGATTGTTAATGAAGGCTGTCTAAAGATAAGAGAAACAGTACATGTGTAATGTAAACAGGCTGCAGACCCTGAGGTTCTGCATGGCTGCAGGGTAATAGAAGACAAACTAATGAGTCTGCCTGCACAGACGAATGGGGAGTGGGGGGGTGGGGGGGAGTATTAGATGTTGATGTAAAAAGGTTCAAGGAAAAGATGAAACTGCTACTGAGACAAAAAGACCAGAGCCCACTTCTCATCAGTATTAATGCAGATCTCCCTTCCATCTCTGCCGGCCTGCTACATGTGAACATGTAATGACATTTCAAGGATATGGGATGGGGGAGCTGGGAGGCACTTTGTCATGGACACATAAGATTGTAGGGAGAGGGGCGGGAGGGGACATAAATCTGCCACAGCGCCTCGTTACCCTATCCTCCTGGCGGGTTCGCTAACCCCTCCCGTCCCAAAGCTCTTCCATTAATCAGTGAGGGAATATGTTACCAGGGGTCTCCTCACAGCACTCCCCACCAGCACAGAGGCTCTTAATTGCATGTTTCATCATGTGTTTCATGTTCTATACTTGGCGGCAGGCTGCGAGGCATTTGTCTCACTTGCCGATGCCGAAGAGGGATGGCGTATTGCCATCAGTTTATGTGCGTTCCAAGTCTCACCTCCCAGTCAGCACCTCCAAGCATTAATGCTGCAATCAACCATAAATCCAAAGAATTGTACATGTGTATAACCCTGCTATGTCCTTCAGCGGGACTGGTGCTCATGCAGCGCACTCTGCACCAGCTGAAACATACATGTATGTCATTTGTGCTGCTATAACTAAGAGCATGGCTTCATTGGCCTTGGTTGAGTTTCACATTGACTTTCCAACCACCTGAAAGCTTTCCAGCTCCACTGGGTGACATGAAGCAAAAGAAAATATCTAGGCAATGTCTCCTCTGGGAGGAGCCCGTGCCGTCTGATGGTACCATCACTCAAACTCACAGCTGTCTCTCCTCTTCTGCTTTCCTTCACCCTATGAGCTCATCCTGCTGTTTTGCCCCCAATCTAAAAAGAACGAAAAAAATCCATATGTTAGATGAATGTTGTATGGAATTGTCAATGAGTCGATAATTGCTCAGAAAAAGGAGGATTGGTGACTCAATCAGTCGAGCCTTCAAGGAGCGGCCTGAGGAGAGAGGATGTGGAGCCCTGCCGGCATCCTCCAAAGAAAACAAATTGAGTCAAAGGATGTTATTCATCTTGGTTGGTCAATCACAAGTGAAGCTGGCCTATTCAGTAGTAATTACTTCCGATGAGGAGGAGTCACTGTGGTTTGTATGTTGTTGTTTTTTTCTTCACTGAGGTGGGATCAACAGTGAAAAAATTAATGCCAGATGGAATTTTTATGTTGCAAAAATTGTTGAACCCCCCCAGAAAAAACAATGGCGTATCGATGTGACCCAGGTCCCTGGTTTCCTCTTGGGACACCAAAACGACACTCTGGAGGCTGAATGGTAACCCTTTCCTCTGCATCAGGAAAAAAAAGTATTTTAGTTATAAAGCTATGACTATTTTTTATTGTTTACTTTGTGAAATTGCAGCAGCAACATTTCAAAAACTCTGCTAATAATCAACAAAACAGTGAGTTTTTAATGTGTGCATGGGAATATAAACAGTTTCAAAATCTAAAAATCGAACTTGTCATAAAGCTTTAGTCCATCCTTTCCCTGCAGACAGGCATAACCATTATCTTTCACAGATAAAAATCAATGTTTTTATGACTGAACTATGCTATGCTTTATTTTTTCAAAATATTTGTTTGATGGTATTTTGATTTTATACAGAGAATCAAGGTTAACATGAAGTTTACAAGATTTAGCAGTCATTTTTTTTGTGTCCTTTTAGAAATGTTACAGGCAGGATTAGAGCTGTATTGGCAAAGTTTTTGGTATCTCTTAATATCAGAAACTGCCCCATGTGTACTGTTGACAGAGATCATTTCAACCATGACGGGTTTGATTTGTTTCTCTGGAAACGATTAGTCAAACACTGCTGGTAGCTGTCAAGAAAACTATTTCTCTTAGACCTTAAACAAACAGATCCTTGTTATTTTAAGCAACAAAGATCAGTGTTGACACTTGAGTACAAAGGGCCGCTTCCTTTGAAGGAATTAGAAGCATTTAGACAAAAAACCTTGATGTGTAAATTAAGCTCCAACTGAGACAATGTGTTAAAGACGGTGTAAATACCACAAAGATGACCCTCGTTGTCTTGTCACTCTGATGTCTCTGACCTCGTCTGTCGTTGTGTGTGTTGTCTCAGGGTGTTTGGTGCTCATAGGCAGGGCTTGAGGAATGTGTTGTTTAGCCTGTCCAGCTGAAATCTGCTTTATTGAGCACTGATAGCCTACAGACTCTCTGTCTCCTGGTGGGGGCAACGGATGGAGGGGGTGAGGCAGCAGTAATTATCAGCTGTCCCTCAGGTTACTGGTTCCTCACAGCCCTGATGGCTTCTGACCACTATATTCAATTCATTTTATTTATATAGTGCCAATACACAACACATGTCACCTCAAAGCACTTTACAGTTCACCAGATCATACACTCAAATTGATTCAAAGTTTTCTATTTAAGGAAAACCAGTTGATTGCATCGACTCATTGACTCAAATGCAAGCCCTCACACTCAGCATACTTGTAGCAACAGTGGAGAGGAAAAACTCCCTTTTAACATGAAGAAACCTCCAGCAGATCCAGGCTCAGTATGAGCGGCCATCTGCCGAGGCCGACTGGGGTTCCAGAAGCAGAGATACAAAAAGCAGCTGTAAAAGCGACCCCGTCCAGGAAACACACAGCCAGGCAGACGAGCTCTGAGCCAGCTCCCATGTCAGAGGATGAAGAGAGCATATCCAGCCAGTCAAAGTCAGAGAAACAGGACTACACATGAAAAACTGGCCGATCTCCAACATCTATAAACTGAGGTGTTGATGGAAGCAGCAGAGCTGATATTTCTCTCCAGGATGGTGTCGCAGCAGGAACAGGCGAGGCGAAGCTACTATGGGAAAAAGGAGAGAGAGCAGAACGTCAGAGGTTGAACTAACAGATTCTGCAGAGTGGAAGAATAGAGATAGAATGAAGCAAAATTATGAAATAGGGGTCCCTATGTCCTCCAGAAGTTTCAGCCTATAGCAGCATAACGCTAAGGGTAACCTGAGCCACTCTGACTATAAGCTTTATCAAAAAGAAAAGTTTTAAGCCTACCCTTAAAAGTAGACAGAGTGTCTGCCTATTTTTGCAATATTTCGCAGATGAAAGAAGGAAATTCTAGAAACCTCTTTGATATGGGATTTAAATGACAGGTCCTGATCAAAAACAACACCAAGATTTTTTACTTTATTATCTGAAATCAGTTTAATCCCATCCAAATGAAGTGACTGGCTAATCAGATTCTTTTTCAAGGACTCTGGTCCAAATACTCTAACTTCTGTTTTGTCTGCATTCAGAAGCAGAAAGGTAAGAGTCATCCAGGTTTCAATGTCTTTAGGACATGTCTGTAATCTATGTAATGGGTTAGCTTCATTTGGATTTATAGACAGATAAAGCTGAGTATCATCAGCATAACAGTGGAAATTAATCCCATGCTGTCTAATAATGTACCGATTGGGAGCATATATATAGTAAAGAGAACTGGTCCTAGCACTGATCCGATAACCCTTGAGCATGTGGAAGATTTGTCATTACCAGGAACAAACTGAATTCAATCAGATAGATAAGATTTAAACCAGTCTAGTGCTGTTCCTTTAATTCCTACAAAATATTCAAGTATTTCTAAAAGAATATTATGGTCAACTGTATCAAATGCAGCACTGAGATTTAACAGGACAAGTACAGATACAAGTCCAATATCTGAGGCAATGAGAATATCATTAGTGACTTTCACCAGAGCTGTTTATATCCCCACACTCACAAATTTCTATAATAACACCAATGCATCCAAACTAACCTGTCCTTATAATACAGTGTTTACACCCTCTTTATGATTGACATTGTCCTTCATAACCAAGCACTGATTTAGTTACTTCCGTCCTTAAAACCAAACTTGACCAGGAGATATTTATAGAACATAACAAAGTCCATTTCATAAGCCTTGGACTTCTTTACCTGCATGCAAATTCAGTTGTGTACTCTGGGTTACGTTTTCTCCGTAGCTGCATTCTTCTGCGTCTGGCCAAGATCTGGCAGGTCAGCAGCCTGTAGAGGAGGAAAGGGAACACAGAGTCCTGAGTGGAGATATGAGGCCAGCCAGTCAGTCTGTGTTTAGGGCCGAGGGTCTGACCGGCCGGGACCTTTAGCTAACTGATCTGTTCTCCAGCCAAGTGGGTCCAGACAACAAACTGGAGGAGGGGGTTAATAAGCAAGGGCGATAGTAAACCTCTGGAAATATGTAGAGAGGAAATCCCAGCAGAGACAGAATAAAGGGCAGATAAGATTAATGATGAGGATGCTTTACTTGTTCTCCACAGCCTGCAAGGGATGTTTTTCTTTAGCCATATCTAAAGTTTCCTGTTACCCAAAATCCCCAGCTGTGTCTGTCCAATATAGAAGTAGAAGGAAAACAGTGGCCACTGTGACTCAGGGATTTTTTTCTCTGTTTTCTTATGATGCATTCGGTGTCTAGAATCTTGGCTTGTATCTGTCTGATTTAATTTTTTTCTAAAAACATTGCTTTGGGAAACAGTCAAGGGAAAATATGTTAAAGAGCTCAAATACAATCTTTCCTCCCTTTTTAATCTGTTGTAAGTTTCTCAAAGCATGTAATACACAAACTGGAGTTTTACTAAATGTGTAAAATGCCTTTAAAGGAATCCATCCCCTGCTGCAGCAGCAATAGTGAAAAAATGCTTCAGCTCTGACAGTGAGCTACGAAGCTTTTGAAAATAAATGCTTTGGTTGTTTAAAACGTTTTCATTGTTTCTCGGAGTGAATGTATGGGTCAAACAGTGAAGTGATTCATACCATGTGAGCAGACTTTTAGAGGTAAAAGGATTTTGATCCAACAAAGAAAAATTTCTGATTGGACAAAAGGCATGCGTCCTTTTTAAATAAAATAATACATTTTAAAGGATTATCAGTTTTTTATAAAACCCATTTCTGCCCTTTTTCCCCCCACTTTTTGATTCTTAATGTTATGTCACAAGTTTATTCATAGCTTTCTTGATTATTAATTGTAAATAAAAATAAAATAAATCCAAGAATTAAGCTCTGTGAGGGAGCTCCATCATCTGAGAATGAGAGAAATAAACCACAAGCAGTTCCTGAGGGTTTAAAATAAAAGTAGTGTTTGAAATCAACTTTGATCAGGCCACCTTACAGAAGTTTACCACCTTAACACCAGGCCTGTCTTTGCCATTGTTTGCAGCCTGACTATATCTAATTGCTTGTAATGTTGGATAACTTTCTTGCCAAACCATCTACAAAAACCATAAAGAATAACACAGCCTCCACAGTTTCTTCATTTTACTTTATATTACAAAAAACAATGAACAAACTGCATTTATTAGCTTTGATATGGGATCTATGCCTTTATTTGAAGACATAACTGCTAAGAAGGGGGCAACAATACATGCATTATTTAACAAAGAATCCTGGACTGAGGCAAAAATAAAAGTATTTTGTTTTGGGGTTTTAATAGTATTCTTCAGAGCCCTGGTCTCTCTTGATTTATGGTCAACAGAATCTCTTCATTTCTTGGGCATGTTGGGATGTGAGGCATGTTTCAGACAGACGATACGAGCATTGACATTATTAGCGCCTAATTTGCATTGTAATTAATTAATGTGAATAAATATCTGATAGATTGATGGAGCAGCTTCAACAAACCAAAATTCCAAGATGCTGATGAAGATTCTCAGTCATCCAGGTCATAGTCTTTCCGTAAAAGTTCAAAAAATATCCACTGGACTTGGTTTCCAAGATTTTAAGACGTTTCACCACCTCTCCAGGAATTGAGAAAGCATCCTGGAGAGGTGGCGAAACGTCTTCAAATCTTGGAAACCAAGTCTAGTGGATATTTTTTGAACTTCTACGGAACAAAATTCCAAGAGTTTAAAAAACATTCACCAAAGGTCCAGACATGGTCAATAATCTATTCTCCGTTATTACTGGAAAAGTATGGTTTTGTTTTTACAGAAGAGAACAGCATCATCTTACACCCATCACCACTTCTATGCCTAAGCATTTATAATCTTATGTGCCAAAAAAACTGAACTACATTTGTTTATTTAATTTGGATGTTTTTTCTGCATTAAAAAAGACCAGATTTAGCAGGTTTTCATCTTTTATTTGTTATGTTGATGTTGCCATATAAACCAAGAAAGAATTATTATTGGTTGAGTAAAAAATGTTCACCTTGTCTTAGTACACTTACAGAGTAACATCTGCACTTGCTGTGAATGGACTTTAACATCTAATTGGCTTAAATTTTAATTTCTGTAGATCACAAGAACTTAACTTGTTTTATTCTAAATAATAACTGAATAAACCATTTTAGTTTTACTGGTATTTTGATAGTGAACTTATCAGCCTACTGTAGCGAAATTTATCAAAAACCACAAAGGTAAATTTAACAAATCTGCGAAATGAACTCTAGAAATATTACTTACTATTTTCTATAGACATTGCCTCGAATTGACCGAATTATGCCCCAACTAAGAGTAGGGCATAAAAAGCTTGTTATAACATAACCTTTACACCCAAACAACCCTTTATTCCAACAGGTGGGGAATAGAAAGTAGTTTTTAACTAATGTCAGGTATGCTTAATAACACCCTTCTGATCAAACTCAAACTAACCCATACATGAGAGCTACTCATCATCATCTTGCTGCCAGGTTAGATTATTTTATCGTACATTGCAAGATATAGTTGCATGTTTCCCTGGGTGAATTAAATCTGTCACTTTAATTAATACCACACATTCTGACAGTGTGTTGACATAGCCAGGTTTCCTAATTAATGCTTTAATGATCTTTTATTAGCACAGTAGCTTTACAATATCTACACGCAATTATAATCGCATTAATCTCCTCAGCAACCTTCTGTCTCTGTATATATGGTGATATTAAAGTCAATATGTATAAAACATTTCTAATTATAAGAAAAAGTTGGGAGAAGTTTTTCTTTTTTCATCCTCTTGGTAAATTGAAGCTGGGGTTGAGTTATTGTCACCATCAGTGTCATATGAACATTTGATGAGTTGGTAGACTGAGACGAGTCACCTGCATAGAAATGCCATCAGGGTAGTACAGCTTCTTCATTGTGTCTGGCCATCACAATGGTTCTGGTGTGTGTGGTCTAGTCTCTCTAGCCTGGCATATGGCCTGTGACCCCGGAGCCCCTCTGTCTGTGTCATTATGATACCGATAGCGCGGCTGTGAATAGAGGCAGTCAGGACAACACATAAAGGCCACGGCGTCTGTCTTTCAGCGCAGACTGATTACTGGACTGCGTTCGTGCTCATACATGCATGTTTAGACAGGATATAATGAGGTGCCCTTGTATTATTGATGCTCTCTGCTCCTGCTGCCTACCTGCTGTTAGGTGGGCTGGCAGATGCTTGGTTTGGTCTGCTCGGTGGGCTATCCTTCTGAGTGAGGAAAAGATCATTCAGCATTTCATATGAAAAGATCTTACACTTTTTTTCAGAAAACAGAATATTGTATGGAGCCACTGCTTTATTGTGATCATGATTACTTGTGTTTTACATCTTTGGTTACAGTTTTCTTTTGCAGAATTAAGCAAATACTATTAATTATGTAGGAAAGAACTCCCTTTGACTGGCAAAGAACAGAACATTAAACATTTAGCTGTGGAATGTTAGACTTAGACAGACTTTGTCATTTTGTACACATAGAGAGTATATAAAAAGAAATTTCGTTCAGTACAGCTCTCAAGACACTTTCATTTTTTAAAGTGAGGCTGTGATAAAGGTAAGCAGTAATGATGATGTAAACGTACGACTGTATATTGGTTAGAGTTACAACATTGAGGTTGTTTTTTTTTTTTTGTCTTTAAATTAAAAAACCTTAATGAATGGAGGAAACAATTGCAAAACCTCTTATCTCAATCATAAAGTAAGCTGGCTGTGGTTTGATCCTAGTCTTTCTACAGTATTTCATCCCCTCTGCTCACTTTGTCCTGTTATTTGAGAACCCTAATGAGGAAGAAAGACCTAGAAAGAGGCACTTTCATCCTTTGAATGATAGGATGCAGCTGTGGCCCTTTTCTCTATTGAGCCCCCCAACATCTTGCATAGTAGAGAGGAGCACCAAAGGAGACAGTATCCACACCTTTCCATTTTACTCTGCAGACCTTAGACTTTCAAGACAAAACAGTCCAGTAAATCTACCGAAATGCACTGTAGTCAATGGGGGGGGGGGGGGGGGGGGGGTGTAATAAGCTGAGAACAGGGAGTTGGTGAATCACTTTAGCCTCTTTCCCACTGATATGAGGATTGAAGCAGGTTTTTCTAGCACGGGTTAACCTGCTAACAATCGGCATTTGGCTCCCTTCCCATTGTCAAAAAAGCAAACCCACGCTTGCAAGCTTCGTAGCCCCTCTTCCCACGCCGCTACATGTCTGGTGACACCATCCCGCTGGGTTAGCATTGATGTCAGGAATCAGGAAGGTAATGGAGAGAAACATGGAAGGATGTCAGGGCGTAGTCGGTGTGCTTTATTGTTCAACTCTCGTCTGTCTGAATCTCACCAGTGCTGTGCCATGTTTATCGAATGTAATCGAGTTTTTTTTTGGCTTGTTAGATCAGACACAAATGGCTCAGTGTTGTGACGTACATTTTTTGCTCTCAGTTGATCTAATGTAAATTGTTACAACTTACCCCTTTCCCACTGGTCGAAAAACCTGCTGAAACCCACAACCAATCAGCTTTTAGTGGCAGTGGTAGCAGCTCACTAACTCGTGTTGACCTATGTCAAACGACTCAGCAAGCCTCTCGGGTTAAAATCTCATTCAAACAGATAGGCTCCTATCGGCATACAGTGGGAACATATAACCGAGTCAACCCTCTAATTTACGTGATAACACTGAGCACAAAGTATGGGTGTTACAACATTGCACCAGTCTTGGCTGATTGAACAAGCCAAAACGACTCTGCTTACATTCGATAAACATGGCACAGCACCGGTGAGTGGTATTCGGAGGGACAAGAGAACAAAACAATAAAGCACACTGACTATGCACTGACTTCCATCTGTGTTGCTTTCATTCTTTACTTTCCTGATTTCTGTCGCACTGGTGACATCATCAATTGGGGGGACAGAGGCCAAGCAGCCTGCCAGCGAGGGGTTAGACCCAACTTTTTATGAAAATGGGGAATGGAACCAAAATTCTGATTGTAAGCAGGTCGACATGTGTTTGAAAAATCCACTCTAACCTGCTAATTTCAATGAAAAAGAGGGTTCTGTATTCGGATCGGAACCAAGCCGTAATAAGGTGATTTAAACCCAGGCCACTTGCCGAGTTCTCTGATCTACTTGGGTCAGTGAGCTGCTCCCACAGCCACTAAAAGCTGATTGTGAGTGAGAAATTGCTATTTGTGGCATAGTTTGGAAACAATCATATGATTCTGAATGTGAACAAAACAAGTAAATGATTAAGTTCAATGCAATTACCATCATGTGTATAGAAGTTGAGATGGTGGACGAATACCTCGTTGTTAACCTAAAAACCAGACTGGACTAGAGATACAACTAAGTATCCGTCAACAAGAACTGACAGAGCAGACTGTCCTTCGGCAGGAATCCTGCGAACACCTCCAGTGTTTGCAGCAAGATGCTGGATATCTTCTGTAAGTGTGCTATGGAGATTGAGATCTCTTCTGCCATCATCTGATTCTGATCTGTTTGGGTTACAGCACTTGTAGCACTTAATGTTCTGGGAACTCCTCTAGAACCTCTGAAGAAGATTTTACAAATCAGAATTCTTCATAAAATGGTGAACATCATGAAGAACCCTGAGCATGCTCTTCAGAAAACCCCTAAAGTTAGGGCATTTAATTCCCTTTAGGGATCAATTTTGTTCCTGAGTTCTTTGTGACATTGTTACAGATGCCTTTTTTTCATTTCAACTGCATCCTGTAAAACTCGCAATGTGCCCAAGTATCTAAGCAACCAGACGTTGTGTGCTTTTCAAAGTGGGAAGCAACTGCAGACCAAACTTTGTACACGGTTGTTTTACATCCAGTAAAACAACACGAATGTCCCTCATAATCTAATTCTTCAGTCTCTAGTGATTTAAACTCTTCAGAAATGCTTTGATGAACCATCTTGTGCTTCATTTAACATTGATGTACACCAGTTTGCTCTGACCAGATCATTTGATCCGTCCATCAGCAGGAATCTTGCATCCTTTGCTTCTGATCTTACATAAAATGGATAAATATACGAAAGAAAATGGCAACCTCTTTTAATTAAATTAGCGACTTGGCTGAGAGTTTTCTTGAAAGTAAAAAAATAGCCATCTCTAGTGTTGACACAATGATAGAAAAATAGAAAAGGCAACATATGTTATGAAGCTGATTACAGAAGCTACTTCTAATTGTACCTTTGACTTTTTTACACATTTCAAAACAACTGAATCTGTTGTGCTGATGATTCAGTGGAGAGAGATTAATGTCAATCAAAAAGAAACCCTGGTATGAATCATCTTTCACTGTCTCTAAGCAAAAAATGTTATTTTTGTTACCTTGAAAAAGTTCTGTTAACTTCAACATTTTTACCAATGTAGAGTTCATCGCCATGTCAACCAGCTTCAAGCGATGCCGTCTTTTTTTTCTTTTCTTTTTTCCTTACACTACATTAGTTAAGGGTCAAAACATGGGTGGAATGAAGAATTAAGATCTTTCTTCCTCATGACAAAACAGAGCAGCAACCACTTTAATGCAGATATTTCCAGAAAATGCACAGCACTCTAATAAGAGTAAAAATGAGGGTGGTTGGATTTAATGTTCCTGCTGTTGTTGGGCTGCCACAGTGTCCGGCATCTGACAAAAGTTTGGACACTTGAAGTTACATGCGATTTCATAAATTTTCTTTCTGTTTTGTTTGTGTGAACAGAAGTTTCCGGAGCTGAAGTTTAAGTACGTGGAGGAAGACCAGCCGGAGGACTTCTTCATCCCCTACGTTTGGTCGCTGGTCTTCAATTCGGGAGTCGGCCTCTATTGGAACCCGCATGGCATCGAACTGTTCAGTATGGACTCTGGCTGAACAATAAAAAACCAAAACATTGAGTCTTCATCTCCGTTCAGGACAGATGAAAGGACTGATGGTGTGGGTGTGTGTGTGTTTTACCATCTGTAGTACATGCTCGCTGCTTTCAAAGTGCCTCAACCTTGAACATGACAGAGTTCCATTTATGCAGCACAACCTTTTATTGTAATAACAGTTTTTTTCTTCAACACTGAAGCCTCGTCAGCGCTGGGTAACGGCGCGCTCTGCAGCTTCCAGATGTTTCCCCGTATCTTTCTGTGAGAAACGCACATACCCATTTCTGTTTGGCTAAGAAGCTCAGGTCTCTGAGAATGGATGATCACTTTTCAGAGAACAGGTCATTGAAAAACAAGATAAGACGGTACCTACATGTTACACAGCTCCAATGTACAATTTAGGTCCTTAACTGCATCGTAATAAACGTAGTTTTTAATATTGAGGTAATAAATTTAGGTTTTCTTTGGTTCCCTCATGAGAATAGCAGTGATTTATAACAGCTTTGTCAGTGAAGTTGCCGTTAGGTTCAAAAACAGCCAGAGAAATGTGATTGTTAACTTTTAGGGAAAATATGCAGTGTCCCTTGCCGTTTAATATTCCTTATTCATGTACAGTTTAATTAGAGCTCAGTACCCGTCCCTAGACGATATTCGCCTCCTGCATCACTGTGATTCATGCGATTCCATCGTTGCTTCCAGCCTGTATTCACTCAGCATTTATCATTTGTATCTTTCTGGATAGTCACCCACAGCAAGTACTTAAACTAGGACAGACAGCTCATTTCCTGTCCTGTTGTGCATAGCTGCAAATCTCTTAAATTTGTTACTTTCTCTGCATGTTTAACTTGAGATTAAGTTATTTATTTTCATGTATATTGTTTTTCTTATATGAATATGTAAAGAGGCATATTATGGAGGTCTAAATATAAATGATGGAAGAAGCAAATGGTGTTTTGCTGATGAGGTGAAAGGAGACATGATTGTTTCCAAGTGGGAAATTTTCCTCGTATTATTGCGACCTCAGCTTTCATTTTGGGAATTTACTTTAAAAATAGGAGTTTCAATAAAATGGTTAAATCGGCTTGTTTCCGTCACATTATTATTAAAAAATGCTTTAACAAAGATGTTAAAGCATTTCATAAGCAAGTCGTTTATTTTTTATTTGTCCCATTTCTCTTTATCTTTCTGATTTCTTTAAATGTTGCTGTTTTTCTCAGAAATTTTTAAGGTCATTAAACCAATCCTAAGATAATCTGAGTGAAATCAAGAAGCTCTTTTCCTAAAAATGTCATTAATTGAAAGAAACCAAGAGAGCTTTATTTGAAAGACTAATTGCCACACTGACTGAGAAACCATTAGAACCAGTCTGAAATCATGAAGTAGGCTAAATTAAATTAAAGAAAAGTTTATAAAATCCTCCACTGGTGATATTAAAAGTTTATTTCCAACACTTGATGGCAGCAGTTGCTGCCAAGGTCAGCAAAACCACTTAGGGTTTTTTTAAGTGGAAAAAAACAGTAAAACTGATTTATCTGTATTTCTAATTCTT
This sequence comes from Cyprinodon tularosa, assembly GCF_016077235.1. Taxonomy (NCBI): domain Eukaryota; kingdom Metazoa; phylum Chordata; class Actinopteri; order Cyprinodontiformes; family Cyprinodontidae; genus Cyprinodon; species Cyprinodon tularosa. The sequence goes on along the minus strand of NW_024039062.1, from coordinate 1,277,765 downwards.
CTGCCGCACAAATAATGTGGCATCATTGCTGCATAGGTAGCGTAATATCAGAAGAAGACACAAGGTTTGGATTGAAAATGTTTGCCACGCGATGACACCAACTGTACTTCTGCAGCTCCAACTTCCCAGGAGTATTACACACCATTTGGCTCTACTGTAAATGGTTATCATGACTGAAATTTCTCCGCTATCAAGGACAGTTTAATGGAAGCAATCAGATGTAAAGAATGGCTTACAGTAGTTTTAGCACAGGCCAGGCTGTAGGTTACAGTGACATTGGAAGCTGAAGGAGACTAAAGCGTCTCCTTTCTGTGCTCCTTCTCTCACCTGCTTTATTAATGTAGCAGCAGATGGCTGAATGGAGCTTTCCACAAAGTGACATGGCTCTCCTCTTTTCTATATGGAGCAAGGGGGCATTGAGAAGATGGATGAAGCATGGGATTATGGGATGGCTTGTGTGTTTTCTCCATGTCTGTACTTTGTCCTGAACTGTTTTACCAAAGCAGGACGACTCCAGAGCGAGAGGTCATACCCAGATCAGTTTTCTGCAGAGAATTATTAAAAGTGGGACACTCTGGAGTCTGGTTTTTCTAAAGTGCTGCTTACCCCCTGTGACTCAAAGCTCATTAACTCTACTGATTGCCTCTGCAACAGTGGGAGGTCGGTAAGTTCACCCGTTTTAGGATAAGGTCAGACCAGGAGTCAACCTCGATCATAACATGGAAAAAGATCTTAAATGTGTTAGGAAATGGGTACATAACCGCCCACAGTACTGCACATCTGACCTGGAATGATAACAGACTACGTAGGTTGGACATTTAACTAAAAGAATTTAAAAAAGAAAGATATAAAGACGAGACGGACACACTGACATGATCTTGATGTCTGCAAGATACCAAAGAACTGGTGACAATAAATGGAATGACAACCTCTGGTTACTCTCCATACCCCTCACTGAAACCAGCCTTTAGATAATAATAATAAAAAAGCCACTAATATTATGTACAGTACATATGAACATACATGGAGTTATAAGCCAGGCTTGCAACTAATTAAAATACAATCCAGACCCACTTAAGAATTTAAAGCATTATTCGTCCTTCTACTTCTAAATTCTTCACCATGTCTTGTGACATTTAGCTGTACAGTTGGTGTGGTTACATAAAAACAGCAGTGATAAAGAAATGCTGATCAATCCTTGTTCCTTCGATGGGTTGGCCAAGCTCCATCTTATATCAGAGATCTGATTGTTCCTTATGTCCCTAACAGAGCACTTCGCTCTCAACCTGCATATTTACTAGTGGTTCATAGAATTTAGGCTCCTCTCCTGTGGAACCAACTACCAGTTTTAGTCCATGAGGCAGACACCCTGTCTACTTTTAAGGGTGGGCTTAAAACATTCCTTTTTGATAAAGCTTACGTTTAGAGTGGCTCAGGTTATCCTGAGACATCTCTATAGTAATGCAACTATAGGCTTAGACTGTTGGAAGACATGGGGACCCTTTTCATCATCCTGCTTCATTCTATCTATTCTCCCATTCTGCTGAACATGTTAATTCAATCTCTAACTTTATGCTCTCTCTGCTTTTTCTCGCAGTAGCTTAATCTGGTCTATTCCTGTTTGGCTGTGACACCATCCTTGGATGTATTTTGTATTTCTACTTCTTTCTTTACGTCTGCTTCGGTCTCCTTGAACCCCAGTCGGCCTCGGCTGATGGCTGCACACACTGAGTCTGGTTCTACTGGAGGTTTCTTGCTGTTGGAAGGGAGTTTTTCCTCTCCACTGTCTTTACAAGCATGCTTGGTGTGAGGGATTGCCTTTGAGTCAACGAGTCGATGCAATCAACTGGTTTTCCTTAGATAAAAAACTTTTAATCAATTTGGCTGCATGATCTGGTTGAATTGTAAAGTGCCTTGAGATGACGTGTTGTGATTTGATGCTTTATAAAAAAAAAATGAATTGAATTGTTGGATCTAGAATTGATGTCACAACCAACAATGGATTTGCTAGCCAATGTGTTTGTCAACCAAGTTGAACACAAAAAGCAAAATACATCCATAAAATCCTCTTTGTCTACCATGCAAATTAAACTTACTGGCAAAAAGAAAAAGCATTTGATTGCACCTTCTGTTTGCATTTCTTTAAATTAACCACACACAGTGATATGCAACCTAAGATATTGAGTTTTCAAATGCTGAGAAGTACGTGCTTATTAGCCTGTTAGCTTGCACTTGTCTGGAGCAAAACAATCATAAAAGCACCTAGCAGTGAAAGTAAGGGCGTTATATTCTGATTCGTACAAAATACAATATCATAACAGAAAAATTTGTATGTGTTTAAGAAAAGTGTAAATCAGCCTTTTGTGTCTAATTTTGTAAAAAGAAAAATAAAAGCTAAAAAAATTAAATGTGTACAATAGTTGTCCAATATTTTTCTGTCACTGTGTTTCTGCTATGTGTTTTTTTGATCATAGGTTTTCGTACTGCCAATTTTGAACATTGCAGGTTTTTGTTTTTCGTTTCTCTTGTATTCATTGCTCCCAATGACATTCAAATTCTAGACAAAAGGTTCTCCTTTTTCTCATAAGTGTAGATTCCCCACTGGAGTTGTTGACAAATGGCAGACACGTTTCTTATTTTTCCTACACAATGAAAAGAGACACATCAGCTTCTTGCCTTTAACCCCAGGATTTTTCTTTTCTTTTTTTAATTATGTCTTGACATTTACCAGTGTGGGCGTTTTCTCGCTCTTTCTTTACAAGTTATCAGATGTGGAAATGGTGAAAAAAAAAACCCTCTTCTATCTTTTTAATTAAAGTTGTCTTATTTTCATCATTCTTATCTTAGTAGAAAGCGATCCCCTATAGTATATCCTATTTTGAGAGCAGGAATTTGTGCAGTAAAACCAGATAGAACATGCATGACCCTGAAGCAGTGCCTGTACTAGTATATTTTTTGCAAAGGCCAGGACTCCTATCTAGAATACTAATTGTCTCCTTCCCCTTGTAATTGTGTTTTACTCCACCCCACGTCCTCTTTAGAACCACCTCTGAAAGGCAATTTGATAGATTTAAAAAGCCTAACCAAGCATTCTGAATATGTGTAGTTTTTCTTTTTAAGACTTGGATCAAAGTAAATGTGTAATGAAGACAAAATGATGTCTGCTGCAGCTTTATTACTCACAAAGACAGAAAAGAGTAAAAAATTCTTAGGATAGCAGGTCATTTATCACAAATAACCTATATTTATTCCTTCATTCTAGATTTCGATAAAAGAACTTAGTTTTAGAAAGATGTGTGTCAGATTAATAGCATTACATTTGTATGGTTTTTGCATCATGGTTTTCCCTTTAAAATTGTTTTTCCCTTTAATGTTAGTTTAATGTTATTCTTTTGTCCATGAATGTGAGTTGATTTGTATGTTTTTGTGTTTTGTTTTAAATAATTTTTTATTCATTTTCATGTTTTACTAGAAACATTTCTGTTTATATTTGTTTCCAGAGTCTGATTGACAATCCTGCTTATTTTTTTTTTTGCAAGCTGAGCAGCAGAAGGATTTTTACTAAGTGTCAAGTAATCCAAATGAGACTTAAATAATGCAAACAGGCCTAAATATATAGATAACCCTCTACTAATATTTGGTTAAGTTTCTTACAAGTTGAAGAGGAAACTATGTGTTTGCGGGCGACTTGTAAAGCTTTGGTTTCAATATTTTTACCACTGTCTTTGCAGAATTGGTTTGATGTTAAAGCATGCTGAATAAACTTTAAGCGGCTGATTTTGGGGCCATTCCACTATCTTAAAGGTAAAGTCGAGGATGTTCTTTTTCTGGGTGGATCATCAAAATAAGTGGTCCTCCTAATTGTCAATCATTCTGGTGATATGTTTACGTGAGGCCATCCTATACGTGCTCGTCCCCATTTTCTCTTCCGGTGGTGAGTTTGACATAGTGGAAAAATTGCAAATCTTCTTTTGGAAAGTAAGCTTGTATGAGCGATGCAAACATCAACTTTTAGACAGAGCGTACACGAGGAAAAATTGACTTGTGCATGTTCTTACATGTGTTTAACAGACGTTCCCTCTTGGGAGCGGGTACAGGGTTGTGCATGTGCATTTTTTTTTTTTTAAGTGGAGAAGGCGGGTTTTTTCAAAAATTTGCGAAAATCCTCTAATATACCTTCCATGTTAACCGTTCTTGATGTGCTGCGTAGGACTGGTGTTTTCTCTTGCACACCCAATAGTGTCAAAGAGACATCTTAAATCAACCAAAGGTAGACATTTTATTGTTATCATTCCATCCAATACATCAGTACCACTAGCAGCAGCCCCGCATCATGAGGCTGCCTCTTCAACTCTTCTAATCATGCATCTCACCATTCTTCCCAAACAGCAGATGTTTTGTCCTGGTAAACTACTCTCAGGAAGACACTGAGCATGTTTGCGCATGGAGCTGCAATTTCCAGGTGAGCTTGGCAGAGTTGTAAGCAGAAGCTACTCTCTTGGCGAACACCTGTTCAGTTCATGTTTGCATAAACCCAGACTTAATATGGACAGAGCAATCTGTGCTAAAGAATCTTTCAGTTTAATTAATCGATTATCTGGTTGTTCATGGCTGCTAAAGAACATGTGGTTGGGCTGTAGCTGCTTGCAAATATAAATATCCCTGAAGCTGTAACTTGTGTTGTATTTTCACCATCACTGGTCTAAAATGAATATGGCCTTTGACCCCACCACCATGCAAAGTTAATGGACAGGATGTGGGTGCAGGCTGTAAGTGATGATTTTGTTTTCAAGTAACTTTAAAGAAAACATGCAGCAAAACTAGCGTGCTAATATATAGCATGTAATAGAAAACAGCCCCTGCTTCTCTCTGTGGGCGAGACTGGAGACAGACCCCTGAGCAGAGCTGAGATGGAAAAGGGTTAGATAAAACTGGCTACTTCCTGGAGTCTGGAAAACGGCCCCATGCACACACAAAGGGAAGGGAAAGAGGAGATGTGAGAGAAGGGGAGGGGACAATATACGACTGTGGCAGCCAGTCGCTTCCACAAGTCCCTCTGACAGACCTTCTTCCCCCTGACTGATTGTTTCCAGACTCCTGTTAAAAATGCTGCCCTGTCCCCCCTCCTCCTGCTCGGCGCCATTGGGATGGTCCCCCCACCTCAGAGAAAAAAAAAAAGTCAGCTCATCCTGACCACCATAATCATCAAACACCCCCTTCCAAAAAAAAGGCCTCCAGCGACTCACATTAACATACTGGAGAGTTCACCTCCTCCTCCTCTCAGGGTCTGCTGTGTTGCGGGACCTCACTGAGCTTCAGAGGACACATCCACGGACTGGAGACAAATGTTATTTTAGGCTATCCTGGATTCCACCTCATACATCTTAGTAAGATTCAAAGCACAGCAAAGGTTTTAATGTGCAGCTGATCTGGGACAGCTTCCTCTTCTGTGTTTTTCAAACTCTTTTGTCCATTTCTTTTACCATAAAATGTTTTTTTTTATTTGAATAAAAGCTGACCAGAAATCCTGGCCACAATTTTAGGGAAAGTTGACTTTTCTTTGAATTGTTCACTGTTTGTCAAGTGACAATCAACATCTTCATGGTGTATTTCTGGAAATAGGTTGGATTAACCCCAAATAATGCCTAATTCTGCAGTAAATAGATATTTTATCTTTGCCTCCGTACCCTGTAATAAATCCATGCAGTTCCCCAAATCAGTTGTTCAATAAAGGCCTCAGAGGTTGTCAAGACAAAGGATAGGAGCAGACAGGTCAGGAATGAAGTTGTGCAGGAGCTTAAAGCTGGGTTGAAAACAGTAATTATCATTTTAATAAGGATAAATAATATAGAGCCGCTTCTGAAAGGAACCTTAGAGGCCTACAGCTCATGTGGGAGGATCTGCTGAAAGGACAACACACTAGTGTGTATTGTATGACAAAAGTGGAAAAAGAAAGTTATTACTGAAAGAACATAAGATGTCCAATTTTCAAGTTGTTACTAAGCCATATGAGGGGAAAAACATGTGGAAGAGGGCGGTCTGGTCAGATCTGATTCCAATTTGTGATAATAAAAAAAAAAGAACATCCTCAGTGTGAGAAATAGTGGTGGCAGCATCCATTAAGAGTACCCCAGTTGATATTCAGATCAGCATAGATTAAGTTAGGTTATAAGTTGCTTTTACAAAACTTTGCAAGCCACATTTTTCAAATATTGTTCCCTGAAAATTTCTTTTTTTTTCATTATTATGTCTTCGGTGATGATGTTACTTTGCCCATACATATACAATCCCCTTAAAACACATGGAAATAGGTGATTGTAATTTGGCAAAATGTTTCAAAAAAAAAACAAAACACCAAAAACAAAACAGCTTTAATCCATAAAGGCATTAATCCAGTGTGCAGAGATGCGCATTTGCAGTCTGACAAGTAAAATGTTAAATTCAACATCACATCTGAAAGGTAAATATCCAGAAGGGGGCAGCAGAGATTCGACCGTAACAACATGGTCGTTTCCTGTCCTCAGTTCAGACTGACAGGCGCAAGTACTTTACTTCTGAAAGGCAACCTCATCATTAAAGTTAACCAACTCAATCTACCGGCTTTATATTGAAAACATATACTTACATTCCTCAGAACAATAGCTGATGACTCAGTCTAATTTAACAGCTTCATTTAACAAACTGAAGGATTATTGCTAATAAAATGGGTATAAAGATAATTCCTATAGGGATAATTAGTTAATTTCTTAAATAATTTTGTCCTGTGGAAACATATCCATATCCAACATATTGAGGAGTGTCTGCAATCTTTAACAAGTACTAGACATTGCAAGAATATATATATTTTTTTGCCCCTGTTTTCACTTTTTAAAACTTTTTTTAAAACTTAAAAAAAAATGTCCCTATAACTTATGTCATTGTGTATTTTTTTTTATATATGCGCGTGCTTGTGAACGTGCGTGCCCTGGGCTCTACTTGATCTGTTGTTTGCGCAACACAATCACATTTCTTTTAAGCGACAGGGTGTCTAGACGCACACGTGACCGGGCGCGTCAATGCGCACTGGAGACTGGAGGAAGGGCACCAAACCATCAGCCTCATTTACAGGCACACATACACACAGAAGCTTCTGCTACCCCCATCCACCGACAGTAAGAGGAGCAGCCCTGCAGAGGGACGCTTCATTTCAGCTTCAAACTTCGCGCAAAGGGGGAAGAAGAAAAAATATACAGTAATAAAAACTGTGGATTATATTTGAGTTTTTCTTAAATAGGTTCTCAGAATCGCTGCGCGGACGTGAACCGTGGGGGTCTCTCTCTCTCTCTCTCTCTCTCGTTTCCTGCGTGGCTTTCCAACTCCACTCTGTCGTGGAAAGCTTCAGACGTGGATTTGTTCCCTGGTTCCTCTACGGACAGCAGACACCGTCGGCGGCACTGTGAGCGCTCCGATCAGGCACTTTGTGGATTAATAAAGATCCAGCTCTGATATTCTTGAGGTAATGAGGCCCCAGGATCTCCGGTGTCTACAGCCGCATCCTCTCCATGCTGATAGAGATTTCTGACTGTAGAATAATCTGCACCGAGAGGCTTTTTTTTTTTTTTTTTTTTTTTTTAAGGACCAGATCCGCAGATCGGGGTTACGCACGGCTCGGTTTCTGAGCTGCTAGACTAAAACGCCGGATGAGATGGTGATTTATCCCCGTGGGACGAGCTGACTGTCCCGTGAAACCTCCCCGACTGTTTTCCCCCTCTGATCTGAGTCTGCAGGAGAAGGAGACGGAGACTGGCGCATGCTACAGACTTCCTGCGCTCATCCAGCTCCCAGCTTTTCCATCGTATCCTCTCAGGCTGCTTGTCACTGCCTGGACTCGGATCCCGGAATCTTCATGATTTGCGGACACCATGCTCGTTTTTTAGCCGGGAAACCCTCTTCTTGTCCCGCATGTTTAGGACCAAACGATCGGGGCTCGTCCGGCGACTCTGGAGGAGCCGTGCGCCCGTGGAGGGCGACGGGGAGGCGGACAGAGGGACGCATGGCTCCACGGGGGGCTGCTGCATGGGAAAAGCGGCAAAGGTGGCCAAGTCTAACGACGCCGGGTCGGAGGCTGAACTGAAGGCGCTGACCCACTCGGTGCTGAAGAAGATCAAGGAGAAACAATTGGAGGTGCTCCTGCAGGCGGTGGAGTCAAAGGGGGGCGCGCGGAGCCCCTGCTTGCTCCTACCCAGCAAAGTGGACGCCAAAGTGGGTCAGCAGTCTTACTCTCTCCCCATGCTGCTCTACAAAGTGTTCAGGTGGCCGGACCTCAGGCATTCCTCGGAGCTGAAGAGGCTGTCTTGCTGTGAATCCTACGGGGAAATAAACCCGGACCTAGTTTGCTGCAACCCGCACCACATGAGCAGGCTGTGTGAACTCGGTGAGTTTTAGTAAAACAATAAAAATCCTATTAAGATATGCTTGCTATATGTTGAAGTTAGATTATCTTAAAGTAGATAACATCACCTCCTGCAGGTATTCGTATTTCCCCCCCACTTACCATAAGGTCAAAGTCAACCCAAGTGCGTGCCAAGAGGTCCCTTCTACAGGGGCGACTCTAGAAAATATCAAAAGGGCTGGACACATGGGGGGAGCCCTGATTGTATGAGGGAGGAACACCTCTATTCAAATATGTCAAACAGTTTGCTTAATTTTTAATGTGATTATCATAAACAGTAGAAGATTAAAAATGTTGCTTGGAGTTATCATTTGTTTCTTGTCCTAAGAAAATAGTGGCCCCCAATGGTGGGTCGAAACCCAGATGAATGAAAACCTGTTGTTATACTAGATATAGATGAATAGAAATTACTTAAAAGTCATTGAGCATATTTCTTAGTACCTGTTTTCTGGAATGTGCATTAAAATAATAATAATAATAATAAAGACATATTATAGCCCCGGTGGGGGAATAGATAAGACGCTAATGTCATGGTGCACATTGGGCAAATAGACCAAAGCAGGAGAAACGTTTTCATTATTTAGTCAGATATTAATAAGTGGTTCCAACCCCAGGAACCACTGTTTCTTTTCTCTATTTCACTGTGTATCTTGTAATATCTTAAGTCCTTTGCTTTTAGATTGTTTAGGTTTTGAAATTCTTTAACATCCGATGATTTTTTTGTGCATTTTTTCCAGACTAACAGCCTGGTTTCTCTCTGAAACATTTTATAATTGGCATTTCTAAAGTGCAGGGCGCCTCAGCCAGGACTCTAGTCTTTCCACAGTGAAGTTTCCAGCCCCCCCCCCCCCCCCCCCCTCCTTTCTCTCTCTCTCTCTCTCTCTCTCTCTCTCTCTCTCTCTCTCTCTCTATTCCTCTCTGTATGTGTGTGTGTGTGTGAGTGTGCTTGCTTGGCGTCCCGGGCCAAAAGAGGCCCGTATCTGAGTTTGTCCTAGACGCTGATAGTGGCCCTTCTGGCGCCAGGCGGCCCCCTGTTTATCTGCCTGCCAATGAAAGGCAATAGCCGCCCGGCCGGCCTCACTGCCTGCCTCTCCAGGCGGAGCTGACAGACACAAATCTTTTTTTTCCCCCTCCTGCTGAAGAATGACAACTCTTATCTCAAAGTTTAAATCTCTCTCTGTTTTTTTTTCTCCTCCATAGAGTCTCCTCCTCCTCCATATTCCCGCTATCCCATGGATTATCTTAAACCACCAGGTGAGATTTTTCCACAGTATTAAAATCCATATATATATATATATATATATATATATATATATATATATATATATATGGTATATATTTATATATATATATATATATATATATATATATATATATATATATATATAACACATTCATTTAGTGTCTCAGTTTGCCTCTGTATATGTGTGTGTGTGTGTGTGTGAGGGGAAATGGCTCCAGGTTATGTTGTGATTTATGATAGCAGTGGAGTGGCACGCCTGGCTGGCTGGCCAATTCCAGCATGGCTGGCAGCCAGGGCAAAGCAATACAAAGCTGAGATATCAGCTATACACTGAGTGGCACGTCAGCAGGGGCGGAGGGTATGTCTGAGTGTGGAGTGGTTTGTTTGTGCCCTCATCTATCTGTTGGGAGACACAGTCAGAGCAGCATCTCTGGAGCCAGGCAGCCTTTATCAGATAAAATCATCTACAGGATGGAGACTGCATGTACGCGGCTCTATTATGGGGGTATTATGCAGTAGGAGGTGGTCACTTCGTGTTACTGCGGTTTGATCAGGAGATGTTTGGACGTACTTAGCAAGGGAGCTCAGATGATTCAGTTGAGTAGAAGTTAGTGTTATACAGGGATGGGGAATTATTGTATTGTTTATTGAGAAGAAAACATTATCATGGTTTATCATAACATAAACTGTGTTTTTGCTGTCGGGAGAATTACTATTGGTTCTATTAGGAAAATATCAATATCCAAATATTTAAAATTAGAATTGCTTCCAACTATCTAATGTTATGTATTATAAGACAAGTCTGTTTCCTGGTTGGTATGGGGGTCTGCAATTATAGTTTTACAGCAAAAAAAACACTTCTTTTTTGCTTTTTTAATGTCCCCTTTTATTGCAATATTATGTGGAATCAATTGTGATAACAGGAAAATTAATTGTAAAAAGTAAATGCCAATTTTCCACCATGTTTTTGGTTCAGCGTCTTAAATTACCCTTAACGAAAAACTCACTCTCACAAGTAATTATGCACCCACGTTTCATTACAAAGTGTTAATTTACCTCTGAACAGCACATGATAAATACAACCAATCATATTTTAAAATATATTAATAATCGTTGATGTTGATTAGTTCATTTTGGAGGTTTTATCCACCCACAATATTATTCTATTTATTTATCATGATAAATCACAATCTTTATCTCAGTTAATTTCTCCAGCATGACAATATTAGGAAACAAATTTCTGTTCTGACACTTTCAACCCTGTAACACCAATGTTCCGAATCTTTGGAACACTTGTTGTCCGGTTCCTAGATTGAGGACTTCCTGGACCTTGGAACTGTTCCCTTGCATGGTTATAATTGCACGGTTACAATAGCCAATCTCGTTTGTCCAGGACCCTGGAGAGGTAGAACAAGAGGAAACAACAATTAGCTGTAGCTTTGCAGTTTAATAAATGTCTTGTAGGGTCATGTAGAGTAGTAATGAAATACAGGTAGGCATACACATTTGACTACCAAGAGACAACCATCTCCAGCCGATAAAGTCCATTTTTATATATGTATTATAATTTATATATGTATTTAGATATCCTCACAGTAAACTGAGCATATTGAAAAGAAATATTAGAACATTTGAGTTGAGAAAATGAGCACAAATGGACTTTCACTGTTTTTTAACATTGATATCCATCCCTCCTGCGCTTTCTGACTCATTACTCACCTCAGTGTGTATCAGTGCAGAAAGACCTTAGAGTTAAACAGTGACCAGTCAGCCGACTGGCCGGCTCAGAGGAGAAAGTGGCTTTCAGTGAGTGGAAACAATAGGAAGTCATTGCAGCTGCAGTAATTCAACCCCCCCCCCCCTTCCACTCCTTTCACTCTGTCTTTGTCATCTGTCTCCACGTCACTCTGGTAAATATTATTGCATTTAAAAAGCAGCTCCAGCAGATTAAATACAAGCAGAATTGATCTAAAATGTTGGCAGTGTAGTCTACTTGACACCCAGCTCTCTGCTGATTGGCTGGGACCGGCTGCAGACCTGGCGTCGCGTCTCTGTATTGAGTTCAGCTGGAGACTTTCCAGCGCTGAAAGGAAACGAGAAGGTAAATAGGAAATGCAAGTGGGATACAGACAAAGGAAATGATTATACAACTCATGTTACCACCCTGTTTCCTCTCCTGGAGTGAACAGTCTGAACTTGAATTGTTGAACTCAACAGTAGGCAGCAAGGATAATGAGAGCAGGGAAGTTTCTTATTGATCTTGGTTTTGAAGTTTTGAGACTTCAAACGTGATTTTTTTATTTATTCATATTACTTTTTGCTTTGATATATATATACATATATATACCGGTGTATATATTATTTTATTTTTTTTACTAATGAATTTTCATTTGTATCTCCTTAAGATGTGGTAATTGTACAGTGGAACAGATCAGCTTATTATACAAAGACTGCTTTGGGTAGCTGTCCTGTCAGTTACTCCTCTTCATTACTGGGAGTTAATGGGATTTTCTGCGCCAATATTGCTGTGTTCCCTTTAGATCAGGCTGGGTTAAACTGTCATGCCATTCAGAAAATCAAAATATTCACTTCGAGAACGTGTTTGGATGTAAATATTTACAGGAAGCGGAAGAGCAAGGGATTTTTACGACTCTGCTTTTATGAATCCACTAAGCAGGAAGTGGGGTTTATATGTGTCAGGGTGCCTGTCTTTCTCTGGCAGTGGCGGTCAATATGAAAGGAGCCTGGACATAAAATGCTACCTTGTCTCAGCTCAGGGGAATATAAATCACACACTGTTTGGCTCCCTCACTGTAATGCCCCTCTTCCCAAACCCTGTGGTCAGTGGTGAACTGCAGCCCGAGAGCCCAGGGCAAGGCGTGCTGGCAACCAATGAAAGAAAGGGCCCAGGCCGTGCCTGTGCATCTCGTTAAGGAGACCGCAGCAGCATGGGCCTCATCCGGACGGGCCAACGGACTTCATTGTGAAACCACTCTGGCCACTGCAGTTCTACTTCACTCCAGTGCAGGGGTTCAATCATTTGTATCTTCTGCTAAGGCTACAAATGGTTTCTTTCATGTGATAAATTTGCCTTTAAATTCATTATGCAGGGGTTCAGAGGATGACACGAGAAGAATAACATGTAGCTAAAGGAATGTATAGTGGGTGAAGCAAAATAACACTTTTATTATTCTACATTTTCTGGAACCAAAAACATAATACATAGTTCTTCAACTAGGATTTCATTTTAGTGGTCCCTAGTGTGTTTAGGGATTTTCAGATGGATTCCAGACTCATAGAAAAAGAAAGTTAACAGGTAGCAAGTTGCTGTATTCTCACATCGCCTAAAAATAGTGTTTTATACTTAAACTGCAGATTAATAAAATGTAACTGAAACATCCATCCATTTTCCATCACGCTATCTCCAGCTGTCTATGGGCGAGAGGCAGGGAACACCCTGGACAGGTCTCACACTCACACCTAAGGACAATTTAGAGAATTAACCTAACAGTCCTGTTTTTGGACTGTGGGAGGAAGCCGGAGTACCCAGAGAATACTCACGCATGCTCAGGGAGAACATGCAAACTCCATGCAGAAAGACCCTAGGCCAGGAATCGAACCTGGAACCTTCTTGCTGTACGGCAGCAGTGCTACCCACTGCGTCTCTGAGCAGGTTAAAAGTGAAATTATCTGTCACAGTATTTTTTTCCTACTGTTTGCCCGATTTGATGCCACAGGACCTGGTTAATAAATGTCAAATTTTACCCCGATAAGAAGCATTTGATTCAACAAAATGGCAACTCAGATACTACTTTCTGTCAAAATAGGATATTAGGATATAAGTTGTAAGCTCAAAACATTCACCCTTATATCCACACCTGTAATTCTCATATCTATTTACCAATTTATTATAGTTAAAAAAAATGTTTATGTTTAAATATCGTGAGATCTTGTTCTTTTATTGAGCTGGAAATGAAAGAGTCCAACCCAAGGTCTCCACCCGGTCGCTGGTAGAAAAAAACCTAACCCTTTCTGGTTCAGCAGTTCCTCTGTGTAAAGAAGCAGGGCTAACATTCCTTCCAAAGCACCGGATTATGGGGGGGATTATCAGGGGTGTAAGAAATTCTCCGCTGTGTGTGTGAGTGAGAGTGTGAGCTTCATCGTCAGCATCTTCATTAGGCATTGATTTCACCCGAGTGATTGACGGCTTCGCAGCTGCTGCTTTGCTGCCATCTCCCATCACACACAGGAACACGCTCAGTGCTAACTCAGAGTCTCTCTTTCCATCAGATTCTCCAGACTCTGGGCCTTCATCCAGTGATACTGGGGGAACGACGTACTCGGCCCCTGTGGGGCTTTCAGGTAAATATTCCCACCAATACATCTCCCCTTTATATCACCCATTTTTCCTGCTCTCTCCCCTCATCATCACCCTCCCCTGTTTTTCTTTTCCCTCTGCTTCGCATTCCTCCCGACACACACATCATCTCCCCTCCATACTTGCAATGATGAGGCGGTGATTGTGGGGGCCCCAGCTTCCCCTCTGCAATAAAACAGCCAGTGAAGGAGGGAGGTGCAGCTCTCCCACAGCCACATAAATTCTTCCCTTCTGGCTCTTTGAACAACGCTCCTCTCTTCTCCCTTCTTCTCTCCTATTGCTCTCTGTGTGATGTTGTAATACAAGACAAACAACAGCAGGCTATTGTTTGTAACGGAGTATGTTCAGTCCATGTTGTGTACTTTAAGAGAGGAAACAAGCAGGACTAGTCTTACATTTGAGTGTTTCTTTTTGCTGAGTTTCAACATACATTGGATGTCTTTGTAGACGGACACACGCTCGCTTCACTCTCTCCCAACTTTGATGCCGAACGTGTTTCGGGCTCCGTGAGAGTCCCCCCTATAATCCCCCCTTGGCAGCGTCGCCTTCCTTACCCACAGGCTGCAGAATAAGATGATGCTCATGAGAGAGGGTTCGCTCTCCAGTGCTGTTCTCTGCTTTCATTTGCCGCATATGGTTCTCATTATAGAGCCTTTAAAGCCTGTTTTATGTCAGTTGGTGTTCGCTGCCAGTTTTTTTTTTTCTCCCTCCTTTGTTTGGTGGTAGGGGGTGGAAGGTTTAGCCTTTTCGCCTGAACGTGCGTGTGTTTGCGTGTGTGTCAGAGCTGAAGATCCAAAAATCACACCCCACATCCTCCTCCAGAGTATCAGGACGGACACTAAATTCCTCCCTTTGTGGGTTAACTAAAGACGCATTTCATACATGGTTCAAACTATGAAATTCAAGAAGTGGAGACTTAACAGGCGTCCTCCCTTCATTTTCCCCTCCTTCGGCCACCCCTCCTCCCCTGTTTTCCTTCCTGGCGATGAGGACATGGCCATGGCAGCCAGCGTCATTGGTGAATGGGCCTCCTCAGTTAGACAGGGACAAGTTGAAAGGCTGAGGCGTGATGGCCAAAGTGCTCTGCCCTCATGATTTTCCCCACAAGCCAAATGAAGGGGGTAAAAAAAGGCTAATCCATTCCTTCTCTGCTCCTTTTTCTTTTCTTTTTTTCACCCTCCCCGTTTTCCCGGGCTTGGCTCCCTCCCTTTGGGGCCCTGACAAAAGAAACATGGCTCCCCCAGAGGCCCTGCTGCTGACCTTCTAATTCACTCACTTTGCCCTTTTTATGTTCTTCTTCAGACAAATTCACAAAAACGAAAGAGTGGCTCAAATGAGACTGGAGGGCAGCAAGAGTTCTGCTTCTTTTTGCATTATTTTAGAATAATTAACTTGATTTCTTTGGGAACAATCTCAAGTAGATTGGGGGCGGTGGGTCGGAGGAAGGAAGAGCTGAAACAGAGGGAGTACTTCTTCCCTGTTTCTACATTCAGGAGAAAGCCTAGATTGCCCAGGCTGGAAGGAGTTAAGTGAACTGTGACAGCGACAAGCGCAAATGCAAACTAGGCTGCCTGCCAGACTAGCGGCTCCAAAGCTCCCCTCACTGGCCCACGTCATCGGCTTGGAACAGAACAGAGGGGAAGGGAAGAGGAGAGGAGAGGACGGCTGGAGCTGGGCGCCAGGGGCACCGATCTTGGCGAAGACCTAGATCATGGGTTTATAGGTTCACCCAGGCACTGAGCAGGGAGATCAGATTAGGGATTGAGAAATGGAGATCAGGTCAGGGTTAAGAGGGTGCTGGACTGTTGGTTATGAATCTCTGGAGTGTTAAGTAACTCTTAGTTATTAGCAGCTTAAGAGGCGTTCTTGTTGCCTGTCGAGCTTTAATATGTCTTTTTATTGAAACCACACCTCCGTTCAATATGTTGCAGAATCTTGTATTACCCAGGCCTTCTATTTTTCACAAAGTTGTTCTTTATTTCTACTCATTTCATTGCAATACATGAAGAGAAATAATACACAATATTTAGATCATGAAACAGAGAATTGAACAGTAGGTTTTCTAAGATTCACAAGAGAAATTTTAGGTTTTCCAAACAGAAAATTGCCAGAAAGAAAACTGATCAATCAAAACCTGCAGCATATTCCCGTCCAGGACAGTGGTGAAGCTTAATGCTTACAAAAAGCTCATTTTAGTCACTCTTTGACTGTTTCTTTTCTCTTCTATCTACTATGCCACTCAGACAGCTTAAATCTACTAAAGTTTTCTTTAGCTCTTTGCTAACAGAATTTACTGTTTCTGACAAATATAAATTGGGATTCATTTAAACAAAGTAGGTTCTAATGACAAACAAATAAAACCAAATTAAAAGCTGAGGATCATTTTATTACACATATATTTGCAACTTATAAGTAAATGTGATACATCAGAGCTATTCTCCAATAATGAGACCAAAACTCTCCCCAGTTTATAGTCAATGGGCTCCAATAGATGGTTTTGCCAGTCTTGTGCTCTGGCCTCAAAAATGCGTATTACATAGTCAAAGTTTAGAAGTCATCCCATTATGAAGCATATTGCACATAGTGGTTGTACTCTCAGTACCTATCCAGTCAACAGTGTGCTGTGTGAATATAAGTAAGGAATTATATATTTAATTGACTGTACTTAATCAAAAACGTGTCTTTTAATTCTCTGCAATGGCCCAATCTTTAATATTTTGAATTATGCAAGCATTCCTGTTTAGAATGACAACATGAAAGCACTCCCCTGCATATATGGAGCTCATGATGACATGACCTATACAAAGTCATTTAGCCCTTTTTAAGTTAGATTTCACTTTGACGAGAAATACTATAGCATTTTGATCTCAGAAGATCTCATACCTAAGTTCTTGCCCCTACTACATGAACTCAAATCTGCCCAGATCAAAGGCAAAGTAATACTGATGTCCATTGCCATCTTTAGTGCGTATTTTATTTTATAGTTACAGTTGAGTAATAAACCGAGGTGTACACTATAAGTCTACCTTAAAGTAGACTTGTGTTTGTGCCAGACATTTGAAAGTGCAGCATCTGAGTACCGTTGGCATGCCTGTTGGTGCCGTTGGGGGCTGACCCAGAGTGCCTGCGTGTAACCGGATCCAGTCCCACTGTGCTGGCATGTACACACACACACGCACACACTCAGATAGGAGAGGAGATAGAATGACCTGGTGCGAGCCCTGGCGGATGGCCGATTGTCACACAGGCGCTTCCTCCCACTGCGGGTTAAATTTAGGCCAAGTTGTATTCTTACACTGCCAGCCTACCTCGACAGACAGTGTCCTGGCCCCTCAGCCAGTCAATTAGTCATCCAGTGAACTGGCTAGAAGTGTGACCTTCATCAGTGGCTCTGATAGAGACTAAAGTTAGCCCTGATGAGTGAATAAACAGTATGCTTCATTTAAGATTTCTTAAGATACTTGAGGCTTTTTAAACTTAGGAAAATTAAGAGAGAAAGCTTGAAACAGAGCACCCTCAGTGTGCCTCTTCTCCCTCAGCATTCCTGCCTTGTTTGGGTTAGCAGGGAGAGGAAAGGGCCGCGCAGGATATGACCTCATGTCTTTGAGGAAAAGCCGAGCGGACAGGGAGGCAGCCGAGGCCTCGTCTTGATGGAAAACAAACACGGGGGGTACACCAACCAGAAAGAAGGAAGGCAGGTCGTCAAAAAGAGAGGAACTGAAAAGAGAAATGTAGTCGCTGCTTGTAGTCGCCCTTTTTAAAGCAAATTAGGGCCATCTTCACCAGAATGTATGCCTTATTTTCCTTTTCTTGTTGCTTTTCCTGCATGAATGTTAGAAGACAGAGAAGATGGCGGCTTTGGGTGGAGGGAGAGATGGCCGGCAGCTCTGCTCAGTTCTCTGTAATTTGGAAGCTGTGTGTTATAGCCAGCAAGCTGAGCCAAGCGGAGCCGGGCCGCTCTGTGCTGGACCAGGATCTCTCATTACTCCCCACTTCCTCTCCTTGCGAGGCAGCCAAGCCAACCTCTTGGCAAGGGACTTAATTTTGGTTTTTGGCCGCCCTCTTTTCCCCACCCTGTGTCATTATGCAGCACAAATCGGAAAAACATGCATGCAGAAAGCGGCGGATGATGGAGGGGGATCGAGGAGAGTTTTGCTTTGCTTTGAGTGCATTTTTGGTTTTCCCTTTGCTTCAGATGCTTTGGGGCAATGCTGTTGCAGTTAAAAAAACGTTACCTTTACTGCGGTTGACAGGAAGGCTTTGCAGTTCTGGTTCTGAGCCAAGGTTGGACGGAGGCCCAGGACAAGACGAACATTGTTTTGGTTCACATTGGCTCTGTGGGAGTGGGTTTCGACATTAGCTTAAGTATGGAGATATATCTTAGGGTGGGAACGTGTGAGGGGGCAAGGGGAAAAGAGGACTTAAAACACTCCTATGGAGGATTAAAAAAATGGAAATAAGTGGAGACATATGCGCATAAAACCTGTGGGTGTCTCCACCTTCCTGCCTACTCATTCATGGAGTCACTTTGTCTTTTGTGTACTCTAAAGTGCCCTTGTGTGTCAGTAACCACATCTCTATCAGCACTGGAACAACGACACACAGTAAGAAGCTTACAGGGGTATATAAATACTAATAAAATGCAACCACCTCTCAGACCACATCCAACTGAAACTGCAGGTTGTTGTTTTTGGTGTCGGATTTAGTTCCCACGGTCTTATAGTCGCAACAGTGTGAGCGATTGTTCAGCTTGTCTGTCCATCTATCTGTATCTATATTTGTATATACACTATATTGCCAAAAGTATTTGCTCACCCATCCAAATTATTGGAATCAGGTGTTCCAATCACTTCCATGGCCACAGGTGTATAAATTCAAGCACCTAGGCATGCAGACTGTTTTTACAAACATTTGTGAAAGAATGGGTCGCTCTCAGGAGCTCAGTGAATTCCAGCGTGGAACTGTGATAGGATGCCACCTGTGCAACAAATCCAGTCGTGAAATTTCCTCGCTCCTAAATATTCCACAGTCAACTGTCAGCTGTATTATAAGAAAATGGAAGTGTTTGGGAACGACAGCAACTCAGCCACGAAGTGGTAGGCCACGTAAACTGACGGAGCGGGGTCAGCGGATGCTGACGCGCATAGTGCGAAGAGGTCGCCAACTTTCTGCAGAGTCAATCACTACAGACCTCCAAACTTCATGTGGCCTTCAGATTAGCTCAAGAACAGTGCGCAGAGAGCTTCATGGAATGGGTTTCCATGGTCGAGCAGCTGCATCCAAGCCATACATCACCAAGTGCAATGCAAAGCGTCGGATGCGGTGGTGTAAAGCACGCCGCCACTGGACTCTAGAGCAGTGGAGACGCGTTCTCTGGAGTGACGAATCGCGCTTCTCCATCTGGCAATCTGATGGACGGGTCTGGGTTTGGCGGTTGCCAGGAGAACGGTACTTGTCTGACTGCATTGTGCCAAGTGTAAAGTTTGGTGGAGGGGGGATTATGGTGTGAGGTTGTTTTTCAGGAGCTGGGCTTGGCCCCTTAGTTCCAGTGAAAGGAACTCTGAATGCTTCAGCATACCAAGACATTTTGGACAATTCCATGCTCCCAACTTTGTGGGAACAGTTTGGAGCTGGCCCCTTCCTCTTCCAACATGACTGTGCACCAGTGCACAAAGCAAGGTCCATAAAGACATGGATGACAGAGTCTGGTGTGGATGAACTTGACTGGCCTGCACAGAGTCCTGACCTCAACCCGATAGAACACCTTTGGGATGAATTAGAGCGGAGACTGAGAGCCAGGCCTTCTCGTCCAACATCAGTGTGCGACCTCACAAATGCGCTTCTGGAAGAATGGTCAAAAATTCCCATAAACACACTCCTAAACCTTGTGGACAGCCTTCCCAGAAGAGTTGAAGCTGTTCTAGCTGCAAAGGGTGGACCGACGTCATATTGAACCCTATGGATTAGGAACGGGATGTCACTTAAGCTCATATGTGAGTCAAGGCAGGTGAGCAAATACTTTTGGCAATATAGTGTATATGTGTGTGTGTGTGTGGGAGAGAGATAGTGCCCCTAGATACAGATCTTGTGGGCAGTCTCCTGACGTCTGTGCCTGCAAAAGGGAGCTCATGTCATCATTCCAGCCGGCCTGGCACCGTGTTTGAAAGTACCTTGTGTTTATTTGTCCCGTCACCCTGGGAAATCTGGGTTGGAGGGAGTGGTTGTGTATGTGTGAGCGTGCAAGGGTCAGCCTGATGAAGTGTTGTACTAAGAACTCAGCAGGGATGGGAAAGAGGTCCACAGTGGGAAAAGAAATCTCCCATTAGCTTTTGTGACTCTTTCAGTGCTTATTGCAGCCCAAAGTGGGAAAAGAGAAATGTTCATGATTTGATCATACTTTGGAGGGGCCGTGAGGAGCCTCTTAGAGAAGTGAAGTTATGGATGCGGTAAATAGGAAGACGCCTGCAGTTTCTTCTCCTTATCTTTCCCCGTCAAGGCCGGATGGCTCATGTTCGAGATGGCGTGTCTGCAACTCATTCTCCCTATCTGTGTTTCTGCAAGAAGTCAGATCTGCAGATAGAGAAACTGGGCCACTCCCCTGTGTGGTTTTCCTGCCATCAGGGCTTATTTACGTTTCATTGAGAGGGCGGGGTGGGGTGGGGGTCTTAACAGCTTCAGTTACTTGGTATCCTAAAGCTTCACTTCCTCTCTTTTAGCTAAGAAAGCCACTACACTGGTGCAGCGCGTCTGCTTGAACTTTGTGTAACTGTTGATTTGTAAACTAAAATGTGACATATTGAACTATAACTACTGCTGATTATTTTAAGGAAGTAGTAGTTCTGAGTGACAAAAAGGCTTAAATTAGAAGGCAACCATATTTTTGCGTGTTTTTTAAAGACGTTTTTACACCTATCCTGAAGTCTTTGTCAATTCTGTCAGCTCACATCAGAGCAGTTTGCAGTGGGAGTGCTGTTGTATTTAAGCGGCATGGAGTTCCATCCTCCTGCACACATTCCTAGTCAGATGCAAAACCAATAGGCACCCCTTGTTCTTTAGGATTGTTTGAGCCTTTCATTGTGCATAAGGTCTGTGATTGGTCTTTTCATCATAATAGGAATACTTATGAAATTTCTGAAAGATTAGTTCCAAGACTAAATTTTAAATTCTTGGAAGCTGAAACCGCAATCCTCCCGCTCCATTCAGTGATGGCTTTTCTCTTTTCAAAAAGATATCTTCATTGACCCCTCTCTAAAACCATCTGTCATCTCTGTCCATAATCTGAACACTTTGGTCTTCAAAGGTGTGTACTTTGTTGTTGAGGTGCAAGTCTACAGCTGAATCTTTCCCAGAGCTACCGGCTCTCTGATGCTGTGCCATGTGTTTGTTTAGTTATTGTTTGGCTTCTGCAATATAGGAGGCTGTACAGTCCTCCCTGCACTTGATTGCATAGACAACAGTGCTCAGATTAGGGTGTTCTGGCTTTAGGATGAACCAGGATGAATCCAGTTTTGAGTTCTTAAAAAAAGTTACTAAAAATTCTGCTCATGACTTCACTTGAAGTGTTTATTTTGCACCTGAAATCTGAACATTTTTGCCTAATAAATGTGTCTATCCAAGCATACTTTAGACATTGATATCTACTTGATCATTGATGAGTGATGAGGATGTTCTGATCTCTTCTATGCTGAACAATAAAACTGCTGTCATTTCTCCTTCTGCAGTGGCCGCCTTTCAATGCATTTCTGGTTTCAGAAGAGGTGAGCCAGACAGTCCTTGGAGGGTCTGCGAGTTGGCTGTTTAACAGTTGTCTGGATTCTAAAGTTCCAAAAAGGGAAAATCATTGAGACCTGGTGTTTGGTGTGCAATAATGGAGAGATGCTTTGCTTTGAATGCAGATGAAGGGGCACTCACACATATACACATCTTTTTGGGGGTCTGAACTTATCTGGCGTGGCAGAGAGAACAAAAGGAATGCCTCCAGGCTGACCCTTAACCTTTGGAATAGACTTTCCCCCGCTCGCGAGAGGGTGTTGACTTAGAAAATAAGGCACCGTGACGAGCCCTTCCCTCCCCTGCCTTGAGCTGTTTCCCCCATGTCTTCCTCGTTCCCGTTTTCATCCAGCGCGTCTGTCTGATGACAGGGCCATTACACGTCTGGGGCGAGAGAGGCCCAAACACCCGCAGAGTTCTCTGGGATAGATGCAAGGTGCTTCTCACGAGCTTACTGCGTATTTACTTACGTTGAAACCGTGCAGAACCAAAGGTTGAAAATCGTGTGTGCAAAAGAGACGGAGTGTAATGTGTGTGAATCGGCTGACTTCTAAAGATAGCACCAACCCAGTGGGTGTCTGTGCGTGTGGAGTCAGACGGAGGTAATGATTAACCTTTCCAGACTGTGTTTGTGTCCCTGAGAGAAGTGCAGTGAGTCTAGCACCTCCCCACCCTCCTTCCACAGCCGTCCTGCCTCGCTCCCCTTTCTGCTGAGCCCAGTTGGCCCATCTAGCATGGTGTCTGCTTTATCAAAGCTGTTGACCATAGAAATAGGGGGGTATATCCCAGTTAAGTCTTTGGCGCTCATGCTAAAAATTCATATGCTTGGTGTATTTTTTTTTAGGTGGCAACACCACATGTGATCAAGACAGTTGCAAAGTTTATATTCCTTTAACTAGGTGCAGCATGATGTTCCCATGTTATGGTAATATTGACTAATGATACAGCAATCTAACAATATTTCCACTAAAAATGATTGAAATTATTTTATTTAAAGAATTAATTATTCCCTCGTTGGCTAAGGTGAAAAATCTTGTAGTTATATACTGCTTGGCATTCTAGCCTGCAGTTTGGTGCTTTACAGACGAGCCGCCCTTAGCTGGCTAACTCTGATTCATTGTGGCTAGAATATATTCCTAAATAATTGAGGACCCGGAGGCGAGATTAGTGGAGTTCCTCAGTCCTGTTTGCTCAGAAAAGCTGAAGAAAGCTCACTTTAGCATTTTCAACTAGACACTAACAACGATAAAACACAGAAGCAATGCGATTGAAGATTTCAGCGGTTTTTAACCATATCTTTTTTTAAGCCTTAGTCGTCTGGTGTCTGTCATGCGGTTTTTTACGTTGCAAAAACCACCTTTAACCAGGACAGCTGAATGAATCATTGCCTGAGAGCTCTTGCTTTGTTGTGAACGAGCAGGAAAAGTCTTTGTTAGATGGGGGGGGGGGGGGTTGCCATGTTGGGTTTCCTGCATGTGGACCCCATGGGACAGACCAGAATGGGACACAGCAGCAGCAGACAACTGACAGGAGGAGGACAGAAAGGGTTAGGGTGACAGATGGCCGCAGGCTGCCGGCTAGCCAGCTTATCTCCGGCGAGGAGGAGAAGCTTGAGACACAAGAGGAGCTTTAAGGCCAGAGTGCAGCAGGAGCAGGTGGGAAGGCAGACAGTAACTCAGACTAATGCTTCCATAGGCAGACATCCAGAGCCCGGACATGCAGACAGATGTACAAGCAGAGACCACAGTGAATATTCAAGACCTGGGGCTAATGAGCACACACACAGCACTGCTAGTATGACTTCACCAGAAACACACCTAAGAAAGATACACCTGTAATAGTGTCAAGCCGTAACAAAAGAAGCTTGGCAGCCTTTGCAAACAATGATTATTAAATTAACTCGTTAGGTACTGGAATACCAAGGTGAGCTAACTGGGTGCTGCTAAAATTAGCAAGTGTTTTCATACATGCATGTTTGTCCAGCAGTATAACTCATGAGGTGTAAGTTCATCTGCTGTCAGAACAAGCTGTGAACATTACTATTTGAGAGGCAGCACCCTGCTGATGGAGGAGTCTGGCTGTCTCGCCATCTCGCCGGCTGATTCACCAAACCGGGTTTGGGTTTGTTTTCCTGTAGGAAACATGTCGTTATCAACAGAGTTCTGCTGAAGTCTCTCTTAATTTTGGAGGCACAGAGATTGCAATGCAAACCTTTTTGTCTAGTCAAAGTATATTTTATCTCAGTATGTCTCCTGCTTTTCTCCATGAGGCTTCTTCACATTTGAGCAGAACCTGACACAGGAGATTCTGTCTAAATGACGACAGCAATGTGTGAATTATTAGTCTTTAACATCTGTTATGACTCATAAATAAGTAAAAGACTTAAATATTTCCTTAATGGGTGACTGTCTGCCTCTTGCATCTTTCCTGCGTTCCTTTTTTCCCTCTTTCTTCTGCGGTTTTCTCACACCACGAGTTTAAAGTTTCTCAGAGGCGAGTCCATGAAGCGGGGGAAGCGTCGGGGCCGTTAATGTAGTCCTGAATAGCAGAGTGTTTTCGAGCTGCAATGACAGGCCCAGACAGGCAGCCGCTTTAATGACCTGTGACGCCAAGCTCTGTCTCTCTCTGCAATAATGCGCTCACACAAACACGCATATACACACAGCAGGGCACCACAGGTGAGCTCCACCAGCAGCCTCATGCGTCCTTGTCCTTATCAACCTTGGCTCTTCCTGTAATGTGTAAAACATGCCAGGTTTGGAGACTGTCTGACATCTTTCTGAGACATAAAAACGCCTTCTTGTCTTTTATCAGTGAGAGAGGTTCTCCTTTTTTCCTGCATTCAGTCAAACGTAGATAGCTGGGTGCTTGGTTTCCTTTAGCGCCCCACTGGGATGGATTTACGATAAATTCCCTGAGGCCAGACTCAGTTCAACTTCAAAGAACACAGCCCTGCTTGTTTTATGGAAGGCATGCTTTCAGTTTTGCTGGCCCCCTTTCCTTCTGCTAGACTTTTTTTTTTCTGTCTCCCTAGTCCCAGTGTTTTTTTGTTCCCTTCCTCATTTTTTTCCCCCCTCTTAATGAAGGCTAATGACAGGCCAGGATAAGTCCGCCTGGGCTCGGCAGAGATCCTGCCGCATTAACGTTACAGCCAGTCCCAGACGGGACCTTCCAAATTACCGGTTACATTCACAGCTACTGCTAGATGACAGAGAGCAGGTCGAAGGGCTCTGCTCCTCCACATATATACCTGCATTCCAAGCTTTCCTGATCTTCAGCAATCAGCCTACAGGATGACAATGAATGTACTTTAGAAAGGTTCCAGCACCGAGGTGATAGTGCAAAAACATATGAGATGTGCTTAAAAGTCGAAAGAGGAAGCAAAGTTGTAAAAGAAACAGTCAAAATATGTAAAAAGCATTCCTTCTCCTCTCCACCGCGCCCCCTCTGTCTCAATCTATTTCCCTTGCGCCTGAGTGGCTCCCTTTCTAGCTGGGAGTTGCTGGAAGCCAGATTTCTGCAGAATAGAGATATGGAGGGAGAGAGCGACGGCGCAGGAGGCACTGTAAAGGGTGGGGGATAGAGTTTGTAAACTGGAGCACAGCCATTTGTACACATCTTTTCTACGCTCAGGGGAAACTTCAGACCCATGAGGGTTCTCTTGTCAACAATTTAGGCACCAGGGTCTGCTTCTGTCGCCTGTCCAGCATGGTTTTTCTGTTTGTGTCTAAGCCCTGCATCAGTTACCACATCTCTGTTGGTCAAACTCTTCATTTCCTTCAGAGGGGCGAAGCATGTTGCTGTAGAGACAATCAGTACTAGAGGGTGACGTCAGTACATTGTTGGCCGAGCCACTACAAAAATACAGCGAGCCAGACAGAAGATAAGCATTTAATGCCCAGATAAATATTGCACCGCATGTGGAAACTTGCTTGGCAGTGTGTCTCCGGGTTGATTTTTCTTGTCTGTGGTCCAGGAATTCCAATATGGTTTTCCTGCATGGTAGAAATTGCGGATGACAGCTCAGTTTTGGCTCTTGACTAAAGAAGATGCTCTATTTCCCAAAACGGGGATAAAGATGAAGTTGTTCAGCTGTAGCAATGTTTAAGCAGCTTTGTTGCTGTGATTTAGATGACATCTGATGACATCTGTCATGAAGTCATCTTTTCTCTTCCTCTGCTCTCTTTTTCTTCTTGATCTTGATCTTCTATTGTATGATTTCTTTTATTTTGCTCAAGTCTAAGCCTCTTTATCTCTCTTTTCTTTTGCAGATTCCCTGGCGTTGCAGGAGTCAGGAGAGCCGACCCACTGGTGCGTGGTGGCGTACTGGGAGGAGAAGACGCGCGTCGGACGCCTCTACTCGGTCCAGGAGCCCTCTCTAGACATCTTCTACGATCTACCTCAAGGGAATGGCTTCTGTCTGGGCCAGCTTTGCTCGGACAACAAGTCCCAACTGGTTCAGATGGTGCGGGCCAAGATCGGCTATGGTATCCAGCTGACGCGCGAGCCAGACGGGGTGTGGGTGTACAACCGCAGCTGCTACCCCATCTTCATCAAGTCGGCCACACTGGACAACCCGGACTCGCGCACGCTGCTCGTGCACAAGGTGTTCCCTGGATTCTCCATCAAAGCTTTTGACTATGACAAGGCGTGCAGCTTGCAAAGGCCGAACGACCACGAATTTACACAGCAGCCTCGCACTGGCTTCACAGTGCAGATAAGCTTTGTAAAGGGCTGGGGACAGTGCTACACCAGACAGTTCATCAGCAGCTGCCCGTGTTGGTTGGAAGTAATCTTTAACACGCGATAGCAGCAGCAGGAGCCTTCCTCCTCTTCATGCTGACCTCTTCTACACCCACTCACAGAGAAAGACTTCATCCACTTTTCCTTTTTTGTTTTGTTGCTGAGGTTCAAATGCAGAAGAAAAAAAAGGAACTTAGAAAAGAGAAGAAAGTTTAAATTCTGATGGACTTGTTTGATAAACGACTGAGATTTAATTAAAAAGAAGCGGAAAAAAATGTATTTTATGTTATATATGAATATATTATTAATTGTAAATATGAAGACGTTTTATATGCATCATTATTTATGTATTGTGCAATGTGTTGGTGAGAAGAAAAGAAGATGCACTTTGCTTAATATAAATACAAAACAAAGAAATGCCAAAATAATAAAAAAAAAAATGTAATAAATGTAACATGACTCGTCTATTTTTTTGGGGGGGAAGGGATATTTTTTATTTTTAACTGCTTGAAGATGAACAGTTTTAATAAACTGAATCGACCTTTTGATTTTTGTTTTGGAAAAAGTCAGCATTAGTCTGAAGTTTGTGCTCCTGGGAGACTTCGATGTCATCCTGCAGGTTTTAAAAGCTTTTTCCTCAAAGACAACATGAGTCAGACAGTGTCACGAGCCCGGTTCCCTCAGGCTCCTTTACTGCTCGGTAAAACTGTCTGTTTCCTGAGTTATTTGGGGATGAATGTCCTGTTTCCTCTCTGTCATTAACTGACTTATGACATCACAGCCAGGAAGCACTAATGACAAATTTCAGAAACCAATAAAGCCAACAGCGGGTCTAGCTTCTCGGAGAAGCACCTTTGTTTAAAAAAGGCCAACTTAAGAGAAAAGTATATTTCAAACAAAAAAATTTGCACCACACCTCAAGAGAAAATAAAACCAAAGTGAGAATCTTTTCTCATGGTGCTGGATTTATTGGTTGGACATGATGGCCTATTTTGCGGCGGCTGGAGTCTCTGAACAAAGGGGACAAAACAGATCTCCTTCTAACAAACATTCTGTGTTTGTGTGCCTGTCTGACTATCATCCTGTTGAGAGTCAGATGGGTGTCTGCGAAGAGGATTATTACTGTAAGCCTGCTTTACCCGCACAGTCTCCAAGCCCTAGATTCCCAAGACCCAGATTCCACCACCCATCGTGTGCTTTGTTGGAAATAGTTTGGAAAGCCATCTGCCAAAAAAGTTGTGGACCCACACTGAAAAATATACAGGAAACAGTTTAAACCAGTCTTATTGTTTGTGTATTTCTTTAAATATAAGTAATTATTGCAGATGACAACTTAAAAAAAAAAGTGTATGATATTCTTTGAAGACTTTTTCTCTTGTCGTATCCTTTTTAAATTATTTGTCACATTTAAATATAACACTTAACAAAAAATATCCCAATCAAATACAATGAAACATTTTTTTTATTTCATTTGTGAGCATGAAAAGCTTGTTTCTAGTCAATCTTAGGCACCGTGGTCAAATTTAAACCTCCATTTTATTTTATTTTATTATTATTATTTTATTTTTATTTTTTTTGTAGCTGTACCTTGAATTATTGTCCTGATGTATAACCTAAATTTGCCCGAGCCTAACAGGACCTTCTCCTTCAGGATATTTGGAAAAAGGAAATTTTAGTTTTTAAAGTCCTGAAGCAGCACTGTCACCATTTTAAATCAAGTCTCTCTTGAAAACAAGATTTTGGTTTAAAATAGTGCATCATTGTGGCTGTTTATAAAGTGCTGTTTTAGTTTTATATCGATTTAACAAGATGCAATCCCTTAAAAAAAAACAAAAAAACATTTATTTTCTTCAACAATTCATCGATGATTTTCCCAAACGTCCTGGAGATCATAGATATTTTCTGGAAAACAGGAAATGGACATGCAGTTTATCAGCCTTTTCTTTCTTTTGCTCCTAAACTCTTCCCCCAACTCTCCTTGTTTTATTGAAAATGACTGCTGACCTTAAATAGGGTAAGTATCGCCTGCAGTGTTAACAAGTATTCAGGATTCTTTTGTGACCCAAATTAGTCATCAATTCACCTGCAGTAATTTTGGTTTGCTAGCAAAGGCCAAAATAATTCCCCACTGTGTTTTTGTTTGTTCATTTGTGAATGACAATGTATGAGGTTTGATAAAGTCTGGAAGAATTAGGGTGGGCTTTTGCAGTGGTAGAGTGGGTGACCCACGTACAGAGGCCCTAGTTTGAATCCCATCTTGGAGGCTTGTGCTGCATGTCTTCCTCCTGTCTCTTAACATCCTTTTGTCAGCACACTGTAAAATAAAGGAATTTTGTGCCACATACACTTAAAAGAAAAAGTATTTTGTAACCCTTCTATAGAGGGATTATAGTTGTTGGCTTTGATTTTCAACTTTTTTTCCATTTCCAGAGATACAGCTTGTTGTGCTGTTTATTCAACTGTTTTAGTGAAGTCAGATAAGTTCTATTTCAGAAAAGGTCTTTCTTTTACAGAGACAGCCTTCAGGCTAGTAAATGAAGAAATGTGGTTAATTGCATGTTGAGTTTTCACAGCCTGGTTGGTTTGGACAGATTATTTCCATTAATTCTGCATCTTTTTTCATTTAATTACATTTAATTTATCTGGTATGAGTTATTTATTTTTAAGATATGAACAATTTTAGCGTAATAAAACAACAAAAAATAAGAAATCTGCTAGTGGCCCACATTGTTGCGTATTAAGATAGACCCCAAATTCTTAAACTAAAAATCAAAGCTGTTTGTGTAACCCCTTAACCTGTTAATATAAAGCCAAAGCAAAACACATAGAGGGACCCCCCCCTAGAACAGGGTGACCCCGATTTAACAAATCTGTTAATACTGGCATAATTCCCCCACATGTACTTAAACACATGTTTGATTACACTTACTCTGAGAAAATGTTTGAAAAGGGATGTTATATGACTTGGTAAATTACACATTAACTGTTTATATTTCAAAAAAGGAAAAAAACAAACAAAAAAAACTTGCAGGACAATATATCATTCAAAAATAACATTTATCCATAACAATGAAGAGGTATTACATTTAGTTTAGAAATTATTGCAATAAGAAATGACTGAATACTTCTGATATCTTATTTTTTCAACAATGCAGATGTGTTAAAACACATGTACTTTTTAAATTAAACATTTTGGTTTTATTTAGAAAATTTAAATAATGTAAATTCCAATAAAGATTTGAAATAACGATATGTTTCATATAATGCTTAATATCTATTAGTTAAAAGACTTAAAACAGAGTTTTTAGCTGAAGACAACATAGAAAACTTAATCAATCTGTAGCTATAGCAAACTAACAAACAGTTTTATTTTAACCGTTTGCATTTATTAAATAAAAGAAAATCAATATTTTAACTATTGCATTTTCAGGACTATAGAGAGCACCTTACTCTAAGCCGCACCCAATACAAAAAACATACAAAAACAAAATACTGGAAAGTATATATAAGCCGCTGATAGCCCCCCAGACCTGAAGGGGGAGCACTACAGAAATCACTCCTAAAGTAAAGTTGCTTGTTGGCCTTGTCAGGTCATTGTTTCAGCTCTGCAGGAGTTACACACAGCCTCTTCATTGGTTCGACAGCTTTAATACGGCAAATAAATGTCAAAATGTGGTAATTTGAGATATTAGTTCTTCGTCATGCCTTCTGCCAGCATGTGCTTGTGTTACAAAAAAATGTGCCCCTTTTTCTTTGATTCCCTGCTTTGACTTCCTACCCCTGGCTTCCACAGAAAATGCACCTTCGTATAAACCCCATGTTTCAAAGCATGGGAGAAAATTAGCAGCTTATTTTCAATTCTATTCGGTTTATTTATATAGCACCAATTCACAACACATGTCATCTAAAGGCACTTTACAGAGACAATTCAATCAGACCATACAGCCAAAGTTAGTTTTCTATCTAAGGAAAACCAGCTGATTGCATCAACTCATTAACTCAAAAACCAATCCCTCACACCAAGCATGGTTGTAGCGACAGTGGAGAGGAAAAACTTTCTTTTAACGGGAAGAAACCTCCAGCAGAACCAGGCTCAATATGAGCAGCCTTCTGCAGACAGAGCAGAGATAGAAAGGAGCAAAGATACGAAATGTACAGTAACTGTTAACCAGCTCCACAGGTGGCC
Organism: Cyprinodon tularosa; assembly: GCF_016077235.1. Taxonomy (NCBI): domain Eukaryota; kingdom Metazoa; phylum Chordata; class Actinopteri; order Cyprinodontiformes; family Cyprinodontidae; genus Cyprinodon; species Cyprinodon tularosa. The sequence goes on along the minus strand of NW_024039062.1, from coordinate 1,247,014 downwards.
CTGTCCTGGAAACACAACCAGGCAGATGGGTTTCGAGCCAACTTCCATGTCAGAGGATGAAAGAGAGCACATCCAGTTAGTCACAGTCAGAGAAACAGGACTACACTGGAAACAGGCCAAGCTCCAACATCTATAAGCAAAGGTGTTGATGGCAGCAGCACAGCTGTATTTCTCTCCAGGATGGTGTCACAGCCAAACAGGAACAGACCAGATGAAGCTAGAATGAATAGAAAAAGTTAGGAAAGTATGGTAATAACGTGCCGCATATTGCTGATTGCACTGGCATAACACCATTATTTCTAATTTTTAATGTTTCTCGTTCATGACGAAGCTATTCAAATGAAACTTAGTGAGTTTCACTGGCTCTTACAATGTTTGTATTTGTCTTTGGCAGGCTTTAACAATGCATTAAATGTGTGTGTTTTAGCAACCTGCATGGCTGTGAAGGGTGTGGGTTTTTTACAGATTAAATGAGCGCATGTTCAGTCACATTTTGGCTGATTGTGGTTTGTGGTTGTTTATGGGGCGTGCAAATGGTGGGGAGGAAAACAGTTGGATTGTGGTTGTTTTTTTCCATCCAGAGATAATCTTGTTAGGGATGCCCTTAATGACAGAACTGGCTTGAATTAACAGGTATCAGTGAGCATATATTGTTATCTAGGATTACTTGACAGACTAGTCTGTTCACACAATTATTAATCATGTAGTCGCTGCTGCCACCAGGGCTGGTCTGGGCCTAAAAAATGACAAGGGCATTTTGGGTCATGGTGGCCCACCATGATTAGTTATATTATATGAGAAATTGATTTTACGTTAATACATCATGTTCTACTCACCCATATGATGGATGTTCATAATTTATAATTTATGGTACGCCAGCATTCATAACATGTAGGCGAATCAATATACGGTAAATCAATTTTTATATTTATATTTTTTTAAAACAAAGCGATGCGTGTATGACGTCATCCGCGCGCCGGACTGGAGTTGGAACAGGCAGCCCGGACCACATACGGCTACGCTCTACCCATTATTTTCATTCGGCTAGCAAATCTGAATCGTTTAATTCCATTTCGAGAGCGAGATCATCTGTAGTAGTAGCAGTAGACATCTTCCAGGCATGTGAGGAAAACTAGCAGCAGTTCAGTGGACAGGATGAATGAACGGTAGCCGGCGCACGGATGAAGTCTTACACACTTCGCTTTGTTTTAAAAAGATATAAAATATAAAAAATATAAGCATGGATGTCTGGGGGACAGTGATTCGCCTACATGTTATGAATGTTGGCGTACCATAAAGAATAAATTATGAACAGTTCAGTTTGTGCCTTCAAGTTGTTTGCTCATAGGAAGACTTACTTGGATATAACCTAAAGAAATATCTTCAGAACAGCTCCAAATGACACAAAACTCATATGGGTGAGTAGAACATGACGTAATAACGTAAAATCAAGTTGCCCAATGCAAAAAAACTGCGTTCCCCTTTAAGCCAACTGTCTTTAACCCATAACTAGTGTTGCACCGATACCAGTATCGGGCAGGGCCCCTATCCAGCACTAAAATGGTGGTATCGATATTGGCGAGTACCTGCAAAAAGGGCACCGATACCATTTTGAAAGCCAAAAGTTTATAAAACTATTGTCACCCATTCAACGTAGGTAATACAAAGTTCTACTAGATTCACTTTGTTTTAGTCTTTTTCCTGCTTCACAAAGGTAGGCAGCAGCTTGACAAAGCCATGATGGCAATTATTTTGCATCCATGTACAGTAGTATGCAGTTCTTCATATATACACACACACATCAATTTCAAACAGATGGTATCAGTATGGTATCGGTATCGGCCAATACTGCACAGCCAGCTCTTAGGTATTGGGGCCAAAAAATGGTATCGGCGCAACACTACCCATAACACAACCCACATCCAGTTTTAGGAGGTGGTCAAGGGCTGCTTCCAAACAGATTCAGGAGGAGTTTGCTTCTTGTGTGAATATGAACAAGCAGATGCAGAACTTATATGATTGTTTGGACTTTAGAATAGATTAGAATAAAATTCAACTTTTACCAGCCACCTTAGCAGTAAATGTACTGTAGTTCTTAAATCATATCTGTTGTATTGTCTGTTGCCTAGCAACACTACTGCTAGCATTCTGCAGGAAAGCTTCGGCACCCGGTCCCATTTACGACTTTTTACCAATATTAAGAATACTATTCCTTCAACCTGCTTTGAGTGGGCTGCTTTAGAAACACAATTATTATGCAGCTTTAAATAACAGAGCAAACATGCAAAACAGATACTGTATGCAGGACTGGAATATATTTTTTCTCCATTTTTAGGTCTGTGTTCTGATTGTAATGTCTGTCCAATGGGAGCAGCATTGAAAACTGCAGTTTTAAAACGTGCAGTTTGAAAGGAAACCACTCCAAAAAATAAAAAAATAAATCAAAGCAAACAAACATAAAAAGTCTGCTTTTAGTCTGTACCAAACAAGCAGACCAAAGGACTTTCCAGGTGTTAAAGGAAAATTCCGGTTTTTAACACTTTTAGCCCATTTTCTGTAGTGTCCAGGATGAAATCGAATGATCGACACCAAAATGTTGACAATTGGTCCTGTCTCTGCTATTTGGCTCATGCAGAATCCCCCCCTGGCTGCTTCAGAATGGCTTCCATTGTGCATGTCCGATAATGTCCTTAAAACAACCTTAAACGTTCTTTTTTTAAAATATGCTACTCACTGGGTCGTCAGCGCTGTTCAATGGCGTTCCAAAAAAAGTTTCGTGAAGAAAAACCGTTCCTGTCTTATTTTATTTAGAATTTTGTAAATCCCAGAACCATTTTTTCCGATACATCACAACCGCTTATAAACTTCCGCTTCCCGTTCGAATCTGAAGCGTTGCACACTCCAGACCACTAGTTGGCGACGGTATCCTCTACCGTCAAACTCAAAGTCCAATATGTCCTCCTTAAGAATCCACCTTTCGTATTCCATTTTCAGAGTTTTTTAAAGTGTTTAACAGAGACGTTAGCACCTCGACGTCGGAGTACACAGAGTGAAGCAGAAACACTTGGGCCTTGCGAAAAGACTACAACTAAGTGTAAACAGGCCCCCTTTCCGTTTCCGGTGGCGGAGGGATATTGACTATTCAAACAGAACTCAATGGGATTTACAAAATGCTAAATAAAACACTAAAGGAACGTTTTTTCTTTACGAAACTTTTTTTGGAACGTCATTGAACAGCGCTGACGACCCGGTGAGTAGCATATTTTAAAAAAAGAACATTTAAGGTTGTTTTAAGGACATTATCGGACATGCACAATGGAAGCCATTCTGAAGCAGCCGGGGGGGGATTCTGCATGAGCCAAATAGCAGAGACAGGACCAATTGTCAACATTTTGGTGTCGATCATTCGATTTCATCCTGGACACTACAGAAAATGGACTAAAAGTGTTAAAAACCGGAATTTTCCTTTAATATGCCTTTAAAAACCAAACGCCAGATTGCAAATCCAACCCAACATCTAGGTTAAAATCTAAACACTGTATACACCCTTAATTAAAACAAACTCCAAGAGTAGTAGGTTTTTTTTTGTTTAGTTAACTGTTGTTCATTATTTTCATTTGCTGTAGGTTAAAGTCCAAAGACTGTCTCTCTCTCTCAGCCAAAAAACACAGTAAGTTGATCACAAAGTGAGTGTGAATTCCTTATTGATGATTCTCCTATTAAATTGATTCACTCAAAATCAAATATAGTATGACAAACAATTCTTGCATCCCTGTCTTGCCCCTAAAAAGCGAGAATAATAGCTCTTTAGGTTTTATGGAAATCTGAAATTTTGATACTACAAGTTTGCAGGAGTCCTTACCTTAGCAGTCAGATACAAAGGTTTATTTAGTCTGTTTAACCTGATCTATTCATGCTTGTGCAAGTACAGCCATATTTAATGTATTAGAACTGTATTAAAAAGTTTATTTATTTTAATATCTCAATGCACTATGAGAAACACAGCAGAAATATTACTTGTGCAAAGACAGATTTTTCCTTTATCCTTTATTTATTTTAATTATAATGAATTTCTGCTACAAAATAAGAAAAATGCAACATTAGAACTTTACATCATACAAAAATACATTTTAGTTATGAAATGTGGGCTTAAAGGTTATTTTCAAAAGTCTGACACAGTCTAAATTCCTGGCATATTGCTCTGCAAGCACAACACCAAGTTAAGTGCTCTGGTTTGTAAACCCAGCTTGCTCCCACCGCCCTCTTTCCTCATCCCTGGTGGGGGGGAGTGCGCCCAACTGTCAGCCAGTTCCCAGCAGGAGGTGCAGGGTTTGGGGCGGTCAAGCCGTGTTTACAAGCTAGAAGTGTCTGTTGAGAGTTTTAAAGAAGAAGACAGTCTCCTCTGGCATTCATATGCTGATTTGGCCCCAGCATGGCCTGCAGGGATGTTTTTCCTAATGACTGAAAGAAAATGACATTCACAAACGCATTTAAAGATGCTGACATATGCCTTGCCACTGAATTTAAAATGCAGACAGCCTTTGTATAAATAAAGATTATTTAATGTTTTCCTTTCATTAGCTGACAGACGCATGAAGACAAGACTCCCCTAGTGATGAATGTTAAGCTAGATATCTTATAAAATATTTATTTTCACTGAGTTTGGACATTTCCATTAAATACAGTCTAAACAAATAAATTATAATATCTTAACATAAACTTTAATTTACTCTAATAGCTCAGTTAAACAAGTCAATTGCATTAATTACATACAGATGGACTATTTCAAGCATTTATTTCAGCTATGAAGATTTTCTCATAACAGCTAATGAAAACACAATATATTTAAGATCAGAATATTCAGTTAAACCAATAAAAACATTGTTCATCTCAGAAGGCCTTTTTTTTTAATAGTTTAATTTGCCTTAATGCAGCTTTGCATGGGAAGCTGCCTGATAAAGGCATAAATGACTCAATAAACAATTTAATCTATTACTAAAAATGTAATTTCATCCCAACTCATCATTTGATGATCTATGGACCACACTCCTTACCTTTCGTAGCAGACATCAAATGGTCTTGACGTTGATTTTGTTCAAACGCCATGCCCTAGATACTGAATGAGCCCTCATGTATTATCTCATTTCATTTTTAATCAAAGCAGCTCCAGCACATTTGTGGCAGCAATCAGCCTTACAGGAGATTGACTTTGAAGTGCAGAGCTCCTAATGTCAATTTTGAAAAAAAAAAAAACCTCAATCACATCAATACTTAGAGTTAGATTTTTTTTTAAGGCAGCACATTTTTCTTTAGAAGTTGATGTTTTTTCTTAATAGATGAAATAGATTGACTCATTGTTGGATGAATAATTTGTGATGGTATCTGTACCCCTGTTTGATTCTTAACACAAAAAATACTCAGCAGGATGCAGCCATGCAGCAGGGTGATAACTTTGGACCCCCCCCCCCCACCCATTTTATATAATATTCTTTCTACTCCTACGCACATCCCATCCCATTAAATCATCAAACAATATTGCTTCCCCCAATAGTTCTCGTCTATAGTGTGTGTTTTATTATGATAAATCATGAGAAATGTCAGTGATGCTAAAGACAAGGTAGGAAGTGTGATTGATAGGTGTAATATGAGGGTTTGACAAGTGTGTGATGACTTTGGTATGCTATACATTTTCCTTTTCTGTTACATTAACAGGGAGGAGCTGGCTTGTTTATATATGACCTCTTGGGTTACATCCATCTTCTGTGTGAACAGTTTTAAAGTCCTACCATAGATTCTCAGTTGGCTTTAGGACCTAATTATCACTTTGACATGAACTATTGTGGTTTCTTTAGAGTGGCTGGTCCAGTGGAAGACGACCTTTATGCCATTTTCAAGCCTTTTTCAGGTTTTCTTCCAGAGTTGTCCTTGTTTCAAGATCCACCCATCTTCTTAAAGTTAGAGCCTTTTCATATGTCTTGTGATCCATAATTTGTCTTAACTATAGAATTGCTTAACAAATTAAATTACAGTCCAAATAAATCAATTACACATGTTTATTGTGTATCTGTGTGTTTTAATCAACATAAACGGATTAAAAAGAGGCATACAGTGAAGCTGGATGCAATGGTTTGTGTCAAAGGAAGAGGTTGGGGCCTGGTGTGGGGGTGGATGTCGTGTCCCAGCCACACTGCAGGAGGAGGTGCGTCTGGGTGGAGGGATTCCCATCCTTAAGAAGTCTGGTAGCTGGTATCTGGTTACCCCTGTAGGTCTGCTATGATTACCCTCCAATCCAGTTCCACAGTCCTCATTTACTCCAATCCACAAGAGGAATCTTACGAAGTCAGCACTGCAGCCAACAGGAACATATAAACAAAGGGCTACCTCAACACATCAACATTAATTTAAACAAACCAATTATTTCTTCTACAAATTTCCCTTATAAGCTGTTTCTACTTCTTAGAAATTATTTAATGGTCAAACAGAAGTAAAGGGCTTAGAAAAAAACAACAAAAACTTCCTCTGTGGTTGAGATTTGTGTTGCCTCTGCTTTGCTAGCCTGTTGTAAAACACCAGAAGTGCTGTAATCCACGTGGAGGCGTTTGTCACCTAACACCAAACTGCAAGGAGAGAATGGCGGTTTCTCTCCTGCTGGAAGGAATTCTGCCGCAGGACATCCGACCTGACGCCCCAATCAGCTGCTATGACCACATGGTGGAAAACTCTTCTCCAGGACACATCAGGAGGACTTTGTGTACTTAAGTCAAGACAATGGAATTTATGACATCTTTGGCTTAATGTGCAGGAGGACAGGAGCGTACCATCTCATATACTTGTATAAGAGAAGTACTTTTGCAGTTTGTACATGTTCATTTTGAATGAAGATTTTTTAAAGTAAGACAGTTCTCAGATTTTGTCACAATGAAACCACAATAGTATTTAATTGGTAATGTGTGTGATATATGAAAGTAGTGTATTTATGTAAAATGAAAGGAAATCTTTAAACATATAGAAACCAGTTGTGTTAAATGAGCCTTTATTCTAAAGTATATTCCCATTAAAGGTATAGTGGAGGATGTTTTTTCCGGGTGGATTATCAAAATAAGTGGCCCTCCTAATAATCAATCATTCTGGTGATATGTGTACGTAAGGCCGTCCTACATGCTCGTACCCATTTTCACTTACTTAAAGTTGCAAAACTACCTTTGTAAAGTTAGCTTGTATAAACACTGCAAACATCAACTTTTAAAGAGAGTGTGCACGAGGAGAAATGGGCTTGTGCATGCTGTCGCACACGTTTAATAGACGTTCCCTCTGGGGAGCGGGTACAGGGTCGTACATGTGCATTTTCTTTAAAGTAGTTCTTTTGAATAAAATCTCAAAAATACTCAACTATACCTTTAAGTCAAACATAGTTTCCTTCAGACATTCCACCATTACTGCATAACCCACTTCTTTATAGTTCACCACCAGAACAACCCAACCGCTGTGTGAAGTTCGTTAGAAAACATAATTTGTAGGTAGTTGACTTTTAGTTAACCAGGAAAAGCCTGATTGAGATTAAAACTATCTGTGATGTGAAGAAGCCAGCAGTACAAAATTAAAACCTTTATAAATAAACAATTCAGAAAATATAGACAGATCTATGAAATCAGCCAAAACATCTGGAGGCAAATGTGTCTGACTCTAATTTGTCCAACATTTCCTTAAAAGCCTCCAATGGGACCATGTTATGATGACAGATTGCAAGTCTATCACAGAGACACACAGCACAACCAAGCAAACTCACTCATTACCTGCTGCTATTTAAAATGACCACAAACAAATGGGTTTTTTGATTGTGTGAAGAAGAAGTCTGCAGCAACACTCCCAGGCCAGGATTTGAACCCAGGACTCTTTGCTAAAAGAGCTCTGTGCTAACAGCTGCTCCACCATGCAGTACAGGAAGGTGGAAGCTTCCTGAATTCATTTTTATTTAAAAAAGGACACAAAAAGAAAAGACATCTTGATTGTTAATTTGCTTGTGGATGGTTAAAAGTCACATTACGTTCCAATGAAATATGTCTTTCTATAGCCAGTGCGTACTTTTAGAAATTCTGAAACATGTTGATTTGTTCAGAGATTAAACAATTTTGTACTTTTTGGTTAAAACAAGCTAGTAGTAGAATAAGTTTTAGCTTCTTTTTTTTTTTTTATCTCCTCTACAAGTTCGTTGGAGATATGTTTGCTCCTGCTAGTTCCCAACCTCCCAAGAAGAGAGATGCCCCATTGTGGTGGATTTATTCTCTCCAACGTTGAATATGGAAGCTATATCTGAAAGAATCATCAGCTTTGTTCCAACAAAACAAAGGAACTGGAACCCTATTGATTGTGTTTTGGCAACTAAATGATCTCAGATAATATCTCTAGAATGTCTAATGGCTGAAATATTAAACTACTACTAAAGTTTCATAAAAAATTAAGCATGAATGTTAATTTAACAACACGGATGACAAACAGATAAAAAAAAGAGGTATTTGTCAATATTTACGCAGATTTTAAAAATTAAAATCTGGTAGAACCATCTCTTGGTCACTTGGTCATGAAAAATGTCTTCAAAAACTCCTCTGGTAATTACCGACATTTCAAAAGCCATTTTTACATCTCAACTCCACTAATATTCAGCTTTTATATGGGCCATGCTACATTGGCGGGGGTTCATAAGTATTTTAATATAATAGTCCAGCCTGTTTAGCTGTCTCTTACACTGTGAGCAAGTTTTATCTTGCTTTTAAGTGGATGAGTAGGCATCACTGTTTGCTGGTGAGAATAGGGAAATCAGTCTTTGTTTACTGTCAATCACATTCAGCCCGCATGGGGTGAGGCACAAATTATTGTGACTTTTTTCCCTTCTATTAGTTGGAGTCTCTAAACACAACTCTTTACCACACCTAACCAGGATATTTAAAGAAATTACATTTTCCCATATCGTGCTACACAGGGGGTTGGTAGTTTGGTAGAAGAGGCCTGCCTGGAGTATAATGCATCCAAGAACCACCACAGATATTGACTATGTAAATACTGAGCAACCAATCAATTGCATTAACAATGTAAAGGTAAGTTTTTATTTAAGGCCTACTTCAAAACCTTCAAATCCTTAAAAAGGGCATAGAGAATTGGATTTCATGGTGTTTGAATAGGAAAGGTTGACTTAGACAAACTTTATTGTCATTTTGTATGCACAGAGTATACAAAACAAAATGACGTTGCTTACAGCTTGCAACAGTGAAATGAGCAGCTTACAGCAGTTAAATGAACTTTACCATTATAAAGTCAACAGTGATCATCATGTAAACAGTATATAAGAGAAAAAGAAAGCCCATTTAAAAAAAATAATGGTGCAAAAGGGAATTAATATGGAAAGGTTTAGTGGAGTGCAAAATAAATACAGTATGAAGCAAAATGCAGTATACCATTGAGTTCTGTCTTATTTAAAAGGAATATAAATGTTTTAGCCACATTGGTGGTGCAAAAATAATGTTTCTAGTGTGATACAGACTCCAGATTAGAGTTTAATAGTTTTAAGCTGGGCATACACAGTATGAAACCGCAGGGTTTCGTCGTACAGTGTGAGTTCACAGCTCACGATGCATGTTCTCACACTGTGCAGCAAGACGCTCTGGTGCGATCTACCTGCTCCCACTGTACGCCTAAAAACCACGTTGGACTCAGCTCCGCAGTGAGATGGCGCTACTGGGACTCATCTATCCAGAAGCCAGGCGAGCAGAAGAGGAACATGAATCTCACTAGAGTGAAACCCGCTGCTTTGTTAATTTTGTTTGCTGAAAGCCCCTAAAAAGAAAAGACGACAAAGTATTTGGACAAAGACATGGCTGAGCAAAAGAGGCTACTACGGTCTGTCAATTTTACAGAGAGAAATGCATTTCAATCGCACCCCCGCCATGCTTCTCTGTTTTCATCTGAGAGGAAGAAGAAGAAGAATCCTTGTCTGCTGAATTACTGATTTTCAAAAAAGTTTGATTTTCTCCCAACCGGACCATTCCTGATCGGGTGGTGGTCTTGAGCCTGATCACCCCTTGGTACCCCCTGTGGAGTACACTATGCAGGAACAGTCTGAAAGTTGGCCCAATTAAAAAAATCTTGCACAACTGGAGAATCAGCCCAAAATGGGCAAAAAATCATACAGTGTATGCCTGGCCTAACAGTCTGAGGGAAAAGGTTGAAAAAGCTGTTTCAGAACTTGCTGGACTTGAAGTTGATGCTGTAAAGCCTCTTCCAAAAGGGCAGCAGGGAGAACAATCCATGGTGGGGAGGTGAGGGATCATTGGTAATGTTATGGACATGGAACACGCAGCTGAAATGTCTATAATGGAGGGAAGAGGAGCCCCGATTATCTTCTCTGCTTTTCTCACCACTCTTCTCACTTTCTTCCAACCTGAGGTGCTGCAGCCTCCACACCACACAGGGAGACAGCTGGTCAGAACGCTCTCTATGGTGCTTCTATTACAGTCATGAGGATGGATGGGGGCAGGTGACGTGACGACCTCTGCATTTCTGACACATTTCTATATATTCTTTTATACTGCTAATTCAATTCAGCCACTTCTACAGATATAGCCTCAAGTGTCTCACTTTCAAGCCATTTAGGCATCTTTGAGATTCAAGCGAAAGAAGGAAATCCCACATGACAGCATTTTTAGTAATAAACGGTGATATCCTCCACTAATAAAAGTGCATTTCAGGAAAAAAAATAAGAAAAAAACAATCAGAGAAAATTAAACCCTGGGGTAAGATTTGGTCGCATGTTTGACTCAAGCAAGCAGATATTCAGCACATGCTTTATGTTTGTATCTTCACGCTTGTGTGAGCAGAGCTGCTTGCACAGACATTTGCGCTGAAGATTGGACTTTTTTTCTAGTGTCTTGCTCTGTTTTTACCCCGGGGCCTTGTTATGTGAAGAGCCAGATCAAAGCAGCAGTGCTGCTCTAAGCTTGAGAAAGAAACAGAGAGAAAGCGACATGAAGGGATGGAAAGAAGGAGCAGCCCTGGAAGACTCCTGCAACTTCTTCTTTTGCTCTAATTATCTCCTCAGTCAATGCCAGAAGAATTAGTGACAGAAACACTTTGGTAACACACTGGTGTGAGAGCTTGTTGTAGATCCAGCTTCATGCACACTTAAAAATCAACAGCATGCCTTCATGAAGACAGATTTTTAAAACTAAAAAGGAATTTTAGATTGCATTCTAATCTGTTGTATTCATCAATTACTTTCAACTATCTCATCATTGATCAGAGGTTTCTAGTTTAACCTTTCTCATTTTTTTAGGTGTAAAATATTTTTGACTTCTTAATTTCTCTTCAAGACTTTTGCTCCACCTTCACTCCTGTCCCGTCACTGAGAGCTCTTTTCCTGTTGCCCTTTTCTGAGAACAAGTCAGCAATGGTGACGTACTTCCATGTCGCGGCGAACAAGCTGTACTCTGCAAACAAACACAGTGAGGCTGGGACTGGCAAGCTGGCAGATAAAAAGATGAAGACAAATGGGAAGAAAACCATTACATAGATGGGGTTACTGTTGTAAAGAGAGACTTTTTTTCTTGAATTCTTTTAAATAAATCATTTATCACAAAGGAAACTAGAGTAGCTGTGTATAGAGTACAATAAATCATTTTGATTTATTGTACTCTATATACAGCTACTCACACAGACATGGATACAGAAACAAAAATAAAACTGTTTAGTTTATCAGTGCAAAACATGGAAATAACAATAAAATGTTTCCAAAATGTAAAATTACCCCCCCCCCCCCCCGTGACAAATACAGAATATTTTAAAATGAAAACAGTTAATTGTAGATGCATTTTAAATAAAATTCAGATCTTTGTTACTGTACTGCATTTATCTAAGATAACTTGAATGACTCGGCTTCATGAGTAAAGGTGTTTTTAGTTTAGGAGTTGGTCGGAATCACATGTTCAGCTATAATTAGGGGTAGAAATGAGGAAACCCTAAAATTTTTAACATAATTGGAAATTTGACATGAATTTTCAAGTATAATAACAGAATAAAAAAAAAAAGAACCTTTAAATATGTAATTACTTTTTTTGGTAAGGTATAACAATGAACACCTCTACATATAGTCACTGGTTCACAGGTTCTATATTCCCTTTAAACTTCTCCATCATTTTAGATGTGAGTAATCTATCCCTGTTACAGGGATATGTACCAAATGCTTTTAAGGTAAGATAAATATCAGCTGTGCTGCTGCCATCAACACCTTTGTTTATAGATGTTGGAGATTGGCCCATTTTTCAGTGTGGTCTTGTTTCTCTAGCTTTTCCTGGCTCGGAGCTCGTCTGCCTGGCTGTGTGTTTCCTGGATGGGGCCGCCTTTTACAGCTCCCTTTTGTTAAATTAAAACAGCTAAATAGCTAAAATAGCTATAAGCAATCATAGGTGCATCATACCAAATGGGAACATTGTTACTCAGCATTTTATTTCGAGGTTTGTGTAAACATGAGAGATTTAGTTTGACTTGCTCATGACTATTGAAATAACATTTAACACCATGGCAAGATCCAAGAGCTGTCTGGGGACATTATCAAGAAGACTGTCATGTTTTATATTGTAAGACCAAAATGCAAATATGAGCTTCGGATCAGAATGTTGGAGCTTTGGTAACAAAAACAGAAAACTTTCATATCTTGTAGCAGGCTATGGAGAACAGGAGGAACTGAAGATGAACCGGGAGAACCTGAGAGTTTACATACAAAGGGAAGGGTGGGTAAGGACATCAGATTCAGGTTACCTAATCAGGAAGATTAGGAACAGCTGTGGAAAAGAGAAAGATGTGCAAACCAAAGAAAGATGAAAAATAAACATTAAGTCATCTACAAACCAAGGGGGAGATTTTCCTCACATTGATCTGAAGAATTAAATACACAAACAGGAAAGTGCCCTGAATAACATTTACTCAAACTGGAAAAAACCCAACCAAAGCTAAAGGACTAGACCTATATGATGGCATCATCAGATGCACCAATAATGAACACAGAAAAATTAACTAAAGATGGCAACACAATTTAAAAGAATAACAGAGAACTAAGAGGTGACCAAAACACAGAAATGAAAACCAGAAAGCTTTAGCACCTTACAAGTCTGGAAAGAGGTTAAAGAGATCCCAAATAACATTAAAATCAGTCATTTCCCTAAACCGAGAATATTTTATCACTGGAGGACGTTCATTCATGTGATCATCTCCTACTAAATGACTTAAAACATCCTTTGCTGACTTTGTCCAGTGAGTTAGAGGGCCTCTAGAAAACACATTTGATCTAACCTAGTATTCTGTAAAATACTGATTTTGCTTAAGAAAACAAATAAATATCAGAAGTGAATATAAAGTTTCACATATTGTTATGAAAAACCTTTGGCATGACAAGAGTTTCTTTACTTGGAACGACTTATTGCAGTTATTAAAGGAAAAAATGTACTGCACAAAATATTGGTACTGTTAAAATATGAATCACCATAATTTGTTTTCTTTCTACATTAGCAATTCAAGAGTAGCCCATAATGACTTGTATATATGTCTTAAAATTTAAACCATAAGACTTGAGACTCGGCTCCAAACAGCTGACATGTATTACATAGAAGTTTGCAGAAATGTGGCATTCATTTACTGCATTAAAAGCTTTTGGGTTTATGTGCTAATAGAAGATCATAACAAACCAATCAGAAATAACAAATTTGTTAAATGCTGTCTAACATATTTAGATAAGTTTGGACAGAAAATTATAATTAATTACAGCATATTACATAATAAATAACTTATATATATATATATATATATATATATATATATATATATATATATATATATATATATATATATATATATATATATATATATATATATATATATATATATATATATATATATATAGTCTAAATGAAATTGTTGCAGATGGACCTTCAGTTGCTGACTTTTGTCCAGTGCCCACAATCAGTCATTTGGGAAATTGGGGGTCAGGAGAACAATCATTTAAATGGCGAGAGAAGCGTGCTGACATGTAATGATGTGGAGTTTTGTCACTCAGGAAGTAGCCTTAGAAAATGTTTTTCATTCCAGCTTTCTGCCACTGTTTGTTAGTGAAAGCACTCATGTTAACGAGAGGTGGATTCCTCTGGAATGCAAAATAAAGTCTTACAAAAACGTCAACAAAACCAACACTGAGGAGATAAAGAATACAATTACCTTCGCCTTGTAATATTCCCCTTCTTCCTGAAAACAAAATTTCAAACACATTTTAAGAAAGAGTATTTACTGACTAAAAAAATAATCATTACATATAAGAGTTAAATTATGAAAGAGTATAGGTAGTAAATAATAATTCTAAAACTCAGGCCTTATTTCACACTTGACGGTAAAACTTAGGACAACTATACTTAGAATAGAACATAATAGAATAGAGCAGAATAGCATGTAATGTAATGGAATAGAATGGCATAGAAAAGAATAGAGCAGAACAGAACAGAATATAATTGAATAAAACGGAACAGAATAGCACAGAACATAATAGAATAGAATAGAATAGAACAGAAAAGAACGACACGGAACAGAATAGAATGGAACAGAATATAATAAAATAGAATAGAATAGAATAGAATAGAATAGAGCAGAATAGAATAGAATAGAAAATGATAGAACAGAATAACATAGAATAAAATGGAACAGAACGGAATAGAATAGAACTGAACAAAATACAATAGAACATTGTAGAACAGAATATAATAGAACAGAACAGAATAGAATAGGTCAGAATAGAATAGAACAGAATAGAACAGAACAAAATACAATAGAACAATGTAGAACAGAATATAATAGAACAGAACAGAATAGAATAGGTCAGAATAGAATAGAACAGAATAGAACAGAACAAAATACAATAGAACAATGTAGAACAGAATATAATAGAACAGAACAGAATAGAATAGGTCAGAATAGAATAGAACAGAATAGAACAGAACAAAATACAATAGAACAATGTAGAACAGAATATAATAGAACAGAACAGAATAGAATAGGTCAGAATAGAATAGAACAGAATAGAACAGAACAAAATACAATAGAACAATGTAGAACAGAATATAATAGAACAGAACAGAATAGAATAGGTCAGAATAGAATAGAACAGAATAGAACAGAACAAATCATATACAAATAAAATGGAACACAATAGAATAGCATTAAAGAGAATAGAACAGAATAGAGCTGAACATAATAGAATAAAATTGAACAGAATAGAATAGAATATAATAGAACATAAAGAGTAGAATGGAACACAATAGAATATTGTTGTATTGTCTCCCCTTGGGGAAATGTTGGATACCTACAAAGCTGTCTTGGATGTAACATCCCCATGGCACCACCCTGATTTACTGTGGGGATGGCGTGTTAAGGTGCTTCTTGTGATTTTGAATTACAAGATGGTTTTAGAACAAATTAGCAGCTCACATTTTTTCACCTTTTTAATTGTAAAGGTGACAGCCATCCTCTTCCTTCTGCTTTACAATTATGAACACTTTTTTTTTTATTATTCTATCACATACAGTTCCAATAGAAAACATTGAAGCTGCTGTTTTTTTTCAACATGTAAAGCAGTTCAAGAGGTGTGAATACATTAACAAGGCACTGTAAGCCCATACCAATCAATGTGTTTGGTTACATTAAATGCAATGACAAGACAAACTCCACCAGCCCCTAGAGCAGAGCCCTCATAAACATCCAGCTGTTTTCTTGAGTCAAAAATAAGCAGCAATTTCCATCTCTTCCTTGAAGCAGAGCTGAGATTCTGTCATAGATCAATCTCACTTGACATGTAGGTGAAAATTATCACATCATGCCAGTTTTAATGGAGGGGTGTGATTTTAGTGTCTCGCAGCTTCTGAAGATGTTGCGTTTCCTGGATGCATAACATGTTCTGACAAGCAGGGAAGATTCGCATGAGAGCATCTTAAGAGTGCAGTCAAGCTTGGATTAATAGGAGAACATCATGAGTGAACTTTTACAGGGCAGTGAAAAAGTATTTTCCTTTGTTGTTTTTGTAACACTTGAACTTTTCAGATAGTCACATTCTAACATTAGGCTATAATTAAAGTGAAAAAATGCCATTTCCTGTGATAGATAGTTTGCCCCCTCATTAAATCTTGAATAAACTATAGTTAAACAAACACTTGGGACAGGTCTTCCTATCACTTGAATAGAAGCGTTCTAAAAGAAAATGGAATAACTAAAGCACTGCAGGCCTCATTTGCACTAGCTAAGATCAGGATCAACAATTTATCAATGAGAAAGACACTGGGAGTGCTGGTATCTACAGAGGAGTCCCAGAATAAAGACACAGCTAATCATAAAGAACACAGAGGCTCGTTTCAGATTAGTCAAAAAGCATCTTGCTGATCTCCAAGACTTGAACTGACCAGACCAAAGCAGAAATGTTTGGAAAGTGTATTTCCCCTTACAGCTGCCATTAGACTAGCAGATCATTCACACAGTGTTTACAGCATCATCTCAGAAGTCATATAAGGAGGTGGTGATAGTTAAGGCCTGCTTGTTTTCTTCCGCTTCTTTACCTCTAATAGAAATTTCTGGACAGCTGGACATGCAGCCATTGGTTTATAAACTCCAGCTTAAGTTACCTTTGGTTAAACTACTTTGATAACGGAAGGAGGAAAGTGTAATAATGTAGTAATAGAATAAAATACTGATAGTTTCAAAGCTAATAAACACTGGACAGTATTTAGTAGAGGCCTTGGTTCACTAAAAACTACCTCTGAACTCCACACATAACTTTAAATTTCATATTTGACTCTTCATTTCATGGGATCTTTTTTTTTGTGTGTGCAAAAAACATTATGTGGGATGTTCCGCATATTTAGAAACAAGTTCAAATGTATATGTTCATGTTTTCCCATATTCTTAGGGTTAGGGTTTAACATTAGTTTTTATCAAAAAATGTTATCAAACTTTTAGCTACAAACATATTACATTTTATTATTAAGTTTAGTTAGCTTGATGCAGTTCTTTGTCCTGTCATATTCTTTGAATCCCCCCCCACCAAAGTAAAATCAATCAGCTCCTCTGTGTTTATGAAATATATTTGTAATGGCGGCAGAAGAGAGGACAATGTGTGCACTGCAGATGGCTGTAAACAAACATCTGAAGACAATAATATTTCAAAAACAGAATGAAATTTTAAACAGCAGAGGCAGTCTGGGAGAGAATAGTGCAGAGAGCTGGTGCAAATAATGTACTTCATCAGATCCTCACGTCAAGTAGTACACACACTCATACACTGGAAATGTAATGAAGTGCACTTTGTTAGCTAAGGAATTTGTCCATGGTTCACAGGTTTATCTGGGAAATGTGAAGCTTTCTCAAATATTTGGCAAGACACCAGGCAGATTCTTTGGAGCAGGGGAGAAGACATAAAGGGATAAAGGAAAAATAGAAATAACATTATTAGACGCTCTATATATTAACTAAGGGATTGATAAATTCACACTCAGATTGGGATTAATGGCACACAAACAGAACACAGGCTGTAACATTATGCAATGTGAAGTACTTATGATTTGGGTGTTTTTAAAGAGATCCCCTGAACCATGTGTGCATCAAATGCAAACCTGGCAAAAATGAGAGGTAGTCAGAACTCTTTAGAGTAAGTTCACATTTAGTGTGCCATAACTTACTTATTTGCTAAGTACTTTTTGCAGTCTCTTGCAGCAATGACACCATAAAGCAAGTGCCTTTTATACTCACCCCACTGTCCCCATAACAAACCAAACATAGTCCCACAGACCAAATGAAAAACATTCTCCAAAAAGAACAAAGTCTTCGACTTGACGGATGGAATTTATTAATAGCTTAATTGTATTGTTGTCACATGCAATGAACCCGAATATGGGCTCTGATTATAAAGTATTCCTTTTATTAGGCCCAGATTTCTGTAAAAAAACTTTTTTTATTTAAACGATTCAATATTCTGAGAGTAATTTTTTTGTTTTGTTTAGCTATAAGCTACAAAATCATCATGATTGAAAGAAAAAAATTGTGAATGATTAATTTAAAGGGCGACAGTGGTGTTGGATGTAGGAGTTTGCCCTGAAATTGAAGGATTGACGGTTCAAGCCCCAACTCCGACTTTCAGTGTCGTTGTGTCCTTGGGCAAGACACTTCACCTGCATTGTCCACTGATGGTGGTCAGAGGGCCCGGTGGCGCCAGTGTACGGCAGCCCCGCTTCTGTCAGTGAGCCCCAGGGCAGCTGTGGCTACAATGTAGCTTGCCACCATCAGTGTGTGAGTGTGTGTGTGAATGGGTGAATGAATGTAGTGTAAAGCGCTTTGGTCAAGTCTCCTGACTTGAATAAAGGCGCTATATAAGTACATGCCATTTAAATGTATTTCTGTCATGATCTTGGCACTGATGACTGGCTTAGTTACTAACTCCCTTCACCTGTCTAACTCTGCCCGGCTTATAATCACTGCTATCTGATCCATCTGCTCCTGCCTCTATTTAAGGTGCTTGCATCCAGTCATCAGTGCCAAATTATTCTTGTTCTCTCTAGCCAGTGGCGAGACAGTTTTTAGTGTTTCTTGGTGTTTCTGATTTCTTGATCCTGACCTGTTCTGCCTCTCAACCACTGAGCCTACCTGTTCCCATCTGATCTCAGTGGAGAGAGTGTTTTTAGTATGTCTGAGTGTTTCTGATTACCTGATCCTGACCTGTTCTGCCTCTCAACCACTGAGCCTACCTGTTCCCATCTGATCTCAGTGGAGAGAGTGTATTTAGTATGTCTGAGTGTTTCTGATTACCTGATCCTGACCTGTTCTGCCTCTCAACCTCTGAGCCTGGCTGTTCCTGTCTGAGCAGTTTGTCTGATCTGCCTATGGACTCCTGGACCTCTCAGCTTGCCTGTTCCTGTTCTTATCTGTTTGCCTGACCTGACTTTGGACTCCTGCATGTTCACAGGGGCTGAAGCATCTCGGAGCACAGTGCTATACTAGCTTTGCTATCAACAGCTTACTGACAGAATAATACTTGCGGTTGTGATGGCCTTACGGTCGGAAACAGCACCTCTTTTGAGTAAAATAAATTTTGTTATTTTAAAATTTAGACTGTGAAAATTTTCCCCTTTCTCCGTGCAGCCTGAAACACTGCATTTACACCTGTGGTTGTGGCTCATTTTCAATAGAGAAACTGACTGCTCTGTAATTCTTGTAGAAGTAAACCCAGCTGTAGGCTAAACAGCTAAACTGGGGTCTTACATCTACCTCTATTCATGTTTTTGGGCCAGTGAACCAGTGGGCTGGTCTGTATGTCAATTTCGGGGCTTGACCTAAGTACAGGCCAGAACTCCTCCTCTCCTTGAACCCCAGTCGGCCTCAGCAGATGGCCGCTCACACTGAGCCTGGTTCTGCTGGAGGTTTCATCCTGTTAAAAGGGCGTTTTTCCTCTTCACTGTAGCTTACAAGCATGCTAAGTACAAGGGATTGCTTTCGAGTCAATGAGTCAATGCAATCAACTGGTTTTCCTTAGATAGAAAAGAGGTTTGAGCTTCTCTGTACGTCCATTTCACCCACTAAACTTGTGCTATTCATCTATGACAAGGTAAACTCAGTTTTGCATTCTATGAGCACTTTAAGGCAGTTATTGTTGGCTTAGTCTCTATTTCGCTGCATGCAAGTGCTTACTGAAGCTCAGTTAGGCTACATGGCAGCCATTATATTATTTCAGCTTCCTTGCGATGTAGGATTTTATTTAGCACACTTTTGTTTTTATTACACCTCTACCAGAACTTAGAGGCCTGAAAATCAATGGTGTAGGCAGGTTCTTTTCAGTTGCAGCACCAAAGCATGGAAACATCTGTCAGATTGAGATCTGCTCAGGAAAAAAAAAGGCTCAAAACACACCTCGTCAAACAGGCTTTCTACTCTGGTTGAGTTTGATACGCTAATTTGATGACTTGCACGACTTAGTTTTTTTCTTCTTCTTTATATCTAGTACTGGACCCATTTTCTGTAAATTCATAAAACATTTTTTTTGACTTGGTTTTGGTCTAAAGTAACATTTTTTAAAAAATCCTTAACAAAGGAACAAAAAATATCTAGAAAGTAATGATTCTTTACTTCAGACAGAGATAAAGTAAAATGAATTAGCAGACTATAGCACTCCTCGGGTAGTGAATATGTGAGAACTGATCATTGATTGCTAAGGAATTCTGCATTTAAATGCATGCATTTCTGAATGTGGTGAGCGAAAGGAAAAGAAAAGGCATTTTAGCCCTGAAGAAAAAGCTGAATGCAAAGAGGCCACATGCATATTTTTTTTGCTATATAATTGTGTGCCTGAAAGTGTGCAAATATGATGGATGACTGGGCCTCACTGAATGTCCTCCGAAGGGCAATTAGTTTGCATATGCATGTGAAGTACTTTGTATTCTTTAATAACTGAAAAGCTGCCTGTAGTTTAATGGAAAGAGAAAAAAAACAATAAAATAAACCAGACAATAAAAATCAGTAACGACCTGAACTGATCTTTAAATTGCTAAACAATGAGTTGCAGAATTCTCAATCATAGCTACATTTCTACTGCTTTCTGATGATAATTTAACTATAACATATTTATTACCTGAGAAATTTACAAGATGGACTTATATTAGTACTGACAGAGTATGGTATTATTAGTATGAAAATAGTTTCAGGCGATTCTACAGACTACTTAGATTAAAAGCTACCATAAAGGGAACAGAAGCTAGAAATTGATACACTTAAGTCAATCAAAGGATTGCTTTGATCCAGACCCAACATAAGACTTACTTAAACAGATTGCACTCAAATTAATCAAATAAGTAACTAGAAAAAAAAAGAAGAAAAGAATTCAGTTTTTTATCATGATAATGATTTCAAATTGATTACCTTTTATGTAAAACAGTTATGAGATTATGTAGCGGAAGTTAAAAGCTCATTTATATTAAAATATTCACACATCTTTACCAGGGGTGTCAATAACAGATGAGATTTTTTCTGAGACTTCAAATGCAAGCATAGTTTGTAGAATAAAAACTGCGCTGCCGAAACCATAAAAAAAAGGACAAAATAAGTGACCAGTGGACAGACTTGTCATAATCTTTGTGCTGATGAACGGCTTAGTTACTCATTTCATTCACCTGTCTAACTCTGCCCAGTTTCTCATCACTGTTCAGCTTATCCACCTGCTTGCTCCAAGTCATGGTGCCAGATTATTCAAGTGAGAGTTCTCTGGTGTTGCTGTTGTTCTTCTGATTTTCTGATCCTGACCAGTTATGCCCTAAGACCTTTGAGCCTGCTTGTTCTTTTTCGGATTTGTTTGCCTGATCTGTTTTCGGACTCCTGCTGGTTTCTGCTTATGAACCGAACCTGGATCTGCCTCCTGACCTCGGCTTGGATTTCCCCTCAGTCCCTCTTAGGATCTCAGATCTTCTGGCCTGGACTCCTGTTAACCTCTTTGACACCGGCTTGGGCTTAGTTTTCTGGATACTCCTGCCTTCCTTTGCCTGTTTGGGTCTGCTTAACAGCCAGTTCAGCAGTATTCAGGCTCAGGTATCCGGAACTCTCTTGGAGGCATTTGCCACATGATGATGATGATGATGATTGCTGGATTCTACTCCCTCTGCACACAGACTGAACTCTAAAACCAGGTTAGTGACTCACACGCTCGTAATTGCCCTCTGTCAGATTTTCATGAGATTTTTCAAAGCAGAGATTCCAGCCACTGACGCCTTTGTTGCCGAGTTGCAGATCCGATGTACATCAATAAATTTTTTTGTGAATCACACTTATCTGCTTCGAATTCTGGGTCCCCAGTTCTGAGCCTTGTCAAAATCAGAGCTCCTTGCGACTCTTTGTCTGCTTTACTTTTCCGAACAGTCAGTGCTTAAAATAAATAATAAGTTGTATTTTTGTTGATTCCAGGTCAAATTGAGTCTCCTTTCCCATCCTATCCTTTCAAAATATTCTGCTGCTTTGCTGATTTCCTTATCTTCTTGTAGATTGTTGTGATCGCCTGAAATGATCAATTAGTTCTTCATTTTGCTGTTGAAACTATGTTTGCTGAGTGTTCAATTGCTGTTTGTTCATGTATTTGGTTGGATATTTATGAAAAAACCCTAACACTAGTCAATTATGGTATATGTCTTATTTAAAACAACTTCTCCAAATTAGCCCTAAGTGTTCATAACTTCCAAATGGCCTCCTTTTGCTGCGTTCCCTCCAGCCCTTAGTCACCTTTTGGTGACACGTGTTTGTAAAGCAGAGTCTGCAGTAAAATTCATGCTAAGAAAAACATAAGTGTCATATCTGCACAGCCTGCAAACAAATCCCTCAGACTGTTTTCTGTAGCGTGCTGAACTTTTACTCAACCCAAGCTCCACATTAGCAGAGCTGAAAAACACATCCAGTTCAAAACATTGACTTCACTCCCTCAGTAAATTTACTGGCCTATGCTGTCATCCATGTGTCCAGTCTGCCTTTTTTTTTTTTGGAACATCGCAGATGGGTGTTTGGGTGTGAGTGAGCATTAGGACTAAGATCCGAAGAAGATTAGTAGGGTCCAGAAAGCTGCTCCGGGGCTTCATGGGCTTTTCAACAGAAATGCCACTTTTGCTGCTACATTAGTGGAGGGAGGATGTGGCACATGTTGCTCTTTCTTTATCGCTCTGTCTGTTATTAGCTAAGTGGCTAAGACATTGAAAAACATGACTGCAGGGGTAGGCAGTTATATCTAGGTCTTATTTCTCTACTCTTCTCTACTATACAATGCACTACTCTACACTTCACTACTTCCCTCTTTCACAGTAGACTTACTACTATACTTAACTCCATTACATTGCAAATAAGAACCCTCCACTACTCCACATAACGATATTTATATGATATATATTATGTTATAGAAAAATAAGTGTGACGTATCTGCTCTCACATTCTTTCTTTTTAGCTGCATCATGAACAGCTTGGTGGAATAGCCAACCAAAAGTTAGACATCTATTCCTATGGTTCATTTTGGTAATACTGGCAACCAAGGAAGTACCAGTACATTATTTATAGTGGGATCATTGGGAGCTTCTGTATGACTGCCTGTAGCGTGCTGCAGCTTGGGGGACTGCTGTGTTTCAATAAAGGTGTGGCATATGATTAGTGGCTTCTCTTATGATTATAGCTTTAACTTTATGGGTGTGGACTATTTTCATGGTAAATCGAGAAGCTAAATGAACAGGTCTTTTGTTCCCTTTTCAAGGGTCGTGGTGGAGAGAGAGGCTGAGCATTATATTACTAGACACATGTTGGTATGAATTAAAATAATTAGATACAGTAGATCCCAACTAGTTGCATAAAATGTACAAAATAAAAACAATACTATTAGTTTTTACATCTATGGAACATAGTAAAAAATAAATAATAAGTCAAAGACAACTACAGTTATAGTAGCTTGAACATGGCATTAAATGTTGTTTTTGTTACTTATTCTGAGATTTTAACTAAGATGTTTTATAGATTAGATACACATGGATTTAAATGTTTTAAGCCAGTACCTTGTGTGTTTCCTTGCCTTAGATGCTTCAGGTATCTCTGGTTCATGAGGAATGCAGCATTTGTATGTGCAGGATTTGTTGAATGGGTCTTGATCTGCTGATTCCAGCCTTACTCTCTCTCTAAAAAAAACAAAAATCAAGTCAAGAAAACTCAATTAATTTACTTGTTACCAGTTGAAGCAATTCATTTAAGTTGGAGTTGTATTTTCTAATGCAGCTTTCCCTAACAAACTTTTTTTGTTCCACTCAGTTTTGGTCTGAATATGCTATAACGTTTGCACACTATTCTAATTATCAGAGACTATATTAGTGGATTTCATTATCTGCCGTAATCATCTGATTTTCAAGCAATAAATGCGTATCATATTTTTCTCCATATGTAATGAATCTATTTACGAGTTTCACTTTCTAAAATAAGTGACAAAAATGTTTATTTTTTGAAATCACACTTGTATGATTGCAGTTTAAATTCACAATCCACTCTGAGAGGACTTCAATAATGACTCATTTGCTAATAATCACAATGATAAAGTTTTCCTGCACCGGACTGATTGGGTGTTCCCTGATTTTAATTGAAGTAGTTTTTTTTTTCATTTGGATTGCTGTCCTAG
This sequence comes from Cyprinodon tularosa, assembly GCF_016077235.1. NCBI lineage: Eukaryota > Metazoa > Chordata > Actinopteri > Cyprinodontiformes > Cyprinodontidae > Cyprinodon > Cyprinodon tularosa. The sequence continues at coordinate 1,222,776 of NW_024039062.1, read as the reverse complement.
ACATAGGATGTCCAGAATAAATACCAAGTTTGAGCACATAACAACTGGGGACATTTACAGGAGCCTGGCTTTCAAAAGGATTTTTTCAACTCCATGATTCTAGCCAGTTATAGTGAGGAAAATGAAGAAACTAATTAAAATAAACTAATTTACTGATCTGGATTGAAGAAAACACTCTGCACTGCAGGGAGTCAGGTGAGATGGTTCGGTATCCTCTCTGTGATGGTTGCTAGAGGTTTTCCTACTGGGCAAAGGACAGATAGAGGCACCCTATCTGCCATCTGGCTCCTCCTGGTTCCCACGTTGCAAAGATTCCCCAGCTGGAGGTGGAGTGTTTCTGGTTTAAGGAACGTCTGAATTTTCAGGACATTCAAATGGCCTAACGGACTAAGAGGAAGACACTCATAAATGTCGATGGATGTTTCTGCACTATTTGTCCTAAGAAACAGATGTTTAACCTGCTTAACTTCTGCTAATTATACAATACTGATGATATATATCTGACAAAATATAAATGATAATGAATTTAAGAAGTTTAAGAAATTTACTTTAATTAATTAACGGAAACATTTTTGAGAGAGTCTGTTCCTTTATGACAAGTTTCAAAAATGTTATTATTTTTTTTTACTTAAACAAGGCTCTGGTACTTTCTCCGGGGCTGGGTCGCAGAGGCAGCAGTCTGAGCAGAGATGCCCAGACTTCCTAATCCACACACACCTCCTCCAGCTGCTCTGAGGGGACCCGAGAGATAGTCCCTCCAGCGTGTCCTGGACCTTCCACAAGGCCTCCTCCCAATGGGACGTGCCTGGAACACCTCCCAAGGGAGGCGACCAGGAGGCATCTGGAACAGATACCTGAGCCACCTCAGCTGGTTCCTTTCGACGTGGAGGAGTAACGACTCTACTTCAAGCTCCTCCCGGGTAACTGAGCTCTCGAAGGGTGCGCCCAGCCACCCTGAGAAGGAAAGTCATTTCAGCCGCTTGTATTCGAGTTCTTGCCCTTTCAGTCATTACCCAGATCTCATGACCATAGGTGAGGGTGGGAACATAGAACGATCGGTAAATCGAGAACTTTGCCCCCCGATTTAGCTCCCTCTTCAACGCGACAGTCTGGTACAGCGACCGCATCTGGCATTCAACAAGATTTATTCAATGTGATAAGGCTAGTTTGGAGCAGTTGGATTAGGCCCATAGCTTAACCAATTCTCATCAGCAGTGTGGTAGAAAAATATTAGGTAAATGATCAAATCTGTGCAGATTGTTCATTCATTTTTTACTGCAATAGGAACTCATGACTCAGCAGCAAAGAGGAAAAAAAATCCGATACAAACTAAATTATCAGGAGGCATGCCTGGTGATGTCATAAAATGAGGAATAATTTCTCAATGAGGGGAAGGAACTCTTTTTTTCATGGATCCTGTTATAATCAGAGTCAACATTTAGGAAAAATGTCCAAAGATCAAATTATTTGTAAAATGTGTTTTAGAAGGTTATATATTGAGCTTTGTGATGACATACATGTGGTTGACATATAGACAAAACGGTTCGGCATTTCTTAGGGTTAAAAAAAGATTCAAATAATTTAGCATTTTTCTTGATGATTGCTGCAAAAAAAAACTGTATATTTTCTTATCATAGAAAAACTTATTTTTTTCTCATCATCTAACAGAGAGAGGGATATTTACCTTTGCATTGAAGCAAGCCAACAGCATCACACAGCTTCTCATACAGAACATCCATTCATCCATTTTCCATCACGCTTGATCCCTGCTGGGGTTGCGAGGGGTGCTGGTGCCTCTCCTGCTGTCAATGGGCAAAAGGCAAGGTACACCCTGGACAGGTTGCCAGTCTATCACAGGGTGAACACAGAGACTCACAGGGCAAACAATCATTCAAGCAAACACTCACACCTAAGGAGAATTTAGAGAAGCCAATCAACCTAATGTTCATGTTTTTAGACTGGGAGAGGACGCCAGAGTACCCAGAGAGAACCCATGCATGCACAGGGAGAACATGCAAACTTCATGCACAAAGACCCTGGGCCGGGAATCGAACCTACAACATTCTTGCTGCAAGGCAGCAGTGCTACTCACTGCCCACTGAGCAACCCTCATACGAAACAGTGGTCTTGAAATGCTTTCTCTGTATTCCTGTATAGTTTGATGCCAAATGCGTATAAAATATTTGATGCAGAAAAGCTTTATTTCAGTCTTACCCATAAAAATAAGGATAAGGTGTTTGTTTATGATCATGTTATTCTACTGCACTTAAAATAAATATTTATTTATTTTAAGTGCTTTTTTGTTGCAGTGTTATATTTTTGGGTATAACATTAGATTGTCAAACTAAAGTTGTACCAAATAACAAACATTTTGACAACAGTATTGGCTTTTTGAGTATAAAGCTAATTTCTCCTTCCATCATCTAATAAAGCTAATTTGCATGTATTATAATTTAAATTAAACAGTGCAAAGAACCACCACTACTGATTGGAGGTATTTTTGCTTTGTTCCTTCATATACTGAGTGTTATATGAATAAGGTTTTTAAAAAGGAAATCCTGATCAAATATGAATTAAATTAAACGCCAAATTGAGAATCCAACACTCAAATATATGAATCGGTGGCTGTCAGCTCAGAACTGAACCCTGAATTTGACAGGCACACTGAGACCTGAAGTGTAGTCAAGGGAGAAAACCACCACAAGATGTGGTTTTTGGGTGTGTTCATGTCACCTCTTCTCTTTGCAGCAGGAACGGTGAGGGTGAAACCCTATTTAGGAACAGAAAGCAGCTAAAGCTGAAGGTGTGACCATGCACCACTGTGTGTGAGGGCTAGAGATGAGGCAGTTTGCACTTTGAGCATGTTAAAGTGCAATCACTGCAGCAAGGTTTAGAAACATGCTGCAGTGTGGTTCAAGCATGCTTCAACTGGATCCATCCATCCATCCATCCATCCATCCATCCATCCATCCATCCATCCATCCATCCATCCATCCATCCATCCATCCATCCATCCATCCATCCATCCATCCATCCATCCAGGGTCTACTCTAAAATCTGCCTTAATTTCAGTATAAAATTTGGTATTTTTACTTTGAAAAATTCCCCAAAACAACTGAGAACTGTGAAAAATTTGAAATGAGAAATAAATGAGAAACCTCTGCTCAGAGACAAGCTGGTATGTTAGCAGTAATGATGAGAGGAAGGCCTCTGAGGCACCAAGTATAATTGGAGTTTTCCCAGCCAGCTGAGTCTTTGCCTATTAGACAAGATGAACGGTACCAACAAAGCCTCAGCCACAGAGCTGTCTGTGTCTTCTATAAGCACATAACATAGATAACAAGACTTAATATAAAAAATTCATATCTTACAAGCATCTCATGTGTCTATCAGCTATGCTAAGACAGCAATAAAATTAATCTACAAATGTTTGACTTAACGATATATATTCTTTAAACTGGCTTGATGTTAGTTACATTATCTCTTTTTTTTGCAGCAATGATGTAAGTATACTCGAAAACCTTACCCACTACCAGCTTTATTTGTTCATGCACATATTTTCCTAGTGGTGACATAAAAAAACAACAACTTAGAAGGCAAAAATAGACAATAAAACTGTATTTGGTGTACAGATAACAGATTCTGTATGCATGACTGGTCCCCAAGCTGCAGACAGGATAGTGAGCACAGCTGGTAACTAAAAGAGTGTGTGTGGGGGCGTGCGTGTGTCCGTGTGTGTGTATCTACATGGTAACCGCATCTGAAGTAGCCCCCGTTGCACGCTCATGGCACCATGATTCAATAATATAGAGCCAGGGCTTTGCCTGAATATTAATCTGGGGGCCCAAACTTAATTTGTCTGGCGATAGGGGGACACAAGCCCATCTGGCTTTATGGTAAGTGTGACTGCGTGTGTGTTCGGGAGGGGGCTGTTTTTCAGTTGCGAGACAAAGAGAGACCTATCACCCTTCTGGAGGAAGACGAATCAGACAGTGGAGGCCAGTCGCTTAATGGAGAAATACAGACACACAACACAAAAAGTCTTAAAATGCATGATACAAAATAGAGAGTAAGCCTAAACTATTCGACGCATATTAGCTGCAAAGAAAAATATATTTAATTGCTTTTTAAAATACAGTATTAGATTTGAATTAAAGCGCACAAACTTCAAATCTATTACTAATTAACTCAAAACTTTGCTTTTCTCCATACAACAATGCTTTTCAATGTTTGTTTCGATTCATAAAAGATTATTTCAAGCGTCATCACTGCCTTTTTTGCAGGGAAAGTCTTACGTGTGCAGCTGCGTATGTGTGTGGATAGACATCACCAGCCCCCCCCTGGGGTCAAGTGGGCACCCCTTTGTCACATGGCTTACAGTCCTTGGGGACAGAGGCAGCATGCCTGGGGGGCACGAGGGAAACCTCTCCTTGACCTCCACTGTGTGCAAGTGACCTTCCTCTGACGTGTAAGGTTAGATTTTATACTGCTGCTGAGGTCAAAGGCAGTCACGGAGAGGATGGAGGCTGAATGGATGGAGACAGTGGGTCAGTGGGGGTGGGAGAAAAAAAAGACAGAGGGGAAAGCTGGGACAAAGACCAAAGGAGTCTTTTTCTGAACAGGAGCTGAGTGGGGGGTGGTTTGAGGGGGTCAAAAGTCCATCTAGCATGTCTCTCGCGTTGTGCTTCACAGTTGTGGTTTTTGCTTTTATTGCGTTGCACACAGGAGGGATGCACAGCGAAGAGAGGTGATAATGTGAAGAGACAGAAAGAAATACACACAGGCATGGGAGAACAAATGGACCTTACATCTCAAAACCTACCGCTGTTTCTCTGTTTTACATACAACACATAAATACTTCTTCAATCGTTATTGTTTTGTTAGCCCACACAAGGTAATGCATATTTTTAGAAGTATATATATATATATTTTTTTTTTTAAAACTACAAATAAAAGTCTGTAAAAATTGGTGCGAATTTATAATTAACTCCCTTTAAAGGAAATTCCCCTGATGATACATCTGGAATAACCTGTATTATACCAGATTAATAATCAAAAATAAACATCATCATAAGGAGGACCAATTAAGATGCTATACAGGCTAGGGATAAAGAGACAGACACCAACGCTGCAAACTTGTAAATCACCGTTTCCACTTTCAAACAAGGTAGTAGTAGCATCATGCTGTGTGGTTATGTTCTCTTCAGTGACAGGGAAGCTGGATAGAGTGGATAGGAAGATAAACAGAGTTAAATACAGGACAGTCCAACATGAATAGATGTTATTAGGCTGCAAGAGACTGGAGACTGGGGCAGAGGTTCACAGTTCAAGCTATAATGATTTATGATTTATATTAAAGCATAAATCTAGAAAAGCTCAGTCAAAGTTCAGACAGATAGAAAGATTTTGCTTTTCCAGTCTGACACAGCTACTATAAATAATAACACAAGATTGACATTTTTGTCTCTGAATGAGCAAAGCTGGTACATCCCAAAGACTTGCAGTAATTCCAGAGAAAAGTGGTTTTGCAGAGTATTAATTCAGGAGGCCTGCATTTATTTAAATGCATTCCAGACTGGTATGAATTCTAGTTTTAAAACAAAAAAAGGAAAAGAAAAGTAAACCATTTTATTGTTTTCACTTCAAGGTTATGTGCTGCTTTAGGGTAATCTTGCACATGTAATTGAAACATAATACTTGTAAATGTGAAAAATTATATTAATTATTTTGCAAAGTGCTGTGTGGCCTGTATTAGTTTTTATTTTTTATTTTTAAGAGTCATATACAATTTATAATCAAAGCTGGACCAAGGGTACTGGATGTATATCAACAAATATTCGTAACAGGAACAAGACTAAAATAAAATAGGGCCTCTACATCTTCTGTGTTTACTTTGCTGTATTTCATACATTCTTACAATTGGTTTAAAAGTAATAGGGCAAAATTACAACTTTTTGAATGAAACATTTAAAGTTTTTGAAGCTAAAGATATGACTAATTCTATTTTATTTATTTCAGAAAATGTTCAGAGATGCATAAACTGTGCTTTATCACATTCTGAGTCAGCTGTAGACCCCGAGACCCCTGTTTGACTCCACTGAGAGACTATTCTTGTTTCATTTTGACTCATCAAAGTGTCTCTAGTTGCCTCTTTCATTCTAAGTTAAGGAGGAGCCATATTTAGTGCTGATCCCCCCCACACAGATTGTCTGATGCACTTTCTTTCATATTTAGCAAGAGTCAAATATCTTATTCTTTCATTTTCTGTTTTCGTTTTAAACCACTACCATTACCACGCTTTACATTTGGCATTTTTTTTTATATTACTGTTCTTTTTATATATTTATCAGAGGGGATTTCTTATTGAATACTAGGGAGGTTTAACCTTAATTGAGGCTAAAATAAATGGTAAAATATGCTATTGCTAATGTATATTGTGAAACTTCATAAATGTAGTCATTAAACTGCCTTAAATATGCACTGAAATGCACCTGATCCCATGACTATGTTGCGTATTAGTAAGCAGTTTATTCCACTCTCGGACGTGATCTCCCCTCCAGTCTGGATCAGCAGCGCTGCCGGAGAAATTCCTGTTGAGATTTGAATCTTGGTCTATTGAGGTAATCAGCGTGAAAGTGGAGCCCTGATTGGATAACATGCTAAAATATGTCACTTCCAGTGAGGCTAAACTTCTCAGAGGGTCTATGGAGCATGGGGTGGGTCGAGAAGCTGGCTGCTCAATGCTGATTGGAAAACATACTTAAGGAATGTGGGCAGACAATGAGGAGGTTTTCTTCATCAGTGGAGATAGAGAAGTGATCATTCAGTCAGAAAAGTCATCTTATACTGAACTCTGGTCGTAGTTTTCTGGAGATTATTACTTCAGAGCACTTTGCAACAGCCATTTTCACCCAGTAGTGTGTTTTATGCGCTTAACCCTTTATAGAGCAAGTAACCCTTTGTGATCATTTGCATACCCCTTCCAAATGGACGCCCCCCCCGTCCCTCAGTGAGGTCTAGAAGCACAAGATCTATATCCAGCGATTCAGCAAAGATGCTGCTACATGGCTGTACATCTTATTTTGGCATTTCACCAATTAGATGAGCCCTTGAATGATATATTACAGACTGTAAATTTAGTTGGAAAAAAGTAAACCAATGAATAGTTAAAACGTTAATAAGCCTAGGTAACAATTATATTTAGGTTCATAAACTAACAAAAAAGTGCCATTATTAGCATTAATGCCTCTAAGGCTATGTTGTACCAAGAAAAAAAATTGTTTCTTTCTCTCAGAGTGTTTTTCGTGAATTTCCTATAGATACACTTTTGTTATTTTGCTTAATATATTCGGGCAAGTTGGCTTTTGTTGTTATTACATTGACATTAATGTTTGCCATCAAAATATCCATGTTTTTTGAATGTTACAAAGGTAATAAGGTCTTGTCCTGGATTCCAATAACACTATTGGCTGGAAATTTTGATTTTCAAAATATTTCACTGAGTGCCCTATAAAGGGTTAATACGTTAATAAGGATTTTTGCTCCTGGTGCAATTAGAAAACATTGCCTTTTTAAGCTTTGGCTACTGCTTCAATTTACACCAACATTCACATTGTTTTCTGTGAAATAGTTGTTTCCAAGGTAATATAAACAAACCTGTATATGTATATTTACCTGCTTTTCAAATGACATGAAAATGCTTGTTTTTTAAGGTAAAGAGTTGGTATAAGGTTACTTGAGAATGTTTTTTATTAAATACACACCCTGATAGACCTTCACAGGTGTCAGCTAGCTTGCAGCACAGTGTGTTAACATGGATGTATCAGACAGACCTGACTCTCAGTAATAACCAGGAGCCAAACTGGTTTCTACACCTGCATGTTAATTCTAACACTTTGGTGTTTCCTTTGGCTCTGAGGGCGGTGTTAAGACAAACTGGAGCTTAATTGCCTGCCTGCAGTCACTCCGTGCACAAGTCAAAATGTTCTGTTCACACCCACATAAAGTTTAGAGCTTTATACCCAGCATCTAAATAGGATGTTTGAATATCAGCTTATTGGAGTGAGGAGGACAGAACACATGCCAGAAAGGAGAGCTCAGTCAATAACTTAATCAGTCTCCCTAAGAGAAGGAGTAATGATAGTGTGTAATTATGTCCGATATGTTTCGCCACAAGCACCACAACCTGACTGCCAATAATGAAACTGATCAGTTAGAGAAAAATCAATCAACTCTATCTGATTGTCTAAAGGATATGTCGATAAAACTGATTTTTCTCCTCATATTTGTGATTAATTCAATGTTTTTACAGTCCCAATCGATTGATAGATGTTGGGCAGGAAATTAGAGCTCTTAACAATATGGAGGTTTAACAGTTGTATTGACGCACAGACCAAAACATGAAGGTACACAGTCCATGTGGCCACTACTAGTTCTCTTTTTGTCTTGTTTTTATTATTTTTGGTCAGGTGATCCAAATATAGGTGTAAACTAAGTTCATCTCCAAATAATGCAACCATTGTGGCACCCGGTGCCGCCAACCTCGATGTCAGCCCCCACTGTCTCCGAGACGGGCCGAATCGGGGGTGTAAATAGTTCTTTGTCCGAGCGACTTGTGTCTGAAGTGCAGCCAGCAAAGTTCACTCAGAGACTCACACATTGTTCCTGCATCTACTCATCTGGTGGATATTTTCAAACTTGAACATTGTGTTTGCGCTCTCAGAAAAACCCATTCCAGCGTAGCGCACATACAGTAGATGCACAGAAGCAAAAGCCTGAGGATATGGATAATAAATTATTATAAATAAGTAAGAGATGCACCATCCCACGTATTGTAATTATCATATATATTGTATTGACATTTCACTCAGGGCTCAATGTCAAAAAAGGTACACATTTAATGAAAGTATAAATCTTGGCTGTAGATAGAGCATGCATCGTTAAGCATGATATTATTGTTAAAAAGAAGCTGTAACATACATTGTTACCTCCAGGAGCCATAAAGATACTGTAATGGAAATTCAACGCTTCGCCACGGATCTCATTTTAATGGTGGTGTTAACAGTGTAACCCTGTGCCCCATTTACATTAAGCCAACAATGGTGCACTGAGAAGCAAACTCTTACTCTCTGGAGCCCATAGACTTAAATGTGGCTATACAGTGGTAAGATTGTTTATAAATACTGTGGGATTTAAGCTGAATATTAAAGCAAAAATGTCTTTAGCAAATTTCTCTCTTCACAAACATACATCCTTTCGGTTACAGCAATCAACATGAGTCTCTCTCAGTAAACTAAAATCTAATTTCTATTGCTAATTGATTAGAAGGCTAAAACAAAGGTAAGGAATAAATGCCTGCTAAATGTAAAAAAAAAAGGCTTCAACCAATTTTTTTTAGGAGTGAATCATGGCTAGATTTGTTATTTCCTGTACGTTAGAGGAGATACCAGGGCTTTTTTATCATTATTTTTTATTATTATGAGCTTTTGTTTTTTGTTGGTTGTTTGTTTTAATGATCTAAGCAATACATAAACAGAAAAAACACTCTTTAAAAAGCAAAAAAAGCTCATAATGTTTCAGCAAATACAAACGAGAACAAATATTTTTTTTTCTCCAAAAAGCTGCCAGTACAAAATAATTTATTTCATTTCTTGCAGTTTGTTCTTGATTCACCGTTTAGAGAAAACTTTTTTTACTGTGATGCCCAAGAAGTATTGCACAATTGGTCAGAAATCTGAAGTGCTTGTGATTACTATCCTAACAAGTACTGCAGGAAATGGGATATTTGAAGTTTTTACTATTTGAGTTTTATTAAAGAATGGAATGTCCTAGCCAGAGGAAAGCTTGTTGTTTTTGTCACCTAAGGCACTAGAAGAAATGTTTCTGTTCTTGTGCGCTATGTAGACTACTTAACACTTAAAAATGTCACATATGACAGCTTGTCAGAGTCTAACCTTCGATAAAAAAAGAACCCTGAGATTTCCTCACATCATTGTGGACACAGCCTCAGACGTACAGCTGAGAAAGCAGACGGTAGCTGCTTTAAAACTACTTTGGTTACCAGGAAACAAAAAAAGACTCAGGTGTGAAAACGCCTCATAGACCATGTTACCATGTGTGCAAGTTTTGTTTTTCTGTGTGTTTTTGCTTGTGTTTTATGTGCCAAGAGAGTTCAATGTTGTTAGGAGAAAAACAAAAGAAAAAAAGATTGCATCGAGATGAAGGGGGTTGGTTGCAGATAAAGAGGGAAACAACAAAAAGAAAGCATTTCTTTGAGTGTTTGTTGCAATGTAAGATAAAAGTCTTTGTGAGCTCTCAACCTGCTGACATAGAAACAGACAACAATAATAAGAGCTCTGCAAATAATTAGCACAGAGGCAGCTTGTTCTGTGTTTATTAATCCACACTGTTTGCTTCTTCACAAACTTCAGGGTTTGCCTCCTAAAGTACAAGCGTTGTGGTAATTAATATTTTTGCATCAGTTGAGCAGATTAATTAATTATTGTTATCATTTTTCAGTTTAATTGCATCAACCAGTCCTAATTAGAAAAAAACTGGATATAATGTTAGTCTCTGCGAATCACAAACACGGCAAATGAAAGTCCAGCAATCTGCAGCCAACATGCTGAATGAGAAGCAATCAGGTAAGATGTGGAAACAATCCCTATCTGTTCTGTATTCTGCATGTCATTATTTAGTAACTCTTATGTTAAAAAGTCCTTTTGGTGGATCCAGCTTCCTTAGGGGAGGAGTTCTCAGACATTTTTGTTGCATTACCACCAGAAGCCTCAATGTTTTTTGTTGTGATGACATGAACGTCCACAGATTGTTGATGTAGGGATGGTCTTTGACTAGGCCAGGCATCCCCAAACTCGGTCCTCAACAGCCGCTGTCCTGCAGGTTTTAGAGGTTTCCCTGCTTTAGCACAGCTGATTATAATGATTGCAGTAGAGCAAAAGCTTTCAATTAAAATCAGCTGTGCTGGAGCAAAGAAACCTTTAAAACCTGCAGGACAGCGGTTCTCAAGGACCGAATTTCGGGATGCCTGGACTAGGTCATTCTAACACATAATATTCTAACACTTTCAGCGTTCCTGTGTGTGGGTTAGTGCGAGTTGTGCATCTCTACTATAGAGGATCTTTGTGGAGAACCTGGGTTGCCCAAACAGGTGAAAATAATCTTTATAATCATAGTGCGGGGCTTAAAAGAGCAGCAGAGCCTTCATTCAGTGCTGGTTTCTTGTGTTGTAGAAGTTTGTTTTGTTGCCTTCTAGTCTCTAGTTTTTCTCAAGTATTGTCCCTGACGTTATTGGTTTTTGTTTGGTTTTCAGTATTTTTGTATTTTAGATTTTTGCCTCTGTTCCCCTTGGACTTTTATTAAATCATCCAAACTCATCTGTGCCAACGCCTCTCTGCATTTGGGTCCTCAAATCCTCCACACAACCTGACAAACAGAGCTGTGTATTTAAATCCCTTGGTAGAGTGCCGGTTTGATAGAAATCCAGGATACTCCTCTTATCTAGACCAAGGTTCTCATAGTTTGGAGTTAGAAGGATTAACTTTAGTTTAACTCAGAACCAAACAAATACATTTTTTTTTTTCTTTCTTCCATAAAATACAATAATTTATTCTTCTTCAACTTTAGAGCTAAAACTTACTCTTAGTTAGTGTTTCTGTCCCAGGTTGAGAACAGCATTTCATTTTTCTTTGAAACTTCTAAAACTGAACAGAATCAGTGAATGTTAGAAATAAAAATGGTTTCTGTCCAGCCAACAAGCCATGTTCTCCCAGGTAGCTCTGGGCCTGGTGTGTCGCTGTTTATATGTAGGCTGTGTGTGGGCTCCGTGTTCATACTGTACTCCTCAACAAAAAGAGACATCAAAGATAGCTGACTACTCATCGACATCAGTGACTCAACTTACAACAAATTGTTGTTCATCCCCCCCAAAAAAAGAAGAGAGGAGAAACAAAGTTATAAAATCCTGACGTGTAGCATTATTTAGAGACAGCCTGCAGCCATTGTAGGACCTTGTGGGTGGGAAACACTTAAAAACCAAATTCCGCCTGACTCATGAAACAAATACTCACAGACTGTCAGTATGAAAAAAACAAAAAAACGTCAGTCCTAGCAGTTATATTTAAAGGGGTACACAGTCTGATTTATTCTCCTCCAGATTCAGTTTTACTCACTGCCTCCACATTTGCCCTCCATGTATATTTTTGTACAGGAGTTTGACATCTCTATGAATGGTGTTATTTAACTTGTGAATGCACTTCAAAAAACATCCTCTCAATGAGCCATCTATTTAAAAAAAAAATTTTCTCAAGAGAAGTGATCATCTTTTAGGTTTATCACTTCTCACTTGGAGCAGGTAGAGCTCTGAGTGTTGGTAAATCATAAAAAGGACAGTCATTTACACAATATCCTAACAACCATGTTGATTAATATGCCACAAACCAACAAATAAATTATAAAAATGTTAAAGCAGGTGAGTGATTTTAACTTCTTGTCTTATTTTAAGTAATGTTGGGCTGCAAGCTGTATTGTCACAAGATCCTAGTTTCCAGAGTCACAACAAATTCATCTCGAAAGACCGCTAATAAGTCCTTCTCGTAACAACCAGCGAGTCAGATCAGTGACATGCATGCAGTGTTTTTTGGGCCGGGACTTTGTAGGAATGACAACAGTTAGAACGGCCTTGCCAAAGCATTACAAACATGGCTATGCTGCAGGACTCACCTGTCGATACCGCAACTGACTCACTTCTAACCAAAATAGTGACAATTTCTTGTTTAAAATAGGAGCAAAGGGAAGCACTTTGCCCATTTGTTGATGGGAAAGATGTCTGTGCTTTCCTTCTGACAGGAACTCGTAGAACTTAACTCAGTTCTACACATATCAATCTGGTCAGGTTAGGTTTTAAGACCCTTTAGGCTCAACACTGTCTAAGCTCTCCTATCATGTATTGCTATCATCATTAATTACTAGCATTACTATTGTTAAAAACAGCAGTGAACTGCTTTGTGGACAAAATTCACATTTTCCATTTGGAAAGTTTGCAAAGCCACTTTATAGCAGCACACACAAAGGTCAGAGTGAGCACTCTTCATTTTCTCAAAGATCCTGCTAGTTGGGAAAGGAAATGAGATCTGTCAAAGTGAGTGGATTTTTTCACACCCAGTAAAAAACTCTCTCTCCTTTAAACAACTTTTCCCCCAGGGTGTTGAAATAATTGAACTCCCAGCTTCAAGGAGCAACCTAAAGCGAAGGGATAAGCTCATGACTGTTCATGTCGTAACTGAAGATAGTTCTAGCAGCATCTGTCAGGAGGTTACGGGAGTCTCAGTAAAATTAAATCCATCTGAAGCCCGACGGATTTCTATGACAAACTTTCTATGTTAAATAAATGTCTTTTCACCATGATGGCTTTTTGCACAATCAGTGCACAGGTTGGTAATACAAAGTATCTTGTTGACACAATTTTCAGAGAAATTGGAATGCCAAAGTAAACCATCTATATCACGATAATAATACTAGTTGCATTTTAGTCTTTTGATAAAAGTTTTTAATTTTTTCCCCCGCTAGATTCATTCACAGTGTTGTAACACAGCCCAAAGCGGATTTAAATCCCTGCATAGGGTGCTGGTTTGATAGATTTCCAGGCTACTGTTCTCAAATGCATTTTTAAAAAAATACAATAGTGTGCAAATTCACTCCTTATTAGACTTTCCCCACACTAATCTTTTTTATCATTTTATCATGACCGTTTGGAAGCATTTGGCTGCTTTTTTGACAGTAGGAGGCTCAGTTTGTCTTTCTTATAGATTGTGATTTTTTATTCTCTTATTTTAGCACTTTGTTGCACTCCTGTCTTGTTTTTGGTGTGGAAAAGTTCAATGCTTCACCGATGCCGACCGAACACCCTTGCATTTTCACTCCAGACTCACACTGTAGTGTGTTGCTAAAATAAATTAAGTACAAGAAATACAGCTGAAGCCACAAGTTTACAAAAACTGTATAAAAGACACATAAAGCTGTTTGGCTTCCTGCCTGAAATTAAATTTGACTAAATCAAAGACGCTAATGTTGACCCCATCTGATGCTCCAATTGATTTGTAGGCTTCACTGACGCTAAGCTGTAGCTGTATCTTCAGGCGACACCTCAAACAGTGCTTCATTATGTGACATCATTGGAAAATAAAAATAAGTTACATTTCAACCCGCAAAATAAATAAAAGATGTTGCCTGACGCAGGAGAGATATTATCCACAATATGTCCTGTACTGACATGATAAAAGATTACTTAATATTTTAAAATCTAAATATAACAACCAACATTACAGTGTTTCAAATGCTTACAGGGTCAACTACCTAAATTTTGCAGACTTTTCTGGAGTCTGATTAGACTACAACTGAATTCCTCTGCCATAATGTAACCTGGCCAGCCTGATCTACGGCCAGCAGGTTGTCCAGAGGCCATATGGAGGTGAAATGTGAAAACTTTCATGGCTGAGGAGACCATCCTCCCTGTGAATTACAGGGGTGGTGGCAGCATCATGTCACCTCAGCTTCACGAGAGACTGTTGCTTCTTACAAATTTCACATTGTGCCTGAAGAACAGCATCTGTAAATTTCAGACCTACAGTCAAAGACCTGAGCTCAGTCTCACAGAAAGTGTCTGGACAAAAAAACGGTGTGTTTTAGCAAAGTGGCCTAATTCAGTTACACTTCTAAGGAAGAATGAGTCAAAATTTTTGCAGTTTTAGCAGCTTTTGGAAGGATGCAAAGCACATCTGACTCAAGCTCTGCAGCTTAAAATGCAAATAAAATTCAAGCAAACGCTATGGAAATTCATGCGAACTTTGCATTCTGGTTTGATATAAGGTGAGACTGGGAGAGAGCTGTTCATTTATTTTTTATCTGTTTACCTAAATATCTTGTTTTAACTTTACATTTTAAGAAACTGCCTTTGTTAATTTACTCCCACCAAAGGTTACTCAGCCCTTACAGTAATCCAACATGCTGCTCTCTGACCATTCAAACCAATAAATACCTGATTTCTAAAGCACAGTAACCTGAGTTTAAACAGGAACTTCTAATCTGTATAAATATGCCAGACAACATGTTCCCTCGTTAATTCTGCTCATTCTTGAGAAGATGACACTGTTTCTAGATCCGGTTTCTACGGTCTCTGTAAAGTTGTAGTCAGATTTATGGATGAACTCACAGTTGTTCCAAAAAATGTCCTCTGATCATGCCGACACCTCCATGACAGATTTGTACTTGTTTTTATTGTAATGACGCCTCAGGCTTAAGGATCGCACCAAAGCACCTTTTGTTCGGGGTTTAGATTTAGGTTTATAATTATAGATGCTCGCCAAATGAAATATAAAAGGTGCATCACTGCATTTCGTTATTAAAACAGTCACCCTAGATTATACCTTGGTACCAGTGTAACTGCTTCCCTGGAAGAATCTGCCTTGCTGTTTTAAAGGCTCATAAAATTATTTAATCATCACTTTGGTGACAGCTAGTGCTGAGTACATGTTTTTTTTTAATCTCTATTTTATCACCGGTTGAAGAGATTTAGAGATCGACGCTAAAAAAACGTTATTTTAGACATCAGGTTGACAGCATGTTGGTCGTATCAGGTCTCTGCTGTAGAAGCTGCAAGCTCGCAAAACTTACTGCTGTCATTTACAAGCTTTCTGTCATCACAGATGCTTAAAATTCCTTTTATAAGGACATAAATGAAGAGGTTAATGCTATAATAAACTCTCTGGTCATTGCAAGAGCAAGTTGTAGCATTAACATAGAGGCTGTTTACAGTGGTGACTGGGATGTGATTGAAATAGCATAGAAGAAAATAATAGGATTACAGCTTGTACTGGAAATAAAACGCCCTCTGCATTTATTGGTCTCCTCTGGTAAACCTCTTTCTTTAAAAGAAGAATGATTAGACCTATATGTAAGGTTGATTGACTCAGTGTGGAAGATAATATAATAAATTAGATTAAGATATATTTTTTAATATGAAATCATGTGTAATGTCTGCTGTCAGTGGTGTGTATGATCATCTTTTTGTTTGGAGGAAAGCATTTCATCTTGTAGCCTCGTTAATATTGTCTTCCATTCAGCACACAGTTTGAATTGGATTGTTTTTTTTCAATATGCTGAGATTATTTTTGATGATGAGTGGCACTATATGAATAAATTGAATGGAAACTTAATTTACACACACAAAGGATAAATGCACACTAATAATCAAATTAAGGGGTGGATTGTTCCAAATCAGAGGTGTAATTTTGGGAGGTTGTCAGCTTGATATCAAATCTCACACACACCCCTGTTAAATAGGTGTGCGGTCTTTAGCTTTATATCTTCATGCCATATTCTTCCTCCTAGTGGTGCGTTCAGCAGCTCATTGCTCTCTAAGCATTGTCTGTATGCTCGGCTGTCTCTGCCCTCGCAACTTGAGATGCTGTATGTAATTGAACAACACCATCTGACATGTGTGAATAATTCCTTTGTTTTACTTTCAGGATTTTATTTCTTCCAGCTCACAAGAAGGGATGCCAAAAATTATTCATTTTTACTAAAGGAATCCCTACATTTGATCCAGAATAAATATTTCATTTTTTTTAGTGTTTATTTTTGGATAAAGCCCATATCAAAAAACACGTTCCTTAATTTTTTTCCTCATTGTGATCTACTCAGTTTTTCGTTGTACTGTCATTAATCTGTTTTCTATATTTCCTTTGAGTATTTTAACATTTAAATTAACTTAAATTATATTTTGAAAAAGGTTGGGATGGCACTATATTAGAAGGCAGTTTGGGAGGCGAAAGGCAGGTAGATCCTGGACAGGTCACCAGACCATCGCAGGGCAACACAGAGGCAAACAATTCACGCACACATTCACACCTAAGGAGAATTTAGAGAAGCCATTTAACCTACCGTAAGAGTCATGTTTTTGGACTGTGGGAGGAAGCCAGAGTACCCGGAAAGAACCCACGCATGCACAGGGAGAGCATGCAAACCCAGAGCCGGGAATCGAACCCGGAACCTTCTTGCTGCAACGCAGCAGTGCTACCCACTGCACACTGTGCAGCTCTGGGCATTTGCATTTTCACCTAATCATCAAATATTATTCAGCTCCAAATAGATTTTCTTTTGTAAATATCTATCCTTTTTCTTGAATAATTCAAATGGAAAAGTTAAAAAGCTCAAAATCTAAAATACAAAAGTGTAATTTAGCGGTGATATAGGCAACATTGGTATATGTAAAAAAGTAATCTTTATCCTATAATCCAAACAAGAATTTCTCTTATAATCCAAACAAGAACTGTTTCAGCCCAGTGTAGAGTTCATCTTCAGTGTCTGTAATGTGTGATTTTTGATCAAACTAAATCATGTAAAATTCTACTGATTTCCTTTTTAAGGATGGCAGTTAATGTAAACGTAGACTTTTTCTTGGAAATCATAGGCGGACCTCTGGTGACATGACTCTCTGAATCTGTATGAACAAAGGGAGCAGATAGTTGCTCAAGCACAGCTTAGCACAGCTTTGTAGGCTTCAGCATCAGGGCGTCACTGGAGATGATTCACGCTCAGTTTTCTGTTTACTGAGGGAATGTTTTCTTAGTTTGTCTTTTGCCCTGATCATTTTTTTTGCCTTTTTTTCCCAAAGCATTTGAGAATAATTTGTGATATTTGGTTATACAGTTGACTCAGCCTGACCAACCATTTACATGTGTGTGTAATTGGTACCAGAGGAGGTTGTAATAAAGTCTGCATGTTCACAGACAGAGCAGTACCTTGTACTGGAGTTCATGTGATCCCCACTTGTGCTCTTAGCTCTTTTATGTGTGTGTTTACACACGCTGCGCACTAGGAACACGCCTTGCACTGCATGCCGCCTCACAAATCAAAGGACTGCTGGCACGCAGGGGACTAGGTCTGTAAAAGCAAGAGAAAACCCGACAGCTGCAGTAGGTCTGATGAAGACATACTTGAGTTGAAATGTCAGTTCTCTATTCTTCAGGGCTCCCTTTAAAACGAGTTGTCCTCAGAAGTTTATTTTCACACAGGCAGATTTAAAAATCATGCAATTCTCAAACTTCAAAAAAGTTAGAATTGTTTATAAATCACACTGCCTGAAAAACAGCCCTACTTTTTACTATCAATCCTTTGGTTTAAAATAATTTTAAGAGTTTGAAGGTTTGTTGAAGGAAAGAGTTGAAGTGATGGAGGGATTCTGGTGTAAAGGCAGAGTAAGCTGGAGGAGGTGTGGGAGGAGGAGGATCCTGCAGCAGAGAGGAGTGGAAGGAGATGAAGAATGAGACCAAGAACTAGGGATAAGGGAAATACACTAGATACTATGTGGGATCTAAAGCATGGCATTTGCATATTAAGATAATTTATTTAAGATTTTGTTTTCATAAAAAGGTGCTAGAGTGACCTGAATGTTTTGTTGTTGTTTTTTTTTTTAATTAAGAGTCATAATCTCTAATGTGTTAGCATTACAGCTGCTGCTGTTGAAAATGTTGGGAAATTATTCTAGCAAGAAAATACAGACAACCATGTTGCTAAAAATAAAGTAAAGGAGATCATTACTGTAAAGGTAGAGGTTTGTTTTTTTTCTTTTAACTGCAGGATCTAATCAGGACTAGAGAGGTTTAAAAGTAAAAATTAGGTAAGATTTATTGAGGTTTTAGAATGTCCAACAAACCTAAACCATTAGATTAAAAATCTTCTGATCTCAAGTGTATTTTATAAGAGAAGACCTTCTTTTTCAGTTGTTGAAGTGTAAGAAACAGGACTGAGTAATTACCATCGAAGCACAAATATTCCTCTTTATACTGATGTTATGTCAGAAGTTGTTATAAATTTCTTTAGACTAAATATAAACAATAAATAAAGTAAAATTTTATGCCTTGAGAAAGATAAATCCATCCACAGTCTTTGACAATCTGCAATGGGCAAATATTTATCAGTTCGGAAATGCCACCCCTTCATAAAACTGAGCTGTTCTTCGGCTTTTAACGGCTGTTTAAAACTGTGCGTTGCAGATAATACCATTGGTTGAAATGAAATTTAAAAAATGACATGATTTACGTCCAAACGACATCTAGATTTGGTTGAAAAGGGAAAGATGAAGAGCTGTAATTTTCAGATCGCTGAAAAGACACTGAAAGCAAAGGTTTTAACATTGAAATATTTATGGACTAAATGAAGCCTAACATGACAGACTGACCAGATTAAGCCTAAATACCAAAGTCTTAATTACGTCTGGTGTTTATGGGGTCTGAACCGTCTAGATCTTATCATCCCCTTACATTTACCCAGACTGAAATAATGCCCATTCCAGCAAATTATGTACCTGAGGTAAAAAAAAAAAAAAGACATCTCTGGCCCTGAAGAGAAAACTTTTCGATTTTTGACAGTGCTGTGGGCTTTAAATGATGAATTCTCTGAATGCACATTTGTAGTTTTCTTCTTCGAAGGTTGCATTAAACCTTAGAAGAACAGGTTGCTGCTTCTAGCTGGAGATGTTTCCACATGTCATCCACTTGGGTGTATAAAAAAATCCTTGAAAAATAAAACATCTTTTTTCTCTACAATGCAACGTGGCACACATCTCCTAAAGTGGAAAGATTATGATAATGAGGCCTCTAAATGCAGCTTCTGTAAGCAGTAAGGGCGGTAGACAGAGAGTGACAGCATAAACACAGCAAAAAGAAAAGAAGGCCGATCAAAATTAAGATTGACAGACGGACTGGAAAAACTCTGACAACCATATTGGAAATGATCCAAATGAGTTTTCATGAGTAACTAGATTCAGACCAAACAGGATGCTTTCTAAACCTCTACTGTCAGGCTGATGGGTCTGAGATGGCTCATATTGGCTTAATTCCCTATTTCCCACTTTAAGACATTCTCCCTAGATTTAAAACTAAGAAAAAAAACATCAAATCATATTCAAACCCTTTCTATTTTCCTTTTATCATTGGAGACTGATTGAGTAGATATATTCTTTTATCATTTGGTTAGCATGATTTTTTTTGTTATATATATATTTGTTTTTCCATGATTGCTTATTTTGTATTTAAAATTATAATTTTCTCTAATATTTGTCTTTGTTTTTAGTCACTCAGACCTTATTAGGAAAATTGCCAACAAGCAAAGCTATTGGAGTCTGTTTGTGACAAACTTTAAAACCATTTAATTTTATTTAAGATTTGATCCTGCTGATAAATAATGTCATATAGAAATCTTTTCTCTCTAATAAGAAACAAGAGTAAGCTTGCTTCATATCATCTTCAACCTTCCACCTATGGGACAAATATTCAGATTTCAATTTCATTTTTTTTTATTGTGTCACACTGATAATATTTGTGATACGACGATAGAGTTTAGTGGCAAACTACAACTAGAGATAATATTAATCTTGTAATATAATGTGCGGGCAAAGAGATGTTTTATATCAGATCTGATAGAATGGTTTGTGACAGCTGTTTGAACTAGTGCACAAGTATTTAGCATGCTAAGTTCAGCTTTATAAAGTGACTTTCAGTTTTTCTGCTTCTTTATTTGCTCTTTCTAAATGTCTGGATCCAGCTGTTCTTTCTTTCACTGTCTATCACATAAGTTGGGGGTCGCCTAGCATGCTTTTCACAGCTTGCTGCCACCATGACAGTCGCTAAAGGCGGGAGTCTGGCAACAAAGACATCAAGTGCTGCTTCCTACAGCTCGTCTGCGGACACTTCCCCCGACCTCCAACATTACTGTGCGTGTATGTGTGTGTATATGGTATATGAGAAGGTTAACTTCTGCTCCAGTGAGCAGCAGAGGCTCTACGGATGCTGCCCATTTCCCTTTACATGTCCCTGATTATGGTGTACTTATATACAGGAGTGTGTGTGTGCGTGTGTATTTGTGTTGATTGCTGCTTGAGTGGTCGGTCACCGAGTGCAGCTTGCAGCGGAAGGTTTGCTCATGCCAGCCTGTCAGCCACAAAGAGAGACACACTTCTGGGTGGCTGCACTGGTTGGGTCAGGAAGTGTTACACACATACTGTTACACATCAACGCTCTGCAATTGCAGCATTTAGTTGAGAAGAACTTTGTAAGGGAGATAAAGAGGAATAATCGTATAATTCCCCTCTTTGTATTTACTGTGCTACCATAATATCCCTTTTCCTTCTAAAAAAGTTTTCTCCGCCTCACCTTAGCTCTTACACTTTTCCCCTCTGCAAAGATGTGTTTGTTGACATTGGCAGCTGCTATGCTGCCGCTGGCAGCAACAAAGTGAGAACAGCACACTGCAGCACACTTTTCAGCCGGGCCACGGCAAGGGCATCCATGCTCCTGAACAACAAAGACGTCATGCATCCTCACCTAAAAGCAGGCTGTTTTAAGAGCTGTGAATGGTACGTGTTAGAGTGCAGTTCACATTGCTGTTGCAAAAAACAGCCTTGTAGATGTTGCAACAGAACAGTATTCAACTACACAATTAGTGCCTGAATATATATCAGAATAAGAGATAAAATGACCAGAGTTTTGGAGGAGAATGTCTATGTTCCTGCTGTGAGCTTTGTTTGTGTCTTTTCAGCTGCTTCCGCATTCAGGGGTCACTACAGCAACTCCGTATGACTTTTTATTAGACTTGGCGAAAGTTTTACACCACATGCCCTACCTGCTACAACCAGAATCCAAACCCAGGTCCATCCACATGGTATTCAAAGCCTTGGACCAATAAAAAATTGGGACAAGAAAATATGACTACATGTAGCACATTTAGCACAACTAGCATAACCATGCAAAAGTATTTTTTTGGTGTATTTAGAATAGATCCTGACCTAGCATTTTTAAATTCAATATGCTCTGAAATCTGAAGGCTGCAAGCTCAAAATAAATAACTTTCAATTGTTCAGTCTTAAACCTAATCTTTCCAGGTTGCATTTCCTTTAAACTTTTTGTTGTTCCTCTTTATTAATTTTTAAGACCCATGAGATGGAGGGAAAACTATGGGACTCTGTGCACATTTCTCTCTAGAATCACTTGATAGTCTTGAAATGTCATTGTGTCCTGCAGAGATTCAAGACACCCTGTACCAGATGATGCATAGCAGCTCCAGAACATAGCAGAGCCTCCTCCATGTTTCACTGTAGGGACAGTGTTCTTTTCTTTATAGGCTTCATTTTCTGTCTGTCAACATAGAGGTGATGGACTTTGGAAAAAAGTTTTATTTCTGTCTCAACCATCCATCGGATATTTGCCAAAAAGGTTTGGAACTTGTCAACATGTAGTTTGGTAAATTCCTTTCTGGCTTTTTTATGATTTTGTTTTTAATATGTGTGTCCTCATTTGTTTTCTTCTATTAAGTCCACTTTGTCTTAAACAATGACGGATGGTTCAATCTGACACCGAATTTCATTAAGCTTGAATCTCTTAAGAAGTTTTTCTGGGCTCCTTTTTTACCATTCCTATTATCCATCTCTTTGATTTGTAATCAGTTTCTCTTATACTGCCACGTGAAGGGAGGTTGGCTACAGTCCCATGGACCTCACATTTCTGAGCAATACGTTCAGAAATATGTATATATATATATATATATATATAATATATATATATATATATAAATATATATATACCGGTATATATATATTACTTTTGTCAGATTCAAGTTATTTCTGGGACCATCGTGGGTCTATTTTTCATTAAATGAGGGGCACCAACAATTTGTCAACATTTGTATCTGTTGACACTCCTTAAAAAACAAAAGATCTGTTTTGTATTTGTTACTGGCTACTATTTCATGAAGTCAAATCTTAATACTGTAAATATTATTACAAAATTGTCTGCACTGAACTTTTAAATGACCTCTATCAGTGACATCGTCAGGATAATTATTACAAAAAATTATCAGATGTAAAATACACAATTTGTACCCTGTAATAACTACATTTAAAGATATTTGACAGATTTCTAAGTCAGATATGTTTAATGTAGATTTACATTAGTTTGTCTGCTCTCACACTGAACTTTACCAGAGTCTGTTCTGTTTGTGTCGCCATTTTGTTGTAAGTCAATAAAACTTTAGCTTAGAAAAAACCAAGATTGTTTAGGTGTCTACGTCATTGAATGGCGACTGTTACCTAATTCATGCAATACTTAAACATTTACCTCCATGAGTCGAATCTCTGTTGATGACTTGAGTAGACAAAATCCCAATGTTGTAATATTTTTTCATTTTCCATCTGCTATTTTAAACCCACTGATATATTAAAGCTTTTTGTTGATTCTGAAGCAGATGGCTGCTCACACTGAGCATGGTGCTGCTGGAGGTTTCTTCCTGTTAAAAGGGAGTTTTTCCTCTCCACTGTCACTACAAGTATGCTTAGTGTGAGGGATTTGCATCCGAGTCAATGAGTCGATGAACTGGTTAAGCTGTAAAGTGCCTTGAGATGACATGTGTTATGAATTTGTGCTATATAAATAAACTGAATTTAATTGAAGTGTTATTAATCCTTATATAGATCTTTTGCTGCAAATGTTAAAATATTTTACTTATCCCTGAAAATAGTTTTAAATTTGCCTTCATGTTTATCCCTGATTGATTACTCAGGAAGTGACGTGAAAGAGCAGTCAATGCTTTTTCTGGAGGCGGCTCACCCATCTTCATTTAAACCAGTAAATTGGGTGTTTTGCTGACTCAACACGTCCTTGACTTGAAAGCCCACTGAGGCAGTTCATACAGGAAGTGAACAGGTCTTGACATCATTTCCTTTATTACTGCCTGTCCAGGACGTAGAAACACAATTTTTACCCTCTTTTAAAAATCCCTTCAACCTTCCTCAAACACCAAAATGCCCCCTGAAAAAACTATGTTAATAAATAATTTGGGCATAAACATGTGTGACTTTTAAATATGAATAAGTCAATCTTTTCTAAGTTTAAAAACTAACATATTTTAGTAGCAACAGAATAAACATTTTACAGTATACTCCAAAACACTGCAGAGGATCTAATCTCTATCAAACATAACTGAACAGCCTGAATTTAAAAATAGCTGTGATAAAATCGTTTTTTTTTTGGTAGTAAAATAAACTGATGCACAGTAGCTTGCTGCTGAGATGAAAAGTTCAGGAGAGCAAGCTAAACCCACTTCATAGCCCACAGTTATTGATTTCTCCCACAGAAAAGCATGCGGTAGAGTAAAACATCTGGGAATGCGTCTGTGTTTTTAACTGCACTTTGTTTGCAAAATATCTGGCCTCTGCACTCCTCGAACGACACAGAATACATTTTAAAAGGCTCTCTTTTTTTGTGTGTAGATCATCTACAGAAATTCTCAAACACTGTGCAGAAAAAAAAGAAAAGCAAACATCTAAAAGCAACACATTCGCTGTGAGAAAGTTAATGAATGTGTGAAGGTTCATCAAGACCTGCAGACGTCTGGTCTGTGTTTAAATGGGGGCTACAGTCAGCGTGAGTCTAACCTCAATTTATTCAGAGTAGTGCTCCCTTCCCCAACGTGTTGCTGCTCACTGCCAGCCAGCTGTGCATCAGATCAGGAAGCAAATTCTTCATACATTTACCCTTTGTTTAAAAGTTGAAGAGCTAATTGACAATCATTTCTTATTGGGAGAAAAAATACACATAATTTTTTGTAAGAATACAACAGGAATTTCCCCCATCCATGACTTTAAAGCAACATTTTTTTGAACTGTTCAGTTTGCATTTCTGTTGGTAAAGTAAAAAAAAAAAAAAAAATACATATACATATTTTATATGAATGCATTGTCTGTAGCCCTCATTGATGCAGGGTTGTACCTACGTCTGCAACTATGATTATTTTGCGAATCGATTAATCTGTCGATTTGTTTGTTTTTTTATTAATAATCGGATAGCCAAAGATTCTTTAAAGAAGATTTTTTTTAATAGAATGAAACCAGGTGAAACTAAAACTTTTCCACTTGAGGAGTTCTGGATAGAGCATACTGAGAGCAAAATGTCAATATATTTTGGGAGGTATTGCAAAAGGTCAATATATATTTTTTTACGATTTTACTAAAATTACTGCTTTAAGTGGGCCACTTTTTCAGCTAGTGAGGTGACGTGGAACGTCACCTCATTGGCGGGGAAGGAGCCCGAGCTTGTGCGGGAGGTGGAGCGATACCGGCTAGAAATAGTTGGGCTCACCTCTACGCACAGTCAGGGCTCTGGAACCCAGCTCCTTGAGAGAGGCTGGACTCTCTTCTACTCTGGAGTGACCCGCGGGGAGAGACGGAGGGCGGGGGTGGGGCTGCTTGTCTCCCCTCAGCTCAGCCGTCTCGTGTTGGAGTTCACCCCGGTAGATGAGAGGGTCGCATCCCTTCGCCTTCGGGTCGAAGGGAGGACTCTGACAGTTGTTTCGGCCTATGGGCCGAACGGCAGTACAGAGTACCAGGCCTTCTTAGCATCCTTGGGGAGGGTGTTAGAAAGTGCCCCTCCCGGGGATTCCATCATTCTGCTGGGAGACTTCAACGCCCACGTGGGAAACGACAGTGACACCTGGAGGGGCGTGGTCGGGAGGAACGGGCCCCCAGCTCTGAACCTGAGTGGTGTCTCATTATTGGACTTTTGTGCAAGTCATGGATTGTCCATAATGAACACCATGTTCAAGCATAAGGATGTCCATCGGTGCACCTGGCACCAGGACACCCTAGGCCGAAGGTCGATGATAGACTTTGTAGTCATATCTTCTGATCTTCGGCCGCATGTCTTGGACACTCGGGTGAAGAGAGGGACGGAGCTGTCCACCGACCACCACCTGGTTGTGAGCTGGATACGCTGGAAGAGGAGGAAGCCTGAAAGACTCGGCAGGCCCAAACGTGTAGTGAGGGTCTGCTGGGAACGTCTGGTGGAACCCTCGGTCAGGGACGTGTTCAACTCCCACCTCCGGGAGCGCTTCTCTCAGGTTCCGAGGGAGGTTGGAGACATGGAGTCCGAATGGGCTGTGTTCTCTGCCTCTATTTTCGATGCGGCTGCCCGTAGCTGTGGCCGTAAGGTTTGCGGTGCCTGTCGTGGTGGCAATCCCCGAACCCGGTGGTGGACACCGATAGTAAGGGATGCTGTCAAGCTGAAGAAGGAGTCTTATCGAGCTTGGCTGGCTTGTGGGACTCCTGAAGCAGCAAGCAGGTACCGTGAGGCCAAGCGTGTCGCGGCCCGGGCGGTTGCAGAGGCAAAATCTCGGGCCTGGGAGGAGTTCAGAGAGGCCATGGAAAAAGACTATCGGTTGGCCTCAAAGCGATTCTGGCAAACCGTCCGCCGCCTCCGGAGGGGAAAGCAGTGCTTCGCTAACACTGTTTTCAGTGGGAGTGGGGAGCTGCTGACCTTGAAGGAGGATATTTTCGGGCGGTGGAAGGAATACTTTGAGGATCTCCTCAACCCGACAGACACGCCTTCCATGGGGGAAGAAGAGACGGGGTGCTTGGGGCTGGATTCGTTCATCACCCAGGCTGAAGTCACCGAGGTGGTCAAAAAACTCCACGGTGGCAAGGCTTCGGGGGTGGACGAGATCCGTCCTGAGTATCTTAAAGCTCTGGATGTTGTTGGGCTGTCATGGTTGACACGTCTATTCAGCATCGCGTGGAGGTCGGGAACAGTCCCCCTGGATTGGCAGACTGGGGTGGTGGTTCCCCTCCATAAGAAGGGGGACCGGAGGGTGTGTTCCAACTATCGGGGAATCACACTTCTCAGCCTCCCCGGAAAGGTCTATGCCAGGGTGCTGGAGAGGAGAGTCCGGCTGATTGTCGAACCTCGGCTGCAGGAGGAGCAGTGTGGTTTTCGTCCTGGCCGTGGAACAGTGGACCAGCTCTACACCCTCTGCAGGGTGCTTGAGGGTTCTTGGGAGTTTGCCCAACCAGTCCACATGTGTTTTGTGGACTTGGAGAAGGCATTCGACCGTGTCCCTCGTGCTACCCTGTGGGGGGTGCTCCAGGAGTATGGAGTCGGGGGCCCTTTATTAGGGGCCATCCGTTCTCTGTACAATCGGAGCAGGAGTCTGGTTCGCATTGCCGGCATTAAGTCGGACCTGTTCCCGGTGCATGTTGGACTCCGACAGGGCTGCCCTCTGTCACCGGTCCTGTTCATAACTTTTATGGACAGGATTTCTAGGAGCAGCCAAGGACCGGAGGGGGTCTGGTTTGGGGACCAGCGGATCTCATCCCTGCTTTTTGCGGATGATGTAGTTCTGCTGGCTCCCTCCTGCGAAGACCTACAGCATGCGCTGGGGCGGTTCGCAGCCGAGTGTGAAGCGGCCGGGATGAGAATCAGCTCCTCCAACTCCGAGGCCATGGTTCTTGACCGGAAAAAGGTGGCTTGTCCCCTTCAGGTTGGAGGAGAGTCCCTGCCTCAAGTGGAGGAGTTCAAGTATCTTGGGGTCCTGTTCACGAGTGAGGGAAGAATGGAGCCGGAGATCGATAGACGGATCGGTGCGGCTGCTGCAATAATGCGGACGCTGCACCGGTCTGTCGTGGTGAAGAGAGAGCTGAGCGAAAAGGCAAAGCTCTCAATTTACCATTCGGTCTACGTTCCTACCCTCACCTATGGTCATGAAATTTGGATCATGACCGAAAGAACGAGATCCCGGATACAAGCGGCTGAAATGAGCTTCCTCCGCAGGGTGGCTAGGCTCTCCCTTAGAGATAGGGTGAGGAGCTCGGTCATTCGGGAGAGGCTCAGTGTAGAGCCGGTTCTCCTCCACATCGAGAGGAGTCAGTTGAGGTGGCTCGGACATCTTCTTCGGATGCCCCCTGGACGCCTCCCTCGGGAGGTGTTCCAGGCACGTCCCACTGGGAGGAGGCCCAGGGGACGACCCAGGACACGCTGGAGAGAATACGTCTCTCGGCTGGCCTGGGAGCGCCTAGGGCTTCCCCCAGCAGAGCTGGAGGAGGTGTCTGCGGAGAGGGAAGTCTGGGAGTCTCTGCTTAGTCTGCTGCCCCCGCGACCCGGTTCCGGATAAAGCGGGACGACGACTACGAGTACGAGTACTTTTTCACCTAAAGGCATGTTTAAGAGTCTCTATACTCCAGATAAAGATTAATTGATTACTAAATTGATACTAAGTTGGTGATTATTTCAATAATCGATTAATCACGATTAATCCAATTAACTGTTTCAGCCCTAGTTGTACCTATTGACCAGCTTGCATTGGGCAGAACGTGCTGCAGGCTGCAGCCAAGACACGTTTTCATAACAGACTGACTTAATATTTTGTCAAATCCAAAAAATAAAAATACATTTGAGTGTTTTTTTGTACCCCCCCCCCCCCCCCATTATTAATATCAGTCTGATATTAGCCAAAAAACTAATATTAGATTATATCTGATAGAAGAACTCTGCTTCTGTTTAAAGTTTCTTGAACTCATTGGTGGATATAACATCAGTCAGCTGTTCTCACATCTATTAGTAACTGTTGTTGTTTGTTTTAAGAAAATCACTTCATCAAACATTTTCTTAAATCATACATAACAAAATAGGTAATTAAAGTAAGATTCATGAGAATATTGTATTGATTTATTATCACTGTCAATTCTCTAAGGTATCATAAATGGAATGAAAAAGTTCAGTCGAGATACCCTTACAAAAAATGTTTTTTGTGGACTTTGTCAGAAAAGAAAAAGCATTTACTGCATTAAAAAAAAGAATAAAATAGGGATGAAATATATGGTATATAAGTAATGGTTTGTGAATAGCAAGAGAAGGTCACAGCAAACCTATAAAAACCACACAACAGCACTGGTGGAAACTTAAACGCAAATACAGAAATAATGAAGTTAAAATATACCATCGCACAGAGATAAATAAAAAAGGACATGTTAAAGGCTGAGAAATAACTAATCCAATAGGCATAAAAATGTAAACACAGTCCCCCATGATGAGGACTTTTGGGGCCCAGGTTCAAATTCTGCTTGCATCAGGCAGAGCATCTGGTGTAAAAAAATTTAAAGGCTGTTAAAGAGTCATATTGACCTGCTGCAGTGACCCCTACATATGGGAGCAGCAGAAAGGAAACAAACATTGGCGTAAATGAACAATGTTTAAAAAATTCATATTTTAAAAGGCAAAGTTCGCTGTACTCTTCAGTTCATGTGTTTGGTAAATTCAAAGGGTGGCTTTTTGGTTAAAGCACTGAGAACCTTCATCAACTTTTTGGTTAAAGCACTAGAAAAAGCATGTTTATTTGAAACTGCATTTTAAATGCTCTATATTTCTGCTGAGATCTACCAACATTATGTCAATGTCAGCACAATCCTTAAGATTTCTTCAGCAGATACCAATAATGAATCCATGTCCTGATTACTTTTGTACCACTTTTCAGAGAAGGGCCTTCAGCTCTGTGTTGCCTTTTGATAAATGCTTCCACACAACAGGACTATTTTAGGATTATTATCTAAAACAAAATAATGCAAAGTTCAGGTTCAGGTTTTGGGTGACAGCCTCACAGTGCAGTCAAGTGGTGAAATAATGGCAAGACCAATATTCATAAAGCAACATGTTTATGCATTTGTTCTATAACATTAAGAAATAGTTAAATCCCCTTCAGGAGTACATGGCTTCCTATACCTCAGTTGCACTGTGCAATGGTATGCAGAAATACTTTTTCCAGACAGTTTTGCAGATTTATAAGAGTTTTAAAATTCACAGCTTATTTAGTTCTGCTCCGCATTTAATGCCTAAAGGAGATATTTTTAAAACAAACTCTGCCTTCAGGTGTTTCCTCTACTGCCTTAAAGCCTCCTCTATATTAGATTGCTTTGTTACACTTTCTGTTAAAAAGAAACCTTGTATTTGTATTTAATATGAGTGCTATAAATATGTATATATTTAAAACATGTCAGAAACTATAGGTTAACCACATTAGCACATGCAGTTGTATGTGCTAATGTAGTTACTAAGTATTTACTAAGTCTTAAGTAAATAATCTGATACCTTATAGATGGTTGTTACAACTGTCACTATTATTTTTTTCTTTTTTTGTTCATTCTTTGTGTTGTTTTTGGTATTCTACAAGTTAGTAGTGAGAATTGTACTTTATTTAGGTGAGTTTATATTCATTATTACCCATAACTACGAAGTTAAAAAATAAATATTCTCTTGATTATGGATAGCTGATAGAATTAATGTGTTTTTTTTACCTTCTTCCTCCTTTTGAAATAGATAAGGAAAAGTAAGTTTTTTTGTATACATGTTTATGGATATGTATGTACTTGTATTATATGACCTATCATCTCTCTTCTCTTAATTATATTTTTGCTTTCTTTTTTAACCTGTTTTTATAAAGTAAACAACCACATTGCCTGTTTGATGTTGATTCTGTGAAATAAATACCAAAATACTCAGTAAACTGTAATGAAGGTCTCAAACTGAAGTTCTTAACAACTCTATGATCTCACATCCTTTATGTTTAGTTGTGCATTAAACTCAAAAAAATTGGATTGGAAGAGGAGAGTTAAGCTCACTGAAAAAATGCATAACTCAACTACTGACTGACAAAAACATTCATAGTTAATATTTTCTTTTCTAGATATATGTTTTTTTAGATGTACATTGTACATGTTCCCCATGTTTTGGTAAATATGAATCACATAACCTCAACCCTCCTTACAAGTTAGTGTGTTGCTCTGCTCTGAGGCAGCTGATTGCTTTACAGTAACACGATTAACAGGATAGACTCCAACAGCACGGTGGCCATCATGGTCCCTAGAGGCTGAGGTGTCCGTCTCACTGAGCTCAGCTAAATGAACGGTGATGCTGATTATGAGGCAGGTTTGGCTTTGTCTGTTTCAATCACCAGCAATAATTTCCTCAGTGGGAAAACAATAACAGGAACACAATGAAAAATGCAGTTATGGAAAAAATAAATAAATCAGGACACCTGAACAGATCGTTTTTTGAGACAATTTGCTCAAACATAGATGTCTAATTTATTGCTTACTTGTTAACCCTTTATACGGCACTCAATTAAAGACTTTAAATATCTAAATTAAGTCATTTTCTCTTAAAATTAGTAAATTTTTTCTTGGACTGAGCAGGTAAGTGAGACACTTTGCAAATGGAATAAGAACATTTACATTTAAAATAAGGGGAAAAGTGTAGTCTCCTATATCAAGAGCATAATATCAAATAATCTGATTGTAAGGATAAAAATGCTTCATCCACTGGGAGACAAGACCTTATTATCTTTGTAACATAAAAGAAATATGGATATTTTGATGGGAAAAATGAATGTCAATGTGATAACAAGTAACGCCAACTTGCCCGAATATATTAAGAAAAATAACAAAAGTGTTTCTAGAAGAAATTCATGAAAAACACTTTGAGACTAACTTTTTTTTAAAGGTACAACATAACCTTAGAGGTTTATTAACTCTTTAGATTTACTAACTTTTCAATTAGCTTTTTACCTTTTTTTCTTGACTTATTCTTTTTTCCAACTTAATTTACAGTAGTAGGTAATATATCATTCAAGGGTTCATCTAATTGGTCTAATGCCAAAATAAAATGTACAGCCATGTAGCGGTATCTTTGCTAAATTGCTGGATATAGATCTTGTGCTTCTAGATCTCCCTGAGGGACAGAGGGGACTCCCTTTCTAAGGGGAATGCAAGTGATCAAAACTGTCACTTGTCCTATAAAGAGTTAATGATTATGTTTTAGTCACAAGTAAACACACACACATCAAATATCTTTTAGTCATTGAAGAAATATTTTCAAACATAATAGTGTGCTTAAATTAGGAACACACTAGAACACCTTCCAGCCTAATTCACCCCTTTGACTTTTTTAACTTTTCCGTTAATAAGCTTCAGTGGGACCTGTCTTAAAGGGATTTAGGTTTCTATACTTCAGTTTAAGCGAGAGGAGTTCCTCTCTCCTTCCTCTCAGTTGTTTAAGAAGTTTATTAAATATAAAGCTTGCTTCAAGCCTCATATCACTAAAAAACAACCATTTGGAACAACCGGGAATTTCCGTTTCTAAAATCGTAGTCACCTCTCTGTAGTTTTACTAGTTTGTTTTCGGTCACCATTATGTGAGATTATTTCCATTTAAGGATTCAAATTTTCATCAAACCACTTTAAAAACATGAAGGAATTTCTATCAGTATATAGGATGCAGAGCTGACCTGGTCCTCCTGAAGCATCCCAAACCATGGCACATCCACCTCCATGCTTCAGTTAGGATTAAATTTGACTGTCTTCCAGATGTTTGTGTCAGTTCATGTGTGCTAAGAAATCTAAGAGAGACCTACATTGGTTTACATGCACAAACTTGCTAGTTAAGAGGTTTAGATCATCTACATTTGGTCGCCATGGAGATCCACTTAAAACATTACTAATCTGGGAGCAGGTTTCAAAGGTTGTTGATTTTGCTGATGCTTTGTGTGGACGGGACCTACAAAATCCAGCTTGGTATGGGCGGGCCTTTTTTTAAACTGCTTGTTGAAAGTATTATAGCCCGATTCTCTTCCACATTGTGTTCACCATTTTTTTTTTTTACTTCACATTTATGTGCTACGCCACGTTAGTCCATCCAACAGAATACAAATAAAACCACAAACGGGTGTGAACATGAGAAAATGTAAATTTTTCTGTGACCTTGACGAACCGCCTCCTACATCCGTCACTTTAGTTTGTCTAAAAACTAAACTCTGTCTCTTGTATTTGACTAGTTTAACAGAGAGAGTAATCAGAACTGACATAAAGCCTTTTTTTGTCTTCCACTCAGATGTATGGCATCAGAAGATGAATTTTATCTGCTTAGAAAAGCTGCTGGTGGAGTTTTATGGAATATTCTGGCACATAGGATGATGCTGATTGGTATGAACGAGTGCAGAAGAACACCCTGAAGGTTTGGGGGTAAGGGGGCCTCGGCGGGGAAACGGCCTCAGTATAAAGAGCTCCCATTGGGAGGTCCACGGCAAGAGAGCCTCCGGGCATGTGCTGAGGCTCATCATTGGCCAAGGACGCTGCGTACATCAGCAAACCCGGTGTTGTTATTATTCTGGAGTGTGGCCTGTTTGATGTGTGACCATGTACAAAAGTGGGCATGTAAATGAACTGTTTCGGCGTGTGCTGACCAACTGCGGCGCCATGATTAGTTACGCGGTCTCTCTGGTAACAGCAGCTGCCACCACGTGTCCACCATTGTGATGTAGAAATCCATCTGACACTATGATGACTTCTTTGTACCCACGCCAACAGTAGAGAAGAAGGAACAAAAAAAAAAACACACAGCTTTTCTTCATCAGGCCTTTTTCTCTTCATTAGTTTATTTTCTAGTTGCTTAAAAACAAAAGAAACTCAGAGGGCCTCAGTTTCAGCTAACAGAAAGCTTGCCTGCACCCCAGCTGCTTCTTTTAGCTTTTTCAAAATTCATGAGCGTATGCAAATTATGATGCAACTCATTCAGTTGTCAACTGAGACATGTGACCCAAACAGAAAGGTCTCAGGTCACTGGGGGGGTGGAAGAGGCTCCAGCGGTGCAAAGAGGGAGAGGAGGGAGGCAATCCCCACCTGCCCCAGTCTACTGTGAGATGGAGCCGCTCTTTGCATAATGGACGCTGATTGATGGGATTTTCTTCTTTTCAAAACACAGTAATACCACAGTTACACACCTGCCGAGGAGCGAGGCATCACCATTTAATGTCTTTAAAACCATCATCATTCTTATATAAATGGTGCTAGATTCAATTTAAATAACGTAAAAAAAATCTATTCAACAAATCACCCCTTATTCCAACATAGTGACAGTTAAAAGCAAATACTTAAATGCAGTGTGAAAAAAAGATGTCTTCTTTACTTTCTAACATTAAATTAAACTATATTTTTCCCATATTAAATAATCTAGAATGACCCAATTAATTTATCTTTGCTAAACCTTAGATTAATTCACCTTTTTTTTTTTTATTACTGTAAGTAAATCTCTGGTTTCGACTGTATAAACAATATTTAAAGCACCTCTAACACCACACACCCCACTAATCTTTCGAGGGGGTGTGCTTCTAACACACAGGATCTGAATTCTTGATGCAAGACAGAAATGATAAAAAAAAGAACATCAACTGCCCACAGATTTAGTGGGAAAATTTACTGCTGCCATCAGAAATATTCAACCTCCTCCCCCCCAAAACAAAAGATTCTAGAGAAGACGATTCGGCTGTGATTACGTGATGACTGTCCTTTTAGTGTAACACTGTATTTTGTAGGGATGACCACGCTCTGGTAACACTTTTAAGCATTCTGACAAAGGTAACTCAATTAACTCTTTGGAATCTTTATTGCTATCCTCTATTTCTTTTTCACCAAGGTGAATTTGCAAACAAGAAGCTTTCTTAAAGGCTGAAAGACAGTTTATTTCTTCCAGCCTTGGGAGAAATTTTAAAACTTGCTTATTAAGGGGTCTTGGTGACTTTCAGAGGACAACAAGGAGAAACAACTAAGCAATGGCAAGACAAGCTCAACAAATGTCTGGTCTAAATGCTTCAGTCACTGAATAAATGAGAACTACAAGTGCAGACTCCACTATTAACAAGAAAACGGTTCAGTAGGATTTAGATAGAAGTGATGATGTTTGGGAGACAGTCAT
This sequence comes from Cyprinodon tularosa, assembly GCF_016077235.1. Lineage (NCBI taxonomy): Eukaryota > Metazoa > Chordata > Actinopteri > Cyprinodontiformes > Cyprinodontidae > Cyprinodon > Cyprinodon tularosa. Next base: position 1,188,142 of record NW_024039062.1, on the reverse strand, counting down.
AGTCTGCTTGTAACAAGACCTGTAGTATGTCTGAATTGCTGTAGGCCAGGTTAATAACATTAAGAACATCCCTGCTATGGTCTAGCATGAAAAGGGTTATTTTTTTGTCTATGTTGGGCTGGTTTCTGATTGGCGTCATTGATTTAAGGAAAACCATGAGGCAGTCTGTTGGCAATCTGAACCCTGGTCATCATGATGTCTAGGATCCTACAGCATCCCATGGTAACAGTCTCTTTAGATGTTAAAAGGGGAAAGCTGCAGCACTGAAACAAGCAGAATAAGCTAAGATCTCAAGAATATTAGTTGGAAGTTAGGAAAATGAGGCTGGGGGTGGGTTGAACAAACTCTAGTAGGTAAAAGAGCGGCACTTTTGTGTGCAAAAATAACAAATTTCCACTCTCTTTAACTTCCATTCACATCATTGCTAAGGGATTGGTGAGGAGGGGGTTGTTTATTTCTGATTGCAACATTTGCACCTATATGCGTGCATTTTTGCAAAAGATACCTCCAAAGCAACTCCAAAGAGTTAGTGTAGCAAGACGGTTTTCATTTTTAGTGTAACAGCTCCACTGCACCATTTCGCTCCGTTGCGTTTTAGTTAAATACCTAAAGTCCTAAATGCAGATTATACATAAAGCCCATTTAAACATGATGCATGTTTGGCTTGTTGATACATCAATCCTATGCTACAAACATTAGCTTGGAAAAATAAAAAGATCACAAATGAAAAGATCATTCAAATAATAATAGCTTCTCTCATAGCAGTGATTTTTAAATACACAGGATAATAGTTATTTGACAAATTAAAGCGAGATCCAACACAACTCCTATGAAACACTGGCTGCAGCCATGCTTCTGTTGTTTTCCTTATATTATTGTTTTTTCCTTCTGCAAACAAATGTTTGTGATGAGGTCCAGCTAGTCAGCATGCGGTCTGCCAAGAAACCGACAAACCAGGAAAAAAAACAGAGGTCCTATTAAAAAAACAAAGGCCACTAGGCAATTAGAACAACCTAAACTCCATCACGCTGTGCAACCCCCTTCTTTTACTACAACCGTGTAATATTTACTCTCAACTGCTTCAAATTTGAACTTTTTCTCCGAGCTTATTACCAAATATAAAGCAAAATGACATGGAAACAGTGCAAAATGAATCCAAGCTGTGCAATAGAGTCTACTTCTATGTTTTAGCATAAAAACGAGACGTCGATGGTAAAAACAGTACATGATTAAAAATGGATAACAAAAATCAATGCTGTGGTAAATAAAGCACGGACAGGAACTGCTGGGCGGAGGACAAGAGACATTCCCCCGCAAGACGAAAAAACAAAGGAATCATCAGGCGGCAGCGTCTGCTTCAATGTTTTGATGCAGCCCACGTCACTACAGGGTTTCTGCTGCTTTAATGGGGAGTCGGGGGCGACGGCGGGCTGTGCTTGGAGTGTGTCGCCTCACAGGGGCCCGAGCAGCCATCTGCCACCCTACTTCAGCCAGCCTGAGCCTGATCCTCAGCCCAGCCCAGCAGGCCTGCTGTCTCATCCCCTTAGAGGGGGGGGGGCATGTAGCGACGGGATGGGGAGCTCCCCTGTAAGACCCTATGACCTGGTCCCCCACCCCGGCGGGCAGACGGCACAGACAGACAGCGCCGTGTCTGCGCCCCGCCGCCTCCCCTGTCTCTCTTTTATCAGCCAGTAAAACCCCAGGGGCTGCTGAGGAGACATAGGCGATGGAGGAGAAAGAGATTGAGGGAGGGGGGGGGGGGGGGGGGGGGCTTGGTGAATGAACACAATAAGAGACTGACACAGACCACCCTGACCCCCCCACCATGCAGATCTCTTTATTCCCCATGGACAAGCTGCTGACCTCTCCTCCCCCTCTTTTAATCTCTGCACCACCAAAGCCCGGTCAGCTCCCCGATTCTGTGTGGCCAAGCACGCCCCCCACCCCCGGCTCAGGACACTAAACTCTGTAACTTTACCAACATGTAGTGTTGTCATTTTGTCACATGGATGTTTGGTAGCTTTCTGGAGGTTTGCCCCCATCCACCGCCACCTGTTTTATGAAATGTCAAGTTCAGTAGCGGCAAACGGTTAACAGTAAATCATCCAGGCAAGCAACAATGCAAAGGAATATTTTAAGTAGACTTTGGGCATGGGTGGGAGCCGGCTGCTAGGCTGTTGTGGTGAGCTTCTGGATGGTACGGTTGTAGTATTGTGTGGTGATGGCTTCCAGGGGGCTCCAGCGATGCGCATGCAGCTCGATGACCTCCATGAGGAGGGAACGGGTCAGCTGAGACTCGCTCGGACTCAGCATCTTGTCCCTGACGGCTGCTAGGAGCTCCGTCATCATCTCAGGAAGCTGCTCCTCTAGCAGACACCCTGTGCTGTGCAACTGGAGGACACAGGGAGAACGGGTAGAAGTTAAGAAAAATAAAACAGGAAAAAAACACAGTAGATAACAAAGAGAGACAATGTCTGGCACCTTGTTACTGTGAGCACACAGAGATTCACACACCCTGCAGCTATGGAGCTGTGTTTCTTAGCATCTGGGAACTGTTTGTAATTCAAAGCTCACCTACCTTTGCTCTTGCTGTTCCGTTATCCCAAGGCCTTTCCCTCTACTACTGAAGGATAGGTTCAACCTGTTTCAGCTGAGAGGCTTTCATAGCAACATAACCATTGTGGTTCTGAGAGTGCTGATATAATCCCAGATCCTTAGAATGTTTGGAGGATGTTCCTTTAGGGTCTGATTTTTACATGTAATAGTATCAAAACGCAAACATAACAGCATTACACATCTATACTGAGAATATGAATGAAAATATCACTAAAAAGTAAATATAAAGTTAGGTGGCTACAATGAGAAGGGTTTCATGTTGGCTGAACAGGAAAATACTGCTTTTTTAGACAAATAAATCAGATTGTTTGGGATGGGTTAAATGCAGAGAGTGAATTTCTACACTATGAGATCAATGTTATTCAATATTATTATTAAATAAACAAATGAACCAAGGTTGTCCCATTGATCCTTAATAATCTAAATTGTGTTCAGCCTCCTAATGCTCAATTACTGGAATAACTGTTAGAAACTGATCTAGAAACTGTTTTTGCTTCCTTTTTTTTCAATAGCTGAGTTGGATTAGTTTTATATTTTTAGGTGTCATGGTGCTGGGAGGTTAAAGTTTCTCCCGTCTTTGCATCTGTATCCAACCGTCCAGTTGTTATTAAAGAGCATTCCCATATCATGATGCTGCCACTGCCATGTTTTAAGGGATGGTTTGTTAAGAGTGAAGCTGAACTGCTAGTTTTGTTTTAAATCCAATCTAATCAAAATCTAATCTGAAAAGGGCTGCAGAATGGAACATTAATTCAGTTAAAGGATGGCTTGGAACTCACCGGCCATTACTTAAACATCCCCTTCTTGTGAACTTTTATGCTTTGAATCTCAAACTCAATACCATATGTTACCATAGATACCAGCTTTAATGGCAGCTTGGCTGATGCAACGTTGTGACAGTAATAGACCGAACAGTGCTATTTACATTTTGCTCTGCTTTATGTGATATTTAACTTGCTAAAAACAAAACACAGTTTGTCTTAGAAATATGCCAAAATGTAAAAAAAAGTGGAAGGGTTATGAATAGATTACCATTATACTATTTATCAAACACAAAAGGCTTAATAGTTTTCATTTTATCTAATTTCCTTCTCTTGTTGAGGACAGTTTGATCTTTAAAGTTACAAGCTATAAAACAAGCTGGTGCTTGAAAAAAAAACCTTTTTTTTGGTTTTCTATCTTTATGTATAAAATTAGGTGCTTCTTCTGAGACCAACTGGACACTTAGAGAACAGCTTTGCTAAGCGAGGACATTCCTCTGTCTTTTTTAAATGTGTGCTTGTGTGTGGTCCATACCTCCAAGGAGCAACAAAGGACCGCATCCTCTTTAACATCTGTTGACTCAAGCAGCTATAAAAAAAGAGCAAAACAAAAACAAAAATATTAGGATGATAATTAGAAGATCTAACAACTACATAACGAAATTCAGTCTAATGCAGGATACTATCATTTAGATCTAAATCCATCTGTCTGCAGACCTAGTCCCACTTGTAAGCATTTTTAGCTGGTTGAAGGAAGGCCACTTTTCCATTGCCTACAAGAAGGACGTCTTCAGCTGTTTGAGACACATTTGTGAGACTCATTGTGTGAAACGTAATGAAGCCCACCCATCACTCTTATAAGAAAACACTATTTTAAAACTACAGCTAGCAAGCTATAAGCAGCAGGTCTGTTAGACAGCTAAATGCATGCTGGCTATCTAAGGCAAAAGCATTATGGAGCTAATCTCAGCTACTTGTGTTATTCTAGAAACTCTATTAGCCAGATGCTAATAAAAGAGTAACATTCTGCATAAAAAGCAGCTTTACTTTAAAACTACAGTTACATTTTCAGTATTCATTACATATCCCTTTAACAATTTATAGATAAAATACATCTATACATATTATTGTATAAAAAATCAGTTAAACAATCAATGCATTAGGTCTGTTTTGCAATTGTAGAAATAATAGTTTTTCTCTGTTAGGTGAAAGAAACTGGATTATGTTTCACTCTTAGGTCCCAAATTATTCATTTGGGTTTAATGGGTTAATTTTTTTTTATTTTCTGACTGAAGTTAAATCTTAGACTCTGATCTTCAGACAGAGGTAAAAACAAATATGTCTGGAATAGTAGGAGTGTATAAACGTACTCATAGTGCAGTAAAGTAATATGTTGTGTTTATGGCAGGCTTGTTCGGGGTCAAGTCTATTAAAATCTTTTTAGCTGGAGAATTAGAAATGATTCAGATAAAATACAGCTTTAAGTAAAAGTTTAAAAGACGATAAAGGTTGGTTCTAGTTTCTAAAATAAATTAACAATGGAGAATCCAAAAGACATAAAAACACTGACATAAAGCTTGAACCTTCATAAGTCTGAAAGACGAAGGAGGAATAAAAAAAGGCCTGCTCCTAACTGACGTGTCGATCTACATTTAGTGGAAGCTGGGCTCTTATTTCCCTCTCTGCAACTTTCTCGCTGCTTCACCTATCATTCAGGCCCAGCAGTTGAACAGACGTCAGCTCCTCAGTATGCTAAGACAGGCGTGGTGACAGAGAGGCTGTTTGAAGTAGGAACTCCAGTCCTGGCGTTTCCACAGTGGGGAAAGTAAGTGACAAGCTGGAGGAGCTCATAATGAGTTCTCAGGGGAGCTCAATTCAGATCCCCCCCCCACCAAATACTGTTAAAATGATCTAATCAAAGTCATTCCTCTTTAGCTCTCCAGCTCTGCTCTATTCACAGCTTTTTATTCTCTCTCACAGCACAGTAATATACATTTATGACCACATGAACATTTCCTTTTAAGCAGAAGATCATCATGTTTCTTTGCAGGATCAGCAAAGAAACAGATGCACAATAATTTCCTGCAGATATTGGATCAGTGATAAGCAAAAAAAAAAAAAAAAGAACACGCAACCTTCGATCCTCTGATAACTCCGACCATCAAACCACACACTTAAATACATTCAAATTACTATAAGACCTGCCATCATAATGCTGAAAATACACACAGACCTGTTGCTTTTCTCCCGATGGAATAATAAACTAAAAATTCGACTGAAACCATCCTCCCAGTTGTTGCATAGCAACTGGGAGTCTATCTTCAGGATTAGCACCACTTGTAGTTACAGTTAATTTTATTACAGTATTACTGTTGCAACGATGCTGTCTCACTATCTGCTAACCAAATAAGCCTACATATACACCAGAGTCTATAATAATTTGCCTGTGTGGGCATCTGTAGGTTTATATAGTTTCTAGGCAAACAAAAAAAAGCATGCTGGTGTGGAAATGCAAACCAAGTTCCTATTATATGAGAGTTGTATAGTAGCAGAAAAAAAAAAGATCTTTTTAGTGAAACAAGTTCGCTGCTACCTGCTCTATAACTGTGGACTTTTAGACGGAGCAAATCTCATGGTTTATGGCAGCTTTTTAGATTGAAGTCATTTTATCTAAAGCAACTCCTATAAACAAGGACATTCACAAACTCAAGATGAGCTTTAAAGCTGAAAACTGAACTATTTTAAACTGTTTTACTGTGCTAGGTGAAGGAATTTATAAAAACGTAACAGCGATGAGTGTAAGTAACTGAACTCACGTAGAAACCTCATAAACTACAGCAATGTAATAAAATATTAAGATCTGTTAGCGATTTATAGATTGTTAGTCGAGGAAAAGAATGAATCATTTACCAAACCTTTCATGAGACATGCATGCATGCATTTTTTTCACTTTTTTCACTGTTAGTTAATTTTACCTTGCCCTTGTAGAAAAGAAGTGGAAGGGTGCTGGAAAGCTTTTATTTCTGGCATAAAAAAAAAAGCACTCCCACTCACACGAGTGGCGACTTCAAAGCTTGCAGCTCTGCAGCTAAAACAGTGATTAAAGCAGCCGTGTTCAGTTACTGGTAGATCCGCTTGTAAAGCGTGACCTTTTTCCACTTTGTTGGGATCATTTCTGTCTAACTTGTTAAGGACAGACAAACGGGGGTGAATAGTGTCTCAGTTGACTTGCTGGGAAGGTTTAGCTGCAATGCCATGGCTGACTAAAAAGGAGTGACAGTGACTAAGGGTAAGTCACTAAGGTTTATAATTTGAAGTTCTTACGCTGGCTGAAGACAATGGTTGTTTATTCAACTGGCAAAAGGGGGGAACTTTGATGAAAAAATAATCTGTAAATGTATTTCCATAGATTCTCTATTAGTTTCAGTCTGGACTTTGACTGGGCCGTTCTAACACACAAACACACTTGATCTAGGCTAATCCTTTGGACCGCCGGCTGTATGTTTGAGATTGTTGTCCTGGAAGGTACCTGTTACAGTGTCAAGATTTACAGGTTAGTCATTTATTTAGTTCCATTTATTCTCACCCATGCAGAATGATGCTGCCATCCCCATGTGTCACACCTGGCAGAGTGCAACATTTTGGATTTAGACCAAAAAAGGTAATTTTACCTCATTTTACCTTTTCACTCATCTAGCCAAAGCAGTTTGTCTGCTGCTCCGACTACACAGCTCACAGATAAAAAGCTTATCACTTAAGGTAGTAAGCTATTTCTTAGTATGTTTTCAACTCTGTCAGTTTTTCCAGCGCTAACTCTGCATTAAAATACTCCAGATGCAATGCATCATTTTCCTTCTGTATCACAATCATATACCACTTCCTTTGGGTCTATGAGATAAAATCCCAATACAACAGATTGAAGTCTGCGGTTGCATCATGACAAAATATGGAAGAGTTTAAGCGGTTTTGCAAGACGCTGGTCGTGCAGGAAGATGTGTGGAAGGCAAACAAGCACTGTGGTTCTAACTGAACTCTGACGCCCACGAAAACGGATCAAATTAAAGGCAATAGTTCTGGGAAAAAGCCTGAAATCCACGGCATGAATAGATGCATGAACACCCACATATGTTTTCTTTTCTTTTACAATGAGAGTGAAGGATCTACGTACGTTACTTCTAATGCTTTAAACTGTTGGTATGCATGTGGGTTTCTGACTAGTTACCACACCTTTGGTTGAGCAGCAGAGTCTTTTAACAAGCTGAGATAATGCCCTGGGCATACCTACGGACGGGGTGTGGACGGATGGATCGCTGTGTCAGAGACTGGGTGTTTGAAGTGCTAGACTGCTAGAGATGTTAATGCGGGTGCTATAACTCACCTATACGCGTCTGTGTTATTCCCTTGTAGTTAGATGATGCAATTTAAAAGCATTTACACAAGTGGATTCTCAGATCTTGTCTGTCTCTGCCTTTGTTTTCTATCTGTCGCAGCGTAAGCAAACTTCCTCTACACTAACTGTCAATCTGACCACAGTCTCCTGCATTTTCTCCTTGCCGCCCACTCACTTCCCCCTTTCAATACCCAGGCTGTCGTAAACCTCTGCTGTATCATATCTTAGTTTGCTGTGGCTTCTCGTTATGGTTTCTATGGTGACCAGCAGAAAGTTCAACCAGCTGGTGGGGACATAACCCAGGGTCATGCATTTTTTTTTTTTTATACTGGAATAATTGTGTCTCCATCGTTTGCACCTCTAACCGAACCACAATGCGGTGTCTGGAGTCTAGACCGCGTCTGGTCGCAAAACAGGAAACCAGACGGCAGAGACGGCAACGAGCAAAAAAAGGCGAAGGTGCTTCCTCCTGCAGAGCGTGGACGAGTTGGCACGGGTTGGTGCCATTCGTTGCTGCAACCTGAACCTGTTTGAATACAAACCTCTCGTAAACATGTGAAGATGGGGCACACCAGAACCCTGAAAGGCTGGCCGGAGCTGCTCCTCATGGTGCTGAACACCTCGCATAGGAAGGTGATGAAACCCAACCAGTGCTCCACATCCGTCTGCTGCAGCTCCTCACGACGGGAGAAGTCTCTCTGAGGGAGAGAAAGAAAAAAGAACAAAGCACCTTTTAGCTTAGAAAAATGCCAAGCATGTGAAGCTTCTGTGATGGCGTTACACAACGTGTCAGCTAGCAGGTGAAAACACAGCGCACAGGAGTGATCTTTACCTTTTCAGGCTAATAATCACTGTTAACATCTTTCACATCCCTGAAATTAACCCTGTGTCCAACAGTACTTCAAGCCAAAAAAAACCTTTGACAACCACATTAAAAAGATCCTTTTTTTTGCTCATCTCCAAAGTGAGAACGGTGAAGTGTGTCAGAGCTGTGAAAGTGTCGAAGTTAATACAGGTTAATGCTTCATGCGCTCACATATAAAGTTGTTGCCGCACAGGTTAAACTGAACCTTTATTAACAGGCAGCGCCAGGGCTTCCTTTTTTTTCTCCCTCACTGAGGTATCTGTAAGGGGGCTTTAGAAGTATAATCTAGATAAGTAAAGTAAAATCTTAGCAGCAGCAAATCTCACTAAATAAAAGCTGGAAAAATTGCACCTTTAATTTGAGTCCATTTATTCTGTGGGGGGAAAAAAATCCTGCTGTAAGCGATTTCTGCTCCTGTTAGGAGACATCGGATGAAATGAGCTTGTAGTTTTCAAGGGTTTATAATGCTGTGTGTCTCACAAAGTGCATTGGAAAAGCAACGGGTTCAAAGTGAAGCTGTTCTGATTCTGATACCAGTATCTGAAATGTCTCTTTTACTGACGGAAATGCTGGCATCGTTATTAGAAAATGTTTGAATCCAGGCATCGATCCGATACATGGAATTTAAAATAGGAATTTAAATAGAAATGACTATGATAGTCATATCACAGTCATGTAGGCGTAGCATGATTATCTATAGTTTATTGTTACATACTGGTATTGGTACTCGGCATCGGCTGATACTCATAGAACAACCATCACTTAAGAATCGTGTCAGGAAAGAATAAAAACATTTCGAAACATCTATAGTCCAAAGTATAACCCATCTTTTACCTTAATTCAAATCAAATCTTTATAACTGAATTCTCACAATTAGGCAGGCAGGGTTCGTACACCTTTTCCAAAGTCAAAATCAAGCACTTTTCAAGCACTTTCAAGATCGATTTCAAAACTTTTTCCAGCACCTTATACCACCACCATTTGTCGGCCGGAATCAGTTTTGCGCGGATGACTGCGGGGGGATTACTCCTCTGCCATGGCGTAGTAATATAACAAACCAGAGGGTGTCGCAATTCAGTATTATCAGCTGTAGAGTTATCAATGCTATTTTAAGGTCTGGGCCTGGCAATGAATCAAAACTTCTGGGGTTTTTTTTGTTTTTTTTTTTTAAACGTTGGCGAGACGGCCGCCTGGCCAAGATAGTGCTGGGGGAAACACTGCAACACTAACATTACATAATCAAACCAAACCGTACTCTCAGTCACTCAGTAACTCAGCCTGTAAATTCCTAGGTACCAGTTACTAGCGTAAACAAATAGGCGCTAACGTTAACATGTACTAGGCTACTTCAGTTGGCTTACTTAAAAAGTCTATCACTTACCCTTCATGTGACTCGACAGCGCAGACTCACCCATTGTGAAAAGCTGCACATCTTTTTTGCAGACTTTACAAGAGGCAACTCATGGGGTTTGTCCCCGTTTAATCCATAATTTGTATTTTTCATCTTCCAGCCAACGTTCATTGAAACGAAAACCTCCCGGCATGGTGCCATAGTGGTTTCATGGGGGCGGAGTCACACATGGAAATAGACTGGCAGATCGCAGTCACACATAAGCGAGCAGGTTTCATTTTCGGGCTCTCCAACATTTTATTTCTCCATTTAATAAACACACGATTCAGTTAGATAGGTATTTGTTGCGAAAGAAATAGTTACAATTTCAAGCATTTTCAAGCATTTCATCCAAAATATAAGCACTTTTCAAACCTTGAAAACACAACGTCAAAATTCAAGCATTTTCAAGGATTTCCAGCACCCGTACGAACCCTGGGCAGGGCTCATTTTGTTGTTGCAATTTTCTGACTTTTCTCAATCAAAATAAATCTACCCAACTATGTTTTTCCTGTTACAATAAATGGGTATAAGAAATCCCTCATAATTATCCATTACAAGCCCAAAGAAAGTATGATGTATTGTAAAGTTAGAGCTTAAAATAAATGGTTTTATCCCCACTGAATAAATGTATATAAAATATACATCTACATCTGTGATTTTAAGCGACTCTGATTATTTCTTTGAAAGCTATTGTACACATATTTACGAGGATTTGTGGAGTAGAATAAATGGAATAGCTTCAGTTTGTTCTCATACAGCTCTGATGGATCTAAAGGATAGAAATCTTTCTACAACAGTAAACATGAAAACAGAGAAGCGTAGCATCAGCTGTGTTTACTGGGGGAGGTCTTTAATAGGTTTAACAGTGGTGGTGTTTAGGCCCAAACTAAACCTTCCTCTGAATAAACAGAGCAGCCCGGCTAATTGGCCCCATATTGAGATCCGGGGGTCTAATGGCAACAACATTAATGAAAGCCTTCATGAGCCCACTTATGACATTTAAAATGTTTTATCACAAAAAAGCCAAAATGTCAAAGGCGAGCGGGGGGTCTTTGCTGGCTGGGAAACAGAAATTAAAGAGAGAAAAAAGAGAAGAAAAGACCACACAAATGTGATGGAAGTGGGAGAAATGCCTTTAAAAGGAGGTGGAATAATCAAGACAGAATTCCACATGTTCGGACCTGGATAAAAATCTAAACTTTTAAATATATGTTTTTAGACATAATAAATCTCTTATCCAGAAGAAATCTAAGTAAAAGAAATACAAACAGCAGCAGGTGGTTAACTTTCTGATGGCAAGGAGGAGAAATGGGGAGGCATCAGTCTGTACTGTAATGGGTGACAGAGGTGAGAAGACGTGGGAACATGGGAATAGAGAGCTCATGAGGGAGGAAATGAAAGAAGGGAGTGGTAAAGGATGCTGATGGTAAAGGAGAAATGGGGAGGCATCAGTCTGTACTGTAATGGGTGACAGAGGTGAGAAGACGTGGGAACATGGGAATAGAGAGCTCATGAGGGAGGAAATGAAAGAAGGGAGTGGTAAAGGATGCTACGCTTCAGAGGATGTTTTCATCCAGGATGCAGGACTGGAGCTGTGCAGTAAAGAGACGGGATGGAAGGTGAAGAGGAAGCAGGCCATCCGCTCCCCCAGGGAGTTTAGATTATTTAACTTTGTCTATTGAGATGTACAGATGTGAGGCACGCTGAGCCGGCCATCAGAGTGAGCCGCAACCAACAATTAAATACTTTGTAAAATGCAAACAATTCCAGCATAATCAAGGGCAACTATGTCCTGAAAATCAAGAAAAAAATCTAAGAAGAACTGGATAGAAATACTAGAGTTACTAAAGCAATAAGATGCAATATCATAAAAAAATTAATCATGTAAATCGCTGCATTATGAAGCATAAAAGTTTGGCCACGATTCAATTATCCAAGAGTTGAACAAAATTCCTAAAGAAACCCTGTTTTCCAAATTGAAACCATAACTAACAAGATCCCCTGAGATCGTTCACACAGGCTGCAGAACCAGGAGAAGAGATTTAATTTTGGAACAAGAAGTCGATTCACTGTGAGGTAATGAAACCAGTAGCTCACCGCCGTGTTACCTACCAAACACAGCCAGAATCATTATAGAGAAATAAATCTCCAGGGCAGGAGGTTTTCTTCGACTCTAAAAGATGCTCTTACCTGAAGCATGTTGAGCAGCAGAGATCTGAACTTGGTTCCCTCCACCATAAACAGAGCCATCTTGTCGCAGAGTCTGGCTGCCGTTGCAGCGAAGCTTCGGTCAGACACGGCCTTGGAGTAAATGGCTCCAACCACCTGAGCCAGCGACTCCTCAGACCGCGCAGAGCTCTGCGCCTCCTCCATGAAGGATGCTAGCTGCTGTTCCACGCCGCTGCTGTTGCTCCTCATGCTGTTGAGAAGGTCCACCAGCCGATCCATGTTCTGGGGTCGGGACTGGGACTCCTCTGCATGGATCTCCTCCTGCAGAGAAGACAATGTTCATATTTGGCGTCAGATTCCAGACTCAGTTCTTTGAAATTTTCTAAATGTTTCACAAAACTTCATAAGGAATTTAAGACTGATATTTGAACCGCAGGCGTCACACCAATTAACAGGTTAAATGGATTGATGGGTAAAAGTTAATTGAGTAACTCCATGCATTTCAATGGCAGTGGATGAATCTGGCAGATTAACCATGGGTCTTTGAAGGGAAGACCTTTTAATATGTGTTACTATGGCAGAATTTAGATTTCTTCTCTTCTTTTCTAAGCAGAAAAGGGGCCAAAAACAAATCTGATATAACTGAGTGGAAAATAAATGATCAGGTACATTTTAATCAAAAGCTGCAAAACACCCAGTAAAGTTGCATTGAATTATTGTATTTTCTTAAATTAATCATCTGGTTGTTGTCAAAAGGCACAAAGTGTTTTGCCAGTTCATCAGTTAACTAAAAGGTAGAAGCCACAAAGAGCTGTTAAATAAATGCTACCCCCTCCCCCTTAGGGAGCAAACAGACAGTCCTTCTGTGTGACTGCAGAATAAAACACCTGTACGGTTAAATGAAGCCACAGGGTGAAAGACAAGCGTCTGTGCGATAATGAAGCTACTCGTCTTTTACAGGTGATTGTGAAACCTATGTTAGCATGTGCCCACATAGATCAGCCCACATAGATCAGGCCCTAGCTGCCCTGATAGAGAGTGACAGACACTAAGCAGCTTTTCGTTACCTTGTCTTTTAGCCGCCTCCTCAGCCTCTCCTTTGATGACTGCAGTAGACTGACTTTTGGCCGCTCTGTCAGGCCATCGCTTGCCTTCCCACTTGGCTGAATGTTAAGGACTTCCTTACTTACTGTAGGGTCTAGGAGGGCTGTTGCACTGGGTGAGGGGGCAGATCTGGGTGAATTAATGGGACTTCTGTTGTTGCAGTCCTGAGCTTGTCTGATCTGCTCGTCGCCCACTATCACATTCTCAGTTTCTTTGGTTGTTCTTGGCGATGCCTCTTTATCGCCTACAGTGTTTGTCTCTCCATGCCCCTGGCCTTTCTGATTGTGGTGCCAACGCCGGTTCTGGCTGTAACCGTGATGCTGTGGTCCACCTTGGCGAGGTCCAGCATGTCCTCCTTGGTGCTGGCGAGGTGGTCGACCAGCATTGTGGTGTCTGTATTCTCCCTGATCATTTAAATTTAACTCTTGCTGGTTTGGGGACTGCTGGTGAATTTGATCCCTCTGCCTCTGTGGAGACTGTGGCTGTATCTGTTGAGACTGGTTCTTCCCCCCTCCTCCTCCCTGAGGTCGCTGCTGCCTCCTGAAATTAAACCAGGTTTGAGTTAGCGCCTTCATGATGTCACAGGGATCACAAGTCTACACCCAGGTGCCCGACAAATTACTTAAACAGCCATTTACAAACATTAATCAACCTGCAAAACTCAATAGAAGTATTGCTTACTGAACTAGAAGCTACAAACTCAAAAGCTCACATTCTGCTTACATGAGGATGAACAGTCTGTGTGTTTTTTCCTGTCCTGCATCGCTGTGGTGTTTGTGCTGTTCTGGCTCTGGTCTACAAACCAGACATATGGTCCAGGGGATTAGATCCACTCTGAGGTTGCAGCTTATCGTCTACCACAGCTTGTGAACTTGCACAAACTTAACCAACCAACCTTTTTTAGCAAAAACTGACAAAGGCAGGAAAAAAAATGTTTTGTTGACTAATAACATGTTGCAGAATTAGTATGCATGAATAAAGTTTAAGTGTTAAAAAGGTAAAGAAGTTAAATTGGTCATTAGGACACGTTTACGAAAGCATGAAATTAACAAGTCAACATTTGCCAAATGAAACCATCATGGGCATCCCATTCAATGAATGTAGGTGTTTTTCTATCTTTATAGGTCAGGACATAGCTAAGAGGAAATACCCAAGAGCATAAATGTGCCTTAATCTATCAAGAAGGCGATGATTAAAAAGATCAAACCTTATCTGCCTAATTTTGGCTCAGCAATTCTCAAACATGAGGCACTGTCTATATGCCAGCAGGTTGTTTAGAATAAATGTTGTCACAATCACAGATTTAAACCTGTGGAGTTTGGTGAGACCTGGGGGGTTGGGGGTAGAACCAGAACCCTTAGTTTTGTGAGACTATTAGAAAGCTGTTCAGCAACACTTCAGGTTCACCAGCAGCAAAGTCAAAAGCAACCGGAGGCATGTAGATAATTATTAAGATTTTAAATAAAAACCTGGTGGCCTTTGCCCAAAAAACACAAGCAGGACATTGCTGCATCTTTCTGGAAGAAAAGCAGAAGAAAAAAAATGAACACAGTAATTGTTCATCAGACTAAGTTTTAATACCCTTTTAACGTGGTTTGTGGTTAATTTTTGATACAGATAATCCTTTGACGTGTCTTCATTTTATTTCCCACCTAGGTCCCTTAAACCTCAAACTTCTATAAACATCAACACATTTTCTCTCATATGCTATTGATAACTTTAGTCCTCACACATAATTCAATTTTATTAAGTTTATCCACAAAGGACCAATTCACAGCACCTCCAAGAAGCAGTTCGATCAAATCATACATACAGACTGGTTAAAATGAGGGCTTGACAAAATAATTATATTTGCAGTACAATTGTAGTTTATCAAAATGCAATTGTCGAATTGCAGAGGCACTCAATTTGGTAACATTTAACAAGACACCGACTTTCTCTCTCCAAACCTTTAGGTGGTGGTAATACCCTTAGAGGGGGTTTGCCACCACAAGGAGAGTTGCAGCTACTATGCAGGTCAAAAAGCATACTAGCAGAAGAAGCACTTTTCCATGCAACAGTATCAGTAAAGTCACAATCGACTCTGGACCAATAAGCTTTCAAGGTCGTGGAAACAACAAAACCCTGAAATGAAACATCTACAGTTAGTGCAGAGAAAATCGAAATAAAATCTCAATTTTGGTACAAAATACAATAAAAATAGTATTTAGATTTGTGTAGAAATAAATTAATTAAGCCCAAATTAAGGGATTTCTATCTAAGAAGACCCAGCTGATTGCATCAGGTCATTCACTATGCCACAGCACAAAACCTTTCCATTTCTTTTGCAATGTAAAAAAAAAAAAAAAAAAAAAATAATAATAATAAAAAAAAATATATATTTTTTTTTTAAAAAGGCAAAAAAAATACCCATAAGATTATGGTCTTATAAAAAAGAATCAGAGAAAAAAATGAAAAGGTGGAAAAAAATAAATATTCAAGAAAAGCAATTTTTTTTATTTGTTTATTTTAAAATAAGGATGACAGAAAAAACCTTTCACACTCACAATTACCTTAAAGTCGTAGGGAAACTACTGTTCCAACTGTGGCATTTCCGAATTCTCCTGAGTTGTGCCCGACTTTACACGAGTGAATAAAGTGAATGTGATTGGTTGTTTATTAAGGGGGCGGGATTTTTGTGGCGGGAGGTTCGCAAGCTTTTTGGTTGTGGCCGGTGTCTCAGGAGCATCGTGCTAGATTACCAGTTAGCAACTTAGTGCTAGTAGGTTTCAAATGAGAAATTACATTGGGACCAAGTAGCACTAAATTGGTGACTTAGAAATGACACTGTCAAGGAACGCTATGGACAGTGGAAACATGCAAGAGGAGGAGAGTTTTGTGTCAGAGGTCGTGGATGAGTCTCTTGCATCATACATTTTTTATTTAGAGGAGGAAAGTGGGGACGAAGATGTTTCAAAGATGACGCCAGGGTGGCAGAAGCTTTGTTTGGTGTAGAAGGCTTACAGCCGTACATGTTTGAGCCCTTGCCTCGCAACGCTGCCAGTTCTGTTAGCTCTGCGCCTGCTGAAGACACAGACGTCCATCCCCAAGAACACTGGGACGGAACTAAATGGGAAAGTAAATGATTCTTATTTCTTATTTCAACCGTTGTGTATATATAACCTGGGACATATGAATCAAGATGCTATGACCGAAAAAATTATATTGACAGATGACCGTTGATATATGATTGGCAGGATTTAGGTGTACAAGCTGACGTATAACTAACTGGCCTACATAACATAACGAAAAAAACCCACAGATTTTAAAATAGGATTTTTTTTTTAATAAAAATCTCAAACTTTCAGGACAATATGGTCTGTTAAAGAATACATTTATATACATGTTTAAGCCAGAATCAAAAGATGGCAAACCAACCTTGGAAGTAATGTTAAAAGTTAACTTTCTTAATGTTCCCTCAGACAAGAAAGCCAGGTTTAGACACCCATAATTGGTATGACTAGTGTGCTGCTTTAGCAAACCAGGTAAAGTCTAAGGTGCTGCGGATAAGCTGGTCTTTGCAGGCATTAAAAGATTAATGACAGAGATAAAATAAACCAAGAATATAGTATTAAGCAGAAGGTATGTTTATTCCTTTTTTACAAGCCTATATTACAGGGTAATGAAAGAAAATAGCAGTTATTTACATTTCATGTCTCCTCAAACGTCCAGTCTATTGGACCAGGTTCTGTTGGAGTCATTTCTTTCCACTGTCACCACATGTTTGCTCAATGTGAGGGATGGAATTTGACTTCCTTGGTTCCTTTTTAATTTGCTTTACAGTTTTACAGTAAAGAAATTGAAACAGGTCTAACATTTAAAAAAAAAATATATATATTAACCCCTTGAACCCTACGGACCCACCGGCGGGTCCAGCTGCTACGTGACCTTGTAGTTTTACCAAACCCCCAGTATTGATGTAAAAAACATATTTGGCACAGTTTGGTGACATTTATGGATAAATGTGCCAAAATGGCCTCTCCGCCTAAGAAATTTCTCACTAATACCATTCTAAAATAAATATGATTCATCTGATTGAGTCCAAATTTGGTATATTTTTACACAACATTTAGATTTGAAAGTCTGTACTACTTTTTTGCGCTATAAATAATATTTTGGTAGTGTTTTGCAATGTTTATTTCAAAGAAAATTTTGGCGAGGTTCAAAAAATGCAAAATATTTTGTATTTTGTCCCTAATATTTCAGGCAGAGTCAAAGCTACAATGGTGCTGACACCAGAAAACCATTCTATGACATCTTACCTTTACAGACGTACCAAAAATGTCTTCTTAAATCTAATAGCTTTGAGGCTATAAGTTATTTACTTTTGTGTGTTTTTGTCAGGCAGAAATTTATTTATACCCCCTTAGGGTGTAAGAGGTTAATCTGTGTATGAAGTTGGATTAATTCAATTATATATTTATGTATATATCCTGGATCTGATTTCCATGTGTATAAAGAACCTTGAAATGTTATATAAACAGATTGAAATAAACTATTTCTATCCTTATAGATTGAGGTTGTGGTGTAGAGGAATTATCTAATTTCAAACTTTTTGACCTTCGAATAGCAAACAATCTAAATAAAAAAATAATTACTAAGATCTGACTTAATCTTTCAGGGGTGATGATATCTATAGGTTAACATAATCCCTTAAATGACAAGTAATGGACATTTGTCCAGTGTTATCAGCTCTCTGAACTACTTAGCTTTCACAATGATTTTAATAACTCTGCGATAGATTTTTATCAGGAATTAAAGCTTAAAACTGATAGTTCTTATTTGTTGGCAATATGTTGGCAATGAAATGTAAAGTACCGTATTTTCACGACTATAAGGCGCACTTAAACGTCTTTTTTTTCCCTCAAAATGTGCGGTGCGCCCTATGGTGCGGTGCCCCCTATGTGTGTTGTAACTGCGACTTTTGAGACCATCTCATTGAGGAGATGATGAAAGAGTGGCTGAATGTAAGGAGACCAGGTGTTTTTTTTTCCACTCATCACCATCGCTGTTAATATGTAACTCCATGCGTGCCCATCTCACAGCTGATGTGAAAAACATGGGGAAACAAATTAACGCTGTGCTCGCTGTTCAACCGCTCGACATCGGTGTGAACCGGACCCAGCAGGTGCAGCAGAAGCAGCGAGTTTACATGCAAAGTAAATGGTTGACGCGCGTATAGGTGCAGCAAAAGGTTCTGCAGCGCGTTTTGAGCAGCAGGAGCGTTTAAGCATCTGCCAACGCGCTGCTGCTGCTCGAGATGGAAAAATTGAAGTTTTGCTGCTGGACGCGCCGCATCAACCAATCAGAGAAGCTGATCTGGGAGCTGACAGCGAGACAGACACAGCGCTCTGATGACATATGATATTAACGCAAATGGAAAAGGCTGGATGGATGAGGAGATGATGAAAGCGTAGCTGAGGGAGGTGTAGCCTATGTGAGGAGACCAGGTGGTTTTTTTTCCACGCATCACCATCGCTGCGTGCCCATCTCACAGCCGATGTGAAAAAAAAGGTGAATCAAATGGACGCTGTGCTCGCCGTTATCCCGGGGGTCTGACAAAGGAATTTCAACCGCTCGACATCGGTGTGAAGCGCCCGTTCAAAGTAACGCTGCGTGGGAGTCTGTAAATTAGCTGCCAACCTCTGAGCAGTAGCCGCCCGTTCTTGTGTTGACAGCTTGCTACCGTAGTTAGCATGCTTTGTGGCAAAGTGACGGCTGATATTGTACTCTTTAAAAACTGCAACCGTTTCTTGGCATATCAGACATACAGCCGTTGATCGGACATCAGTAAAAAAATATTTTGTTGTCCACTCCTTTTTAAACACTCAGCACTCAGTGTCCACTTTTCTTTTCTTTGGTCCGCTCATGTTTAATGTCAGCTGGAAAGTGTGTCTAGAGGGGAATGGGAAATGAATCAGGATTTTACACATCCATGGGTTTTTACGACACCGTATTTTCACGACCATAAGGTGCACCGTACTAACAGGCGCAGTCTCAGTTATGTGTCCCATTTCTGTATTTAACACACACATAAGGCGCACCGGATTATAGGGCGCGTTTTTTATATACAGGTACATGTCCTCTACTACGTTTAAATACCTCTACTGCGTATTTAAAAATACAGCGGGGGCAAAACTGAGTATGACTGTGCTTTATTCATGTATTTATTACAAAGTATTAATCAAACCTGGGAGCTGGCCGTGAGACAGACATATCGCAGATGACACAGCGCTGTGGTCACTCCTAAATTAACTTAAAATCCTAAAACCTGCCGACGGAATATGTTCGCTTTTATTACCGGCATCCTGGTGCCTGCAGTTAAATTATTTAGACGAAAAACACCTGCCAGCAGCCGAGGTGAACCCGGAGGCTGCCCGGCCTAGAGGGATTTCTACTGTCGGTGCACCGCTGGTATGTGGGGGTCTGAGCGGCTCCGACAGAAATAGATAATCTGGATGAACTGACTGCAATTATTAAGTTTTCAGGTGGACTTTCTCACTTAAAAACATATTAAAACTACTTTATTCCACCTGATCACAGCAAATATAGCTGCAAGATTTAGATTATTTAGATGAAAAAACACCTGCCAGCCACCGCGGTGAAGAGGAGGAGGAGACCAGAGGCTGCTGTTGAATTAAGTTTTCAGGTAGAAAAATAGAGCGGGAGCAAAACTGAGTATGATTGTGCTTTATTAATGTATTTATTACAAAGTATTAATCGAACCCATCAAAGTCATCATCCTCTGTTTCTGAATTAAACAGCTGCGCTAAATCAGACATGCCAGTTTCTCCTTCTGCGCTGTCAGAGTCACTTTCCGTGCAGCGCGGCTCCTCAGAAATAATGCCGGCTTTTGCGAAAGCTTGAACAACAGAGCCAGCAGACACATAGTAGTCCAAGCATCAACAATCCATCCGCAAACGGTGGCGTAACTTGCCCGGCACTGCCTTCCACTTATCCTGAAACTGTGGTCTCCGTCTGTCATCCATCGCTCCCACGCCGCTCGCAGCCTTACTTTGAACGGCCGCTTCTCTGATTGGTTGATGCGGCGCTTCCAGCAGCAAAACTTCAATTTTTCCATCTCCAGCAGCAGCAGCGCGTTTGCGGCGCGTCAGATAAACGCTCCCGACGCAGTGCGGGACCTTTTGCTGCGCCTATACGCGCGTCAACCATTGACTTTGCATGTAAATTCGCTGCTTCTGCTGCACCTGCTGGGTCCGGTTCACACCGATGTCAAGCGGTTGAATAACAGCGAGCACAGCATTCATTTGTTTCACCATGTTTTTCACATCAGCTGTGAGATGGGCACGCATGCAGTCACAGATTACCAGAGATGGTGATGAGTGGAAAAAAACACCTGGTCTTCTTACATTCACCTCCATCAGCCACGCTTTCATCATCTCCTCAATGAGGAGATGAGGAGTTCTGCATCGTGGTCTCAAAAGTCGCGGTTACAACACACATAGGGCGCACCGCACATTTTGAGGAAAAAAGAAAAAGAAAAAAAAAGACGTTTATGTGCGCCTTACAGTCGTGAAAATAGGGTAATTTGGACAAGTTCGGCGGGCCGGATTAAAAAGCCTAACGGGCCGTATATGGCCCGGGGGCCGTAGTATGCCCATGTCTGGTATAGAGCTTCCCTGCTGTGACTGGCTACAATATAATAATAATAACCATCATGACAATAATAATAATAATAATAGCTTTAACAAATATGCCACATTAGTTTAAATAATGGGCTATCAGGGCAACATGACTGGAAGTCTTGTCACGTGGATATGACTTATGGTAGCCTACAAAATAATAGCTATTTTAATACCTGCTGATTTTGTACAAACCACTTAAAAATAAATAAAAATAAAATGTGAACAGCTTTTAAGATTTTTCAATACGATTAACCCTCCTTTCTTGGCATTGTGCTGCAATTACTAAATCAATATACAATTAAGACAATAAAGAGACCAAAATGTGTTAATTTATGTTGCCTAACAAAACCTATACAACAGAAAACGTTTGTCTTAACACATAGATTTGTATGGAAGGATTAGGGCCACTGGAAAGAAAAAAAAAATGACTGATTTTTAAATTTTATTTAAAGGGTTAGGGTTAAAAAGTCAGAATTCTGACTTTTTTCTCAGAATTCAGTCAGAATTCTATGATTAAAGTCAGAATTCTGAGAAAAAAAGTCAGAATTCTGAGGGGAAAAAAATTAAGAATTCTGAGATTAAAGTCAGAATTGTGAGATTAAAGTCAGAATTCTGACTTTTTTCCCATACTAAACTGAAATAAAATTTAAAAATCAGTTAACTTATTTTTTTTTTTCAGTAGCCCTAATCCTCTTCTGTAGATTTGCATTTTGCAAACTCTACCGAAATTATTTGTAGCCTATGTGGTCGTCCTCACGTTATCTGTCATTGACTTGGGCCACAGTGTAAAACTTTCAGAATCAGGTTTATTGCCATTGTTAGTGAAGGAGTTCACAAACTAGGAATTTTTGATGGTACAATCGTGCAACATGAAACATATAATATGGAATAGGTAAATAAAATTATAAACATATCTAAAAACTGTGGGTATACAGCATGCAATAAAATAGACTAATATATACACTTAAGATAAAAATATGGTTATAAAATATAAAAAGTAAAATAGCATCTTACAAGGAGACAACTAGTTTATCAGGTGACCAGTCGGCCAAAATGCGTGTTTGGTGCTGCTGAATGAGACATTTTAATGCACAACAAAATGATTCTGCTTGATCTGTATATTACCTGGCTAATGGGGCCCGAGAGAAGCAGCCTGTCAGCGACCGTTCCTGCTATCTGAAGATGCTACTGAACTGCTATGATGCTGCGCATCTGGCATGCCCTGCGGGCGACCGAGCGAGGTCACGTGACAAAGGAAGAGAGATACAGTAGGCTGGTCAGCTGGTGGCTCATTTCGGGGCATTGTTTCAGTCGTTTTTAATGGCTCAGGTTTTCAAAAGATCATTTCAAAACCGACCTCAGTAAAATCTTAATATATTAATAATAATAATAATTAAAAAAAACGAGTTTCAAAAGGGCATTTTCTTTGAAAAAGGGCAAACTTCCTAGTGCTTTAGCACCACCTAGTGTCTATGTATGCACGCCCCTGAAGCACAATCATACTCAGTTTTGCTCCCGCTCTATTTTTCTACCTGAAAACTTAATTCAACAGCAGCCTCTGGGCGGGTCTCCTCCTCTTCACCGCGGTGGCTGGCAGGTGTTTTTTCATCTAAATAATCTAAATCTTGCAGCTATATTTGCTGTGATCAGTGGGAATTAAGTAGTTTTATTATGTTTTTAAGTGAGAAAGTCCACCTGAAAACTTAATAATTGCAGTCACTTCATCCAGATTATCTATTTCTGTCGGAGGCGCTCAGACCCCCACATACCAGCGGTGCGCTGACAGGAGAAATCCTTTCATCAGCAGCCTCTGGGCCTGTTCGCCTCCGGGTTCATGCAGTGGCTGGCAGGTGTTTTTCATCTAAATAATTTAAACTGCAGGCACCCATAAAAGCGAACATATTCCGTCGGCAGGTTTCAGGATTTTAAGTTAATTTAGGAGTGATCACAGTGCTGTGTCATCTGCGATGTGTCTGTCTCACGGCCAGCTGCCAGGTTTGATTAATACTTTGTAATAAATACATGAATAAAGCACAGTCATACTCAGTTTTGCCCCGCTGTATTTTTAAATACGCAGTAGAGGTATTTAAAGGTAGTAGAGGACATGTACCTGTATATAAAAAACGCGCCCTATAGTCCGGTGCGCCTTATGTGTGTGTTAAATACAGAAATGGGACACATAACTGAGACTGCGCCTTTTAGTACGGTGCGCCTTATGGTCGTGAAAATACGGTAATGCTTAAACATGCTTTCTCAAAAAAAAAAAAGAAATCTATCTTATTTTGTTGCTAAATCTGTTTTTTAGTCATCGTTTTCCAAGCGTTTTCATGTTTAATAAAATCTTACCACTTCAGTGTGTAACTGGTAAATAGAAACCATAAAAAGCTTTTCAGATTTTCCTTTTTTCCACATCCACAGTGTGAGTTAAAGGTCATGGCTAAAACCTTATTAACACAATTATTCTTTTTTTCAAAAAGAATACGTCCACAAGATGTATTACTGTGATACATAATAAAAGCATTTAAAAGGGATAAAAATAATAATTTTATATATTTCAGGGGTCAAAAAAATTTTAATATTTATTTTTGGTAATCAACATTAAAACAGTTCGGCACCAATAGGCGTAGTAGGTTGAAGTGTTATGGGACGTAACTCAGGTGTTGCCGATAAGAGCTGGGAAATTGCTTTGTTTCTGTTACATCTCTTAGATTCAAGCAGACAAAAAAAATTCTGATGTAAATAAAAAAAAATTAAATCCTCATTTAAAATCTATTATATAATAATGATCATTAGATTAAATGTATAAATGACAACACAAGAAATGACATTAACGGTAGTAAGTAAATAAGAGGAGTGTTTAGTGTCTAAATAACTGTAACAGGAAATGCTTTTATTTCTATAAACTCTAGATAAGTGGATCAAAAGTTACTTTTATCTTTAATATTATCATCTGGCTGTGTCCTTCTACCTTTGCAGAGAGAATGTTGGAGGCCAGTTATGCTCACAATGTTCTTAAATGGTCCAAAGTCATTTATCACCTCTTTCAATTTAAAAGACATTTCTGTTTATAATTAATCATCTACAGCTAACATAACGAGATTGCCATGAGCCCATAAACTGCATCACCACTGGTCAATAATCAGGCTCACCCCTTTATACTAAAGCCTGCTTGGCAGCTGCAGTCTGTAGCTCCCATACCTGCTTCATTCCACTCAGTAAATTACAAGAAAACAACCGTTTTCAAGTCGAGTATTAATTCTACAGCGCACAATTCTAAGTGGAGTCTGAATATTTTTGTTTTCTTGAGATACAATATCAAACTTGAGTTGCCATTCCTGCAAACAAACAGTCTTCCTATTTGATTCAAAAGGTTTACAGAGAGACCTTTTGATGTTTCCGCAGAAACCATAAGTGATAGCAAATACTTTGCAAAGGACACTCCTAGAACTACTGACTATGACAGCTCTGATAAATTCACAGGATCATGCCAGTTGCTGTTAATTTAGGCTCAGATGTAATAAACCACCCTCCTTATCTACTGATAATGTGAGAGGGGTTAGAGCAGGCACAATAAAAAGTTAATCATGTTTCATGACTGTGACCTCAACTGTGGTTTGAGTGCTGATCATCTATCAGCCATTACTGTCTGAGAGATGACTGCATTTAGCATAAATGATGGAGCCACTGATGGAATTTCATCCCACAATACGTTATTCATATGTGACTATACATCTAATCAAATAAAAATAATTTACCATTTTCAATTGATCATTTGAATGGTATTTCTCAGGCCTTTATTATTTTTTTATATTGCCGGATTCTGACCTACCGGTACTTCTTCCATTTGATAGACATAAGCCACATGCTTTACAAACAACTGCCATAACAGTATTTAAAACTGATAAATAAGAGCATTATTGGGTGGAAGAACGAACATAAAACTTGGCTGTCAAGGTCTTTACAAAAAAATAAATAAATCTGAAAAGTGTGGAGTGGCTTTGCTTTCAGATCCCCAAGTCAGTTGTTCACAGCCATATTTTCTTGTGAATAGCCATTTGCAGAATGTCTTTAGTTGCTATTCATGTCCTTGAAAAGTGTTCAAGTCTTTTCACAAATTCTTAGCTTTGGACATCTAGATACTCTCTTTTTTGCTATTTTTTTTCTGGCCTGGTAAGTCCCTCTTCATGATGCTGTTTAGTAGGGGTGGAACGGTTCACAAAATCCACGGTTTGGTTCGGTATATGTTGATTGTAAGCCTGGCATGTTGGTCGTGTTGCTGTTAGCATAAACAAAACGTGTTGCACAATGCTTGCACACTGTTGCACTTTTATCCACAACTTTCTTTCCACCGTCATCGTAGGTCACTCTAAATACAAAGTGGTCCCAAACAGTAGACCTATAAAGTGCTGCTGGCGCCTCTTCCAACTCCTGTTCTTTCCCACTCGCCATACCCACACAATTCTCCACAACAACTGATTTTTTTTCTGCTACACCCAGCTACACGGCTTTGGTCGCAGTACCACCACCTTCTGCTCTGGAGTGTACATGCTTCGCCTATGAGAAAATAGAGCCAAGCATGAAACGAACGCAACACACGCGAACCGAACCGAGACAGTCGAACCGAACGGTTCAGACGCTTTTCATAAACCGTTCCATCCCTACTGTTTAGGTAGCTAAAGTTCTCTGGCAAATCACTAAGATCAACACAAAAAAGCTGCAAAAAACACTAAGAGGTTTAAGTATTTCCAAAAGTTACATTACCTTTCGTGGTCTTACTTAAGTTGTCACTAACCTGGCTGAGACTTGTCGTTTCTCCCCTGGACCGGTAGGCAGGAGTACAGTTAACTGCTCTCGGGTGAAGTGATCAAATGTTCTACAAGCAGGAAAGAGGGGTATGCCGAAATGCAGATGATTGGAAGGATGAAAAAAATCAGAAGTGGAGTGAAGAAAAAGTGAAATTTTAAGGTAACGGGAGAATTTACATGGGAGGTAAATAGGAGAAAACCAGAGAGCAAAGGAGGGCAAAAAGCAAAGCAAAAAAGGAAACAAAAAAAACTAGAGGTTGGTAAGGTCACACAAAACAGTGAGTCTACAGGAATGCTATGTAAAGGATGAAATGAACTTAGAGACGTGGTCATGGGGGGGTATGATTAAAAATTATCAATCATGACTTTTACTGTGTTCAAGAGGAGGATTCATAGAACCACTGGTTGACCCAGACAAGAGAATCGATTGACCTTGGGGAAGAGATGTCTGCAGGCCAGACAGACAGTCAATAACTTGGCCGAGGCTCTACACAGGCCACACAGCACAGACTTAATGCACTGTAGGGAGAGAGGTTTCAGCTGCCTGATTGAACATTTGCATTATTAAATTCTAAGATTTTTGAAGGAAACATTGATGTGGGTGCATGCATGCAAGCAGAAATTATATTGATCACACATAATATCTTTGAAAAATTACTGACAGAAATGAAGCTCAGAAAAGCTGATCTTTGATTGGATGAGCTTGGAAAACAAAGAGGGAACGATAATTTGTACAAAAGTTTGAAAGTGTTGATGAACTAAGCCATAGTGAGACAGATTACATGTATTGAAGTAGTGTGGAGCAGAACAGGATCCAAAATATTGCTTCTGTCAGTGAGCCCCAGGGCAGCTGAGGCTACAATGTAGCATACCAACATCAGTGCGTAAACATGAATGAAGGTAGTGTAAAGCGCTTTGCTGTGGCGACTGGTAAAGCTCTTATACAGGTACATTTCATTTAATATTTAAAGGAGAATTCCGGTTTTTAACACTTTTAGCCCATTTTCTGTAGTGTCCAGGATGAAATCGAATGATCGACACCAAAGTTTTGACAATTGGTCCTGTCTCTGCTCTTTGGCTCATGCAGAATCCCCCCCCTGGCTGCTTCAGAATGGCTTCCATTGTGCATGTCCGATAATGTCCTTAAAACAACCTTAAACGTTCTTTGTTTAAAATATGCTACTCACCGGGTCGTCAGCGCTGTTCAATGACGTTCCAAAAAAAGTTTCGTGAAGAAAAACCGTTCCTGTCTTGTTTTATTTAGCATTTTGTAAATCCCAGAACTATTTTTTCCGATACATCACAACCGCTTATAAACTTCCGCTTCCCGTTCGAATCTGAAGCGTTGCACACTCCAGACCACTAGTTGGCGACGGTATCCTCTACCGTCAAACTCAAAGTCCAATATGTCCTCCTCAAGAATCCACCTTTCGTATTCCATTTTCAGAGTTTTTTAAAGTGTTTAACAGAGACGTTAGCACCTCGACGTCGGAGTACACAGAGTGAAGCATAAACACTTGGGCCTTGCGAAAAGACTACAACTAAGCGTAAACAGGCCCCATTTCCGTTTCCGGTGGCGGAGGGATATTGACTATTCCAACAGAACTCAATGGGATTTACAAAATGCTAAATAAAACACTACAGGAACGTTTTTTCTTTACGTGCACAATGGAAGCCATTCTGAAGCAGCCAGGGGGGATTCTGCATTAACCAAAAAGCAGAGACAGGACCAATTGTCAAAATTTTGGTGTCGATCATTCGATTTCATCCTGGACACTACAGAAAATGGGCTAAAAGTGTTAAAAACCGGAATTCTCCTTTAAAGAAAGGTTAAAAAACAAAATCACATTTAAGACATCAAGAATAAATTTAATTCTAAATTAAAGAACTTGGGGTTTAAAGACAACATCCAGACAAATGGGGTCATCAGAGATATCAGCTAAGCCAAGGATGAGGTGTATTTCATCCTCCTACTGTGATAATTTATTCAATTAATATATACAATTTCACATTACTTAAACTTTCTGACAACACAACCTCAAATTTCAACATTTCTTATTTGTGCATAACTATTAAATGGAAGTAAAACAATATCAGATTTTTGACCTTTTTACAATTAAAGTCTAGGACACACGGCTTGCCTCAGTTATTAAGAGGCTCCATTAGAACAGCTTCAAACAGAACAACCCCAAACATAAAACAGAAATCTATGGCAAAACAACACCAACTCAGTTTTCAATAATAAGTGAAAAATTCAATGTGCATAGCTGGTAGACAAACCTTAAAGGCCCTAAATGAAGCGCAAAAGTGATGCAACAAAACTACAGAACCAGAAAAACAATCCACCACTATGTAATGAACTAAAGTTAATAAACAGAAAACTGCCAAAAAAATGTTTTTTTAATAAGAGCAATCCAATTTGAGTTTAGATCAGAAATCTATTCTTAACCTTGATTTAACATCCATCCGTCCTAGTAACTGCTAGCAGTCATACATTCAGCTAAATAAATAACTGGCATGAAGAAGAACCAACTACTGCTCCTAAAGTTGGATCCCATCCGTATTGAAAACAATGCAAAGCTGGCGTAGACAAATCATTTTCTTTTTGTCATCTCTAACAAGGCAGCGAAAATCAGAAAGGAATAAAAAGGTGAGGAAGCTGCTCGTTCTTTTACTCTTTGCCCTTCTCCCTTCTAAAGCAACAGAAGAAAAAGAGCAGTAACCAGCACATTCCTGTAAATCACAACTAATTTCAGCCCTGCCTGACACGCCTACTAAAGTAGAAACACATGCACTGCCTCCTCTTTTTCTTTTCCATCCTGCCACAGCCAGCCCACACTTTTTTTCCTTGACTACGTCTCTCAGTCTGCTCCCTTTGCTAGTCATTTGTTCAATGCATCCCTCATGTTTCAAACATGTAGTCAACGGATCAATACTCTGCTTCCATATTTCATCATGTCTTTCCACCAAGTTTAGTTTAAACCACTTCTTCTCTTGTCCCTGTGGTGTCGATGGAAACCAAGCAACACAACACAAAATCAAAGCCAAGTGCAGCATTTTTTGCGGTTTCTCTTTACTGCCCTCCAGCTACTGTTGTCAAACTTTAAATTATGGCTGAAGCCTCTTGAATAGACAAGTAAACCTAGTCAGGCAACTTCGGAAATCCATGTTAAGCTTAATTTTTCTATTAAAAGCTTGAAGTACTCTGATGCATTTTACACCTGAATGCCAATTTAGTGCACATTTGTCATAATCATAAGATATTTCTGTAATTAAACCCCCCAATTCTGTTTTTTTTTTTGTCCAAAGGGTTGCAAAAATGTTCATAATATTTTTAGGGAATTGTGAGTGACATTTTTAAGACTAAATATCTTGTGGAAACAAAAAAACTAACAAACAAAAAAACGAAACTTTTCTCATGTTCATGTCTTGTTTCTGTACACACTTGTGTCCTTTAATTCTTAACCTTAAGTCTTGGGGTGGCTTCCCTCAGCATAAACAGAGAAGATGGCGGTTGTTTCTTTTCAGGCTTCAAGGTTTGGAGGAAGAAAGTAAAGACATCATCCTGTAGACAGAGGTCTCCATTCAGATACTCTCACAATTCTCAAAACTATGAGGGTATATGAGTCAATGTGGGAAATTCCTTTATTTTCACTCAGAAAAATGAATAAATAAACAAATAAATCAATCAATAAATAATCTTCTATGTAGAGCTAATATGCCAAGTTGTTCCAGGTAATTTTCTTTCATTTAAACTTACAAAAAAAAAGGAAAAACTAAAATAGAAGTGCAATTACTGAGGCATATGACAGATCAGTTGCCCGGGAATGAGGTTAAACTAATTTTTAACATGTTTTTGTTGCCAGTTAGAAAAAATGCAAGATATGTCTCTTGCTTTGGAACTAACATCATTTTTGGTTTTATAATTTTTGCTTTTCTTTTGCGGTGAAACACAAAGGTGCAGAGCCCTGTCTGATAACTGCCTTCAAATGCCTGCCAATATGATGGTACAAAGACACTTGGCATTACCTGAGGAGGTAGCTTTTAATAAAGGACCGAGAACCAGAGAATGTGGAGCTACATAATGAAAACAAACAGTAGACCCACATGTGGGATATCAAACTCTGCTCTATCCAGTTATGTGATAACCTGTGCAGGGATAACAAATAGAATATAATATTAATGGCCTGCTGTATCCCTGTAGGATGTCCTAATTGTTTAGACAGAGCAGATCCGTCCTTTGTAGACACTGTTTGTTGCTACTACTGACTGGAGGGTTTAAAAAGGTCCCCTAATCAGGAAAAGAAGTTATGTGTTGAAGCATCACGTTCTGACATTAAGCAGTAGCTGGGTTATTAGTTTGCATGTACTTTCTTGACAGTATGGCCGTCTACCTCCATTTCACATAATGGGCTTTCATGCACCATTTTCCTGAGCTATCATAACCAGGGGAACCCCCCCAAAAAACGGCCGCCTTTTAGTATTAATGATAATAACAAATAAAACGTTCAAACTTCAAAACAGGGATACAGACAACACAGATGCATAATCTTATTTCAAAGTTGACAAACGTCTTAAGTACAAAGACGTGTGTGCTGAGCAGTGAGCAGAAGAAAACAGGATGGTCTCTGGTTACAGCTTCCACTAACCAAAACAAATAGAGTGAAACCCAAGCAAGCGGCTGTTGGCCGATGTTGATATTTTTGTTCTTTTCTTTGGGTCAGGCCAGCACTGTGCAGCAAACACTACAGCTGAGTGGAGACACACAGTTATTCCCTGGGCTTAAAAACAGGAATTTAACTGTTCTCTGTCCATTTGGTTTAGATATAATTCCCTCCTTTTTGAAAGCCACAAAATACAAACAAAATATTTTCTCTTTAGCACGTATCTTAGCAACTAAAGAACGGTTTTCCAGTGACTTCAGGGCAGGGAGTGAAAGGGATTTTTTCTTTCTTTTACTATTTTCAGTGAAGTCAGACTTGACTTAGGGTAAATTAGATTTTGCAGAATATATAACCAATAAAAGAAAATCTCCTTTGGATCGGGTTAAAGGTTGCAACATAGAACTATTAAATCAGTCGTGAAAGAAACTGGACTGGAGCCTGCTTTCATTTTCAGACGTTATAAATGGCTGTGGAGACACACTTAAAGCTCTGATCCCAGATTTTCTCCATCTGAGGTGGAACTTTGTGAGCTGCAGGTCTATGTGTGTGTTTGCAGGCGTATGCATGGTGAGTAAACACTACCGTCGGTCGTTCCTCCTACGTCGGAAGAGCTTTTTGGTGTGAGCGATCTCAGCCTCATTAGGAAGGGGTGGGAAGACCTGTGAGAAACAAATCATGGTGTAAGAGAAGGCTGCCGTCAAAACCAGCAATTTCTAAGACTCAAAGTGCATGTAGAGTCAGATGGAGCATCCTTGGTGGGTTTTTTTTTTTCTTTTTTTTTTTTTTTCAGTTAAATAAGAAGGTAAAATTGCATGCAACTCTTAACTTTTATCATCACACAGATGTGGACTGACAGCTGGATGGGACTGACCTCACTGATTTACCTAATGACAATTAAAGAAGGACTAGCTGGGTTTACAAGTTGCTAATATTTTTCCTATCAATAAAAAACACATTTATTGCAGTAAAACTGTATTTGTCCCTGGGGGGCAAACAAATGGCACAGTATGGCAAACATGTTCATAGGCACATAAAAAAAATAAAGACAAGTTAACAACACAAGAATACCGAAGTCAGGTTACTAGAAAGCTGCAATTGAAGGAAAAATCTGTTAACCTCTTAATATCCATCTAATTTCTGGGAAATTCGCCTATTTTGCATACCCAAATGGAAAAGCAAATAACTGAGGAACTGTAAGCCCAAATTACATGTGTGATACTTTATTTGAAAGCTAACACCTTCTAGTTCCTGAATATATACATGAAAATTGGGTGAGTAAAACATCCGAGCTGCTTCGGTTCAAACAAGATTGAAAGTTGTTTTTTTTTATTCTCGAAAATAATAAGTCTTTTTTGAACACCAGTAATAAAGACATGCTTGCTTGTTGAGGTTTCTTTGTCATGCTACATTTTGACATGCTGCTATAATTGTGCTTTGGTGCTCACTATGTCCATAAAATGAACTAGGTGGATGAATTGTGGAGAATTGAAGCTTTCCAACGATGTCTAACATGTCTATATTGGTAATCATTTTACCAGCGTAATTCTCATGCATTCTGAGTTATTATTTGTAAACGCTTTAAACGAGGCTAAATGTAATAACATATTTCCAAACAACTGCAGCTATAGCTGGTGTTATAGTTTTTAGAACAAAATATATTGGTTTGCAAGAAAAACTGCAAACTAATATAAAAAAGTATGTATTTTATGAAACTGATGGGAATCTTTATTAAACAAAGAACAGAAAAAAAAAAAAGTACAACACAAACATGTCCCGTGTTTTGCTTTAGCACAGATTCATATGAAGGAGCTTAGAATGGATCTTTAAATGAAGAGCTTTCTAATATCAGCCCCAGAATACATTTTTAAAAAGTCAAAAGAAACAATTGAGAGAATAAAAAAACAGACCTTAACTCTTAACATGTTAGGCAGATGATCTGACCTTTAAGACCAATAAACTAGGAGAGGAATAGAAGGTGGCTCTGGTCTAAATAATTTCTTTCTCGTTTTCACTGAATAACATTCAAGGACCACATGAAAGGTTCTTTCCCTCCTCTGCATTTTCTCAGTGTTTATAAACCAGACAAACCTTGTTAAATATACTCCTAGCAGCATGCACGCTGCTGCCAGGTAAGAGAAGTTCTTAGGAATAAGCTACATCAAAATGAGTCATTTCTCATTTGACTAAATTTGATTTCTTTTTTCCAGCAGGTGGCTGACAAATTGGTATTACTGCTGGAATAAAGTCTGATGGATATTTCCTCCCGCTTTTACAGTTCACCTCTTATAAAAAGGAAATATGAAATCCATCATCCATAAAACATTGGCTCTGTCAGTCAAACAGTACAGTTTCCCTTTGCTCATCACCACCGTGTGCTGTTACCATGGTTATAAGTGGCCTAGGACTAGCCCTGGTGAGTAAACATGCAGGGTGCGATGACCAACAGTGTTGTGAAAAGGATGAGTGCATAAATGAGCCAGACTATGGACAGCTGTGCACACAAGGTAATGTTTAAGACACGGTCCATGAGGGGTGAGCCCAGGGAGAGAGTGTTGTCTCACCCTGGTAATATTTTAAAAATCAGACAGGTGGGGATTGATCAAAAAGAAAGTAAACAGTTTCCCAAATGGTAAGAAATGAACTATGGTTTCCTCCAGCTACACATTCAAAATTACAATTTCAGTTTTCTGACTATTATTGAAGCCATGTTATCTTAAAATCCTCCAAACTGCAACCAAAAAGCATGCTACCAACACAGTTTTATTTTAGATTTTTTTTTAGATTTCTAGAGTTTGTAGATAATTTCCAAGCATATGTATGAATGTTTTTTTTATGAATCGTTTGCAAAGATGTGTGAAGAGGCTCGCTAGATGAAAGGACAGATTTAATTCTAATAAGATATAAAGCAAAATTTTATGATTATACATAAGCATAATCTCAACAAATTTCAAAAATAAAAAAATAGAAATATATAGTCAATTTCATTCAACCACTTAGAAAACTGCATTTTTACATTTAAAATGTTTTCTGACCATTTTACACTGAATTCAAAGCCATCCTTTCAGATAAACAGGCATATCATGAGAGAGGACAGGCGGCTGCCAGATGGACGGACAGGTTTAGGAATGGATGGTCGAACTGACAGATTAGCTGGTGAACAGGGAGTGAAATCAGGGATTTCTACAGGTGTGGAAAAAAACTCAAATCAAGCCATTTTCAGACTCCATAAAGAGTTTGTTGAAGCCAATATGAAAACCATTTTTCTTTGGTGGTTGTATTTTTCCCCTAAGTGCTCAAACAAAATAAAGAACCAGAACATTGTTAAAATTGATTATTCCTTACAGGAAACGAATAACTTGGGATTGTTTTAGCTTTGATTGAATATAGTTGACAGAACATGAAGGAGGAGACTTTCAAACAGACGTCCAGGAGTCTTTTTCTAAAAGAGGGCAATGGTTAGATTTTTTTTCTGTTTTAAAAGGAAGATCAAATACAGAACTAGAAAATCCTGACAATGCAATCTGTTAAGTATTTCATTCTTGTTTTTTTTGGGAATAGAACATTTAGCTGCAAAGCATTCATTAGTAGAAGAAGAACAAAAATGGGAAACCAACACATTTAGCTACTCTGGATTACTTGTAATTTGTCGTTGATAATTCTTGCTATAATTCCAAAACAAACATCAGCAAGTGAACAAAATTTACAAATAATTGACATATGTACTTTACTTTATTCTATAACTCTGTTTTGAAACAAATGTAAAATATCAAGAACTTATGCTGTGAAGGCCTAATAACAGCCGATATTATTAACTTGACAAGTGTTTCCGCCTACAGATTCCTTTTTTGTCAGTCTTAAGTGCTTTAAATTAAATAAAAGGTTGTAGCACACAAAGCTTATAAAGTTAATAACTTCAAAAAGCTGTTTACAAATGATGATTTCATTCACTGAGGTGAATAGTTGCCTAAACCAACCTTGGCCTATGAGATAATCTAAACATTATAACCCTGGATTGATACTGCTAGCCTCTTCACGCCACCTTGCTTTGCACTCCACCACAATTCATTTAAGATTCTCTGAGAAGCATGCATGGTTAACATAATAAAAAGCAGTGATGAATCCAGAAGTTAGACCAAAACAATTAAAACAGGGACTAAAAACCAGTTTAAAAAAGCCTACCTTTTTTTTTTCTATTCAGACATTTTCACTATTTTTGTTCTGTAATGGCTGAGTACTGCAACTACAGAGGCTATATCTTTTGTCTATTATAGTCTATTTATTGTGTATTTGATGTGTATTATGCATAACCAGTAATAATTACTTAGAAAGGATTTCAAATCTGTGCATTAATTGTCAACACATAAGATGACAAGGCCTTGAAGAAAATCTAGACTTTGGGGAATTATTTGGAAAGCACAGATGTAGCGCCTGTTTAACTTTTTATAGGTGCAGTTTGATCCCTGTGCATCTGACTGCAGGGTCTGGAAAAAATAGAAATGGGTCATATTTGGTGTCAAACCATTATCCTGCAGCAGCAGTGTACATGCTCACATTGACCATAATGGGTCCAACTGTACTGTGGTGTTTGCACCACAGCAGAGCAGAGCCAAAGCACTGTACATGCGATGTAACCTGTGTCATGATTTGCAGAAACAACAAGCAGCACTATATCATATTCAGCAGTGTGACATTCAACACAGTTCATTGAGCTGATTGGGTACCTTCCTCCCATGTCAAGTTTTTAGCCAATCCCAATAGCAGTAGCAGCTTGATTTGTATCACATGTAGCCAAGTTAACTGATAAATCAAATTAATACCAAATCCAGTTTGGGGGAACACGCAAACATCTTCCCATCCACAAAGGAAAAAACTGCGTCCGTGTGCCCGTTTTTCAAAAAGGAATAGCAGGTATTCTAGTTATAACTAGCGCTGGGTATTTTCGCCAAAGTCCTGAATCGATTCGATTTTGATTCATACAGTTCTAAATTGATTAATTTCGATTCGATCTGTTTTTACAATAATGAAAGTGGTTCAACTGTGTTTCAAAATACTTATGTATTTAATTTTTTCCCGTCACATTAAACACAATCAGACAGTTTAAACTTGAGATGTGAACAAAACTGTCTCATAAAAGCAAACTTGTTAGTGAAAAGTGAAAAAGTGAAGCCTCACCATGAGCAAGCAGACGTGACACAGTGGGGACATGCATGCGGACATGCATGAGCTGCATTGTCTTCACTGCACAAACCATATTTGCAACGTTGTCTGTAACAACCACCGGGTGTTTGCTGGTCAGCCCCCATGTCTTCAGTCAACCTATTGGCTATATTTGCAGTTGTCTGGCTTGAAGTAATCTTGAGTGCATCTTTCCGGCTCATTTGAATGCGAACGTCACGCACGTCACAATAAAACTAATCGATCTCATTCCCTAGACATCGATTTTGCAAAGATGTAAAGGAATCAATTCAAAATTGATTAAATCGATTTTTTTTACCCAGCCCTCTTTATAACCGGTGCAGCTTCAGCCTAAAATGTCTATTCAACGCATTGTCTTATAAATCACTGCATTTCATTTGTCCGAAATATTTCTGGATCGAGGCAACTATTGGCTCCTGGCAAGATGTATTTTCGGGAGTTTGTGAATTCACAAATCTTGCAGTAATTTAACTTGCTTGAAAGGTAATAGCTAGAAAGGTTCTACAACAGCGATTATATTATACAGGTAAGGTGGTAATCAGGCCGAATGAGTCTAATGTGAGAAAAAAACAACAACAACAACAACAAAAAATAGGATGATCAGTTGATTCATGATTGCATTTCCCATTTCTAGTAACCCTTGTCTGATAACAAAATAGGGCTGATGGGCTAAAATATTTAAGCATGACAAAACAGCAGAAGGAATCTATAAGGGGGCAAATAATTTTTCACTGCACTTTCAAGAAAAAAAAAATCATGTAGAACTAGATTAATAGGAAGACATTGTGGGTGAGAATATGCTGTCTGCAGGTAGCAGGGAATGCAGCTTAGATCAAAGGAAGCAGGAGCTCTCCTGGTCTCCTGCCAGGGGACCTCTAAACTCCTAGCAGGCAGTGTGACCACTGTGGACGTGACAAGGATAGGGATGGGGGTGGGGTGGAAGCACAAGGTATGAACCAGAAAATGATGGTAGAAAGCTGACAGAGTGAGACTTTGAATTCTACATTTGCTTGTATGTTTTATACTGAACACAAATAATAAGACAATCTGTAGAGATTTGTTAAAGAAAAACATGAAGGACTTTTTCTCCACATTACATAGAGAGGAAATTGAAATGCAGATTATCGTTCTAGCGGAAAAGACAAACCAACTTGTACCAAATTAAAAAGTAATCAAGACTAACAGTAAACCAAGATTATTTAGAAAGGATGGCAAAAGAAGATGGTGTTCTAAAGATAATCTAGAAAGTTAAGACTTTCTCTGAAGGATTTTCTGTCAGGCTCCTGGAAATGAATGAGGCTGCACTGTTGAGGCAATCAGTTCAGTGGTAGAGGTATAAGTAGCCGAGAAAGAAAGTAAGGAAATGAGAAGAGCTACTGGAGATGGAAACGTGAAAAATACAAACAGAAAATAATTAGCGAACTTTCACTTCAGTAGCCTGGAAAGTGGAGTGCATGCTTTCCTGTCGGCTCTTATGCGTAACAATTCTGGTATGATGCTTGGTCAGTCAGTCCATTGTTTCTCTGAGCTTATTTATGTTGAGAGGGACGCCGTCCAAAAGCAATAAATTAAAAAGTACCCTGGGGGTGGCACTGAAGGACAGATTGTTGAGAACTGAGGAGAGAAAAAGAGCAAGAATGACTACAAGGGAGGCTGTAAATACAAGATAGGAAGCACGTAGCGAAATACAGGCAGGGAGGAGACACACGCTGATACAAGGCCAAAATAAATACTACTCCTGTTTGTGTTAATTCAGGGACTGGTTTGATCTTTTTTTTTTTTAAACAAAGTGCGAAATATTTTTTATAAAGACCAAAAGTGTAGAATTATTAAAGCCGAATTTGAATGAGTTGGGACATAAAAAAAAAAAAACAGATCAAAGCAGTGTTTCCTTTATTCTGCCTCTCTGACACCTATAGCAAACCAGATCTCACACACAGGGCATCAGATGTGTGGAGGATTTATGATCGATGCCTTTGTTCATTACTCTGAGAGATGCCAACAGAACTGTGTATTTGAAAAGCTGCTGGTTCAGCAGAGGTTGCTCTTCTATAGGGCACGGTTGTCTTTTCTTTTCTCCTCACACTGTTCCCACGATAGCCTGCCTCCTGTTGCCAGACTACCTCGATCTTTGATGTACCTGTATATTCCTCCGTGGCTAAAGTCTCAGATTGCATAATAAATAAGACAAACAAGTCGGGACCTTACATCTATGCCTTTCATCACAGATCACCTCCTGATTCTCACTGTAGCAGCTCTAAATCTTGGTTGCAGGAGCTTAAGTGAAGTTTTATGAAGAAAAGGGTGTATAAAATAGATCTTAAAGCATGTGGAAAAAACCTAGAAGGTAAAGGGAAGGATTTCTGATCTGAGAGAACCCAAATAAAGAATCAACAGGACGATAATTATGGTGCTCAGTTTCACAATTACATATTTTAATAATCAGGCGCTTCAACTGCTATAAACAGTAATTATCATTAAGATTACCTGAATATATATTTTACAATTGGAATTTTAAATCCATTCTAAAAGACAATAGCTTTAAACTATCAGTTTTAGATGAAACTAAGTGCAGATGGTTTTGAAAAATCAAAAATATCTGTTTGCGCGTTTTTTGACCTTTTATAAAGATGTTCACAGGGAAAGACAAACTATTAGATGCTGCCGGATGTTTTCTAGTCTGTGTAAAGTCATCCTCTCTGCACACTTATATAACCTTAACCAACAATCGTTGTAAGTACCGCGTTATGTTTTCTCTTCAAGTACTTTTACCTGCACTAAAATATATTGTTAGGAGAAATATCAACAATTCAGGTCAAAGAGAGTAAAGATCTGATGTTACCATGGCTATATAGCGAACTAGTCTAAGTCTATTCAAGGCTGTAGTAACTTTATGTGTGGAGTCCCATAAATGTTTGCATGCAAACTATAAAGCTAATTCTACTCTTTGCTTTGGTATAATTAAGGTTTTCCTACATAAAACTCCAGAAAACGGGAAGAAAAAAAAGAGTGCGGTATCCTGAACATCACCAGTGAGCTCAGTAGGAGACAGTCACATGGATTTTGATGGAAAATGCAGTGTCATTGCACAGCATTTATTACTAGTACAATTTTAAATAAATGCAAAATCAGACCATATAAGTGCCGCAGAGACAATATGACTTGGTAAATAAAGAAAGGTGTTTGGATCTTTTTGCCTTGGGTTTGTTACAGACCCCAGATTTTGAAATGCCAAGAAAATGCACTATTTACAGTCTGGAAATGTTGTTTATTCAGACAAACTTGCTTGTGCTGTCTACTGTGTAAGCCTAATGTGCATCCTTCTGATCTGATTGTCTCATCCTTAATTACCCAGATTGGAGATAAAGAGAAGTAACTCTTCAGTAAGCAAAAGGCCTACCTATTTTAGACAAGCAAACATCAAAGCTCAAATGTGTAAGACAGTTTTTATAACCGGTGGCTTTGTTAGAGATTAGGAAAGGGGATTATGAGAGAAACTCCTTCCTTTAAATGTGGGAATTTATTTAACCGAATGGCCCTACTAAAACCATACAACCTGATAAGGGATGCAAGCTTTAGAATAATGATTAAATATAAAGATTAATGATCTTATCGATCGACTAATGAGTAATTAATAATCAATCAAGCTCTTATAAACCTACGTTTTTATCTCCCACAGTTTTCTTAGAAATGTCCTCACCTTCTCGTCTTAACAAAACTGTAAATTTTTAGTTGAGAAACTGATGCTGCTTTGCCGTGCAGCACAGCTGAATGGATGCTATCTAGGTGATAATGTAAGGATAGAATAATTCACCCAGCATCCTTTGCTTGGAACATTTCACATTTCTGATCTAGTATACCTGTGCAGAGAATATTTGTCTTACATCTGTAGTGTTTCGGCTGCCCTCCTCTGGATGGCCACCAAGTAGAAAGAAGGACTGGCCGCAAAGAAGATATTATGTAATTGAACACACTTTTGTTTGACAATTAATTGAAAGTCAGCTAGTTGTTTGCATCATTAAAGAAGTTGCATTGCCATTTTTAAATGTCTTGATTGTCTTCAGATGTGGAGCTTGTAGTTTGGGTTTCTGGACCTTCACATTTTAAAGTCTACTTGTGAAATCTCAGAAACCCGTCCATTTTTGGTCCTATAGTAAGCCATTAAGGATATCTTATGAACTATACTTTTCTCACAAATGCTAAATATTTTCAAGTTGCATCTAATAGGGGTTTTTCATTAATAAAAGTCTTATCTAACTGACTTATTAACATTGCATATCCACCTTACAAAATTACTGTAAACTCAAAACAAATCATGTATTCTTGTTTCCATTTGTACATGAAAAGTAAGCCACCAATCACACGCAAGGGAAAGTTTGAGGTTAACTGGGCAGACATGTCCTCAAAGGTATCCGGCTTACATGCAGGTACTCAGGTTCGCAGAGATTCCCCTCATGCTGGGATCGTGGAGACGAACGTGAACAGAGGTGATTAAGCCAGTCTGTGAGCGGTTAATAAAGTGGAGGAGCCAGTAAGCAGCTGAAGCAGGAACAATAGTGGGAAGTTACAACAGGGAGGGGGCTACCGGTCACCATGACCCCCTGGATATTGTTCTGCTGCCCACCAACATGTGAATGATGGAGGGGAGAAGTGAAGGACGGTGTAAGGAGAACAGGGAAGAGGGCAGATTGCAGAGCAGATGGTCAGAGATGGAGGAAGAAATGTAGATATTAAGGAATCCAAGCCTGGCCAGGTGTTTGTTGATCAAAACCAAATAAGGGAGAAAGATTTAGATGAGCTGGAATATACTGGAAGAGTATGATACATCCAGTGTGAGGTGTAAGACAAACTGGCAGCTGGCAGTCAGACCTCAAACAAAAGTCTCCCCGCCCCCAGCATCCCTTCAGAACCCAAGTCCTGCCCTGCAGCACGTACACTTCCAGACAGAGGGGCCAACCAGTCTGCAGAATCTCAGCTCCAGACCACGTCTTTGTTCCGCAGTCACACTGCTTTGTTTTTCTCTTCACACACCAGAGACCGGATGTGTCCTCAGTGACCAGCCACTTTCTCCTCCTATCCTGACTCCCTCTGCTCCTTAGCTAATCCTGGGGGGAAAGATGAACTGGATCCACTTAGTAAACCCTCTTAAAACTAAAAAGGATGAAAAATCAGTTTCAGATTTGGTTTCGTGTTAATACGACGATGCTTAAAATGTGAATGAAATGAGTCATCTAATCAAATTTAAAATATACATACAAGAATAGCCAGAGGTCAGTAGATTGGATCCACCTATGATATAAAAACATTTCTGAACAAATGTATCATGAAAACCAAGAGCTATTGAAGATGTAAAGTTGTATATTAAAAAATTAGAGCAAACATTTGATTAAATATGTCAATTTTAACTGCTCAGAGCATCAAGATAAAGGGCGTTTATCAGACACAACTAACATTTTTAAGATAAAAAAATAAATAAATCTCACATTACTCCCAATTTCCAGCCTTTCTTGCTTTGCTCAGCTGCAAACATATTGTTGTGTTGTCTATTGAATAAAGTGAAGATGGCCATCTGACACCTGCATGCCTCAGGGTTGCTTTAGACATTAACTTTGTAAAGCCTTGCTCTAAAATATACATTTTTCCCTTGCCTTGTTTCCGTGTGTAAGAGGTGCACACACGGCAGAAAGTCTGTTTTGCTTATTCTAGGAGTTTATGTTGACAGGGTCAGAACAAAACTCAGCCTGTCACACACTGAAGGACCTGAAGTTAATCCCCTCAATCAGCAGCGCTGCCTGAATGACTTTCGATTTAGAAAAGGAGGAAAAAAAAAAACATACAACTCTGCAAAAAACTAGCTGCTGTCTACTGAATGTGAGTTTATAAGCCATCTGTTAAAGGCAAAAATATTAGCATCTGTTACAGGTAAAATAGAAAAATTGATAGTTTGCTATGACTTCTATAAATGGTGAAAAAAGTCTTATTTTGAATGAATACGGCTATAAATTACATACTCAAAGGTTTCATAATTTCTCTTTTTTTTTTTTCCAACAATGTTATACGTGACCTGAATGCACAGATCAACTCCTTGTTCCCTGACCCCTGGATGCTTCTGTCATTACGAACTGACATTGGACGTGAAGGCAGGGTTATTGTGTGCGCCGACTGACATTCCAGAGAGGCCATCGGAGGTCCAGCTGAATCGGAGAGCAAAGGGAGGAAGCGCTTTTTCACAGAGTTGCAAGCACACCCACCCACCCCCCACACACAAATGGGATGTTTTTAACTTCCCTGGGCTATTTGTGTGTCCATTCTGACTCCTGGAAAAGGGAAG
Source organism: Cyprinodon tularosa (assembly GCF_016077235.1). NCBI lineage: Eukaryota > Metazoa > Chordata > Actinopteri > Cyprinodontiformes > Cyprinodontidae > Cyprinodon > Cyprinodon tularosa. The sequence goes on along the minus strand of NW_024039062.1, from coordinate 1,146,163 downwards.
TAGATGTTAGCATGAAGCGTGGAATGCAGACAGGGATTTTGGATGATGAAGTACTTCCATTCATTGGCTGGAAATGATGACTCTGAAGACATGTGGCTGAATTTGGTTGTTTCACATTATGACTGAACAAAAGTTAGAGGATACTTTATAAATATGACTTATTTACACATGGAGTTAAGAAGCTTAATCCCACCAAGCAAGCAGATGATCTGAAAAATTACATTTTTGTTTTAAAAACTAAGATCTATGTCCAAAATCTTGATTTAAAACATATATAAGTCCTGCTACCAAATCAGAGGTTCATACCCTAGAAAAAATAAATGAATAAAGCTATGATAAAAACCAGCAACCCTTGTATTGAGACACTGTTTGTCAAAATAACATTGTTTGCTCCAACAAGTTAGATTTAAGACTTTTAAAACATAAGTAAATGTACTTTAAACCTAATGTGAAAAAATCGGGATGCATAATTTTTCTTTTTTAAGCCTAAAAATCAAACTAACTCTAATGTGTTAAGGACATTTTGAAACATTTGTAGAAACCCTAAACAAAGTAGACGGACTGTTTTGTAAAATTGATTTGGAGAAAAGACAGAAGTTATCAGGCATGTACATAAAACTAGGGGATGAAAAAAAAAAGGAAATAAAAGTGAAACAAAGTCACAAAAGTAATAAATATGTACAATTATTTATTTTATTTTTACATTAATTTAACTGAATTTAAACACAATAACTTTCAATTGTTGAACTTAGTCTAACTTTAATAACCATCCAAGGTAATCTTTATGTGTATTGCCTTAGCTTTTGCAACCACCAGGTGGAACCATAGCACCAAATGTCTAAAAACTTGGATAAGTGCAGTAGCAATGTGCAATGTGGCATCTTTACTGCTTTGTTTAGCATATAGCATATACCCATGGCAGAAGGTCTATGGAGCAAATTGGCAGCAAATTCCGCCTCATTGACTTTGTTTGAATTTATCAGATTTGGTTTGATGTAACTGAAGGGTCCCAATCAATGAGTGTGATCCAAAAAAATAAATCTATCATTTCAATGCAAGTGAAAAAGAAAGACAATGTTTAAATCTAAGTTAACAGGAACAGTTTCATCCAGAATAAAGGAAATCAGATTTTTATCTTTAAGAAAATTAATTAGGGAATTAAGTCTACACTATTAAGTCTATTTCACACTTTTCAAGACTGTAGAAGAACCAGATATATAATACATATGCAAAATGAGGCATGTGGGCATAACGTGTGGGCGTTTTTCTGGCACATTCAAGTTGTCTGAATATGTTTGAATAAAAGCAACAGGGTTTTTGCATCTGACACATAACCCTAACACTAAAACGTATAGGATACATACATCAACCAAGATAAAAAAATAAAATAAAATTATACTGTCAGTTCCCATATATGAAGGTTTCAGCACCCTTGTTAAACGTCAAAAAGGATGTAAATCTTAATTTTGTGAGGTTAAGAATATATGGCCAAGATGTATAATCCACAGGCAAAGTGAGGGAATGAGGAGGCTTTAGTTTTGGGGACAGATGAAGAATGTCAGGGAAAGCTGTCCTCAAATCAACCTCAATCTGATCCCAAGCACACCACACAAAAGCAGCTGACCCCCGTCTTACTTCAGGTCCAAAGTGAATGAAAGGAAACTGCAACCCTGGTTCAGGAACTACACAGAGAGAGATGCCAACTCGGTAGCTTAACAAGAAGCATCTCGGCTAAAACATCATGAGAGGCAAAACACAGCTCAATCCAAAGGGCAGGAGGGGAAGGAAAGAGGAAGGCCCTGGAGCTCAACCACTGTGAGAGAGGGAAGCCATTTTGGCTGCGAAAGCAGGGAAGGAAAAGAGGACTGTGACAGAGGCGACACGAGGTGAACCCAGTCACCTCATTAGATCAAAATTAACTGTGGAAAAACCCAATGCTTCATTCCTTGTGCTCTGCTCACACAGCTGCAGAATCAATTACACTGTGTTGAAGCCAGACGCTTCGTACTCAGAGGGACTGCATAATGACATCAGGAAGCTGTTATTGAGCACACCTTTTAAACTGCAGGACATACAGTAGGAACTAAAACAACAAATGCCCTTATTTGGTCCGTATTCAGTGATGCCAGAACTTCAGCCAACCACAGGGTCATTTCCCTACATATTGTACATCAAGCAGTATAATGAGTATAATTATTAGAGATGAAGAATTTCCACGGTGGAGTTGGAGACTGTTTTAGAACTCAGATATATTAAACAAATAGAGTATAAGAAAATTAAAGCATTGGATATTTGGACCCGACTCATCGGAGAAAGTTTATAACATTGAAATTTGTACAATAAGCACCAATGTGTTTGTTATCCGAGACAGGGAAAACACATTTACAGCAATACATTATGACTCTGGACAGGAAGTACGGTTAAGTTTTGTTTTGACTTTTCAGGAAATAGCAATCTTTATGTCTGAGTATAAGGTGAATTTATTTTGGGCCAGTGGGGATCACTTTAACATCTCACCAGCAGGTGTCACCGAACCTTCATTAATGAATAACATTTAAACTGATAAACTAAAAGGATCTACTTCCACATCAATGCATATTTCTTATGAACTTAGTTTCCAAGAAGCTGAACTTTCTGGAAGAGAGTTTTCGATCAATGTCTCCTAAATGATTTAGGTATTATTTTTTTTTCTTTGCGTTCCAGCTGTTTTCTGATTCTGTTGATTTTGTTTGACCGCTTAGCTTTCCCAGCTATACATTAACACATAAAAGGGTATTCCTAAATGCAAAATGTTGTCAAAATACGCAGTTGTAAATAAAAACTGTTCCAATTCAAAATCCAGTTCTGTATTGAGCATCAGATGCTTAATATTTCTCTACTGCACCACTAGATGGCAGCACATAACAAATAAATGACAAAGCTTCCTCCTGAGGATCAGCTATGGCAACAAAACCCTTGATAAAAAGTCATGAAACACTTTTCTATTGATACTAACTAATATAAACTGTACTCTGCAAAGGTACTTTGCATATTTGTTTTACAAATGAAAAAGTAATCTACTACTTACAGAGCACAGATGAGGTAAAAACCTCTCCAGGCCATTCATGTCTATTCCATCGTCTTCTGCAAATGTGTTTGTGCTCATGCTACAAAAAAGATATAACACAGAAATTTTATTTTTTAACATCACAAGCATAAATCACATTTTTATATTGCAGAAGCTGAGAAGTAATCGAAACCAAACTGTCTAGTTATTCCAAATATCCTTGATACATAAATACTTATCTTACCCCTCTCTGTCAATGTGGGGCAGCTGCTTTGGCATTCCTCTTGGTTTCCTGTGAAAATGGCTGAAATCCAGCTTTTCTGGTTGTACGTCCCAACCGGCACCTCTGCAACAACATAACAGATATACACAATTTTTGGGGGTTTTGTTTGGCAAATAAAACAAAACAAAAGCTGGAAAAGTGAAATCTTTACAGGTCCTTAAATATGGGGTTTAAATAATAATAACAAAAGGGATAAAATAAAACTATTGTTGTTTTGTATTAGATCTATGATCTTCTAAGGTGCATTGGTCTTATTACATTTAATTACATCATGAAATGTTTTCTTTACTTTAAATGTCATAAGTGGACGTGTTTGTCTGGTAATTAAAAAAATTCAAGATGATTTTCATATATTTTCCGCATATAAACTGTTATAGTAATCTTGTTCAAAGCACTTCTTGGAAACAAGTAATTTATATACATTTTGCAAGGATGTATTTTTTTAATAATAAATTGTTCTTTTCTCTTTGCAGAACAGCAACTAAAGCGACCCTTTTTCTACATAAATCCATGGGGGATGAAACATTTATTTTTAAAAATACATAAAACTTTCAAAAACAGAAGCACCAATGCATATCAAACTCTATACTACTACAAAAGCTGACAGGTCAGTTCAAAAAGAGAAAGTAGAGGGTGGAGCGGATACAACCAGCACTCATTTATGACCTGAGATAAGAGCACATTTATCACCTGAGCCTCCAGAATCCACAGCACAGAGATGGCAGAGCAAATGTAGCACTTACCCACGTGAGTCCATTGTGTTCGCTGCCCATATGTCCGTCCCCAGGATGTCAAAGGAGATATCTCTGTTCCCATTCTAGAAGAACACAGAAGCAAATTAATTTTACTGGATCAAATCCCTCAATCCTTTTGAACAACTTACTAAGAACCTGGAAAAATAAATACACTTTGATTTGTATTTTTTTTTTTGATGAATATGCCGAAATAAATAGCCAAAAAAAAAAAAAAAAGATTATGTCAGTACCTTAGGCGATCCTTTAAATTGATTGTTCCTTCCTCTGCTCCCAGAGCGGGAGCCGGATCCTGGCCTGGACCCTGAGCTGGGTCTGGATCCTGTACTGCCATTGCTGCTGTGTTCCCACTCGTCCTGCAATATGGCATCAAAAGATACTTTTCAAAACAAACAGATCCAATTCAAATGCCTAAATAAAATAATCTAATCATTGTAATCACATTGAGGAATTGCGTTTTAATCAGACATTCCTGCATGGTACACAAGACTGTTCACTGTACTGTGGTAACAGAGGGTTGGTGTCACAGCAATTTCCTCAAGATGAGTAAGCATAGAATCTAAGAAGCCAGTGTTGCTTGATATAAGTTGAATCAGTATTAGGGATACCACCTTAAAAAAGTGACATTGGAGACATTTAACCAGCATTTTTCTGACTCTTTAGTATAACACAAAGCTGCTACAACTCTTTCTGAGCATTCAGGCCACTTAAAAGATACATTAGAATCAAAATAAATGGACAAATAAATTACTGATACAAAAAGTATCAATCTGTGACATTTGAATAAGTTTTTCCGGCAGTGCTTTAACAACTGTAACGTTGCACATATTCTGAACAAAAAGCCCATATTGTGCACATTCAAGCTGCAGATTTATAAACAAGATAAGCTTAACTAAGATAACTAGGAAGCAATAAGTGATAACTGACCTGTATTTGAAAAGGAAAGCTTCTTGATAAATATTAAGAATCTTTGTCTATTTTGCTGTTTTTTAATTTAAACATTTCAAGGATGATTTATTTGTTTATTGGGGTTAAAATCAATTAATTGTCAACCCTTAATTCTTATGACTAAGAATACACACAGTGTGACAGAACATAAAAGTACATAATCTTAGTTTTATGTCAATAAAGACAATCAGAAACCTGGTGCAACAAAAAATCCACCACATAATTCCCCATCATTCATCTTTTATGTTATAAAACATTGACCGTTGGTTAAGGACTCCATATCAGTTACCTGAGCAGTGTTTTCAGTAGAAGCCACATTAAACTTGTAATCTGTAACCAGACTAGGAGGTTTGTTTGCATGTATGCATCATCTAATCTATAAAAGAAAAGTGAGAGATGAGCAGGATCTGGACACAACTTACACGTTTAGAAGAGCCTCTTCCCTGAGATGACGTCCAACTACCATCTCTCTGGTTGATGCAGTCATCTGTCCACTGGTAAAGAACCAAACAAAAGGGGAGTTTTTAGTCTACTGAGGGGTAACAGATAAACATTAAACAGAGAGCACAGCAGTGTGGCCTAGAGGTGATTGCCCCATGCACAGATGTGATTCATTCTTGCGAAATAAAATCGCAGTAGCTGAATAGGGGAAACCAGAAAATTCAAGAATATTTTCTTTGATTCCCTTGTTTTGGTGATCCACTAACTATAAATCTATCAGATGCACAGCTGTAGCATGTGAGAGAAGTGGATGAATGTAGAGAAGAAGGTAAGTGTAGCGCACATCCAATAACGTTGGTTCTATTTCATCCCTACTGACCGCCAGAGGCGGTGCTTAAAGCACGAATGATCACTCTTGCGCATGCACAGGTCGAGAATCTTATACCAACATAGTCACGTGTGACCCCCGGTGACACTGGTGTGCCTATATAGTCACGTGACAGCGACAGCTCAGTCCCTTTTCATCTTCTCGCATGCGGGTTGAACAGGTGGTACGACACTGATTGCTTGTCGCTGGTAGCCTCGAGACTTTGGTCGGAGCTGCGAGGCTCATCTCGCCCTCCAGAGGCTGCGCAAGCTTTTCATTATTTACAGCTTGGTTTCTTCGTCTGGTAAGTTTTTTTCTCTTATCGACGGCGAACGGGGACGCGTTCTCACCGTGACTCCCTGTTGCTGGTGCCTCGGCGTTAGCCGACTCCGCCCAGCTTGTTGTTTACTGTAGCAGCTGTTTTTCGGGCTTGCTTTCTTGTTTACTGTAGCAGCCGTTTTCAGGCTTGCTTTTTTTGTTTACTGTTGCAGCTGTTTTTCGGGCTTGCTTTTTTGTTTACTGTAGCAGCCGTTTCCGGGCTTGCTTTTTTGTTTGCTGTAGCAGCCGTTTTCGGGCTTGCTTTTTTGTTTGCTGTAGCAGCCGTTTTCGGGCTTGCTTTTTTGTTTACCGTGGCAGCCGTTCCGGGCTTGCTTTTTTGCTGTAGCAGCCGTTTCCGGGCTTGCTTTTTTGTTTACTGTAGCAGCCGCTTTCGGGCTTGCTTTTTCTGTTTTCTGTAGCAGCCGCTTTCGGGCTTGCTTTTCTGTTTCCGTAGCAGCCGCTTTCGGGCTTGCTTTTTTTGTTTGTTCACTTTGGCAGCCGCTTCCGGGCTTGCTTTTGTTACCGTGGCAGCCGTTTTCGGGCTTGCTTTTACTTTGCTAACGTGCTTGGCTAGTTCTCTTGTGGCCTTGCTGCTGGGGAACCCCTGGTGGCGTTCTCTGCTCGACCGGGTCTCCCGATCTGTCCGCTCGGTGAGTGTCAAGAGTGGCGAATTCGGCTCGACCTGACCTAGCCCTGTGAGCGTGACATGTTGGACGCGCCGTGCTGTAGAGCTTGTTTGGCCCCTCTCCAGCTGGAGGATGGGCATGATCTGTGTCCCTCTTGTTTGGGTCTGGATCATTTGGAAGAGGCCTTGACTGATGCGGCATGCCCTAATTGTTCTGTCCTGCCTTTGTCCATACGTAACGCTCGTTTGGCTGGCCTTCGAAGCGCCAGCCAGCCTGTGAAACGTGTGTCTTCTGAGGCTATGGGGCCTCCACGGAAGAGGAGCAAGAGGAGCCCCAGGGTTCCGGAGGGCATATCTGGGCAGGTGGCCCAGCTCGCTTCTGAACTAGAAGGGATGAAGGCGTTGCTTGAGTCCCTTAGGGGCGAGCGTGGCGCTGACATGTCTGGAGACCCTGACCAAGGACATAGCGTTGGTTCGGGAGTCTCTGCTTTAGAAGATGATGCCATTTCCCTGGCAGCGTCTGGCACTGATTTTCGGGATCAATTTGACTCCGGCTCACTCCTCTCAGAAGCCGGTTCACATATCTCTTCTGGCTCTCAGTCAGAGGAGGATGGTTCTGTAGTGGGCGCTCTGAGAACTGCCCTCGCCCGGTTGCATCTGGATGCTCCACAGGACCAACCTGCGGCTTCCAGTGCTTTCTTTCGGCGTCCTACTGCTAGGGCGTCCTTTATGGTTCCCCCGTCTGCAGAGTATGTGAAGGAGCTCCATGCCTGTTGGACAGACACTAAGGCCTTCTCGAGGCTGACCTCTGACGGCAGGGCACTGGCGGCCATGCATGATGCGCCCAGTCTTGGCTTGGGCCATATGCCTTCGGTTGAGCCAGCCATAGCTTCCCTCATTGTGGCGCCGGATGAGGCTTTGAGGGCCAATGCCAGGTGTCCTCGTCCTCAGTGCCGTGTCACTGACGATCTGCTCTGTAGAGCCTATGACTCTGGGGCTCGTTTGGGGCGACTTGGGAATTCCCTGTCGCATTTATTACTCGGTCTCTCGGCTTCCTTGGAGGGCGTCGCGATCGACGCACCTACCCAAGGACTGATGGATGCGTCCCTCCATGCATTTGCTCTTCTGTCGAGGGAGGTTGGACGTGTCCTGTCTACCCTTGTTCAGGCACGTCGCCAGGTCTGGCTGGCTCAGTCTCCTCTGACGGAGGCATGTAGAAGGACCCTGATGGGCCTTCCAGTTGTTCCTGGGGAGTTGTTTGGCTCCGCTGCACTTGCAGCCCTGGAACGATCGGCCGAGGCCTCGCGTACCAGGCAACAGTTGGCCGGTCTGCATCGCAGACGAGCGCAGCGTCCTACTAGGAGTGCCTCTGTGTCCCTGTCATATGCTTGTCCTGCCCGGACTACACCTTGCTTGGGGCAGCCACGGTTTGCTGCAGGGCCTGCTGCCAGGCCTGCCCATGGCCACTACGATCCACCGAGGGGTCGAGCTAATGTCGCTCCTCAACCTGGGCGGGCAACTCAGCAACCCTCCCGCCCCCCGAAGGGCAGGGGGGCTCGGAGATGACGTCACTGGACCGGCGGTGGGACACTTTACCCCGGAGCAGCTCGGTTGCTGGGCCGCTCTTGTGTCCGATCCATGGGTGGTGTGTACACTTACCCGGGGTTACACGCTACAGTTCCGCCGCCGCCCTCCTGTCCCTGGTCGAGTCAGGATGACGGTGATTCGCGACCAGGTAAAAGCTCAGGCTCTGAGCCAAGAAATAGACACCTTGCTGGCCAAGGGTGCTATTTTGCCCGTCAACCCCCTGCGGGACCCAGGGGGCTTTTACTCGAAGTATTTTTTAATTCCCAAAAAGACTGGGGGACTCCGCCCAATTTTGGACCTGAGGGGTTTGAATCTTTACATGAAGTCCATCCCCTTCCACATGTTGAGCATCAGGGACGTGCTTCAGGCAATTTCCCCAGGCGACTGGTTCACCTTGGTCGATTTGAAGGACGCATATTTTCATGTCCCGATTGCACCACAGCATTGGCGTTTTCTCCGCTTTGCATTTCAGGGCAGGCATTTTCAGTTCAGGGTTCTCCCGTTCGGCCTCTCTCTGTCCCCGCGTGTGTTCACTCGGTGCATGGCCGCGGCCTTGTGTCCTCTGCAGGCCAGAGGGTTGAAGATCCTGCCTTATTTGGACGACTGGCTCGTCTGTGCGCCCACAGAAGCTCAAGCTGCTGCAGACACGCGCACCTTGCTCGATCACATGGACCTATTGGGTCTTTGTGTGAACTGGCAGAAGAGCAACCTGATTCCGTCTCAGCAGGTAACGTTTCTCGGTATCACGATGGACTCTCTCTCCATGACTGCTCGCCCATCGCCTCAGTGTGTCGAGAGCATTCTGCAGATGCTGCCTGCCTTTCTTCCCGGTCGGGCGCCCCCCCTTTGTTCTCTATCTCCGTCTGCTGGGGAAGCTGACAGCTGCCGCTACTGTAGTGCCCCTAGGGCTGCTGTCTCTGCGACCACTGCAGATGTGGCTCAACAGCCTGAGGCTGGATCCTTCTCGTGCGTCACACCGTCACAGGAAATTGCAGGTGTCCCCTCAATGCCTCGTATCGCTGGCTCAGTGGCGAGAGGCAGGATTCATGATAAGGGGAGTTCCGCTGGGTTTGCTGCCATCCCGTTGGGAAGTTGTCTCTACCCACGCGTCCACCACAGGATGGGGGGCCTTGTGGCAGCGACAGATCGCTCGGGGGACATGGTCTCCACAAGAGAGGCGGGACCACATCAACGCTCTGGAGTTGGAGGCTGTGCACCGCGCGCTGCGGCACTTCCTCCCGGTCCTGCGGGGAAGGCATGTCCTGGTGCGGTCGGACAACACGTCGGTTGTTTTTCACATCAACCATCAAGGGGGAACACGGTCTTTGATGCTACTGAGGCTGACCCGGGAGCTTCTGACCTGGGCAGCCCCTTTTTGCCAGCCTGAGGGCGACCCACATCCCGGGGGTGCAGAATGTTCCTGCCGACATCCTATCCCGGGGGCGTCCACCACCCGGGGAGTGGAGGCTCCACCCGGATGTAGTGGAAACTATTTGGGAGAGGTTCGGGAGAGCAGCCGTAGATTTGTTCGCTTCCCGAGAGACGACACATTGCCCGCTGTGGTTCTCCCTGTCGGACAGTGCCAGTCCCCTAGGTCAGGACGCGCTGTCGCACGACTGGCCGAGGGCACTCCTCTACGCCTTCCCGCCACTTCCCCTGATAGGCCCAACACTCCTGAGGGTCCTTCAGGAGGGACATCAGCTCCTTCTGGTGGCCCCCCGGTGGCCAGGGAGGACTTGGTTTCCGATGCTGCACAGGCTCTGTTGCAGCTCTCCGATGCCTCTTCCCTGCAGGAAGGACCTGCTGTCACAGCTGGACGGTCGGATCCTGCATCCCAATCCCAGTCGCCTCCGACTCTGGGTCTGGCCACTGCAGGGCCCGGCGTTTCCTTCTCGGAGTATGGCGGAGACATCGGACACACGATGACTAACGCCAGGGCCCCTTCCACGCGTCTGGTGTACGCCCATAAGTGGAAGGCTTTTAGCCGCTGGTGTCAGGAAAGAAGTGAGGACCCTGTACACTGTCCTGTTTCTGTTATTTTAACCTTCCTTCAAGCACTGCTTTCTCAAGGTCGCTCTCCATCCACTCTAAAAGTCTATGTGGCTGCCATCTCTTGCTGGCATTCGGTGGTGAGTGGGGAGACGGTGGGTCGTAACAAGGACGTTTCCTTGTTTTTGAGGGGTGCCCGGCGTTTGCACCCTCCCACACGCCCTGTTGTGCCGGTGTGGGACCTTTCTATTGTCCTCGCTGCCCTGCGCTCTCCTCCCTATGAACCATTGGCGGGGGCAAGCCTTGAGTGTGTGTCGAAGAAGACAGCTTTTCTCCTCGCCATGGCCTCGGCGAAACGGGTGAGTGAACTACATGCACTGTCTGTTCACGAGTCCTGCTGCCGTTGGAACCCGGCTGGTTCGGGTGTTACTCTTTTGCCTAATGCGGCGTTTCTTCCTAAAGTGGCTTCACCCGCGAGCCACACTGTGCCCCTCCAGCTTGCTCGCCTTGATACAGATGGGCCTGATGAGCTTCTCTGCCCTGTTCGGGCACTGAGGACATATGTCAGTCTCACAGCTTCTCTCCGACAGGCAGATAATCTGTTTGTCTGCTACGCGGGGCCCCGCAAGGGGCAGGCCCTTTCTAAACAGCGCCTTGCGCGTTGGATTGTGGATGTAGTGGAACAGGCGTACATTCAGCGGGGCCTCCAACCCCCCGCTGGTGTACGGTGCCATTCCACCAGGGGTGTCAGTGTGTCATGGGCCGCTATGACTGGTCTCACTCTGGAGGCTATTTGCTCAGCAGCCTCTTGGTCATCCCCGAATACCTTTGCTAGGTTTTACAGGGTCAACTTGGCCACCCCTCACCCAATGCAGGGGATCCTGTCCCAGCGCACGCCATCTTCCCAGTGAGGTGGGCATGTTTGGGTTGTTGTTTCTGTGTGTGATTCCTCAGGACTCTGTTGGTAATCGTCATCTGTGCTTTAAGCACCGCCTCTGGCGGTCAGTAGGGATGAAATAGAACGAAAGTTACGACTGTAACTACGGTTCTATGAATCCCGGATGACCGCCAGAGCGCTCGGTCCCTCGGAATCATTGTGTGTTCGCGAGAAGATTAAGGGACTGAGCTGTCGCTGTCACGTGACTATATAGGCACACCGGTGTCACCGGGGGTCACACGTGACTATGTTGGTATAAGATTCTCGACCTGTGCATGCGCAAGAGTGATCATTCGTGCTTTAAGCACCGCCTCTGGCGGTCATCCGGGATTCATAGAACCGTAGTTACAGTCGTAACTTTCGTTTCACCACTACTAATCCAACAGTCAGTTATGAAAAGTATTTAATTTTATGCCATTACAAATAATAAAAGGGCAACTTTAATGATAAGAATTACATCTACATTCACATTACATAGAATAAGATTACATCAGCAGAAGCAGAGCTCAGTGGTTATTGTATAGATGACAGTAGCTACGTTTAAATGCACACACTTAATTAGATTGAAGACCTAATCGGATCAAAAATGTTTCATGTAAACATGTCAGACTGATGATTCTGATCAGTTTCATTCTGGAAGAGAGCGGTGGTTTATGCCTGTCAGCTGGCAAAAAATTCCGACTGTCACCCATGCAGACCTTTGGAGTAAAATAATTGTGACTGTGGATGTGTGCAACATTAGCGTTGCCTTCTTCCGTCATTTTTCCGAAAAACCTGTCAGTTCCGCAGACGCAGAAATGATTTAATCTGATTGAAACCTTGATGCATGTACACACACATCATGATTGGATTCAAAGAAGAGAAGAACTAGTCACAGAAATTAAACTCAATGAAGTATTAAAGTTTTAGAAAAAAGGTTTTCTTTTTTTTTTTGTCAAATACATGAGATTAATAATTCCATACAACTTTTATTTTTTCATTTGCTTGTTTTTTTGATGTGTAGATTTATTGAGGTATTATTCCCTTCAGAATTAAAACCTTTCTGGGCTTATACAGTAGAGTTTTGAAGTGAAAGTGAGAAAAAATAAAAACCCAGTGAAGGGATTTTGTAAAAACATAAAAAACAGATTTCATGGGGCCCTATACTGTTTAACATAACCGAAAATTAAACTGTGGATGAAGACAGTTGATGGTCTCACAGTTCCATGGTTACATTCACTGTTGAAAGAACATTGAAAGCTTCTGCTGTGTTATGGTCTTTACAAATCAGAGAGAGCAGTGCATTAGATTTCAGAGCAAAGCGAGCAATACATTTCAGGAAACGATCATCTAACCTGTGGTTCTTTGCTGTCATTGTCCAACTCCAATTCTCCGTCTGGCTTGTCTCCCAGAATGCCCTGCACCTGGTACTCCAGGACGTAGCTGTCAATGAAGCGCTCCAGCTCCTCTATCTCCTGTGAGCGGGTGCTTCCGGCCTCAGACGATGCAGACGCCACTGAAGAGTTCTCCATGGCAACCGCCGCAGAGATGGCAGGAGGGAGGAGGGGAGGAGGAGGAAGGAGGGAGGGAGGTGACCTGTACACAGCAGGGGTGAGGGTAAAGATAGAAAGGTTTGTTAGAAACGAAGCAACAGATGAAGCTTGTATGTTTTCACCTGTGATTAGATTTCACATTTAATTCAGATTATTACAATCTATGAAAATCCAGGGAGCTGGATTAAATCTGCTCCTCCTTTAAGCAGAGGGGGCACCATTAACCTTCTACTTATCCAGTTAGAAATCTAACGTGAAGAAATCACAGGTCAGTGACAGAGAGGTCAGTGGTGAAGTGAAAAGTTTCTGTGAAATTAGTTCAGATGAGGCCACTGAGAAACTGAGGGATCGTTTCAGAAACACAAACTGAAGCATGTTCAAGAGCTTTCATGGTGAGGACATCAACAGCCTGACTGAATGTATCACTGACTATATGACCTTCTGTGTGGAGGGCACAGTGCCCACACGAAGGCTGCGGAGCTTCCCCAACAACCATCCCTGGGTGACTCCTGAGCTGAAAGTCCTCCTGAACCAGAAAAAAAGTGTTTTCAACTCAGGGAACAGAGAAAAGCAGCGTAGAGTTCAGTGAGATCTCTAATGGAGGAAAATAGAGAAACAGCTGTCTCAAAATAACTTCAGAGATGTGTGGAGGGGACTCAAGAACAACTCCGGCTTTTTTGAGTCCCATCACCAGCAGGGCTGCAGACAGAAACACCAACTTTGCAGAGTTAAACTGATTTTTCCGCACAGTTTGACCCCCTCACAGCAGCTCCCCCCTCCCTGTCCTCAACTCTCAACATGTCTACAACCCCCAGGCCAGCAGTGACCTACCCTCCCCCTCACCGCCACTCTCACCAACCCCAACCCACTCACACACTCTGTCCTGCCTCCCTACACCCTCACAGTCACTACGATGCAGGTGAGAAGCCAGCTCACCTGAAACAGAGGAAAACCTCTGGACTGGATTTCATTCCTCCAAGTCCGCTGAGGAACTGTGCTGTTGAACTTTGCAAGGTCCTCAGCTACATTTACAACCTGCGCCTCAGCCTAGGGGTGGTCCCCACTCTGTGGAAGACCACCTGTGTGACCTCCCACCTGATGAAGACCATGGAGCACCTCATCCTAGCTCACCTGCGCACAGTGGTGAGCCACATCCTGGAGCTGCTGCAGTTTGCTTACCGACCTGACATCGGAGTGGAGGATGCCATCATCTACCTGCTGCAGCGGGCGGTCACCCACCTGGAGACCACCGGGAACGCAGTGAGAGTCATGTTCTTTGACTTTTCCAGCGCTTTCAACACCATCAGACCACAGCTACTCAGAGGGAAACTAGAAGACACTGGAGTGGACAAACATCTTGGTGCCTGGACAATTAACTATCAGTACCCTCAGTACCTGCAGCTGCACAGCTGTCAGGCAGAGGTGGCCTCAGGGCACTGTTCTATCTCTGTTGCTCTTCAACCTTTACATCTTGGACTTCACCTACAACACGGACAGCTGTGATCTCCAGAAGTTCTCAGATGACTCTGCTATTGTAGGCTGTGTTTCTGGGGGGAACAAGCTGGAGTATTAATCGGTCATCATGACCTTTGTGTACTGGTGTGAGAAGAACCACCTATGTCTTAACACCAGTAAGACCCAAGAGATGGTGATCGGTTTCAGAAGAAGACCCCCACCTCACCCCCCTGTGAACATCCAGGGGCAGGACAAAAAAATCACGGAGAATTTAAAATATCTGGGTGTTCATGTCAACAAAAAACTGGAATGGACACATAACAGCGACGCCCTGTATAAGAAGGCACAGTGACCGCCTCCACCTCCTGAGGAGGCTGAGATCCTTTGGAGTGAGCAGGCCCCTGCTTAAAACCTTCTATGACTCTGTGGTGGCATCAGCCTTTCTCTTAGCAGTTGTGTGCTGGACCCCTGGCAGTTCAGAGCGGGACAGAAAGAGACTGACCAAACCAATAAGAAAGGCTGCTTCTGTCCTAGGCTGCACCCTGGAGGAAGTGGAGGAAGTGGCTGAGAGGAGGGTGCTGCCCAAAGCTTACCTACATCATGGACAACACCTTCCACCCTGTTTGTAAAAAGGGGCGCTACCGCAGGTCATTCATCCCTGCTGCCACCAGACTCTACAATGTGACACTGCAACTGCAATAACTTGTGCAATGTATAATGTGCAATTGCTAGTTAATACCCTGCCTAATAACCTGTTTCATTAAATTTGACACCCAGTGCAATAGCAATATATATATATATATATTAGGGATGGAACGGTTTATGAAAACCGTCAGAATCGTTCGGTTCGACTGTCTCGGTTCGGTTCAGGTGTGTTTCGTTCGGTTCATGCGCTGCTCCTTTTTCTCATAGAGGAAGCGATTACACTCCAGAGCAGAAGGTGGCAGTGCTGCGACGAAAGCCAACCGCCAGTAGTAAACAAGAAGAAGAAGAAGCGAAGCAGCTTAGCCGGGTGTAGCAGGGAAAAAAAATCTGTTGTTGTGGAGAATTGTGTCGGACTGGCGAGTGGGAAAGAACAGGAGTTGGAAGACGCGCCAGCAGCACTTTATAGGTCTGCTGTATGGGAGCGCTTTGCATTTAGAGTGACCTACGATGACGGCGGAAACAAAGTTGTGGATAAAAGTGCAACAGTGTGCAAGCATTGTGCAACACGTTTTGTTTATGCTAACAGCAACATGTCATGCTAACCCCGAAATCCCTCATACTCCGTCAGCAACCCCCGCTGCGCTCCAGACCGGCTGCTCAAAGCAAAGCCTACAGCCCCCACTGTGGCTTCGTCTGCTCCCCTCTGAGTCCCTTGGAGAGCATCTGGCTGTTGTCAGGTTACAGAGCATGCGCCAGATGATTAAATTCAAAGCAGCAAAACATACGGAAATGATCCAGGGTTTCTGCAGATTATTTAAAATAATTACAATCCATTTTTTTGGGGGGGATTTTTTCAATAATTTCATAAATTTTTATGGGATTTCGGTGTAACAATCAACATGTATCGAATCGAACCGAAAACCGTGACCAGAAACCGTGAATCGAACCGACCCGTGGATTTTGTGAACCGTTCCACCCCTAATATATATATAGGGGATGGAACGGTTTATGAAAACCGTCCGAACCGTTCGGTTCAACTGTCTCAGTTCGGTTCGCGTGTGTTGCGTTCGGTTCATGCGCTGCTCCTTTTTCTCATAGGCGAAGCGTGTACACTCCAGAGCAGGAGTTGGCGGTACTGCGACCAAAGCCAACCACCAGTAGTAAACAAGAAGAAGAAGAAGAAGCAGCCTAGCTGGGTGTAGCAGGGAAAAATCAGTTGTTGTGGAGAATTGTGTCGGTATGGAGAGTGGGAAAGAACAGGAGTTGGAAGACGCGCCAGCAGCACTTTATAGGTCTGCTGTATGGGACCACTTTGCATTTAGAGTGACCTACGAGGAAAGAAAGTTGTGGATAAAAGTGCAACAGTGTGCAAGCATTGTGCAACACGTTTTGTTTATGCTAACAGCAACATGACCAACATGTCATTCTAACCCCGAAATCCCACATACTCCATCAGCGCTCCGCCCCGCCTGCACAGAGCAAAGCCTACAGCCTCCACTGTGGCTCCCGTCCACTCCGCTCTGAGTTCCTTGGACATCGTAAAGGGCATGCGCGAGATTATTAATTTCAAAGCAGCAAAACATATGGAAATGATCCAGGGCTTCAGCGGATCATTAAAAATAATTACAATTCATTAATTTTTTTGGATTTTTTCATTAATTTCATTCATTTTTATGGGATTTCGGTGTAACAATCAACTTATACCGAACCGAACCGAAAACCGTGACCACGAAACCGTGAACCGAACCGGGGATTTTGTGAACCGTTCCACCCCTAATGTATATATATATATATATATATATATATATATAGAAATACCCATCTATAGAAATACCCATGTAAATACTAATATTATCCAGCTAAAAAAAAGAAACGAAAAGAAAAAAAAAGCTGTCATATACACCCTATGTACTATACATATCCCATGCACCTTTTTCTTCCTTTGGCACCTTCTTCTTCTCTTCTTTCTTCTTCTTTTTGACTATTTGAGCTGATGTAATGATTACATTTCTCCACTGTGAGATCAATAAAATCAATCAATCAATCTTAACATCCTCTATGCTGTAACAGAAAAAATACACCACACTCCTCATTTGCACCTTTGATCCTCCTACTGAAAACCACCCTGGCCTGTAGTTTCAAAAGATTATTTGAGTGTTAAAAAATAACTTTTCTTTTTCTGCACATGTTCTCTCAAACTATTTGTGGTCTAACTGGTCTCTTACTCTTTGTCAGAGTCGCTTGGGATCACCTGACCCCTGAGCAACGGGGAAGCGGCTTCCCTCCTGACTGTCTATTGCTGCTAAGCTCCTTTACATCATGGTTTGATCACCAGCCGTGCAAAGAGGATTTATGGCTGGAGCACGCAGAATACTATGTGCTGAGCCTGGTCTACATGCTGGGGAGCCAGTCCTATGCATTTCCATCAAAACAAGTCAGCTACAGCCAGTCTGCATGGTTTGTTTTGGTTCAAACAAGTAGACTATCTACATTAATGAAGCATATTGTATAACTCTCTCCAATGAACTTTGGCACCTGATTGAAATGCACCCGTATCATTTTTTGGTGTTTTTTTGTTAAATTTTGACCAATTTAGATTAATTAAAGCATATAAACTCTGTAACAGGCTCTGATTAACAGGAGAAACTCTTTAAATTTTCAATCTATGAATTACCATCACATACTTTTTTTGTCCACTTTTTGTTAAAAATGAAAGTCAGACTTCTGCTTTGATGCATGATGAAATGGTTTCATCATGCACCTTTCCTTTTTCATGTATTATAGATCTTAAAAAGAATCAGAAACTAAAGGCATGAGAAACAAAAACAAAAATAACAACAACAAACAAAAACAAACAGCCTGCGCTGGTGTGAAGTCAGCTCACTTTCTCATAGAAAATAGATCTTACTTATAAATTTAAAAGAATAAACCCTAACTTTCAACGTTTGAGGAAATTTGTATTTGAAATGTTTGTATAAGTTGTAACATTTCATTCTGTATTCTTGTAATTCATTTTTTTTTGTTTGTGTTTTAACTTATTCTGTAGTTTATAAATTTGAATTAAGCACAGCTATCGTCAATTATACCTTTAAATTCACATTTATTTTAAAAGCGCTCCTAAACCATACAAGTACATCAAGATGTTTCTTTATCAGCAACAAAAAAATAATGTATGCATTTCTAATATGTTCAATGGATTCAAGAAACAAGAGAAGTTCAGCTGCTGACTTAACTTCAGTAAACTAAAATTCCTGCTTATCAAGCTATCAGCAGTTTTTTTCCCACATATTGCAGTTGTACATCAGGCCAACATGTCTATAACCTGACCTTGAGTCAAAACTATAATCCTTCCATGTCAATAGTACAGTATAATCCATTCATACCTTGATTAGCCTGTGTCTTTGCAGCCAAAGCAAAATGAAACCATTTCACACCCAGAGAAAACAGTTTCCTTCAAACGTAGTAACCTAAAGAGGAACCCAGGTTTATGACCTCTTCAGCCTTTGATACTTAAATTTATTATTTGCTTTATAGTGCTTTTTATGATACCAACACGTTGATATGACTCCACAGCATACCTGTTTTACTGTTCAACTGACAGGAGCTGCTGTCCATCTTTCCTAGACTTCCTTTGTAGACATTTCCATTTAAACCTTCCATACATGAATGCTGATGTGTGATAACTAATCATTAATAGCATATGAATAATAAAAAGTTCATCATTTAAAAAAATGTATTAGCATCCAATTTAAAATCATGCAAGGGAAGAGTGCACAATTTCAAATGTAAACATGCAAATGCTTTATCAAAAACAAATTTTTCCTTGGCTGTGCTACTTGAGATGAAGACACTAATGTTTTGGCAGCTGTTGGACTACAGAAGTTCCTACTTTCTGATCATCTCAGCAGCAAATATAAAACACTAACGCTGTCTAAACAGAGCAGTAAACAGATAAATCACTAGAAAGAGAGAAAAATAAAAAAGCTCTACATGCTTGGATCTTAGCAAAGTCAAGAATGATTCATAACTTTGCAGATATGCACCGATAAATTAGTTGGTGGCCAAAATTGTCAGACTTTCAAATTAATTGATCCTAAAAGTTGATTGAATGGTTCAAAACGCAATGAGCATTTTTTCTGATCACTGATCCCATTGGACTATAGCTTAACCAAGCAACATATGGGATGATCTTTGCTCCAGTTGGTCAGAAGGCAAGACAGAACACAGAGCTGGAAATAAAGGATGCTACTATGAAAGTCCTTAATGCAGCCTCTGATTTGCATATATTTTTTTAAATTACATTTGTTAAACCATTTTAAGAGTCTGGTACAAACACCATTGGCTAAGGTATGACTTTCAAATTATTTTCTGCTACGGTGGCTTGCCAAGTCCAAAAAGGTGTTTGCTTTTTGTAGTTGGGATCAGATCTATACAGCACCAGAGTCCATTTGGAAGACGACTGAGACCTTCTCAAAAAGGGTCCAGGTGAACCTGTTTGGCATAGATCAGGGTTCACTCCATTGTAATAGCTCCTGCACTAAAGGTCCTAAATGAGGGTCAGTTTAAAGTGGACTAGATGTGGCAGAATGATTTACCTGTTACAGACAAAAGGATCATGCCCTTACCAGTAAGTTAAAAACCTACTGACTATATATTTTATATCCTTAAAAACATATTCTAAAAATAATCTGGGACCTGCTTAAACTGATTTCTCTACAGTTATATGTTTAGCTGTACAAAATCCACATAAAGAAAACAGACCACGAAAAAAAACTCAAAGTCTCTATGAATTTGGTAACATCGGTAGAAATTAGTCCTGGGCAATTAATTACAATGTAATATAATGCAATATACTCACAATTTAACAAACAGTTTTCAACAAGTTTTCAAGGTCATGAAAAAACCTCAACCCCGGATTTAAAGATCTACATGACAGTGGTTAATGCAAAGGGAAATCTAAATTAAATCGCAATATCTGTGCTAGTCTGACGGATACAAACGGGTCATTGCTGCATCTAAGGGGGACGTCTTACCTTTCTCCTTGACACAAAGCCTAAACTTGTGCCTGAAGGCAAACTGCTGCCAATAGATTGATTTTTTTATATTGATTGGTACGCAAATCTTTGTATTTTTGTCTGGATAAATATATTTCCAACATCATGTTATGATTAGGAATGTTGTGATGCACTAAAAAAATCTAAATAACAATAATTGTTGTTTTGTCAGTATTTTTTATTCAAAGTCACAATCAGGTAATTCATTGGTTTGCTTTAACATACATATAAAATTCCAGTTATCCTTGTATGTGCTCAGTGTACAGGAAACAAAACAAATTAGGTCTGGACTGTGCTAAACTAGACTGTTGACTAAATTCTGAGGGTTGCTTCATATGAAATTCAAAATGTGCATTAGTCTTGGAAGTTTTCACAGAGCCCTTTAAAGTCGCAGGGACAGGAACGGTTACAGTTCCGAATTTTTCAGAGTATAGCCCGACTTTACATGAGTGAATAAAGTGAATGTGATTGGTCTATTATCAAGGGTCGGGATTGTTGTGGGGGAAGGTTCCCAATTAACAAAAATTAAATATCACGATTTTTTGATTATATTATTGTGATCTCGATTTATCACAATTTTTTAGATATGACCAACATAACTTCAATTGCATGCAAAGAAGAGAAAAATGTAATAAATGAACAAGTTTATTAAAATTAGAGAATCACAGCAGTGCTAACAAACTTATTTTTTTATTTCTATATTGTAAACACACCAAAGAGTATAAAAATGCAATAACTCCTGAGTAAAACAATTACAAATTAGTTATATTTTTCAAGTAACTACAGTCAAAATAAATTAAAATTCTACCTGTAGTGCAGTTTTATTACTTTAAAATCTTGACTGTTCTAATAAAGTAAAAGAAAAAAGAATGCACACAGAAACTAACTTGAGTTTAAAAAAAATATTACATTAAACAATAGATTTGTATAATTTCTAAAGTCTTTAGAAACAAAAACTACTATGGAACTGCAAATATAGTGCAAGTCTAGATGTAATCTGTGCAATCTATGATGATATGATCAGGAAAATAGGCTGTCTGCAAGTGTTGCATTACATAGCTCCCAGTTGCTGATGAAATGTATGGTTAAGCTCAAATAAGGCTCTGACGTGCGGCTGGACCAGAGGTCGCTTGTGGTGGCAAAGAACTGCACATTTTTAATATTTTGTGAAACTTTCTCTCTGCATTCAGCGTACATACAGGTGCTGGTCATAAAATTAGAATATCATGAAAAAGTAGATTGATTTCAGTAATTCCATTTAAAAAGTGAAACTTGTATATTATATTCATACATTACATACAAACTCATATATTTCAGATGTTTATTTTGTTTAATTTTGATGATTACAAATGACAACAAATGAAAATCTCAAATTCATCATATCAGAAAATTAGAATATTGTGAAAAGGTTCAAAATTGATGGCCCCTGGTGCCACACTCTAATCAGCTAATTAACTCAAACCACCTGCAAAAGCCTATAAATGGTCTTTCAGTCTAGTTCTATAGGCTACACAATCATGGGGAAGACTGCTGACTTGACAGTTGTCCAAAAGACGACCATCGACACCTTGCACAAGGAGGGCAAGACACAAAAGGTCATCGCTAAAGAGGCTGGCTGTTCACAGAGCTCAGTGTCCAAGCACATTAATAGAGAGGCGAAGGGAAGGAAAGAAAGATGTGGTCGAAAAAAGTGTACAAGCAAGAGAGATAACCGCACCCTGGAGAGGATTGTGAAACAAAACCCATTCAAAAATGTGGGGGAGATTCACAAAGAGTGGACTGCAGCTGGAGTGAGTGCTTCAAGAACCACCACACACAGACGTATGAAAGACATGGGTTTCTGCTGTCGCATTCCTTGTGTCAAGCCACTCTTGAACCACAGACAGCGTCAGAAGCGTCTTGCCTGGGCTAAAGAGAAACAGGACTGGACTGCTGGTGAGTGGTCCAAAGTCATGTTCTCTGATGAAAGTAAATTTTGCATTTCCTTTGGAAATCAAGGTCCCAGAGTCTGGAGGAAAAGAAGAGAGGCACTTCATCCACGTTGCTTGAAGTCCAGTGTAAAGTTTCCACAGTCAGTGATGGTTTGGGGTGCCATGTCATCTGCTGGTGTTGGTCCATTGTGTTTTCTGAGGTCCAGGGTCAACGCAGCCACATACCAGGAAGTTTTAGAGCACTTCATGCTTCCTGCAGCTGACCAACTTTTTGGAGATGCAGATTTCATTTTCCAACAGGACTTGGCACCTGCACACAGTGCCAAAGCTACCAGTACCTGGTTGAAGGACCATGGTATCCCTGTTCTTAATTGGCCAGCAAACTCTCCTGACCTTAACCCCATAGAAAATCTATGGGGTATTGTGAAGAAGAAGATGCAATACACCAGACCCAACAATTCAGAAGAGCTAAAAGCCACTATTAGAGCAACCTGGGCTATCATAACACCTGAGCAGTGCCACAGACTGATCGACTCCATGCCACGCCGCATTGCTGCAGTAATACAGGCCAAAGGAGGCCCAACTAAATACTGAGTGCTGTACATGCTCATACTTTTCATGTTCATACTTTTCAGTTGGCCAACATTTCTATAAATCCTTTGTTTTTATTGGTCTTCAGTAATATTCTAATTTTCTGATATGATGAATTTGAGATTTTCATTTGTTGTCATTTGTAATCATCAAAATTAAACAAAATAAACATCTGAAATATATGAGTTTGTATGTAATGTATGAATATAATATACATGTTTCACTTTTTAAATGGAATTACTGAAATCAATCTACTTTTTCATGATATTCTAATTTTATGACCAGCACCTGTACATGGAATAGCGGTTGCGGCTGGGCAACTCGTAGCGTGGATCCAAAACGTTAAACATTATATTAAATCCCACTCCTTCTAAGGATTTTTTTTTTTTTATACAAATTTTCTAACTTTTGGGACAATATGGCCTGATAAAGAATACATTTATATACATGTTTAAGCCAGAATGATTTGAAATTTAAAATTACTTCCCTACAACGTTTAAGTTACAGGATTCTAAGAGAATAAACTCAACATTTCTAATAGATGCCAAGTAACACTAGCTTGACCTTTGCTCATTAGAAAGTCAACAAGCCAAGGTACCAACATCCCAGCAGGGTGCCTGAAGAACGGGAGAGCAGGAGAAGATTAAAACAAGGATTTGCCTGACCCAAACATAGAAAAGTCTTCATTAAGTATACATGGCACTAGTAGACAAATTTGAAAGGCTGAAGGCTGGAAGCTCATTGGATCTCTAATCAAGAATAGACATTGATCCTTCAAAATTGGAAACACAAACAGCATTAGATGAAATCTCAATTTGCACTTTCCCAAATGCACATAGGGAAGGCGACTAATGAATATTGTCTCAGATTAAATGAAGTTTATGAGTACGACACCCCCTTAGAGGGGAAAACCACCAAAACTACTTTATATGAATTAACAGAGCTATATGTTAGAGAAACTGTTCTGTTCATCTGTGCATAAAGCAAAATATGTGATTAATTCCAGTTAATTATAATCCCCCATCCCCCCCAAACAAAAACAGCCCAAAACTGAAAATATTTACCCGTCTATCTAAATGGAGAGCCATTTAGATATTTAACTAGGGTTGAATAATAAATCGGATCAATCATGATTAATCGATTGTTGAAATAATGATCAAGTAATTTAATAATCGACTCATCCATAACTGGAGTATAGAGACTCTAAAACATGCCTTTATCTGATAGAGCAATCCTCTAAGAGCAGTAATTATACCAAGATTGTAAAAACAAAATAGACTCTTTGCATTTAAGATAAAAAAAAAAAAAAAACTGTCAATATGCTCTGTCCAGGCCTCCTTAAGAGGAAGGTGTTTGAGCTTCATCACATTTAATTTCGTAAAAAGACTTCTTTAAAGAATCTTTGGCTGTCTAATTATTAATCAATTCAATCAATCGAAAAAAAAAAACAGATTAATCAATTTGCATGATTGTTAGCTGCAGCCCTATATTTAACTTAAACTATAAATAAATTTAAAGTATGTGTTAATAGGTGCAACCAGATGCAGATTCTTTTAATTGGCCCTGATTAAAATACATTTGGATGCTGGATGAGAAAAGAAATGATAGAGTCCAAAGAGCAAAATGAACTCAATATATAGTGATCTGTTGGGTGTTTTCTTTACTTGCAGCTCACTTCATAGGTCTTAACAGATGCTAAGGTCCCTTGGCCCTTTCTTTGTCCCTTTCTTCACCAGCTTCCTCTTGTTTCCACCCATTCATCCTTGTTTCCTCAACTCTACCAGCTGTCCCAGCAAAGAGCTGCCTGCCATACTCTGCCAGTAACACTTTTAACCCAACATTGATGACTTAACTTAACAACGTATGCAGAAATAAACTCAAGAGAAAGTTTAAAAGGATATATAAGAGATGGTTTAGCATTTCCACAAAAAAGTATGGTTATATATGTATTCAAATTTTCCTTTTTTTGTCATGAAAAGCTCTAAATTGCTTATTCATTCCAACAAATGTACATTGTCTGTTGTTTCTTAAAGTGAACTTTAAATAATGTTCAAAAATGTGAATTTATCACATTAGAATTTGACTGACACCAAAAGAAATGGCAGACCAAGCCCCGATGAAAGGTGTCTACTAACAATATTCAGTGGGTCCAGAGAACATCCCTACAGCCTGCTGCAGCTGTTCTGACCACAAGGACAGATCAGCGCTCTAAAATGCAAAGCTGTGTGTGCTGTCTAGCTTCAATCGACCACTGTGCCCGGGGCCCAGAGCCACTCAGACGGATACTAAATAACCCAGACAGCCGCAGCGTGGCACCAGACGGCACAATGACAGGTTCAACCAACACCATGTAGATCCTGAAAACATAGTGAACACAAAAAAGGAGCACTTTTTGCATTATATTAATAAGAGTCATTTGTGCAAACATTTTATTTTCTACAAACAATTCATGTAGGGAATTCAAGGTAACAGCATAGTAGTAGGTTAAATGTGTGTGAGATTTCTGTAAAGTATGATCAGTATTACCCATCTCTGAAAGAAACATGGTTAAGAAAATATCAGGGGGTTAAGAGGAGAGCCGTTTTAATCATGCAGCTTCAGTTTTCATTGTTTTGGGAAATAATTGGGTCTTTTACAATAACACAGAGGTCAGTATTTTGCATCCAAACATTTTAACAGAATTATTTGGCTTTCCAACTGCTAGTTATAGAAATGTACCCATTAGATCTAATATATCTGAACCTGTCCTGATATTAAAGAAAATTCTAGATCAGTTATTTGCAAAAATGTGCTATATCCATAGGAGCAGATCTATTCAGGCTTCTTCTGTAACAAATGTACATTAAGTCAAAAATGTCTTCTGTAACCTTGTAAACATTTTGCATTTAAGATAAAAATCTTTTGTCAATATGCTCGATCAAGAGCTCCTCAAGTGGAAAAGTTGTAGTTTCACCTGGTTTAATTTAATAAAACATTTTCTTCAAGGAACCTTTGGTTAATCGATTATAAATCGACTAAATCGAAAAAATAGGCGACATTAATTGATTTTGCAAAATAATCGTCAGTTGCATGCCTAATATATATATATGAAGACCACAGCAAGCATCCTCTCATTTTTTGGTGACAGCGGATGACTGCTATGTGGTGAGTCTAGAAAGATTTCAACACCAAAACAAAAACTGACTAGCTTAACTTTAAATGTGACCTTGGGTTTTATTGATGCAAGGCAACATCATTAATGGTCAAGCTACAACAGGCAGATCCAGTAGTGCTGAGGTCTTCAACAGGGGGTCCATGGAGGTACGGCATGGGGGTCGCGAAAGTTTAGGTTGATGAAACTTTTTTTTAATATTCCCCCCCTGCAATTTTTTCCACTAATAGAAATGTCTTAAAATACACATTAAAATGAATTCAACACACTGTAGTAAACAGATAAATGGAGGCAGAAGATGTCTTTCAGTCTTAAATGCACACATTCAGCGACACACAGGAGCTCTTTCAAGCTGGGCACCGTTTCATTCACAACACCTTAACCAGGAATCAGAATCACAAATACTTTAATAATCCCACTGTGAAATTACTTTTGTTACATTACTCCATCTGTAATAGAGTGACTATAGGACCAGTTTGATATAACAAAATCTCATACAATATATGTATAATTAGGGGGTCCCCCGCTCCATCTCGCCATCAGTTTAGGGGTGCTTGGCCTGGAAAATGTTGAAGACCCCTGCAGTAGTGGTTTGCAGTGGTGAGAACTATAATCCTCTCATCCCAAATAGAGGAAATGTAGAATCGGCCTTCCCAGTAGGAGACCGAGTCAATGATTTCAGCCTATACAGGCGGAGCTGATAATTCGTCTAATCTGGTCTAATTCGTCTAAGAAAACTACTCATGGGGCTTAAGGTTTTCATAGAGAGACCTATTAGAGCAACAATATATTGTAGAATCTCCTTAAACTGACAACTAAAAACAACGATAGATGTTCATCTATTTAGAACATGAATTAAATACATACATTTTTTTTATGGATTTGGAGAAACTTTTAATTGTATAAGTCATTGGTGACTCCTCTTTCCTCAAATGCTTTCGAGTTTGAAGCCATAATTAGAGTTTAAAGCTACAACAAGGGGAGGTAAATATTTTTTCATGTCACAGAACCTGTGCTAAAACTCTCTGTCTGTCTGCTTGTAACTGTTGAATATACATTAAGTCGGTACAGCAGAGAACCTGCATCACATATTTTCTCAGTAGATATTTACTGGTAGGAAACACATGGGAGACCAGATGAAAACCCACCTGCAGCAAATAACCTTTAAACGCAACACGAGGGGTCAGGGGGGTGTGTTAACTTATGTGCACCATTATAACAATAACCCCGTTGTTTCTCTATGTCTCTGTTGTGACCTAATAGCAGAGGATTGGGCATGTGCAGAACTGTGGCACCATTCAGGCTGTAGCCCCACAAAGCCATGTTGTCCGTATCTATGCACAGTCATGGAATAATTCCCAATATTCCAACAGGAACAAAGAGGCAATGCAGGTTATTTTCCAGAGAGGATGTCGCCATTACTTCTTAGACCCAAACATCTGAGATGATGGCAAAACAAACAGCAGCATGCTAGCAAACAATAAGCCACAGAAAATTCATTAATAACACAGTAAATTATCTTTCATTTTGTTGTAGACCAGCAATTTATCTATTTTTTTTTTTTTTTGTAACTGCTCTGATTTCTCACCTTTGAGCCGGTGTTTTGTTTTCCTGAATCATCAAATATGTAATCACTACTCATTTCACTTTTCCCACACACTCGTCCATGCAGCAACAGCAAGCTAATGAGCAGCAGCTCCCACTGAAAAAAGAATGGATCACTGCGACGCTCTGTGACTCAGGGTGCTTCTGTTTTCTGCTGACTGCTCCCACTCTCTCCTCCTCATAAAGCTGAGTTTGTTCAGCCTCCACATCCTTTAAAACACAGCATCCATGCAATACACGTTGCACCGTAGGCCTGTTTGAAGCTAATTTGCTGGTCATGCTCATATGTTTGCAGCAGTGTAACAGCAGCAGCATCAATCCCAGTTGGACATGCGCTAAGGCTAAAAAAAAACATGGAGAGAAAAACATTTTACTGTAACACTGACATCCTAACTGAACAATTACCGGTAAAGTGTATATGATACTCCTAAGTTCCATTATGCAAAGCAAACTTTTATAGAAATATTTTATAGAGCTATACAGAGATGTTTCATTTCACTGCATCATTCATCAGATCTAGAAGGTTAATCACTTGGCTCTGTAGTGTGTACCTTAAGTTTACTTATTGATATAGGCTACTAATATTTCCAAACCCAAGTTTTTCAATAACAAACTGAGGCTGAGACCTTAACAGAATAAAACAGACTAAAGGGCGGATTATACTTCTGCAACCGCACACATCAAATGTCGCTTGCGTCTGGTCGCGAACCAGTTTTGCTGGTATGCTTCAGCAATGTCGGTCTGGAATTTCAAGGTAAGCACAGCAGTTTCCCGCCAAAGCGCAAGGGGGAGCCTATTGGAGAATTCGCGAGAACTTTGGTGGATGGTCACGAGAACTTCTTCGGTGGCGGTGGCGGGAGTGTTAATTTTTCAAAACACGTCTGAGGCATTGTACAAGTGGTAGTACTTCCGAACCTCCTAGATCAACCTCTCGCTGTGGTTATCCATTGTTGTTATTAATTTAAAAATGGCGCGCCCTGGCACTGAATCGAGAAGGACGACCACACACACAGCCGGAAAGGCATACCAAGGACAAATCACAGCTTCCTTTTGTCTGCGCACTTCCGCTTGAGGTCTGCGTGGGTTTGCGACCCTCGGACGTGTAGTCAGGCTTTTTTTAGGTGTGCTTCGACGGTTGCAGAGTCTCTGCTCGGGGGGCGTGGCCACACACAGAGACCGATTTAACGGCTGCAGAGGCTAAGCGTCAGAAGTATAAATGACATATCATTTTTAACATAAATCAATTGCATCAAAAAGTTCTTTTTAATGCAGCCAGAGTTCTGATGAAAATTAATATCCTGGCTTCTCTTCATTGGCTCCCTGTTAAATCAAGAATAGAATTTAAAAGCCTCCTTCTCACATATGAAGCCTAAAATGGCCAAGCTCCATCTTATATCAGAGATCTGATTGTTCCTTATGTCCCTAACAGAGCACTTCGCTCTCTTTAATTGATATGGGTCAATGTATTCTGTTATTTGGTGTGCTTTTAATACCCTACAAATAGACTTTTATTCACGTGGATATATCAAACAACCCTAGCCTTCTCTTTAGAGACATGTTCTCTATGGATGGGAATCGAAAACCAGATTTGTTCCAATTCCATGGCACCGTTTGGCAGCTCGCTTAACGGTTCTCTTAACAATTCCAGGCAGCACCAGAGCCTAGCGCTGGGCAGCACGTTTTATACGCAAGTTATGCACACGGCATTCAGTAAGCAAGTACGACGTGACCAGGCGTAAGTCTAGAAAAGCAAAAAAAAAAAATAAAAATAATGGCGTCCCATGTGGTAAAGCGATCGAATGTTTGGATTCATTTTAAGAAAGAAAAAGATGGCAACAAGGCGCTTTGCAATCATTGCAAAGTGGTATCACAACAGCGGGAGGAAATTTGTCAAACATGCAGAAACACCTGCGCACACAACATGGCATACATTTTAATGAATGCCGTATTTTTGATGCTTCGGACAGAAGCTAAAGTTACGACCAGCATGGAAGGCAACTCTGGTGGTAAGTAGCTAGTTTTATATCACGGGCTGTGCTTAATGTGATTCCTAGTAAATCATATGCCATTTCTGGAAATAAACCAATTTCCTACCTCTCTTTGGGGTTATTAAGGGAGTGTGCCTTTCTGGTAAATCCAGCCCTTCAAAGCATGTTTAATTAGAACTACTAGTAGGTGGAATTCGTACTTGATTCTAGTTATTGCAATGGATATAACGAAACATGCTCCGAAATTGCTCCGCAGTTCATGGAGCGAGGAAAGGTGACGCTCCTTTATTTAAATCAGGGGGAGATGAGCTTATATCTTGAAATTTTACAGTAATGCTTTTTCATTAAACAAATTCTCCATTAGATTAAGACTGTGACGAGAATTGATAAGGAATCAAATATTTTCACAGGATAAGGGAGTCGGAATCGTGAAAATCTTATCAATTCCCAATCCTAATGCAGTCTCTTTTAGAAAAAAAAAAGTCTGCCAACATTCTTGTATTTCACCAAAGTAAATCTGATGCATTGAAAACAGGAACGCTAGGAATGAAGAAAACTGGACTCAGCTTTAATGTAACAATCAGGACCTGTGTGCACATGCTTCAGAGGTTATGTAACAGTTAAGTAATGACAGGACTGTCAACATTATCATATAGAGACTTTAAATATTGGAGGTTAAGTTAATAACATGTAATAACCAGTAATATAACCATTACATCCGGTTTGTTTCTTTTTTTTTTTAACTGCTGTGTTACAGATACTATTGATCCACTTGTGGTCTTTGAACAGCTGCAGCAGAGCAGTGATCTTCTCTTTGTTGTGAGGGGTCATCAGCTGAGACTGATATGAAGCTAGCTCAATGCAGATAAACTGAAATACTACAATGATTGTGAGTTTACATGTTTATACCACCTAACCACACCCATTTAGAATAATAGCAGTACTGCATGCTGGAGTGACGATGTTAATATGGTTACAAACCCCTGCAACACAAAGGCGATGATAAAGTAACAGATCTGCATCTGAATCCGCCTCCACGCCCCGGTCCGTCCGTCTCTGTCCGCCGGTAACAATGGTGACGCAAGCTTTGCAGCTAACCAGCTGGCTAACGTTAGCATCACACAACAATAACAACAGACCGCAAATACGAATTTCAAAATGCTCTGTGTAAACATTAACACTTCAACAGGTTGCGCCAGTGGCTGTAAAATGATAACCAGTCTGCTCACAGACACACCATTCTGTCCTGGCTGCTCCCAGTATCAAAGTGTTGTCTGGTTTCAGCGGTTTTTCTTTTTTTAAGAACTCCAACTGAAAACCGTTTTCAGCTGTTGGTTAATCCTTACCAAATGGAGATTCTGGTCCTTGGAGAACCCCGGATCACACTGCGAAATCAAATCCACCGTGTCATGAGTGTTTGTCCAAGAGAAAATGAGAGAGGAAGGAGATTAGCAGTCCTGTGGCAATTCCGACGTCTCACGCTGAAGGAAAAGGGAATGCAGGAATGTGACGTTCAGTCCGGTCCGGTGGCAACGTTGACACGTGCATTTAACAGTGAAGCATCCTGGGAAATAGAGTTTTGTTCAACAGCTTTAAATCAAATCTATATTATATTATATTATATTATATTATATTATATTATATTATATTATATTATATTATATTATATTATATTATATTATATTATATTATATTATATTATATTATATTATATTATATTATATTATATTATATTATATTATATTATATTATATTATAATTAAGCCATAATTTAAGTAATATGATGTAAGAATTTTATAGAAATGCTTTTAAGAGCAGTCATTAGTTTTTATTTACCCTCTTTTTGGGGGGATAGCCGCCCAATCACTGAAAATCTGGTTTAACAGTTCAGTCCATCCTCTTCGAGGAAGGCAGGATCTAATTCAGGGATGTCAAACTGGTTCCAGAAAGGGCCGTGTGGCTGCAGGTTTTCTTTCCAACCAAGCAATGGCACACCAGACCCCAGTCATCTCATCAAGTCATCATGTTCAGATTGGACTCACTTGATGAGATGAATGGAGTCTGGTGTGCTATTGATTGGTTGAAAAGAAAACCTGCAGCCACACGGCCCTTTCTGGAACCAGTTTGACACCCCTGATCTAATTGGTGGACGGTCAAATGAGCTGCGACGCAGCATAGTGTTCCCAGTGCAGCAACCCCAGTGAGCAGCCAGGAGACTGATCCAGGTCAGGGAAAACAGATCAGACAGAACAGTTCTGGAATCCAGGAGTCTGCAGCCCAGTCAGGGGTTCTTATCCACACAGGAACAGACAGATTCAGAGTTCCAGGAATCCAATGAGTGTGAAGGGATGTTCAGAGTTCCATGAGGCACCCACAGATGCAGACAGGCAGGCTCAGCAGTTGAGGGACAGAGACAAGTCATGGTACCAGGATATCTGCAGAACTTTTTAGACTGGTCTCCACCTAGGAACCAGGCTTGCAGGACCTAAAACTGTACCCCACCTAGGAGCCAGGGCACGATCAGGAGACAAGACAAACACTAAAACCCTCTAAACCAGGGGTCTTCAATGTTTTCCAGGCAATGATGGCGAGATGGGACCCCCTAATTATAAATATATTGTATGAAATTGTGTTATATGAAACTGGTCCTATAGTCAATGTATTACATATGGAGTAATGTAACAAAAGTATTTTCGCCCTGGGATTATTCAATTCAATTCAATTCAGTTTATTTATATAGCGCCAAATTCACAACACAAGTAATCTCAAGGCACTTTACAGTTCAACCAGATCATACAGTCAAATTAATTCAAAGTTTTCTGTCTAAGGAAAACCAGTTGATTGCATTGACTGATTGACTCAAATACAGTCCCTCACACTAAGCATGCTTGTAGCGACAGTGGAGAGGAAAAACTCCCTTTTAATAGGAAGAAACCTCCAGCAGAACCAGGCTCAGTGTGAGCGGCCATCTGCCGAGGCCGACTGGGGTTCAAGGAGACAGAAGCAGAGACACAAAAAGCAGCTGTAAAAGGCGGCCCCATCCAGGAAACACACAGCCAGGCAGACGAGCTCCGTGCGAGCTCCCATGCCAGAGGACGAAGAGAGCACATCCAGCCAGTCACGGTCAGAGAAACAGGACTACACTGGAAAACAGGCCGATCTTCAGCATCTATAAACAAGGGTGTTGATGGCGGCAGCACAGCTGATGTTTCTCTCTAGGATGGCGTCACAGCTTAACACGAACAGACGAGGCAAAGCTACTCTGAGGAAAAGCAGAGAGAGCAGAACGTTAGAGATTGAACAGATTCTGCAGAATAGGAGAAACGAGAGAGAATGAAGCAGAATGATGAAATGGGGGTCCCTATGTCCTCCAGCAGTCCAAGCCTATAGCAGCATAACTATAGAGACAACTCAGGATAACCTGAGCCAATCTAACTATAAGCTTTATCAAAAAGGAAAGTTTTAAGCCTAGCCTTAAAAGTAGACAGGGTGTCTGCCTCACGGACTAAAACTGGTAGTTGTTTCCACAGGAGAGGAGCCTGATAACTAAAAGATCTGCCTCCCATTCTATTTTCAGAAATTCTATGAACCACTAGTAAACCTGCAGATTGAGAGCGAAGTGCTCTGTTAGGAACATAAGGAACAATCAGATCTCTGATATAAGATGGAGCTTGGCCATTTAAGGCTTTATATGTGAGAAGGAGGATTTTAAATTATTGAAGTATTTCTGATTCTGATTCCTGGTTGATGGGACAGGTGTTGTGAATGAAACAGTACCAAGTTTGAAAGAGCTCCTGTGTGTCGCTGAATGTGTGCATTGATGACTGAAAGACATCTTCTGCCTCCATTTATCTGTTTACTACAGTGTGTTTAATTCATTTGAATGTGTATTTAATGACTTTTCAATTAGCTGCAAAAATTGAAGGGTGGAATAAAAATAAAAAAGTCTAATCAACCAAAACTTTCTCGACCCCCATCCAGTACCTCCGTGGACCCCCTAGGGGTCGCCAACCCCATGTTGTAGACCTGGGCTCTAAACGACTGGCCTCAAAGAACAGGAAAATTAACTCTGGAATAACTAAAATCTAACGAAACAAACAAGCGTCAAACAATGATCTGGCCCCAACAGCTGGGCTAAGCAGAATATAAAGCAACAGACGCAGGTGGATAAGTTGAGAAATGATCAGGAACCAGGCAGAGTTAGGCAGCTGAGTGAAATGAGCAATTAAGATGAGCTATCAAGGCAGATCATGACAACTTTAGCAAGTCTACAGATTCAATTTAGTCCGTTCTCATTTTAAAAACAACCCAAGCTCAGACTAAACAGTCATCATCAGTAAACAATTAATTAAAGGTTTGCCAAAACATAATGGTAACATTCTGTTATACCTGTAAGTCAGAAAGATATTGGTCTCATCTGAGAGGAGCACTTTCTTATACTCTGTGCCTACTCTATGAGCAGTGTCAAACTGTAAATGTGACTTTTTTTTAAAGCTTTTGCTATTTATTTTTTTAAATAGTTTTCTTTTGCCACTTGTAATGGGATACTCTGTATTATGAATGCTTCGCTGATTAATTCTGCCTTTGCTCAGCATCTCAATTTAGACCACCACAGAGGCGGATAGTAAATAGTTAAATTTACCCATTTGCATTTACTTGAGCAACTTTTTGAAAGATGCAGACCAAGGAGTAGTTCATCTGTCCTGTGTTTCTTATTGTATATTGTATTCTATTGTATTGTATTCTTATTTAATATTTTTTTAAGTATCATTACTCCTACTTGAGTGAGATCTCTGGCTACTCTGTACACTGGAAGCAACATGAGCTATTCCATGAACAGGCGAATATACAGTAAACAGTAGATATTTTCAATTTTCAATGGAAGTTCTTCACCCTGCAGCTCTAAATATAAGTAACTCTAACTGGAAAAATTGGTTTTATAATTTGATGAAATAAAACAGATGTTGAAAAATGATATCTTCTTTGTATTTTAGTCCCTAAAATATAGGAACTTTTACATAAAGTCTATCTTTATAATTTCTAAATATTAAATCAGATATTATGATCCAACAATTACTCTGCACGTGAGTCGCTTCAAACCAAATACATTTTTACATTTAATTGAGTAATTTCTTGACTAGTTTTTGATGTTTAAGCGGTGCTACTTTCTACTCTATGCTCCTCTGGGCCTTTGGAGGAGAGGTTTAGTTTGCAGTTGCGTCCTATTCTGTCTAATTACAGGAGATAAACAGAGCATCATATCTTCAAAGCTTAGGGTAATGTTTTAAACTAACTGAAGCCTTTCTTGAAACTTAAGTTAATATCAGCTATAAATCCCCTACTCTTCAATCACAGAAACATTTCACCAAAATTTTGAGAATTATTTAATTTTAATACATAACAAATCCTCATTTACTTTTTCAGATATGTTTAAGGTAATGAGCATTTTTTCTGATCACTGAATACAACACACATACCCTCATTAGTGTAGAGATTGATACTGAGTGAAAAAGACTCAAACTTGAAATGCTGAAGAATGACATATTTATCAAATCAAACAATAAACTGTTTGTATTTGAATTAAATTCACTCAAAGTATTAATGTATAGTAAAGTATACTTTACTATTTATTAATACATAAACCTGATGAGTGTGTAATTTCAAATGAATAAGGTTTATTAATTTTAAATAAAGTTTATGTAATGTAATAAATATGGTTCATGAAAGTTTTATTTAATAAGTTTGTGTTAAAATTATAAATGTAAATAAATCAATAAAAACAAGTTTTATTTTTCTTTTTAGTTCACAATTCTGAACAACTTTGTTAGTCTATCATATATAGTTTCAATGAATTGCATAGAATTTTGTGTTTTTTGTGTAAAAAATTGAATGCAAAAAAAAAAAAAAAACAGATCATAATCTGTCTGTCCGTGTTTCTGTTTGAGACTAATTAATACATTTAAATGACAAGGGACAAATACAAAATAAAAAGAAAGTATGGCAAAATCCCACTTCTGAAAGCATCCCTCAGTCTTTAGATCAGTTTAACACTCCTTTCTGAAAATCTGTGCCCCCATGTGGAGTATATGGAAAGTGCAGGTAAATTAAAAAATATCTCTTGTAATTGCAGGTGAATGTGAAGTTTTATATTTGGAAAAGTAAATACAAGTAAAAGCTAAAGTAAAAACGGATTGGATTAAAATAATTCTTTAGTTAAACATTATGCAGAACTTTTCCATTTCATTTAGCAAACTCAGAGAAATGAAATCTCCATTAATATAGGAAACAAATTTGCTGAAGTCAGAAGTAAAACAAACATGTAAAATAAACCACAAATACCATTTATATTCATAACAATCGAATCTAGATGAATAGTTGAGGACTTAGATGAATCCTTTTGACCTCCTTCACCTCCTTGTCTTTCTTCTCAGTTCAAATCTAAATCACTCTCCTTCTCCTGTGCATCCCATCGTCATGCATACCATAATTACTTTGTTTCCTTAATTAAATCGCCCGCCTCACCACAAGCTATTGTGCACTCTTTTCTCCTCCCTTGTTGTTGTGCTTGTACACGTGCCGAAGTCTTTAAAATAGCTTTCTCAAATATACTATTGAGATTGTAGTTTTTAAATCAGAGTTTACATAGCATGGATAGAAGGATTTAAAAAAGTAAGGTTATAAATGTATTGTTTCTATGGGAACTGGGATGTTAAACTCTATAAATTTGTTATACAAAAACAAGTTTAAGATAAAGAAGTCAACATGCTTAGAAAATCCTTTCTCACTTCAGATAAATATTGATGTTAAGAGGCAAAAACATTTCTGTGGCAAGAATATTAATCATCAGAAAGGTTTTAAAGATAACAGATCATTCATTTTAGAACAAAAGACATACAAATGTGGAATACAGCATCCTATATAATCTTTAGATGCCTCATGGAGGAATCCCTTTATAACTAAGCTTTAAAATATGATTTACATATAGAGACACTATTGTACAGCAGGATTCTGACTTCTTGATTTTGTTGAGCCATAAGGACTATACTAATTCGTTTTTATTAATTGGCACCACATTATATCTAGCAAAAATAATGCATTTGATTTTTCATTAATCAAACATTAATTTCAAGATGTACAAAAATTAACAGAACTGTTTGCTGATGTTTGAACTCCAACTCCAAGTAGGAATGTCAGACTTTTCCTCATAAATTATATCAATGTTTTGAGGATAGTACCCTGCCTCTCGCCCGATGACTGCTGGAGATAGGCACCAGCACCCCTCGCGACCCCACTCGGGACAAGCGTGCAAGAGAATGGATGGATGGATGGATGGATGTTTTGAGGATAAAGAGAGGAATCAAAGTTGCAAACTATTGCAAGAGATACATTACATTCAGGTTCAGAAAACAAACAGATGTAGTCCAGAAAAGGTCAACTAAAAGTGAGGCCATAGTCAAAATACAGAAACACTATATAGAATGAAAAATAGACATTATGGTAAGGAGAGAAGAAAACATGTTTGCTTGAATGGGTGAGAAAGGAACACAAAACAAGGTGAAACAAATGAGGAATCAAGAGGGAAACCTAGGAAAAGCAAGAGAAAAATGGTA
Organism: Cyprinodon tularosa; assembly: GCF_016077235.1. Taxonomy (NCBI): domain Eukaryota; kingdom Metazoa; phylum Chordata; class Actinopteri; order Cyprinodontiformes; family Cyprinodontidae; genus Cyprinodon; species Cyprinodon tularosa. The sequence continues at coordinate 1,109,308 of NW_024039062.1, read as the reverse complement.
TAAGTAACCATATAACCTGAACACATTCAAAAACCCATTATAAGAAAACACCAGATTGGGTTATATGAGAAAAAAAGATGTGTTGATCTCTCTATTAATTTCCTAAAAAAAATAAAAAAAAACACCCAAACTTGCCAAATTCCATCAAAGCAAAAATTAAAAACACTCAAATAGCTACAGCTGTGACCGAAAAGGCTGGAAGAGCCGTTTATCTCTCCAGTTAGAGGGATTGTAAGATAAGTAATATATCTTTTATTTCACTAGTGTAATGGTTCTGATAGGTGCAACAAGTAGTTGCCCCTTAAGGGCACAACATTTCCACAACAGTTTGTTAAAATGAATCTGTGCATTTATAAGGGGTAAAATTATTTTAAAGTGCCGAGTAAAACAAAGAAAAGTATTGCATATGAACTACATTTATTATAGAAACTGAGTGGGACAGCATCAGTAACAGCACGGTTCATGTAAGTTTGTTTTGTCAGTTATCCTGACAACACAAATGTCCCCAACATAAAGTTTAAAGTTGGTTTGATGGAGCAGCAGAAACATCTGTCTAGAGAGAAAGACAGAGGCTGCAGCTGGCGCGGCTCAGGTCGTACCACACAAAGCTGAATCCTCACTGGGAGGGAAGGTACCGAAGCTCCAATTAGCAGCGGAGAAGGCCCATGGTGATATTTCCATGCACTTGTGGCTTGGACGCCTCAGTCTTTATGAGTTATAAAAGGCAAAGCCATAAACATAGAGTTAGGCAGGACAGGCCCAACATCTCCTATGGTCAGAGACTCTCCCCTCCTGCGGCTTCCGAGAGCAACAGTGTGACATAAACAACACCAGCCGGCGAACTGTTATTACTATACACACTGGTTTCATAAAGGGCAGCTGATTATTTGTGCTTGTCAGCATGTGGAGTTCATCAGGGCAGCAGCCCCAGCACAGCAGCCCTCTACTGTCCTGCTCTGTTGTTCTCTGCCTGAATGGCTGCAGGAGATGTAGGTGTGGGAGACAGAAAGCTGCATAGAGGGAGCGAAAAACGAAGTGGGTGGAAGTGATCGAACATCGCTTTCTGTAAAATACACACAAGAACACGCACATTAGCCCTCACTGAGATTGGCTGGGATTCAATTTGTTGAGTAACAAAAAAAAAAAAAAAAAAGGCAAAAAATATGAGAGCTTTCTAACCAGCAGGTGGGGGTAGGACACAGTTCTATGGACTGGTAGCTGCTGGAGCAACTCAGGGAGGAAGGAAAGCAAGCAATTCTGGAAAGAAAGCGAAACTAAATATGATCAAATTAATTAATCATTTATTAATCAACAAAACATACAACAGTTTAAGGTATAGTTTTGTTGTGTCAGTTATTATTGTTTCCACAAGCCAAAGGTTTAGCATCTATATTATAATGAAAAGCTTTAATTTATAAATGTTTTAATAAAGTTAAGCAGCTTATGAAAATATTACATATTAAAAGCTTTATCATCATATACAGTGATTAATTTTCTTATATTATACTTCGTTTGGTTTTCCAATAAACACTGTTAATTGAATGAATATATTATTTAGAATTATATCAAGAACCTTCTTTCGCATTTAATTATATGATTTGCTATTAGTTTTATATTACCTTATATTTAAACAATATGGACAAAGTGAATAAAACTGCTTTGCTTTTCCTTAATAAATATATTTAATTATGTACTAACGAGATAAAGATATCATTATTCTACAGTTGGCACAGACAGTCATACAATTTCACTTGAACTGAGTTTTTTGATAACAAGGGCATGTGCCAGAGAAAATGTGCCAGACGTGTTGCAAATAAGACACAAACTACATGTGAACATTAAAAAATGTTTTTTTTTAAGCAGATTTTTTAATTAGATAATTTTTATGATTATTAAGATGGAAAACTTAAGTTATTAGGTTTGATGGAAACAGAAATGATATCTTCCATGTGTTGCCATTCAACCACCTTCCCCAGAAGAAGAAGCTGCAGGGGTGCCTCTAGTTTCCCCTCCTCTCCACCATCCTGAAGCCCTCCCCTGCTGCTGAGTTGCAGTACAGAGTGGATGGGTCCGAGGAGCACGTTGACAGCTCTGGCCCGTCTGTGTGGGCCCGCCTGCATGCATGGTGAGCACCCGTTGAGTAGGTGGGTCTGCTGGAAGGGAGTGGGAGAGGTGGGAAAGGGGCAGATGGAACACAGAAGGAAGTTCACCAGCGACTCAGAGTGTCAGAAAAGTAGAGAGGGACAGAGAGGGAGGGGATCAGTGGGATCCGCAGGGGCCGTGAAAGGTAGAACAGTCAGAGCAAGGCGGGGCAGGGGGGACAGGGATTTGGAATGAATGAGGAGGGTATATAGCGGGCAGTGGGAGAAAAGTGGCAGACCCTGAAAATGGAGAGGTGAGAGATGTGTCAGGGGAGAGGTGACAAGCAGCGGGAGCTGGAGGAAGGGTGACAGGTAGGGATGGAGGGTGGAGAAGTCAGGATTTGGGGAGAGATAATGATAGCAGGTGGAAGACAGGAGGAGGGAGGAAACATATTTTTGACCTTGAAAATATTTGTAAAATGTATTAAAATATAAAATGCTAACAGAGGACATTAGAAATTACGATATTGAATTTATCAGTAGTCTAAAAAAAAAACCCATCAACAACAAACAAATATAATAATTTCTGTTTTTTCCTTTCTCTGCTGAATGATCTGAAATATATTTTTTGTTAAATAAGTGAATAATTTTTAATGCACATTTTTAATTGCAGGTGTACTCTGATTCCTTCCACGTTTTTTATCTGCTATATGTTGCTGATGGTCTTTTCTTTTATGAATTGCTTTCATACCCTAAAATAAACACAGCTATACTGTGTCTCATCTTCCACCCTTAGCAGAGGAAATCTGGTTTGACAATGCAGGGCAGCAAGCCCCGCCTTAGCAGGACATGGAAAAAAGGAAAACAGAACAGCAATATTAAGAGGCATCTTCAAAAATGTGTCCATTTTAAAATGACAAACAATCCACAAAGAAATACCAGACATGCACCCGTCATGTATTCACTCCTTAAACACTCATTATGATGTCATGTGTTTGTTAAATTCCCATTTGACTTACTTTTGTGTTTGAACATCAGCAACAGAAGCTGGTGACATGTTAACTACATTACTGGAGGTTTTAAAATTAAACCATCATCCAAAGTCAGCTCGTTGCCACAATTTTGGTCTCTTAAAGCTACAGTGTGTAATAATTACAGGCATATAAAGTCAGAAATTTAATATATTATACATAACTATGTTATTTATCATCACCTATGAGCTCAGCCTTTTAACCATAATATTTGCGTTGCCTTAGAATTCGTTATTTATATCTACATAGGAGCGGGTCTCGCAGCCATGGAGGCTGACATCTTTGCGCTACGGCAAGCGCAGAGGCAACAAACTAGCGATTGCGAGATCTCCCATGACGCTCAAAAATAACTACGGCAAGTTGAGAGAGATTAACTGAGACGGTACTGAACAGTAGATGGCAGTATTATGCCTGAGAAGCGTTTAGTCTGCCTGAAACCAAAGAAGAAGAAGAAGCAGGTATACTGCGCCTCAGTAACAAGAAAGGTGAACAAGGCGGCAGGCGTGAGTGACTTTGCAAACTGTTTGGCACTGTGTGGCCAAACATCAGACGAATGGAGGATCATGCCTACTCTGTATCACAACGAAAAGCGGCGGACACCGAACCCCCGTCATCTAAGAAGCGGAAACACGACGAGAATAAACGCAAGCGTGACAAGAAACGGCAAAAAACACGGATCAACATTGGCACGGCATTTACACGATGGAAGTCACTGATGGAGGAAAAAGGTTTTCAAAGTGACGCTCAAGTTGCCAGTTTTCTCTTGGACAGGTAATTAATCCTACACACACAATTGTCTAATATCACTGCAGTTTTTGGAGTACAGGATGCTCAGACCTGTCTAAAACAATAACATGCTGCGTGATGATGCTGTTACTCTCCAGTATACTTATTCAGCAACGTCCCTGACGTTTCACAGGTAATGATTCAGTAATTTTCTGTAAAATAATTTTCTGGATATATACCTCGGTTACTTCTCTCCGGCTCCTTTGGAGATCTTCAAGCCTTTCCTCCTCTGCTCTCACCCCGCTGGCTCCCCTCTCTCGCCTGGCCCTAGCTGCACGGCCTCCCTGCCTTCGCCCTCGTCCTCTCCCTCTCCCTCGCGTTGTAACCCCCGTGCCACCAAAATGACTTGGACTCTGTAAACGGGGGATATATATTCTTCCAGCGAACACAATCTCGCTGTTAAACCAATGACTAAAATTACTTCGTCTGTTTATATCACCATGCAAAGCAGCTCACCAAGACGTCACAACGATGTAGAAAAAATAACGGGTATATTTATTATCTTAAGTCTACATGAAATCTATACCCTACACAGACTAATGAAATACTATCTGTAAAATTATCTATGTAAACAAACCTCATCACTTGAGAGGGTAGGTGATGTGGACGTCGTAGAAGAAATTTTGTCCCGTAACGCTCGCCGTACTGTTGGGGGGGAGAAGCGGTGGGGGGGAGATGTTCATGTTGCTGCGGTCTGTAGTCTGACCGCTAGATGTCGCTGAAAATTACACACTGTAGCTTTAATGAAAGAGGCAAAAAAAAAAAAATCATAATGCTACTGCAAACGAATATATACGCTGGAGTTTCACAGTCACTATGTGGAAAAAAGCAAATAAAAAAACTATGTGATGACTTTCTGTCATCTTTAAAATAGAATGAAACTGATGGTGAATTGACCTCCCAGTTTCTGCTGATGGGAAATGTCTGCCACACTGTTTTCTGTCCCGATAAAACTTTAACCCTTGTTTGACACAAGCTTGCTTTCCCGTGTTTGTTAGCGAGCGAGATGAAGCTACATTGTATTAAACATTCCCCTCTTCACTCGTTTGCATTAATGTTTGCTGAATCAGAAATCTCAGCCCACTTGCTGACCTTGTCTGAAAAATACAGTGTGTGCAGTGACATCATGGGCCACCTTCTGGTGGACGGACCGTAAAATGGTATAAAAACCTTCTGTTTTTGGTGTCTCGTCTGGACAGGGGGGAAAATGAGGGAGGGGTGTCTGGTTATTCCAAATGTATGCCAATTAAAACATCATCCCACACAAGGCTGAGACACTGTGGTTGTCTTTGAACCATTTTCTTTTGCTCCTTAATTAAAACACTTCACATTGAGTTTCACCATGCACTCCCACTACCTCTGTTTTCCAATACACTGGAATATTTCATAGTTCTAACATCAGAACAACCTTAATAACATAAATAAAGTGAAAGAAGAAAAATTTCAAAGCAGCCATATGGGAAAAATAAGGACACAGCAGGAAAGTCTGCATGCTTTTTGAACATTTTTGTTTAAAAAACATTTATGTTTATACCAGACATATTTTGGTAATAGCAATTATGATCATATAAACTGTTCTTTGAAGTGTAATTAAGAGAGACTTTCCTGGTGAGGAATTAATTAAATACACAGAATAAAACTGGATCATCCACACATGATAAGAACATCAACTCAGCATCCTGAAGAAGGCTTTCCTCATATAAACCTAAGACCTTTAGTCTTGTGTCCAATTGACTGAAAGCAAACTAGACCTACAGCAGACTATTGCTATGCTTATATGATTGTTAAAAAAAAGTAATTAAATTCAATTCAGTTTATTTATATAGCGCCAATTCACAACATATCATCTAAAGGCGCTTCACAGAGACAATTCAACCAGATCATACTGTCAGATTGATTCAAATGTTCTATCTAAAGAAAACTAGCTGATTGCATTGACTCATAGACTGAAAAGCAATCCCTCACACCAAGCATGCATGTAGCGCCAGTGGAGAAGAAAACTCCCTTTTAACAGTAAGAAACCTCTAACAGAACCAGGCTCAGTATGATAGCAGACAGAATCAGACATACAGAAACAAGCAGAGATACAAAAGATAACTGTCAAGCAGCTCCACATGCCGCCCGTCCATGAAAGACACAACCAGGCAGGCGTGCTCCGAGCCAACTTCCATGTCAGAGGATGAAAGAGAGCATATCCAGTTAGTCACAGTCAGAGAAACAAGGACTACACTGAAAAGCAGGCAAAGCTCCAACATCTATAAACAAAGGTGTTGATGGCAGCAGCACAGCAAAAATTTCTCTCCAGGATGGTGTCACAGCCAAACAGGAACAGACCAGATGATGGTCTGATGATGAAAAAAGCAGAGAGATCATCGTACAATTCTAACAGTGTTAACATTTTGTTTTCTAACAAAAACAACAAAAAACAATAATTTTTACAGAGAATGTGGTTATAAAATAATGTTCTTTCATCTAAAAGTATATATTTGGACACCAGATAGGAAGAATAATTCAGAAGCATGAGGGTGGATGTGGCATAGTTGGTGGATTTCCAGCTCACCATCAGGAATTTAACAACTTTATCAATAAGAGTTTGAAAAAAATATCAGACCGTCTCAATCAGTCCCTTCAACATGAAAATAACACTCCAGTAGATTTACTGAACATTGGCAGGCAACAAAGAAGTGGAAAATCTGGGGTCTGGAAACAGGCTGCAAATACAAGAAAGTAAACAAGAAAGCAAATACAAGAAAGCCCCAGCTAAAAGGAAATAGTGTGGCAAGTCTTTCTCTCATTGATAACAGTAGATGGTTTCAAAATGTCCTTTTGTACAACCGGTAGCGCTTACTGTATTAAATGAGTGTCTTTCAGGCCTAACAATTTCAACACACACACCAACCACATGGATGTGTCCAGGGATTTTTCTCGGCAAATATTCCATGGTTGGTGAAGTTTTGCCATAAAGTTTTGGGATAGTTTCACACCCTGAGATTTTTTTTAAAGGTTTTATTCACACACTGATGTTGTTTAGGTGAGCTTTTGAAGCAGTGTTGCTATGGCATTCATTTGCAGGTCTTAAGTTAGTTAGCATATAACATGTTATTTATAGAACCATCTCTGTATAACTGTAATCATGCATTAGTATTTATGTCTGAATCAGAATATTAAAACTCAACAAACCGATGAGTTTAAAAGGAACTTATAATTTTTTTTTCAATATTTAATGCCTCATTATTCAGGTTTTTTTTTCTATATTGGCTTTGGAGAGTTTTAAAGGCTTTTGTATTTAACTTTAAGATGTGTTTTTGTTTTAAAGCTGCAGTCTGTAACATTGAGAAGAGAGCAGACTTCGACTGAAAATTTGAAGAAAAACAGGTTTCACGCCACTCCCCCACCCTCTCTGCTTCACTCATGCCCCACCTCCAAGCTCCACCCCTCTCACAGCACCTGCGCGGCTACCGCATGCGACCAGAAGCGTCCAAGCAGCGTATGCGGCATGGAGTGTGAACCGGTAAGAGCGATAACACTCACCTCCAAGCAGCTAGATATAAGATGCTGGTTATACCGAAGTTTGCCGTGTAAGCAGTTGTCGGCAGGGGCAGTAAGGGCAGTTTCTCTTTCGCTGGTGGCTGTCGCTCCGCCATGACTTCCACGCGCGTCCTCCTGACTGCGTTAACCTGACTGGCAGGTTAAGCGGTGAGGGGGGGGGGGGGGGGGGGGGAGCTGTGATTGACACTCCATCAGACGCTCCTCTGGCTGTGATTGGTTGTTTTGACTCGTCCCGAATCATTCTTTCCAGATTGAAATACAGGCAGTAGGCGGTACCAATTGAAGCAGTTTTTTTTCACAGGTTACATATCACATGTACTGCTGTCTGGGCATAGGGACAGTTTTAGCCAATATGACAAAAAAGTGATTTTTAAAAACTTACAGACTTCAGCTTTAAGCAAAACATGGCAGCATTTGAAGATTACTGCTAGATTGTTCTTTTGCAAAAAAACCCCACAGGTTGTATATTCTCACTATCGTCCAAGAGGATATTTTAGACATGAAGAGGTAGTTTTCAACTTCTTAAAATTCGTAAGGTGGAGAAGTTTCAGTTTAGACTAACAAAATGAACAAGTTTACCCTAAAAGGAAAGTTGAAATCTTAAGGGAAAGCTTTCTTATGCTTCATAAATCTTGTACTTCTTAGAAAGGGTGTTTCTTTTTTGGGGGGGCAGGGTGGCATCAGATCCAATCCCTTTTTGTGGAAGTCTTTCTACTCAAGAATGTGGTTTATTCACAGGGAAACATGTGAGAACATGCTGGCCCTGGTCTCTATAGAAAGGAAATCCAGACAGAGAAAAGTTTCAATCCTCTGAGCCGTAGATTAAACTATATTTCTATCTTGGTTTAATTAGTCTAATTGACTTGATACATTTCTTTCTGTTTGCTGCAAAGGGAATAAAAGGTGAAAAGCAAATAACAGGAGAATACATTTTTCCTCCAAGAATTAAAGTTTGCATTGCTTCTTATATAGTGAAGATTATTTGAAGCAGGGGTGAATTTGATTGACCTTAGTAAGCATCAGTACACTGGAAAAAAATTTAATCTATATAAGTAATTCTTTCTTGAAATAAATGGATTTTTTCTTGGATTAAGGATGTAAAACAGCCATCTTGCCGATGGAACAAGACAATCGACACTTAAACTATGAAAACACAATTGCATTGTCTTATTTCAAGTGCATTTTATCTAATTATCTTACTTTAAGAATAAAAATACTCATTCCATTGGCAAACGATCTTATTTACCTACTCAAATAAGGGTAAATACACTTAATTCAAAAAATGTTTACTTATTTCTAGATTGTTTTTCCAGTGTAAACCGTATTCTCTGTTGTTACTTTTGGTAGTGGATGAAGACTGGCTGCAGCTGTTCGTATGAAATAAAATTAATTAGCAAATTTTAGACTTTTTCTTGAAAAGCTTCCCTTAGACAGAAATATTTGCACTTAGATTAAACACCAAGAGGAAGAAAACCTGATGTCACTGTGTTATTCATTTTGCCACACTTTTCTGGAAACACAATACAACACCTTCACCCAACACATACACCATAATGGGATTATTATTTTAATTAATCCCTATTAGACAATTTCTAAATTTGCATTATTTTAAGTATTCCATTGTTTAGATAGCATCATAGCAGTAAGAATTGATTTAAACACTATTACTTCCAGATCCAGTATTAAATGACAGCTCAGAGGAGGACTAAGTTTGAATGTGTCCGTGTACAGTACCAGTGGTAGACCTGTGGTCGTCACTGTGAGGGGACTTTGGGGGTTTCATTGTAGCGGTGGTTGCAGCTCTGATATAATCAGGGGTAGAGAGTCTCTGTGTGTCTGTGGGTAGAAATGGCTTTTGGTGAACCATTCAAATCACTGAGGTGTGGTTATGTCTGAGCCTCTTGCTGCAGAAACGGGGTGTGGGTTTTCTCTTTATTACAGACAAAAGTTAAACAAGGCGCACGACACTGAACCAAACAACAGCGGGAGCATCAATGTAACAAGCATGAGTTGCAAAAGATGGAGTCTTGCAATAACTGAAACAACATGCAGGAAAGAATTTGGCTGTTTATTGCCAACAATTGCTGATTCCAAATATCTGGACAGTCTGTTGATGGGTGTGTGTGTGTTTGATGATGACTCATGCCAGAACATGCTCGTGTTTTATATTCCTAACTTTTCTAGTCAGTCACGTTCTTTGTGCTGGCAGTGCTGGCAGTTTCAACATTGTCATAAGTGCATACACACACACCCACACACACACACACACTCACACACACACACACACACACACACTCACACAAATGTGCACACACAGTAAACCTCTTGATATAGCATTCATTAGACCATGACCACATTAATTAAACTAAACATATCTCAATTAAGACGCTGTTCTCATCTGATTTATTCAGTAAGGACAAGGATGCTGTCATTGATGCCACCTTCAAAAGTAACTTTGATGAGAGATCTTTCCGCTTTACTATGGTGCCCCTGGATGGCTGTAGATGACTATATACACAGCAGAGCTCCACTGAAATGGTTTAGATCAAGGATTACTCATGAGTCAGAATGGCCTAGTCAAAGTCTTCATCAAAATCCCTCTGATAATTTGTGAAAACACTTTAAAATTAATGGCAAACAACAAACTGTTTTGATTTTAAAGATACTGAGATTGGGATGAACTCTAATCCAGTCCAAAGAACTGCACCAACTGTCACCGATTTGACCCTGGTGCGGTTTGTTTTAGGTATGAATACAGACCAACATTGCTCCACCCCAGATGCAGCATATGTCTCTTTGGACTTAGCAAATCACTTTAGTGAACGTAGTAGGAATTCATACCTGTTCTGCCATCTGTTGCTTAGCAACACTGCTGTGAACATGCTGTGGATCTCCTTGGAGTTGAAGGATGCATTCTTCAACATCTTGACAAAATTTAAATTAAAAAGTATAAAAATTTGCTTTGATTGAGCTGCTTTTGAGGCTCTCAGTGTTTGTTTTTAGCTGGAATAAAAGCATGGTCTGTGCCCTGTCCTGACGCAGTTATTTCTGACCGATGGGAGCAGCAGCTATCACATACGTGGCTTTGATGTGAGTATGGTCCATTTATAAAAAGTGCAATTCAAATCCAAACTGCTTCAAATGAAAAAAATAAAGTTTGCTTTTGGTTAGGACCAAACAATCAGACCTAAGAACTCCATCCTTAGAATGGCTAAAAGATTTGGATGTGCAATAAAAGACGCTTCTACATAAAAAACTGACCTGAGGAAGTGAATGGAAATATAAGCCAGGCTTTAAAGATTTTCATTTACAATGTAAAAATAAAATTTTTCCCACTTCACATGCATGTTTTAACTTTTGTTGGGATTTATGTCCTGTCTATTTATCTCTGAGAATAAACTCAAGACTGCAAAGGTTCTGTCCACAAACTAAAGAATGACTTTTCATTCACAGTGTTTATTAGACAAGCTGGACTACTTTGGGACAAGAGTTGCATCTTTTAGGATCCTAAAGTTCACCTCAGCTATTTTAAAACTAACTTCTTGTAAACTGCATCTTGTCTTTTTTTTGTTTGTTTGTTATTGGAGTTATTGATTTTAAGGTCATGGAACTTTCTTGATCATGACAAAAGAAAGAAGACTGCCTGCGTCAGTATGAGTACTCTCGAGTAGCTGAGTAAGTGGCTCTTTCATTATGAAGTGAACAAGTTTATTTTTTTTCCTGAAGGTTCAATAGTTATTTGCTTTTATTTCCCCCATTAGTATCTGTGTTTAAAAGGTAATTTCATTTCTTATGCCTGAGAAACATTGAAACCAAATAAACCTGCCTGAGATGCTGCTAACACTTGAACTTCACTTTAACCTTTCTGAAAAGAGTTTATTCATTGTTAATGCAAAGCTCTCTCATTAGACTGCATGGAAAACTTATTCAAGTGTTGTTTAGAGGAAGTGCAGTATTTTGAATTTTAATCATAAAATGCGATTTTAAATTATAAAAATGTGAGTGCCTGCCAAAACTATGGTGAAAAACGAAATTAAGGAAAAAGGGATCCTTCCTGAGGTCATTTGTACCTCTAATATTGTGTGCTCTGTACATAATATTGTGTACTGTCCGACTGCAGAAACATATGAGGGCGCTGCTGTCAGTGATAGTGTCATTAAAATGAGGGAATATGAGAGAGTTGTTTTTTAATTTTTTGTTTTTTGCATGCAGATGATGAGTTTACAACCATTTCATTTAAGTTTAACATAACCTCCCTCTAAACTGCTCTATGTCTATTGTTTTTTTGGTGTTTCTCCCTGATCCCGCCATCTCAGCTATAAACACTATATTTTCTATGGTTCTCGCATCAAGACATTGATATTCTCTTAAAAGCATTGGCTTTGTTATCCCTATTTGAAGTATGCTTGGAGTCATTGTTTCTTTGCGTGGTTCATTTGTGTCATAGATGCATTAAGATCAGCACTTCCTGCAGCAAAACTACTTCACAACAATCTGTTATAACAACCATATCTCAAAGCAGGTAGGATGTTCTCAGGCATGCAGGCTTCTGCTTTTTCCTCTATGTGTAATACTGAATCACCAGGCCATCAGACATTGGTCAAAAAGTTTAGGTCTTTGTCACTGAGTGAATTTGCCCACTGTAATCTAACTTTTTTCCATTTTTTTGGGAATAATCTTCTTAATTTCTGAGTGGCCTTTCTGCCCACGTCTCTGTGGATAATAAAACTCTCTGAATCCTGCATCTTCACAAATTCTTTTTCTTTTTTTCTAGGGTTGATAGATATTGCATATAAAGCATGTTTTACTCTCAGACACACTTAGAGCCCGTCTACCCAGCATGATGCTATAAACGCTCATTTATAACCATTTAAACATTGGAATGTGGCAAATTTATACAGATTGATACTGTGTGTTGTAAAAAGGCATAAACGCATGTGGATGTAAATTAAATACAATCAAACTCTGTAGGTAATTTAAAAACTATAATAAAATCTTTTTTTTCTGTCAATACGGTGAAATAAAGGATTTTTATAATTAGTAGATATGTCTCTCTTTATTTATTTATGCAATTATATATGGAGCATTTATTTCATAAGAGTTGTACAGCTGTTGAAAGTTATGCCACCTCTAACTAAAAACTAATTTTTAAACAATTTTTTCCTTTAGTTATTTCCAGATTTCTTCATTATTGGATAAAGCCTTAAGAGTCATTCTGAGTGACCAATCTTTTGTTTTCTCTCTGGCTTTGTGGAGAGTGTTTTAAGTAGCAGCGACCGGGCGGCTGCAGGCCGAGTGGCTGCTGCGGCCAAAAAGGCAGCCGTCAGGAGTCCTTTTTCATGACCTGTTTGGATGAGTGACTCCACTCACTTGCCGCCAGCTTTTCAGTGCGTGCAAATACTCTTCTGCAAAGACACTCCCATGGAGCGTATTTGTACCCAAAGTACATGGAGCGGATACAGACTTGCTGCTGCATGACATGTGTCCACATGGGAACAGGGACATACAGACATGTATGTGGACATGCACATATGGTAGTGCCCAACGCACACCAAAGCTTTAGACACACAGTGTTTATTCTAGGATTGTATCCCTGATTTTAAGGAGTGCTGTCGGCAGAGCTGACCAATCCAAATCATTCTACAGTTGATTTACTGTCCCACCACCAGTTCACCACTGTGTAATTACCCCAACACACACACACACACTCACACACACAGACACACACACACACACACACACACACACACACACACACACACACACACACACACACACACACACACACACACACACACACACACACACACACACACACACACACACACACGTTAAACAGGGCGAGCAAAAAAAAAAGACAGCTGCACTGTAAAATTATGTCTTAGTTTTTATTTCCATTATAGAAATACATAACAGAGTTCAAGCTGTCACACTGTTGTGATAATATCACAATTTCTATAACTGCCACTATGTCGGACAAACGGGTGGGAAACTAAGAAACCTGCTGTGTCCGATTTATTCTTTTGTTTTATTTTATTTGTCTCTAAGGAAAATAAAAAAGGACACCAAACTTAATTATATAACATACATCATTATTCAAATGTGATTACTTAATAGTCATATAAAACTTTAATGTTATAACAGCTGTATCCACACATACATTATCACCTGATATTGATCTAACTTAGTCTTCTCTGAGCTTTTTTTTATCTTAAAAAGCAACGCTTTAAATTGCATAGTATAATTTTTTTTATTAATGACTTAAATAATAAAAAAAAAATTTGAACCTATGCATTTTAGGTGTTAAAGAGTTTAAATGCAAACAATTTCTATGTATTAAGTCCGCCCAATAAATACATTCCCACTGTTTTTGTGTTGATTAACAGCTTTAATACTCAATGTTTTATTCTTTATAATATCTATTTATTTATTTATTTACAAATTAAGATAAAAAACATATTTTTTTTATCTTAATTTATTTATAATTGTATGGGTTTTTTACGTTTAAAGGATAAACATACACCTAAGAGATTGTTTTTTAAGTGAAACATTTCTATTTTCAATCGTTTTCTATTAGAAACACAGGTGGATTAAAATAAAAGACTACAAACCTGAGAGATCTGAAAACAAAAAGAATTGTGTAATGAATTCAAACCAGTACCTTGTTCACAAAACTCTGTTTTCGGTTCATTTTAAGAAAAGGAACAGCTTTTCCAGCTAAGGCCAATTGTTGCCCTGCTGGATGTGTCACCATGATGATGAAGGAAGGAAGAGAATATTTAAGGAAGTAACAGCAGACAGGTTAAAATCAAATAACTCTGTTGATGTTTATCAAATGTCATGGTTTCATAGTTTAATAATTTAATACAATATCTACTGTATACAAGGAATATTTTCTTTCTTTTTTTTAAGACATATTATTGCAGTAAATTATAAAAAGCATTAAGATTGTCAGCTTGTTTAAAACACTGGAACTACACTGACTCATGTAATCTCCTCAGTCCATAGCACCAAATGCAATCAGATAATAACAAATAAAAATTAATGGAGACAATTATAAAATACTGTTATTTACATTTCAAATAAGCATTATTTATTAGTACATCAGAATGTTGATAAGTTACGTCGGTGATGCATTTAGGATGCAGGTTTCACTTCTTTTATAGCTGAGGATCAGATAGCATGGAAAACTGAAAACACACTGACAGCAGAAAACTGCAAACATTTTGGATTGCCTTAAAAAAAACCCGAAATATTTACCACAGCTTACTGCTATCTCCAAACATATCTGCTCCAAAAAGCTTCAATGTACATAAATATGAAGACACAGAGTCCTGTGGACTTCTTGTCATATGAGTTTGCATTGTTCTATAAATACCAAAGTCAACAGTGTCATAGTACGATAATATTGGTGAATATTACAATAGGATCATAATATGAGGTAAATCTATATTTTCCTTACCTCTCTCTGTCCTACCTGTCATTATGGTACTGTACCTCCAAATGTCTCAACACGTCATCTGTGCCAGGTAAAGAAATGCCCTGCAGAGAGACTCCATCCAGCAGTATATTTCATTGGCATGCAAAACTGAGATTCCTCACAACTGGAATGTAGGTTAAATTACTAACAAACCATATAAAATGATTTCTCTTTATTATCATACTTTGAAAGTAAATCATACTTATTATCACTGTTGCACATCTCTTATTCTATAATTTTGTATAAATGGAAAGAACATGCAAACTGCACTGGACTGAAGAAGAGAACAGTTGAGCAATCCTGCACTGTTTCATTTAAAGCAGCTTATGAGGCAGATTTAGTTATAATATGTTTAAAATAGCTAAAATAAGTTCTCATTATGATTTGCTGCGTATGATCTTCTATAGACTATCTTCGCTGCAGCGTTTTCTTCTGCTGCTTGTATAATTTTGCCTCTTAGACTGCCTGCCCCGGTCCGATTTGTCACTCTCAAACCTGCAATTGTATTCAAGGCCAAATATAGGGGTGGGAATGTTAGGGTGGGCAGTCTATGTGTCACACAACAAAGCTTCACATATGGGTGTTGCCCTCTGCCTTACATCCTCCCACCTAACCGCCCGGCATGGCCAAGTTGTTTGTATGGAAACGCATCTGTCTGTGTGTGACTGAGTGTATGTGCAGTTGAGTCTAAGCCCTCCCCACCCTCCTCAGTGCTAGTGAGGCAGACAGATTCCTCCTTCCACCCTTTTTTTCCTGCGTTATTTGTGGAGTTTCCCAAAGATTCGCCTCCCGTCACTCCTTCTGTAAGACGCTGTGACAGGGTAGCAGCACCGACCTGCAACATGTTTTCTCTATTCCTCTACTCCATTCAGAATATTCCCCCTCTGTCTCAGTTGTGCTTTCTCCGCTTCTTGAACCCAACCACAACTAGCTGACTTCAAGAAGTATGAATTAAAGGAGCAATTTTTTTCTGATTCTTTTCACTATTTTGGATCCATTCGAAACACCAGTGGGGGAAACACCATCTTTTTGATGGGCATGTGATTTGTACAAAGTTACAAGCTGTTGTGAGGCAAGAATTGCTAGTCCCCTATTATTACATGCTAGAGAAAAAGGGGAGTCTTTAATGTTGAGGCATGGAAAAGGAAGATGATTATGGTGTGTGTCCGAGGGCATCCCCATTATGCAGCCACAGAAACCCCTGCTGAGTCACATAGGTCAATATAGGATGTGAACGAAAAACACTTACCGAGACACACAGCAAGAGAGGGCTGGGCAGGACTTTCTCTGAGATTATTCGTCACATAAATACACTCAATAAAAATATATGTGAAACGTTTTTGGTTTTGCTCCTATTTTTTTATGAGATGAACTAAAAAATCTAAAACATTTTCCACATGCACAAGATCACAATTTCTCTCAAACTTAACTCCCCTCACAGGTGTGCCATATTGAAATGCTGATTAGACACCATGATTAGTGCACAGGTGTGTCTTAGACTGCCCACAATAAAAGGCAACTCTGAAAGGTGCAGTTTTGTTTTACTGGGGGGCTCAGAAAAACCAGGCAGTATCTGGTGTGACCACCATTTGCACCATGCAGTGCAACAAATCTCTTCACCATGGAAACTCATTCAATGAAGGACTTGAGCTCCTTGTATTCTCCATGTAATCTCGCTTAGAGTGAATTACTTTATGTTTCACTTGCTGTTATTCCCAATCACTTTTACTTTGTTATAATACTGCTAAAAGCTGAATGAGGAATTTCAAGTAATGAGGAAAGTGACCCATTCTTTATGGAAACAGTCTGTATGCCTATAGGCACCCCTGTGAAAATGGCTGGAACAGTTTTATAGATGATATTGGGGCTGTTTTTCTTGTGCATTTCTAATTTCAGTGCAACTAATTTATTTATGAATTTTCATTTTAATCTGGTATATTTTATAAAATACTTTGAAGGATGAATAAAATAGATGCAGCATTTCTTGCTTCGCCTCTAAATGTAAAAGCCTCAAAGAGCTGTTGTCTTTTATGTATAAAAACAGGCAGCCTGTGTGTCATTTTTAAACCTTTTACTACCACTTTAACTGTTGTTCAAGTATCAGACACAATACTTCACTCAGCATAATTATGAGGCTTCACATGAGGTATATTTTTTTTTTATCTCCATTTGCCTCAGAGCGCGATAACTCATTTTCTTTTGTGCTCTCGTCTTCCGACTCAACAGGTATCACCTTTCCAGTCCACACTCCTATTTCTGCACAATGAGACATCAGAGTAATCTGTTGAGCAGGGAGGCACATGGTCAGGTTCTCCTCCACCCAGTGATGATACTCTTCAAATATGCAGCATGCATGAAGGTGGCTACACCTGTGACTCACTTGCAAATGTCCTTACCCCTGAGACCCCCCCCCCACCAAAAAAAAAAAAAAAGAGTTCTGCACTGACATATTGTACATTTACAGATCTGTGACACTGATGAGGAACAAGGAGGGGGGCTCAGCCAAGGTTGAGGTGCAAGACGCCGCCCGCGTGCTTTAATTTTCACCTCCCCCACCATGATCCTCTGCCACTGGTGACAATGGTGGCCTCCTGCTGCATGTCTGTTTGCTGCTCTCCGGTCTGCCCCTGATGAATTCCGTCTCCTCAGCTCGTTCCCATCTCTGAGGTGTATTCTTTACTTTTCTTGGATTTATTGGGTTTCAAACAAAACGGCCGGTGTGTACACAAAACGAGACATGACAGGTTTTTATTCCAATGTCAGAGCGTGTAACAAATGAGCTGCAAACATTTAAAACACAAAGGAGGGATCTTCGTGTCCATCTCCACCGCCCAGTTCAACTCCTCCCAGCTCATCTGCAGGTATATCAATATTGCAAACATACATTTCTCTGCTCTTTTTTTTCTTTTTTAATGAAACCATCTAATCCCTATAATCTGCACATTTTCAGGCCTTTAGAGTGTTTATCATTGAAGGTATTCGCATTTATCTTTATGCAGGGCTGCACTCGAGTCCACTCTTTGTTATTGAAGTGTGTGTTTTTATGCATTTTACAAGGATTTTTAACACTGCATGTGTGTGTGTGATTCTGTGTGTGTGTGTCTCTCATCAGCTGATGAGATGTTTACTGGGCTCTGTCTTTAGCCTGGAGGGAGCCCAAGCACACTCCTGGTCCCAGCCACCACCTACTAGAGTAATTGGCCTTTTCACACTGCAAAAAAGCTTCATTATTGCACCCCTATTTGCATCGCAGAATGTAATATAGCACAAAGTTTATGCTGTGAATGCATAAACAGTTATGGTTCAATAGGCGTTTAATGCAGGCTTATGGTGTGGGCTGAACAATGAGCAGAGCTGCCACCAGATTATCCAGATTTAGTAACTTTTACATGTTTTATACCCTCTCATCATGGTTTTAATTTTTCCCAAATTAATATTTCAGAGAAACATCAACAATTACATTCTATCTGACAAAGGTGGATACGTCAGTGATTCTGTGGAATATCATTTAGGTATAAGTTGTTGTATCGGTTTCAATGCAGCCTCTGAAATCTTGATCACTTGTACAATGTATAGTAGAATATTTTCATGTTACTGTGATCTGGGTCACTTTAGGAAACTTCAATGAATTTCTGGATAAAAAAAATGACATTAAGGGTATTTTAAAAGCTGTCAAAATGGGCAAAAGTTTGCTAAATGGTGTGTCAGTGTGAATAACAAAAATTTTTGGGGTTGGGCATTTTATGATAAGTTAGACATATAAAGAGGTAGGAAAGGGTTTCCAGAATCAATATTCAGCTTAATTGTTAACACATAAAAAATATGGTACTAAAGTGAGTTGACAAACTGGTTTTAAAGAGTCCTTTTTTGTGCTAAGTAAGTAAATGAAATATCACATAATTTTTTTGAACATAAAATAACTCTTTATAACGGTTGTTTAACAATAAATATCTCTAGTGTTGTATGCATTTGTATTTAGCCTGCCTTTAAGGAAGATTTACAGAAAACGCACACGAGGAAGTGGTGGTCTAGTGGTTAGGGTATTGCAGTTGGATCCCAGAGGTTCTGAGTTCAAGCCCTGAGTTCAAGGTTTGACACTCTGGTTCTCTGAGCAAAGACCCTTAACTCCACACTACTCCCCGGGCGCTGCACAATGGCAGGCCGCATTGAGCTAATTTCATTGTTTTGTACTTTTGACAGTGAAATGACAATAAAGTTGAATTCCATTTTCTATCTATCTTTAAGGCATGTCTTTGCACACTGAGAAGAAATAAATAATCTGCCTAAAATTTCCCCATACTGTGGGCTGGAAATATAACTGGACTTTGACTGGGTCATTCTACGATTCAATCTGAACTTTTACAATTCAGCTCTGCTGACATGTTGTTAATCCTTTTTACAGAACATCTGCAGTTTACTCTGGAACGCTTGCGCTCAAAGGACCCATTGTTGTCTTATAACATTATTGCAATAGTTATGCAGTTTCTCTTTATCAATCTGCTCTTAGAGGATTGACCTCAAGTCCTCGGTGATGTTAAGTCTGAGAAGTTTTCTTGTAAGAAAATCTATAAGTGCTCTGATTTTGTAGCTACTTCATTTTCATCTTTTCCATCTCATGTTGAACAAGGAATAGGCTGAAGCCACTTGTGAGAGTTCTGCCCTTGTTGCCCTTGGATGATGTATTTTGAGTCTGTCAATGTCTGCATTTAAAAAAAAATGTCTGCACGTCAGCAGAAGAGTAAATACCATTGAAAACAACACAACACATAAAGATGGTATCAGAAAGGACTCATGGGGCTCAAACGTTATTCTCGTATGTCTGATGCCACTGAATGATGTTCAATTACAGTTTTGTGCAAATCCTCTTGATTGGTATCTTTTCTCAGCAGGTATTCAGCTCTCAGTGTGTGGAAATGTGTTTTCACCAACCTGCTGCTGATGTTGTGTAAGCTCTGCACTGGTGGCAACACACCTATTAGTTGCTTCTCAAGAGGGGATGAGCTTTAAAATCCTAAAGCTTCCCTTAATCTAGATTAGAATGTCTAAGATCCATTGCATCGTTTCAGTACTTTTATTACATGATGGGCCACGCTGAATCAAAGTGACAATGTCCGAAATATTCAACACCAATCACATCAGTCACATATTCAACACAAAAACATTTTCTTAACAAAGATTCAATCTTTTGTAAAAATCTGATTATCAGGAGAAAGGAGAGATTTAAGCTGGACTAAGATAAAATTTCACTTGAGCTTTTATTACAGTTATGCTTAAATTAATTAAAAGGCTCATATTTGCCAGTAAAAGTATACCTAGTAAATGCATTTATATTAAATGAATATGAATGTGAGTTGCAATCATATAAGTTAAAGAATTATAGATTTTTTAAATATAGCTGGGTTGCTAAAATAAACTTTAGGCAGTGACAGGCAATAATCTTGGATCTTAATCACCAGCTTTATCATGAGATAATGTTATATCAATTGGTTTGGATGGTAATACAGTGTTTCTATGATACAATAAACTCTCATTTTGATTTGTTAAGGCTACAAGTCTGTGTTGGATATCTAACTCACTTACATCTATCTTACAACATGGGTTTTCAAATTACAAGTAGTATTTCTTCAAGATTACCTGTTCACATTCTGACATGGTTGATCTGGAGTACACAAATGCTAAAGATTCTAAAAAAGTAAAAAAAAAAAAAAAACAATCCACTGGACTTTTTTCTCCAAGTTTGAAGATTCCCATCCAGGAAGATTTTTCAATTAAAAATCAATTCAATTCAAATGTTTATGAATTGAAAAAGCTTCATGGATGGGAAGCAAAAAAGTACAAAGTCCAGTAGATTTCTTTTCTTTTTTTTTTCTTTTTTTTTTTTTTACTTTTTTAGAACAACTATGACTTGTATGGCTGAGAATCTTCACCGGAAATTGTTAAGGATTATGATGTGAATTTATATTTTTGTGTTGCTTCAAAGTAGTTTGAAGTATTTCATATAAATTTATTTGATATATTGATATGGATCGTTGCATTTTTACACACCTACTGTAAGGGGCCAAGACAATCACCAGGACCTTCATTAAAAAGCTGGGGGCTAAGACTGCTTCAGACTTCACAGTTGTTGTTGATAAGTAATGTTATTTTTAATACTGGGTTAAAATGAAGACATTTTTATTTTGCAAAACACTCTTATTTTAGTGTTGTTTTATGTTTAGTTGTT
This sequence comes from Cyprinodon tularosa, assembly GCF_016077235.1. NCBI lineage: Eukaryota > Metazoa > Chordata > Actinopteri > Cyprinodontiformes > Cyprinodontidae > Cyprinodon > Cyprinodon tularosa. Next base: position 1,088,158 of record NW_024039062.1, on the reverse strand, counting down.
TTTTTACTCCTTTATCCACAGGTTGCTCTTTTTTAATGCTATAGTTCCTCTGAGGTTCCAGTGAAAAGTCTATAAGGAAAATCAACAAAGAATGCAACCATTTAAAGGAAATTAATAACTAAGAAAATGACAAAACATCATAAGTTAATTACATAATCATTTACATACTATACAAAAGACTACAAACTACAAATTAAGAATTTGTAAATATAGTGGTATTCTTTCGGAGGCTTATGTGCTTCAAAAAGTAGACAGTTTAATTTTTGCTAAAAGAAAGGGAGGCTGACATATTTAAATACTATCAACAGATCATTAATTACACTTTTTTCAGGCCATCACTTCCTGGTTTGCTTCCCACGTTACTTCTAATGTCCTCCTCCCCTGCACTGACATCAAAACTTTCCACAGCAGGAGATCAGTTGATCTCAGAGGTGATGTCATTTGGCTTAAACTGTGTGACACATTACACGCACTTCATATTCTGCACCAAGCAGGATTTTATTTTAGCTTATTAAATAGTTAAATCCTTGTTCAACAACAAAAAAAAATCTAAAAATGGTACTGAGATTAGACAGATTTTCAGCAAGTGTCACTAATGAAGCCTGATTAAATTCACTGCACCTCTGTCTCTCCTCTTCCTGTTGGCTCTCAGCGAACCCCAATTGTAACGCCTGAGCCATACCATTAACAGCCCACAACCTAGCCTCCTATAAAACAATGGCAGGGACAGCGGTAAGGGCATATGTGAGCGCTAATAGGCAGAGGATGTGAGGGTGAGTGGCCGATGCTATTTCAGTCTGAGTCCGGCTAACAGGCTGGACAGTAAGACAGCTGGAAACAGTAATGGACACGGTCTCCTGGGGTCCGAGGGTGAGGTCAGAGCTCCAAGGCCGAGCCTCTGTTTCTCAGGCGGGCAGGAAAGGCATTGGAAAGGGTGGGTGGGTAGACGGATGGGTAGAGGGATGAGGACATGGAAACAAAAAAAAGTGAAACCGATGAGAGCGTGTGAGAGTTTTGGCTGCAGCATGAAGATACAAATCCTCATTCTGGAGGAGAAAAAAAGGGGAATAATCCATGAGACAGGCAGTCATTCTGAATGAACATTAGTAGGTTACCTATAGTAAAATCTATATCTGCTACAACAGCTTTTTTTGCATGTAGTTCAATTCATACATTTGTAGAAACATAACAATTGAAGCATCTAATCTACTATATACTAAGAAATTAATATACTGCAACATTTATTTTAGATTAATGAAACAAAATTAATAATACCTAAAAATAAATATGTAAACCAAAATAAAGGTACTCTGTGGTTTAAATTTGATTTTTACACCTATAGAGAACAATAGAAGACGACACACATCCTCAGAGACCCAAAATGCACATCAAGCATATTTTTTCTTTAATCTAAACAGGTCATCATATGCACATAGTTCTCATCTTCCCATCAATGTGTGACTGAAACACAAAAAAACATGTGAAGGCCAGCCTCGGCACGGTGTGATATGGTCTACCCACAATACTGACCCAGAAATTTCCCCCTTTTCACTTCCATTTGCAGAAATGCAAAAGATAGCGAAAGGGGCTCTGACTGTTCTCAGAAAAAGGAAAAAAAACAAAAAAAGAAACAGGTTGTGTATTGTGTGTGACTTCTTGTTAATTTTCAATGAGAGACTGAAAATATTATGTTTGTCAGCCATTGTTACTGTTCATACTCTGGTTTTATGTTATTTTAATTTCTTTTAGGTGACATAATTATCATATCAGAGCTAAAAAAAAAATGAGTTAGTGGAAATAAAATCTTAGGAAGATATCATTCGCTTGATGCTCCACATTTCTAGAGGTAAAATTATATCAGCTATTTTCAGTTTTGAATCATTATATGAGTAAAAATGGCTTTTATTTAATTACATTCTATAACAGGATCTCTTCAAGCTAGAGGGAGAAGGTAATTTTCAAAACCTGATTTATGTATTTTTTAAACAACATAAATAAAACAATAAATTAAATAAAGGTTACAAAAACCAAGGAGGTTTACCATATAATGTAAAATATGTGTAAGTGTGTATTCATGTGTGCAAGAAAAAATGTTTCAATGCGTGTGTGATTTTTTTGGTGTTATAATGGGATAGTGAAAGTCCCAGGAAGGATCCTGGTGGTCCCACCGAGGCCTTTTGTGCCGTCGGCCACAGACTGATGCCCAAGGAAGTAAGCTGATTAGGGTTTTTTTCTCCCCTTACTAAATAATACAGCACAGATAAACAGGGGACAGCACTCAGGAGCTGTGTGTGCCTGCAAAGTGTGAAAGCAAACTGGGAAGATGATTTTAAGTACAAATAGGTTTTAAGTTCTAAAAATATTACACTAACTTTGTTTAACGTCATTGGAAACCTCATGACAAGAAAAACAAGGTCAGATCTTTAAGGCCCTGAAGCACAAGGTGTTTTATAGTCTTATTCGGGTTAGGAATTAGGATCAGTCACCAAAAAGAAAAGAAAAATGTAAGAGTGGAAGCACAGATTTCTAAAAATAATTATGGTTTTATGTCTTTATGTATCTATGAAATTATAAATAAACTAAGAGTCATACTTACAAAATCTATCAAAATTATAAAAACAATTATTTTTAGCAATTTTTTTTTCTTTAATTTATTCTTTTTTTGCATTTTGACCATTATATGATTTTAAATTTTTTTTTAACAAAAATACTTAAACATAAGAAAAATGAAACAATTGACAATGGTTAGGTATAGAAATACAGCAATAAACTAGTGATCATAGATATATTTTATATAACCTGATCAACCATTAATAGGCTAATGAAATCTCAATAATTGCTTTTGCTTTAATTAGTGAATCCATCGTACATATAGTAGGTACTACTAGGTTACCCTGACAGCTCCACTTTTCACTCTGACTGCTAATATTGAGGAAGGTTAGGTTTTTTTACTTTGAGGTATCTTGACCTACCTATAACCATCCTATCCCAGTTGGGGTCACGAAGGGTGCTGGTGCCTCCCTCCAGCTGTCTACAGGCAAAAGGCAAGGTACATCCTGGACAGCTCACCAGTCCATCGCAGGATAACTCAGAGATAAACAACACATTCACGTAAAAACACTCACACCTAAGGAGAACTCAGAGAGGCCAATTAACCTAGCAGTCATACTTTTGGACTGTGGGAGGAAGCCGGAGTACCCAGAGAGAACCCATGCATGCTCAAGGAGAACATGCAAACTCCATGCAGAAAGACCACAGGCCCGGAATCGAACTGAGCAGCCCCTACTGAGATTCCATTTTATGTTGTGCTTGAGGGCTGTCTATTTTTCATTCAGGCTGTGGGAGAGCAAGAGAGATTTATACTTTAAAGAGATAACAAGAAGAGTGTATGGAAAAGCTGCTCTAAATCATACCTTGTAAACTTAAAACTCTGTTCTATTATGGAATATATAGGATATGAATATGTTTGGCTTGCAGGAAATTTCAGACCTTAAATAGGTAATAAAGTTCATACAAACAGAAAATCTGCTGTTTTAACAATGCTAACAACTCTAGCAAGATGCTAATCATTTTTTTTCAGGACAGTAAATGACTTTATTAGCAACTCCTCTCTCACACTGAGGCCTGATGTTTCCCCTGCTCCTGATTTAAAATATAAATGTTTATTGTAGGAGGGCTAGAAAAAAGATTTACCATTCTGTTTCTATATATGATCATGTCTCAGTAAAGCAAAATGCTTACTATTGTCAGTCAGTTGTATGACTGACTAAACCCAGTGTCTGCAGACCAAAGCTTAGCAAGAACCAGTGATAAGAACTTGGCCACAAAAATCTAACCCATGCATCTTCATTTACCTGTTTGCATTTGGTTTGCTTTCAGTCATGGAACGAAACTAGATTAGGACAAAACCCATCGCACAGACTCCTTACGGGGTGTGCCAATTTGAGATTTGTAGATTCTTCAAGTATTTGGTTAAAAAACCTTTTTATGGTGTTGAAAAAATATCCTGCTTTTCACTGGAAGATTAATGAACGTTTTGTTATATTTTTTTAAGTATTGCTACTTCATCCCTCTACTTGTACACTTTAAAAGAACTGTACCAATTTTAATATTAAAGCAAAGTTAAGAATAATGTGAACATTTTGTGATGTGAGAGGGAGTTCTAAGTAAAAATAGCAGCTTTAAATTGCAACTTTTTTCCCAAGTTAATTTTTGTTGCATTTAGACGGTATAAACTGAGTCTACGTGGATTTATTTTAATGAAACTGTTCATCAGTTCTGCAATATTTGTCTCAAAATCTGCTTAGTGGTTGAACATGGCTATTGCAGTTGAATTGTCCTATTGGTTCCAACAGCATGTATACACCTATGTCACTCAGACCTTTGTTACCATAGCTCTTCTAACACCACCATAGTGAATCACGTGCCACCTCAACAGCACTGGCTTCAGACATGGATAAATCAGTACCTTTAACAAATTGTTTAAACTGATAAGGTCCATTGGGATCAGCAAAATCTCCCCTAACCTCCGATGTCTCTCCACCTCAAAGGTGGCATAATTAGCTGATTCCCTCTGCTCACTCTTCATGCTTCAATACGGCTATTCCAGGCCAGGCTAAACTAGCTGCCACTTTCTGTCGCACTTTCTATACTAGCAGTAGGGGGGGTTTCTACTTATTGTTAAAGTGACCAGATTTACGCAGTTTATTGGGACAGTCCCCGTCCCCGTCCCCTGTCTTGGAAATGTCCTTGATCCTACCCTCTGATGAATAAGAAAAATAAGTTTTGTGTAGACCTTCACAATTTTAAAAAGATTTTACAAACATTTACAAACATTTACTGTTTACAATAACCCTATTTTTGTTTACTAAAGAAGATACCGGTAAGTGCAAATAATACATGTTTTTATTGGGAAGCAGAAAAACCAAAGGTAGAACAGGCGTAGCTGCAGTATGAGTGAAAGATAGACAGGGAGATAGCAGGGTGTTTAAAAAAAAATTAAATGCATTTTAAAACTTTGCCTACAGAATCAACATTTGTTCATCTAAGATATGTTTTAGAAGTGACTGAACTCATTTTTCTAATTTATTTATTGATTTGGAAACATGGTCACTGAAAGAAAAACCGTAAATGGCCAAGAGCCCGTAAACTTGTAAACATGTGAAGGAAGAAATTATCACCTGGTTAAAAGTGCATTTAATCTACTAAATAAGCTTGTATCTCCAAAATAAAAAATCCTTCCATCCGCCTACTTATCCATCAGGGTCATGGCGGGAATGAAGCCTGTTATCAGTATTTTCTGGGTGAAAGGCAGGGTACACCCTGGGTAGGGGATCGATCTATCTCAGGTCTACTAAAGTAAGTTACCCCAACTTTTTTTTTTGTCTGTACACAGTTTTGTGTGGTTTCAATGATTTACGCCAAATCGGGACCTTCAGAGCCAAAACATTATGCTTCTATGGCTTCTATATTATGTTCTGAGGGGGCGGGGCTTAGAGAATGTCAACAGATGACAATTGATTTTTGATTTTGGGGACAAAGTTCTTTTTAGAAGTTAAATTTTTTTTGGCGAGGCATCACAGTTTGAGGCCTGGCTCTGCCCCTATAACATTAAGGAAAACTCACAAAAATAATAACTTAAGCTCCTCCTATATTTTTCTACTGTGGGAGGAAGACGGAGTACCTGGAGAGAACCCATGCATGCATGGGGAGAACATGCAAACTCCAGACAGTTTATTTGCTTAATAAAGCACCCTGGATGCATTAGTTAAATAAACTAAGCAAGAAATAAAAAAAGAACAATATTTATGATAAGATTATACTAGCATGAATTGTTCTCTAACCAACTTTTAAAGGCTGAAATGAAAAGTTTATGAGTTAACTGGAAAGTTGAATTATAGTTAAAGCCTGTATTCTAATGTTATTTGATTTAGTTATTTGTATGTCTTTGTTTTAAACTAGTGAAGAGGAAGAGGGAGAAAATTATGTAGACCGATGAAGGATAAAGCAAAAAAGCATAAAGGAGCAAAAGAGTTTTGAAGTGGAAAAAAGAAGGCAGTGGTCATCAAAGGTAAAATAACTTTGTTGAGGTTATAAAAAAAATGAAATACATTTTGCTCACAAAATCTGAAAAAATAGTTATGTTCTACAGAAAATATTGGTGGTTTGTAGCAGAAGGAAAAAAAGTATCTTTATTATTATTTATTTATTGTTTTATTTACTCGGTTCTCTTTTATCTCTAGTATTTCTAAACCCCCTTGAACAATCTGCACATCTTTTCTGTAAACATCCTTATTCTCAGAATGAACGTTTAAAATATAATGACACCAATGATAACACAGTACATGCTTAAAATGGAAATGACACTCTTTCAAACCCTCAGTCTGATTTGATCAAAAATTAAAGAATAGACATACGTCTTAGTCGTTTTTACTCATGCATTTACAGCATAGCTGACTATCATGAAGATTTTATCAGATTTGTCCGAAACCACAGTGAGAAGTACACCTAAGGCTCAACTCTGCTTTTTTCAGTTTGTTTATCAAGATTTGGACCCATGATATGAACGACTTATAACCTTGGTTCCTGCAGGGGAAGTAATGATTTTACTCTGACAGTGGTTCTACAGAGTGGGAAGATATTCAATCAATGCTCAGTATGGACTTTTTTCAATAAGGAACATAGTTTTTTGCTGTTGAGCTTATAGCTGCTTTTATTGCAGCTAGTACTTTGCCTTAAAGAAACGTGGCACACAATTTCACATAGCTGTCCCGATTATTAATATAAATCCTCAACATACCAATAATCGGAGATGGGTTCAGGACCCTAAAACTAAAGTAAAGAAAGAGTAGCAGTACATTAGAATATTTTTACTTAATGAAAAGTAGCAATCTAATAAATTACTGCATGTAAGAGTAAAAAAGTATTTGATAAAAATGGTATTAAAGTATAGAGTAACTGATAATGACATATTATTTACTGTTTAATGGTGTTATAATAGGAAAACAATAAAGGTTTGTGCAAACTTTATTTAAAATTATCATTCACATGAATAACATGATTGCAAAAAATAACAAATTTAGGCAGCATTTGTTTTCAGCATAAATCCTTTTACTCAAGTAAAAGTATTAATACTTTATATTAATATTACTCATGTAAAAGTATATTGATGTAAAAGTACTATTAAACTTTTTTTTTCTTCCTAAAATTGAATGAATAAACGTAACTTCCTCTGGCAATAAGATGTATTCTTCAGCTTGTAGATGAGATACCTATAGTTTGAAAAAATGATATAACTATATTTCTAGATAATAAATTGTATGTTTTGAAATTGATGTTAATATGATAATGAGTGAAAACATTTCCAAAAATGTTTTAATGTTACAACTGTACACACTGGCAGATAGTTTCAAAGCCCCCTTTACTACTATACCCCTAAATAAAATCAAAGACTTCTGAAATGACAGGACTACAAACCTTTCTAAACTGACAGGTTTGTCAAAGGAGATCATAAACAAGAAGTCCAAGACAACTTTGGAGGAGACACAGAAATACAAAGCTTAGGTGAGAGAATCTATCAACAAAACGGCTGTACATTAAAAATAAGAGCTGCAGCTTCTGAGTTCTATATAGTTAGTCTTAGTTTTATATAAACGACCATGTTGAATGTACAGAAAGCTGTTAAAACATTGGAGTGAAACACTAGAATAAAATATCGGTAGCCTATACATATGTATCTCCATTATGGCATATTAGAAGCTAGTGATTACAGATAATATCTCGATGTATCTCAGGGACCTTAAAGGAAAGTGAGCCTATTGGAGATTGGATACCTACAGGAGTGGGGTATCAGTAGGAGGATGAGACTGTCCACTAAAACTTTGAAATCAATTCTTAAATGAGCCGGGACCATGCAGGCAAAGAACTGGAGAAGCATGCTTACACTTTTCAGTTTGTCTCAGAAGACCAGTTAACTGGAGAGTTACAACACAATTAACTTCTATTTTTTAATATAGCTCCAGTTCAAACACTTGAGACCGGTTGAGAGTTTTCTGTCTAAGGAAAACCAGCTGATTGCATCCAGTCATTGACAAGCAGGTTGTGCTCTTCTAGGATGAGCATGTGGTGACAGTAGGTAGTTGCTTTCATTGTAACCCTAACATTTACTCTGAGCATGCATAGCAAAGCAGTGGGGAGGAAAAACTTTCTTTTAACAGGAAAAAACGTGCAGCAGAAACAAGCTCAGTGTGAGCGGCCTTCTGTTGAGGCCAACAGGGAGTATGAGAATACAGAAGCAGAAATACAAATGGAACAACGAAGCACAGATCCCTAAATACTTTTAATGTTAGAGAAGGTAAGCATGAAGTGGCTTTATAGATGTTTCTTTCTATGAGATAGCTCATTAGATGAGCTATGAGTCAGTTTTCATGTCAAAAGGGATCAAAGAGCACACAGAAAGCATGGACCATCCCTTTAAAATTGTTAGAAGATATATTTTTGATTACTGTATCAAAAAACGTATCTATTTTTAAAAGTTATAACCTCAAATAAAATATAATCCCTACATTTTCAATGTCGACTTATAAAAAGATGGGGATCTGCACAAGTGAAGTGAGCTGAATAAGAAGCAGAATTTCTGAGTCTACACAATACTCCTCTCAGGTAGATTAGACCTGAATCACTTAAATTCAGAGCTTTCCATGCCACAGAGTTAAGTTTTGGAGATTATGAAGCTGTGGTTGGCAGTGTCAAGCTTTAACAGCAAAAGAATGTCAGAGTCTCCTGAAAAAGTGACTCTTAACAAAGAACATATTTAAAAAGGACTGCAAAAATACTCACTTTTTAAAATAAAGAGAAGTTTGTAAGTGAACCAAGAATTTAAAGGGATAGGTGAGTCCTGGATAGTTTTTTTAAGCAAAGGTTACACAATGAATGTTGGCAACAGCTTTTACTGAGATTAAACTGGTGTTTAAGATTATCAAAAATGTCAGACCCAACAGCTTTAAAAATTTGCCTTAAAAACATTACATTAGAACAACATCAGTTTGGCCAGATGATGAATTTATGCAGTTATTTTTTGGACCTCAATAAGACAGACTTTCTCAAATTGATTAAATAAAGCACCTGCTATAATCACAGCTTTGGCCTAACATATAATAACTTTATTTACTACACATTCATTGACTGTATCTCTTCCGTAGTCCTCTACTGCTCCCATCCTTGTTCATGGCCTCATCACTTCTCAGATCGATTGGTGTAAATCTCTTCTGTTTACATAATTCTCTTCAGCTCATAATTTGTTCTCCTTTAACAGAATACCTTAATGAAGTTCATCAACATCTCCATTAGCTGCCAATATTACCTTAACTTGTTTCTCCTTATCTGTGTGACCAGTTTCACATTGTCTTCACATCAAGCTTCCAGCTCTGTCAGTTGTTTGTCCTCCACTTGTCTTATTATTTCTTTACCACCATCAGGAGCAGACCTTTAAGTCACTCCTCCTCGGCTCTCGAACTCATTTCCTTAAGACATAAGGAGCATAGATTTTCTTCCCTTCTGCAAATCACAGCTCAAAGACCACTGTTTAACTGGCTTATTCACTTTTAATTGATATTTCTTGATTTTGACAGGCTATTTAATGTTTAAATTGATATTTTTAGTGTTCTATTATCTCTCTAAGGTGACTTTAGAAAGGCACCCTCTAACAAAATGTATTCTTGAGGAATAAGAAGAAAACCAATGTTTAAAGGAAAAGTCCAGTCTGGAAGGAATGATCAATGGATAATTATCTGTACCTAAAACTGATATGTTTGTGGTGATTTAATGTATTTAGCATTAATTGGTAAAAAAATTAAAACAATAATTTTCTGCACGATCACTGAGTCCGGGACCGGCCATTTTTGCCCAAATATAGTAACACCTCACTCCTGACATCTTCCGGCAATGACGTCATGGTGGGGTCAGCAGAGCGCCATTCTCCCCGCTTTACAAGCAACAATGGGAACTACTAGACACATCTGCTATCAACAACAATTATTTAAGATGTAAACAGGACTTCACCCTTGAAATTCGAGACAGCTATAGTTAAACCCACGTGCAGTTGGATGTTGTAATGCATAGGGTAAAAGTGAAAAAAAAAAACATTTCACCTTTCCGATTCATCATCCTCCATGGATGAGTTTGTCGTTGGATTGCCAACTAGAAGAGGGAGGATTTGCCATCGAACTTCTGGCCAGGTCAAAAACACGTAATATGTAGCCAACAGTGTTGGGCACGTTACTTTGAAAAAGTAATTAGTTATAGTTACTAGTTACTTCTCCCAAAAAGTAACTGAGTTACTAACTGAGTTACTCCACAATAAAAGTAACTAGTTACTAGTAAAAGTAACTATTGCGTTACTTTTGAGTTTCTCGCCCCCGTAAACCTCACCACCCAGCCCCCACCTTCTCGCCGTGTGTTTCCAAAGCCAGCTGAATAGAGCGGACGACAAAGACAAGAACCTGCAGAGAGTTTAGCATTTATTGCAACTCAACGTAAATGACATCAGGGGGGAACGCCATGTGAAGTTTTATAACAGGACATTCAGATCCGGTGAGTATATGAAATTAATAACTGGGGATGTCTAATTCTGCAATCCTGTGTGTTTGGGTTGTTATAGATACTGCAACATCTATCTATCTATCTATCTATCTATCTATCTATCTATCTATCTATCTATCTATCTATCTATCTATCTATCTATCTATCTATCTATCTATCTATCTATCTATCTATCTATCTATCTAGATGTATACTCTGTGTGTGACATAAAATATGGATCTCCACCCCTGCCACAAAGGCCATCAAATAATGTTTAAAATAAAAAAAACAGTAGGTTGAGAAGGCAGAGTATCCATCCATCCATCCATCCATCCATTCATCCATCCATCCAACCATCCATCCAGATTTCTCCCTTTCTCCATATAGGCTATCATTTCTGGCTGTTGTCAGATTCATTTGATCGTTCACGCTCTCCATAGTTCTCCTGTAGCGCGAGCACAGGGCGACTGTTGCGCGCCTTTAGCGAGCATGCTCGTTTCCTGTCGCTTGCGCGGTGACTCTTGCCGCCTGCGCTGTGTGGAGATGCAGAGGAAACCGTTATGTGATGGGGAAACGCAGCTCTACGTAACACCGGTATTTCCATGTGGAAAACGCTGTTTTGCTGCTGGAGTCATCCTCACTCTCCATCTCTCTGTGTGTGCTGTACGTTAACACCCGCCAGCAGAAACACCCACCTATTCAACTGACAGACGGAATCTCACTATTCATCAGCCATTCTCATCCTCCCCTCTCAGGACAAGGCGCGCACCTCTGGATGACCTAAAATAAATCTTTAATATCTCTTAAACAAAAGTAGCACAAACAATATTTTTTTCTGCACAAATCTGCACTAACGTTGCACTAACCATTCAGTCTATTTGCAGAGTTTTTTGACGTGGGTGGGGTGTCAGCTTCACGCAGCTGCGCACGAGTCCTATCATGAAAAAAGGTTCATTGTGCGACCTGAGTAACGCGCAGTAACGGGGTGCCTGCAATGGTAACTGCGTTATAGTTACAGTCAAAGTAATTAGTTAGATTACTCGTTACTAAAACAAGGTAACGGCGTTAGTAACGCCGTTACTTTCAACGCCGTTAGTCCCATCACTGGTAGCCAACATTTCGAATAAGAATGTTTTCAAGATAACTTGGATAATAGGGCATTGTGAAAAACACCAGATACAGCATTGGGACTTGCTCAACAGCCGATACCGCACCGTGATGTCACAAACCGGTAGGTGGCAATAGTGTTTTTTGACAAGCATGGATGTCTCTTTCAAATTAAAATGACTCTTAGTTAAAGCATTTATCATTTATTGAACAGTATGTAATAATTTGAATTCTGAAGTTTGAATTCTGAATATGACCGGACTTCTTTAAATAAAACGATAACAATTTCTCTTTGTAGGGAACATGAACATGTAAAACATGTAAAAAAAAAAGGGCACTATGTTCAGATGAGGCAGAGATGGTGGCAGCATTACGATGTTTGGAAGCTCTTCTTCAGTTGGAGCAGTTAAAATCACAGTTGAAAGGTCCAGTCCTAAATTTATCTATGTTAAAGGTATAGATCTTTCACTTCTGGGTGGATCATCTAAATAAGTGGTCCTCCTAATTATCAATCATTCTGTTTTGATATGTTTATGTAAGGCCATCCTACGTGCTCGTCCCATTAGCTATCTTTTTCTGCGAATGCGCACTTTCAGGCGTGTATCTGTGGTGAGCTACAGTCTCACTGCGTTTCTTTGAAAATGGCAGTAAGAGAAAAAATGTCTACGAAGTGGATGAGAAGAAAAGAAAGGCCTCAGAAGAGGCGGATATATCCTAAAATGCTTTGCATGGAGAGCTCTCCTCGCAAAGCATTATGGGATTTGCTGTCACAGAGGCCCGCTGTCGCCATACAGTAGGCTGTCACTACCCAACAGCAGCGACTAATAAGAAAGATGGCGCAGGCACTGCGCAATGGAAGAGGAGTTACGTGACCAATGGGTAGCAAAAAGCAGTGATCATCTGTCTGAATGGTAAATTCACTGAGTTCACTATAAAGCCCACTATATAGTCCCTGCTCTATATAGTGATTGAGAAATTTAGGGGTTAGGGCGGACGTTCGGGCACAGTAAGCTTGTATGAGCTATGAGAACAGCAACTTTTAAAGAGAGTGCAAGAAGAGAAATGGGTGTGTGCATGCTCTCGCACACGTTTAATAGGCGTTCCCTCTCGGGAGCGGGTACAGGGTACAGGGTTGTGCATGCACATTTTTTTTTAAAGAGGAGACGGAGGAGTCTTTTAAAAAAATCACAAAAGTCCTCCACTATACCTTTAAACCTTAAAAATGGAAGATGCACATGGATACTTGCCTCCCAATTAAACTGAGATAGAACTGTTTTGCAGAGAAAATGGTAAAAAGGTTCAATCTCTTATGTGTAAAAATGGGATAAGTAGATTTAAATGCAGCTGAACACAGAATAACTTTTCAGTTTTTCCTTTAAAACACAAAAACTAGAAAATCCCATAATATGATGTTCAAGATGTTTAGAAGTTGTGGATACTTTTCAAGGCTCTCTAGGTGTGACCGATATTGCATCTCTAATATTTCCTCTTGAACAAATATTCAGTTTGCTGAGAATATGTTGCTTTACTTTGGCTTGGGGAAAGTTTTAGTGTTTTCCCAGTGTGTTCCCATTCTCCAGATAGATTGAAAGGTCAGGTCTTACTAACAAATCAACACCAGTGAGGCTCCTTGAACACTGTTGCTTTGGCTGAAGGATTAGCTCACTAAACATTGAGCCACCCCGCTGGGTGTGAGTTTTGTGATTAGCAAGAGTGAACCACCACCACCATCTGTCCAACTGCTGAGCTACCTGACTGTCTGAGCGGATGTCCACGGCCATCCCAACACTTTTGATGGCTAAATGTTGTAGGGATGCAGTCTAGAAAACTATGGGATTTGATTCATGTATAATGTAAAATTGGGACTAGAGTATAGAAAATGTATCAATTTATTTATACATCTATCTGTCAGGCCATCTGATCAATGGATAGATTTCTTCTTTGCTTCTCATTGCTAATGAAGGAACATCACTTATGCCGCTTTAACCCCAGTATTTTAATCTAACATTTGAAATGCACATCAAACACAGCTACATTAAAGGACACGCTGACAGTACTGATCCTTGGTTCATGACAAGAGGTGTTCTGATTGTCCAATAGACACAACAAGCGCCAGTAGGTAGAAGAAAGAACGCATTGCCTTGCTTAAATGCAGAAATGTGCTTCCATACAGTGTCAGTCATCTTAATCACAAGGTTAAATATAATAAATTCTAACAAGCCATACGCTTACATCTTTTTCCTTATAAAAAACACCAAGTAAAGCTGATAACAAGCCCAGAAGGTGTGTAAACTGTTGAGTGCTCAAGAAACACAACAGCCATCTGCGATGCAGTTTCCTCTCCACCTCCCCCAGTTCGCAGACGTCTTGCAACACAACTGTAAAACAGTTGGTTTTCCTTCTGTACATGTGAAAATGAGGCCGATCGATCGAGCTGTAACTGAGCGCAGGGAGATGTTGACGGTGTGCGGCTGAGCCGTAAGCGAGCTGCTGGTAGGTCGTCGGGTCACACACCCACCCACTCCTTATTTCCCATACAGGCACTGCTGACATGGCAGAGCTCAGACGTGTGCTGTGTGGTGCATTTTTAAAGGGGATCTTTGGGGTTAACCCACATCTTCATTATCAGCAGCTTTTTACTGCAACATAAATACATTTATATGATACACAGCACCGGGTGAAAAATTAATAAAATGCAGGTTTTTGCAATTATCAAGCAAAGGATGATGTTCAGAGCAAAGCTAATCTGGCTGTGAGTGAGTTTGTGGGCATAGAAAATGGGTTACACTGCAGTATTCTGCCATGGTTCTTTTGTTTGTCTGTTTTAGTTACCATAAGACCTGTGGTGTGTGGAACAACAACCCAGTTTTGCAAATACAGTTTTTGCCGTATAATGCCATAAAAATACTGTCAATTAATCATAAGAGCAATGATGACTTTTTAAAATAAAATTCATGTTCTTGTTCAGCATGTGAAAACTGCCGATAGATGCATGAAAGTCTTGATAATATCCAGAATCTGGGATTTTACTAGTCATTTATAACTATTAGTTCTGTTTTCTATCCAATCCCATCCAGTCCAAATTTATTTGTTAACCACTTGTAAAACAACCATAGCTGACCAAAGTGCTTTAGAGAAAAATAAATAAAACATTACAGATTAAAGACGAAACATATCAAACATGGGTAAAAGTAAGATTCACACAATCAAAGCAATAAAATGGGGTAAAAGATAAAATGAATAAAGGGTAAACTAAAAAGAGTTGTCAAACGCCAAAGTGAAAAGATGGGTTTTGACGAGATTTAAAAGCAGTCATAGAAGAGGCCTGTCTGATTTCTAAAATAAATGCATGTCATTGATAAGATTAGATCAAAGCTCTAACAAAATAAACATGTACCTTGATTTAGACAATTCTAAACAGCAGAACTTATATAGAACACTTTCCAAAACAAAGCAGTTCTTTTTTTAAAACTGGGATAAAGGAAAATATGTTTTAGAACTTAAATCCTCAGCAACCCAACCAAAGAAAGATAACCTTTCCATTAACAATAAAATGCACAAAGTTTTTTGTAACTATGTGCTTTTAGACACAGCAACTTAACCAATTTACCTTTTTTTAAACCATGGTTCAAGATGATGTTTGTTCATCATTTGCAGTGATAATAAACAAACACTTATGAGGTAAGACATTGATGTTTGGAAAGCAGGCCTGTCTCCCATTCATCAGTCTGATTCAAACCATAGTTACTCTGTGGGTTTATGAGATCTGCTCATGCTGATCCAGTTCTTCCACACCAAACTTATTTGTGTTTTTATGGATCTGGTTGATACACTGGTGCTTTGTCATTCTTCAACAGGAAGAAACTGTCCCCAAAGTGTTCCCACAGAGTTGGACAACTGCCACTCCCCTACCGACTGCCAAACACATACTCATCCTTTGGATTTCACTGCAAAATTTTAGGTAAAATATAAGTAAACATTTCTTGTAATACATGTATTTGACCTTCATTTGACTGGGTAGGTAAAATGCTGTGCCAATGCATAATTATATGCAATGCACTTGAAATAAGACAATTGATTTTTATTCTTTTTTTTTTATGCAAACTTTTCTGACTTTTCTGTTTCATTGAACTTTGTAAAGAAAATCTCGGCTACTGAGGCTCATTCCAGGAAACTAATTTTTCTTGAGCAAATCTAAAGCCGGGATGAAGCATTGACATTGCAAAAAAAAAAAAAAAAAAAAGAGGCAATCTCATGACAAATGATTTTTGATTGTTCTAAGCCTTCCTGTCTTTCTCAAGTTCCCTTCAACTGTCTGGATATTTACTGACATGATTTAGATCTGGTTTTTAGTTTTGGGTCTATAATAGTATGGATATCACAACATAGAAAGAAAAGTCCTGTTGAGGATACTAATCAAAAGCTTTGATTTTAGTACGGTACTCCATGTAGTTATGTGTGCTGAAACTTTACTTTTACTGTATAACACTGCATCCAAACGTCACTTTTCTTATCAGGTCCAAATTCTGTGCAAGTGCAGGCAGGTCCTAGAGGAGAATTTTTAGATAATGACTAATCGCTTTAAGAGCACACAGCTAAACTAGTGCAAAAAAAAAAAAAATAAAAATAAAAATAAAAACCTGCCCTGGCTGCATCCCAAAGAAGGTTACCAATTTTGTCAATTTTTGCTTCCAGAGGACAGCTGCTACACTAAATAAACATTTATCAGGAATCTGGAAAAGGAAACCAAAAACAGTACCTGGGATGTCAGATCAAGGTAGGTTAGTTGGAGAAGAGCGGAGGCAATTTTTAGCCAAGTTGTTTTTGTCAATGAAAGAGCAATCCATGTTAAACACCTCCTCATGAACATACTAAGCTCATTTTCGGTGTTATTGTGTGAGTCAGCTCCTCTGTTCTTGTGCATGACTTTTTTCATTTTCATCGCTGAGTCATCGTTTTATACAAACATATGATGGACTATTTATGTAGTAATACAATGAAGGCAACTGGTGTTTAAAAAAAAACATACTAGACATGCAGTTCATGCAGTAGGCTACTTGTCTTTAATGTAGCATCTTTAAGTTTAGATCTGTATTTCTGCTTTTGTATAACCTCCATAGCCATTACATTTTTCTATAATAAGACCTAAAAAATGCGCATAGGTTTTATGAAAGTGAAAGTATGAAATAGTTTTCAGAAGAATCGCCTTTGGCATTAAAAAGCCCTTGAATAAACATGGTGAATGAGGTGGGTAGAGGGTGAAAGCAGGGACTATAAGGATAATTAGAATAGAAAGTGGAGTTCAAACATAAAGATGGATAGATGGTTGAGGGAGGGAGAGAGTGATGGAGAGAAGCTCAGAAAGAAAAAGAAAAGTGTGAGTTTGGCTCAGTGAGAGCAGCTGTATAGAGGACACTGTGGGTGGAAGTGGTAGAGTCGTGGGTGAGCTCAGAGTTTAACTGCCAACCCTCCCTGGTCTCTCAAAACTGCCCGTCACACGCTTTTTCACACACGCACGCAGTTAACTTACATGCTGCCCTTGCACATGCACACACACACTTTGGTGTGCAGACTTCCAAGTACACAACCTGGGAAAACTTTCTGTCGTTTAATGCATGTCAGACACAAGAGGAATTTACCCTGTAATGAGACGTGTGCTTTCTGTGTCACTCTGGGTCTTCACATTGTTGAAGACAGGTACGTTGCTATAAGCTGAATGCCGGTGAATTCAAATGGAGGAGCGAAACGCAGTTTCGTACACGAACGGTTTGACATTTGGGACACCATGCCTCAAATGATACAATATTAGGCGTGGGTGAGGTGGGGGCTGTGTGTAGTCAATTGCAGGTTTCCTCTGCTTGTAGGAACTGCTGCTGTGATAAATAATGAGAGCCGCAGCAGATGCAGAAATAGTAGTAGCCCCCTCCGCCTCCACCTCCTTCCTTCCTTGTCCCTGTGGTCCGCTCTCGCAGAGCTCCAGTCCAGCCGTGACTTTTCCAAGTGATCCCCTCCCTTCTGCCTCCTCAGTTATGGTTAGCATGCTGGCTAAATCTGTAGCCGTGCGTCTGTAATTAGGCTTTGCCTGTGCTGGACTGGAGTGCTACACACTGGCAGCTGGCAAGCCATAGAAACTTTAACACACACACATGCACAGTGAAAGGCACAAGTGAGTGCAGGCACTGTATCTCGTGTAAACTAAGTTAAAGGAGAGCTCTTTCATGCAGCTCCTGTACTTTGGGAGAACTGGAAGAAACTGTTTCCTTCATCTCTGTTTCATCTTTCTACATCATGAACTCTGCAGTGCTATCATCGCCTCCTCTTATAACGGTTTTCTTTAATTTTAACCTTTTCATCCATCCTCTTGCCCTAAGCCCTTCTCATCACCACACCAAATGCTTGCAGCAGTTCTCAGGTCAGATCCCCTCTTCCCCTTGCTAAACCCATCTCATCGCAGTGCCGTTGAGTGTAGAGTGGGAAGGTTGACCTGACAACGATAAAAACCAAAGTAGGCATGAGAGGCTTTTACCACCTATACATATCAGATCAGGGGGAAAAAAAGAGACACAGGGGATGTTGCTTCAGCAATGAGTAGAGAGGGAGCTCCAGCTTAAGGCAAAATCTACATGAAAAGCATATCAAATCATTAGTTAATTATCTTATTTGTTATTAGAAAGTCAGGGTAAACACAAAACATAAACGAAATATCAAGGTAAACACAGAAATATATATATATAAAAAAAATGAAAAAATCAACAATCATGAATAAGCCAAAAAGAGAAATAGGCCTATAAATAATCTTGATTCATCTTCTGTGATTTTTCCAAATTTTAGTTCAGGAGCAACTAACAAATCTTCATGATCTTTTTGCATTACTTTAGAAGCTCGACCCTGTTGTTCTTCAAACATGCTACTCTGTTTACTGCAAGAAAGAAGCTAACACCTTAATTCAAAGCTAAAAGCCACAGGACAGCTGCTCTATATTCAGTTGAAATAAAGGAGAATCTGTTTTTCATTTGGACAACTTCTTAACACAATTTGTTGTACAGAAATTGTTTAAGATGATCAAAGTATTTCAATTTTATTGTAAAGCTATTAACAACAATTCAAATGTGTTTAAGTATTTCAGAATGGGCCTCTCTGTTAACAAGGGCGTTAGGAAATCCTCAATCAGCCATGTTTCCAAAAATATGTTCAAACAAAGGTTTTCTTGTATTTTTACTGATACACGCTTCCCTCCTTTTCATTGACACCTGTCACTTGTACTTTTTGTGATTTTTAACAACATGCTTGTTTTTTGACAAAAGCCTCCAGTTTCCCGAAGAGATGAAAGGCGTCCAGGCCACTCATTTGTGTCAGCGTGTGGTTTCGTCCGCTGCGCCAGGACACTCTTGAGCTCCACCGGTCCCTGTAGTCACATCCCCAACCAGCCCGCATGTCTTATTTTGGCTGCTCTGAACTGCAGAAGCCACAACCCTCTGCTGAACAGCTCCCTCTCCTCTCTGCCGGCCATAATGATATTGTGGAAATTGATAGACCAGGGGGATTATTATCGTTCACTGAATATAAGTTTTTATTGTCGTGTGAATGATCGTGAACAAGTTACGGAGTTGCAGTGGGTGGTTCCTCTGTGAGCTGAGGTTACCCCAAAATATTTTAGCTGAAGAAAATAAGTTTATTGATATAGCTAAAATGCGTCTCTATGAGATGCTGTAAATAGCTGAACATGTGGGCAAAAGCAGAAATACGCAGGGCAAATTCAGAGAATCACAAATAAGTTGTTTTTTTTCTTGTTGATATGTTCATTCTCTGTATTTTATTTTAGCTCTTCAACAGATCAGGGCTTAAGGGATGTAAGCTGTTCTTTGTAGGGAGGGCTGGGGGGGGCTCAACTTCTAGTAAGAAGTATAAATAAAACATTCTTAAAAAAAATTACTTTTGGCTTCATTTCATGGGAAGAGGTTAATTAGACAGATGTGCATTGAATCTGACCTGTACTGAACCAGACAAATAATATAAACAGCCTGCAGTGGGTTTTTAGACCAATAGACTTTGATGTAGCAACATAACAAGGCTCCAAAACATTCTTTCATCACCCCAGGCAACAGAATAACATACAGTATATGCAATATATTTGTTGATATTCATTATTTTATTGAGAGGCTTTTGAGGTGTTCAAGTTGGGAGATATGGCTTATTTATTAGAAACGGAGAACTGAAAGAATGACATTTTGCAATAAAGATCAAAAATGCAAAAGTGGATGCTCTCACTGATATTACAGTCTAGACTTAATAAAAGTAGAAAACAGGTTGAAGGGGTTACCTTTTTACTTAATCATCATGTCTTAATGTTTCAGATTGTTTAAAGGGATATTATGTAACAATTTCTCTTTTTTACTGTTTACATATATGTTATTATTGGTGTATTATTACCTCCACTAATTATCAGATAAATTTTCTCAAGCAGAGAATGTTATGCTAGTTTATACATTGGGCTGGCCAGCTGTTTATAAAGCACCATGACACTCTGCCATCTTCAAATTACAGACTCCTGCACTGGATAAAATAGTACTAACGAGCTGAATAACAACTGGTTTCTCCTTGCTGGCAGTTCAGTGTGATTGAGAGTCAACAGCGAAGACCATAGGGAGACACTAACACAACAACTTAAAGTCTGCACTACTGCAGGACAATGCAGGATCATGCATATGCAGCAGCAGCATAAGAAACAGTTTCACAATCCCCAAGGGAACTTAAAAGACAACCAAAGAGGAGGCATAAAAAAAAACGAGGCAGGGTATCAGGTAAACCTTCTCCAGGTGGAAGGAAATAATGAAGGGGAAATGTTTTTAAAGGTGCACCGAAGTTACAATGTTTCTCCTTGATTAGTAGGGGAACTACAATGCCTAAATTAGCGCAAAGCTAACCTTTTCCACTCTATTTCATTAGACAGTGTTGCTCGTTACCATGGAAAGCAGTGGATCCTGCAAACATATAACAATCATTTTGGTACATGATTGTAGGTTTATTCAGGTTTAGTGGTCAAAAACCTCTTCACCTGAGTAACACTCCATGAACTATTGGATGACATAGTTACATTGAGGCTTTTGACACACTGTGGCTTCCATCACCTTAATACATGTTTAAGTGACGCACTACAGTATAGTGCATGTTTGAGTGAATTACTTCTCTTTTACTGCTAGATGGAAGAAATTCTTACAGAATATCCCTTTAATAAAATTTCTGTATCAATAATCATTTATCTTATAAAGGGAAATGGCTTTCTAGAACAACCTATGTGGCAAAATATTTGGATGCTACCATTCTTAGAGGCAAAATCTGTCTTCAAGCATTTGGAAATAACAGCCAATCAGTCTTTCAGATCCCTGTAGAGGTGTTTTTATTTATAACTGTTCTTTGCTAAATGATTTTCGACAACATTAAACAGCCTGTTTAAACCAGACAGCTGCATATCTATGAGTTTGTTTCTGTTGTTTATAATAATAATAATAATTGAACTTTATTGATCTTACATTTATTGATCTCACATTGGAGAAATTAACCCATCCCCTCTTTGGAGCAGTCGGCTGCCATCCTGGGGCAGCCCACTGGAGCCCGGGGAATAGAAATTTAATTTAAATGGTGTCCGCTAGTAGAATAATTTTTTTCACTTGAATCCTTTGACTGTCAAAATGAAAAGCTATAATTTACATATCTGCATTAGGCAGTTATTGACACGGAAGTCAGAAATTATTTAGGTGGAAACTGTGGGCAGGAGGTGGTGTGCCACCAAAGATCCTCCTGTGTGAAACACATACGGAGAACGGAACATGCTAAGTGTTTCCGGTCAGAGTTAACAATCTTAAAAGCAAAATGGTGTTTTTACTCTCCCTTACTTTTCTGTAAGATGGTTACTGAGGCTTGATGTATTAAAGCTAACAAGAAATAACCAATGGAAAGAAAATTGCATTTTCTTCTGTCACAGTTTGACCAGATTAAAACTTTTCCTCTTTTTAACAAACAGCTGCTCATTAGCACATTTAGAAAGTCGACCCTACTTTGAAGACTTATTACTGCTTATTAATATTTAGTTCCATTTTTTTTGGTCTAATTAGGTTTTTTATCTGTTTGGGTTAAAGCCCAGGGGACATCTCTGAATCTTTAATTGCTAAAAGCACCATATGTTCACTGGCAATCACTGAATGCCTTATTTGGTGATGCATAGGTACGTGGGTTTCTATAGTTTTTCGTGCATAATAGATGGATAACCTGATAAACGAAAGGTTTCATATACTGCGGTTCATCTATATATCTGACTGTGGGAAGAGAGATGAGCTGTGTCTGCCTTGCTTTGTCTTTCTCAAGAGTTTCTATCACATCTCCACCAGGGGCAGAGTCTCTGCTGTGACCCACAGATGGATTTGTTTCTGTTCAAGGGCCCCGCTGCATAAAACCACAACAGACTGATGGCAGGTATCGAGACCTGCTGATAATAGATGCCCTAACCTTTAAAGACGCCTCTGTCTGTGTATCTTTTCCTCTCTGAGGAGGGGAATGAATCCGGCACCACATCCTGTCAAACCCCACATCATCACGGCCTCAATGAGATTCTGCAAAAATCAGCACGAAAGCTGCAAATCGAAACATGTGGGCCAGCTAAAAAGAGCAAAACCAAAATAAAAGAAAAAACACTAACTTTTTAGTTTTCAGTTTTTCTGAACAGAAGCCAAAGGGATAAAGCTTTTTATTTTGTAGTACAGTCACAATTCCTGTCCCTCTCTGATTGCGTTGTTGCCTAACCAGAGCTCTCCCACCTCCTCTCTCAGTGGGTCAGCTGTGCCCAGGGTGTGTGGGATGCCGTTGTATGTTGAGGGAGAGGGAATCTGTGTGAAAACTGTGTAGGAGAGGCTAAGAAAAACATTACGGCCTGGCAGCTGAGGTGTGGGGAGCGAAGGACGAGGAGGAGATTTGAGGGGTGGATGGAGGGGGGGCTGTATAAATCTAACTCCCCTTCTACATGCATGACAGAAAGGGAAGTAGGAGTTTTTATTTTGTTTGCGTGTGTTTAAGGGGTGGAAGAGGCTGCTGAGGTAATATCTCTGGGAGAGTGGTTAGATCATATTCCTCTCCCTGTCTTCTCATGCTGTGGGTGGGGCTTTGTGGTGGGGCTGGGTGAAAAGGAAGGAGGGAGGGAAAGGCAGAGAATCTATGGAATAAAAGAAAAAGGGGAGAAGTGGGAAGGGACATGGTGAGAGGTGGCATCAACAACGGTTCTCACTGAATCAGTCGGGCTGGTTTGGATGAATTTTAATCTTTTTTTTATGACCTTTCCTATTTTGATTGAATCACTTGGACGGGCACACACAGAAATGTGTCATTAAATTTACTGGAAAATATTCAAACTTGACTCTGATGTTCAAAAAAAATTTAAAACAATCCACTGGAGTTGGTTTCCAAGTTTGAAGACGTTTCGCTTTCCATCCAGGAAGCTTTTTCAATTCAAAATGTCGGGAATAGCGTTGAGTCAAATCCTAACATTACAGTCAAAGGCCTAAACCACATCACTAGGAGGACTACAGACTTTGTTAAACGTGATGACTTTTTCTCTTTTTTCTGTTAAAAGACTCCTGATATTTTCATGGTCATCATTTCTATTAGTTTTGTATATCCTGGTCTCTTCATAAACAGACAATAGTAACAATAACACAATGTTAGTAATGACAGTTATTATGAATAATCTTGTCCATTCCCAAGCATCTAAAATGGTTCAGGCACTGATTAAACACAACCACTGATATGTGTTGTTGGTGTAAAGTCTTCAATATGATTATAGTATGTCAACCACACCTGTAAGGATGCACCCACATTTGCTCAACCAGTTTAGAAAAATCATGGTCTAGTTTCTGTGCATGTCTTTCAAATCTGCACACCTTCACATTATTGTCAATTTAATTAGTCAGGGAATCCCACCTCCAAAAAAACACAAACATACAAAAAAAAAAAAAAAAAAAAAAAAGTGTTTTGCACTATTTACAATAAGACTGATATGGAAAAACCCCAGAGAGCACCTCAAAAAGTAGATGCTACCCTTTTCTTGCAAATTTTGTCTGTCCTCATATTACCAGAATAACAATTCAATATGCTATGAGCCAAGATTAATAGCTTTTCATATGAAACATCTTTATAATAAACTAAAATTCACTCAAACAAATTGTTCTTACTCAAAATGTTGTTACGGTCGCAGCAGAAACATGTGAGTTTTGGTGTTAAGCAACCAAAATAGCCTAAAAGTGCTTCTCCTCTGTGTTCTCTTGAACTAGTGTATAGCCAGTTTTGACGTCTCCCAGGAAAATATTAACACAGTTCTCCCTTCCCTCTTGTGTCACAGAGATAATGGCTTGTTTTGTATGAGACTTTTGTAAAGTAATTTTTCTGAAGAAGTTTTGAGATGCTAATTTATTTATTTATTTTTTTTGCTTTTATCCAAAATAATTTAAATCAACACTTTTATAATGTAACCTGCACAACAACAGAGGCCTGACATGTAACTGTTTGTAAATGTTTGGTTTAAATGCAGTTGAATTTCTATTCGCTTCCACTGTATTAATTATATAAAGTGATTCTTTAATAAAATTCAGGCATATTTAGATATGCATGTACTTGACACTGATTTCAAATAAAGTACTAGAATGTTACTGAGTACTGTGAAACACCAAATTTTAAATAACTTATATTTACACATAGCAGTCAAAAAAAAAAAGATGTAACTAAGACATCCAGAACAATTATCTGTGATCTATATTAACCTTTAGGCCCAATTAAAAAAAACAAAAACAACAAAAAAACAAAAAAACAAGAGAAACTTTTTCCTAACTTTTCTGTACCTGGTGTGTGAAATACACATATTGGGTGACTTTATACCTGCAAAAAAATCACTATAGTATGCAAAATCTGCCCAGCCATACAAAATACAGTCTATTTCTTTCTACCAGCTACCCCACACAGCTGGGGTTCTGCACGGCTGATCAGAATCATACAAAATCAGAACAAATAGTAAGAGCCTCAAGGGAGTGGTGAATAAGTGAACTACTGTAGGGGGTAATATTTGGACTGAAATCAATGCATAAAACCTGATAAAAAGTGAAAACAAAGCTGTCCATAGCGGTAGCCTTCATGTGGATTTGTTCTGACACCACTGCTTTGAACTATCTAGTAGGTAGACGATTCATGCTGCAAGCTGATTACCACATTGTGACTGAGGGCTGATTCACATGTGTTGGGATATTATTTGGTTGCATTTCTTTCTGATTCGGTACAAATACTCTGGTGAAGAATTTGCATAACTCTCTTCACTGTTTTCCCTTTTAGGGTGAAGTCAGAGGTTATGAGCTTCGTGTAAATAGCTGAGCCCTTAAGCCGTCAGACATTTTGCCTTTCTCAGTTTTCAGGTCTTGTATGGTGAAGCATGTTAAACTGGTTTTATGATGGTTATGGTTGCACATCTGTGGAAGATCTCTAAGTCTAAATGATGAATAATATGTTAGCTTCTAAACCAGCAGATACCTGTCTTAGCAAATCCCACCTTGTCACGAACAGCCTCGCCTCTGGGCGTATCAGGTAATTGTATCTTTACTGCAGACTTTGCTTATTGTTTTAAATATCACTGAGTTAAAAGAACCATCAATCAAAAAGTTCTCACTTATAGTATAAAAAAATCACTAGTAGAGCTCAGTTGGAAGAATGTGTAGTAGTATTTTTTTGTAGTTTTTTAATGAGAAAAATGTTGGTTTGATTTTCAGCTTCCCCTTAGCGAATGTTGATGTGCTCGTAAGCAACACATAACCCCAAGTTGCCTGCTGATCTGTGTATCTGTGCATAAAAGTGTGAGTGCAATCGTGGGGTTTGCCTAAGTCCTTTGTGTGGTCAGTATGAATACAAGCACTTTGTAAAGACATATTTTCTTGTGATTTTGCAGAAGTTGTCATAAGTTTTTTATTTTGCTTTATATGTAAGTGATAAGATGATTAATTCCCCCAGTGTCTATACCTTTAATGAGCTCAAAGCGTAGGACCCAGAATTCAGGCGAGATAGACAGTGGGATAGTTCAAAGCGTTTAAAAAAAAAAACACAGATCAGAAGTGACGGAGAACCCCCCATCAGTGGAAACTCTGGCTTGAGAAAAACACAGGCAAGTGACCATGATAATCTGACGGAGGATGATAATGCACCTTTTTCCTCCTTGTTTGCACCTTCTATAACTTCTATGCCAATATGTTACGAGTGAATTTCCGCTGTGAGATCAATAAAGCTCATCTAATCTAATCTAATCTAATCTAATCTAATCTAATCCATGTGAGTCACTTACCTGGTTTGACAGTTCAGTCCTACTGCTTAAAGCACGGTAGGATCCAGCCAGAGGGCAGCCAATTAGATGCGGCGGGCCACACCCAGAGTCAACCTAATGCTGCAGTTTTGGAGGACAAGCAGGAGTCCGAGCCAGATCAGGAAAACAGATCAGAACAGGAAACCTCAGAGATCCAGGAGTCCAGAATAGGAACAGGCTGGTTCAGGGTTCCAGGAGTATACAGAAAGTTCAGGCGGAAGGTTCCTATGGGAACTGGCAGGCTCAGTAGTTGAGAGGCAGAACAGGTCAGGATAATAGGAACAGTAGGGTCTGCTAAAAACATACTCTCCCCTACTGAGCCAAGACAGGAACAGGGCACACTAGGTGGATAAGAGGGAAAACATAATCAGGAAATCAGGAACAACACAAAAACACTAAAACTCTGTCTCAACACTGGCCCCCGAGAACAACAACTAAAGCTTCAACAACGATCTCAAACTCAATGATCAGCCCCCTATGACTGGGACTGAGCCATATATAAAGCATCAGGAGCAGGTGGATTAGATAAGAGACAATTGGAAACCGGGCAGAGTTAGGCAGGTGAGTGAAACGAGCAATTAGACCAGCCCTCAGATCCATGATCATGACAATACCCACTCTCTGCTCAGCCCAAGACTTGAAACCTCTGAAATCACACTCACCTACATATAAATTCAGCTAAAATTTTTATAAACCATCTGACAAAGCAACAACTGTTTTTCAGGTTGATTACATTTGCAAGTTAAAGAAAAAATCCCAGTGACTCATCACTTTCCTAATCTGTTGCTGTGATCAGACCAGTGATTTTGCATTGAGATGATTCATTTGGACAGTCTAAAAATAGGATTTAAACATGAGGATAGCGCGACCAGACTGACTTTCTCCATGCTACTGTCTTGCCTAAGACATAACCACTGATATCTCAGCTTAACATTCAGGTGCTTTAGGTTGGTATCACTGAGCTCTTGTAGCCTCTGGGCACACCCGAGGAGCAGCCTAGTGAGGTCTGGGGTCTAACTCCATTTTCTCAGGTCTGCACTTCAAAACATGATGCTGATTCAAGAGAGGCCAACTTAGAATGAGCTCCATCCATGGCTGCACAGTTCACAGAAACATAGACAAAAACATTTATATTTTCATAAAGATCTATTTACAAGTCATAAATAAACACTGAAAACAGCCTATTTTATAACCAGTTTATTTCATACAGAAATTCTGGTGCTTTCTATTCTAATCTATAACTGTGTGAGGAAGTAAAAGAATCCAAACTTTAAAGAAAAATGTGAATTAAGGCTCACCATAAACACGGTTTGTGGCCAAAATCTTCCGGCTCTTTATCGTCATGGTTCAAATTTATTTTTAACGGAAGCAGAGGCAAAAAGCGTGCCTGCCCTTCTAACTAACTGTAAGTTACTACCCAGATAGTCTCCAAATCTCCCAGACCTTAAGCCTTGAACTTTCCAAAGCCGACAGCTCATACTGATACAGCTGTGGTCTGTCACAGCACTAATGCCCACTTAGGGGACTCTAAGGGGGAAGGATGCTTAACTTCAAAGAGTCCTTGATCGCAGGTACCTTCCTTTTCTTCCTCTTTTTATCCCTGGTCTGGACACTTATCAATTATAACCATTCCAAATCTTTGCAGACTCTTTGTTTACTTTAAGGAAATTCAGAACATGTGCAATAGATAAAGCAGGCCCAGAGGTGGAAGTAATATCTGTGCAGAACGCACTTATAAATAATAAAGGGTAACACTTTAAATGCAGAGGGAAATATTTTCTATATGAAGGACAAATGTGAAAATTGTCTTCAATACAAAATAAGAGAGACATAAGTTGAAGGATCATTACTTAGACTTAATCCCAGGAGTATTTAAATTAAGGAGTTTTGGACTGGATGAATAAATAATAATGGACTATAATAATAAGAATATGTGGTATAAAAAAACTATGTGAGAATGTAAGAAAAAAAGAAGCACAGAAACCCATAATTTTAATCCTAGATGTCCCAGTCTGACACCAAATCGGCTCCAATTAAACAATTCATTTAATTGATGTGTAATAGACTCATTGTCACTTCTGGGTTCCTGATACTTAATGTAAAGTCTATCCCACCACTAATGAGTAAAACAAGCACTTTTTTTGCAGCCTGCATTATGCACAACCTAGAAAATTGCATTTAGTTGAGATTGGTTAACAATATATGCTTTTCACACTTTTACAATGGCCTTGAAACTTCCTGTGTGTCTGTGACATTCTTTGCACTTAGCTTATACATCTCTCTTTTAAGAAGAGTGCTATGCAGAGCGAAAGCTGCTGAAACACCTGTCGTAACATTTTACAGACAAGGACTTAGTTTACATAGTAGGGACAAAAAATGATTTTCTTGATTTGTTTTTTACACTATATAACAGGGCTTGCAATGAAATATTTGGAGCAAATATTAATGAATTATGTCAAAATCGAGTAAGCATACTAGCCTAACAAGTCAGAAAGCAGCTCTGTATGAAAAGGGAGCAAAGCTTGAGTTAATAGAAGTCTTTTACTTTCTTTGTTGAGTCAGATACTTTTTAGACACAAAGGGGTGTCTTATCTTGAAAAAAAAAATACTGTCACTGCGAAGAAACACAGATAAAAACAACAGATTAAGCAATGTGATAAATGTCAGTGATCATACAGAAAAAAATGGGACCCGACAGCAAGTACGTGGTTATTGGTTTGAGCTGGTAGCCTCCAAAGCATACAGCTTGCATGGGCTCAAATTTAAGCTCTGACAAGTAGGTTTGTCGATGGACCACTGGGTTTGTGCGATCAGGTGTTTGTGGGAGAGTCTATGCAGGAAATCACACAATCGGATTTGTAAACACAAGCCAGTCTTTGTAAAACATAATATGTTATATTAACCAGGATACATTATTTGTGAACTAATGTAAATTAAATTACTGTGATGAATCCACCTCATTACTGAAAGCCACCTTGCTGACTTTGCGTGCTCCCACACATTCTCGTAAAGCTGTGCTTGTGAGGAACAATGCAGTCGCGCTAAAGCCAGCCATGAACTGTATGATTTTTTCAATCGTAGCACGCAGCTACAGCTACTGCTCACTCTGTACGACAAAACCCTGTGGTGTCGTCGTACAGAGTGAGTTCAAAGCTCACGATGTATGTTCTCACACTGTGCGACGTAACGCTCTGACGCGATTTACATGCTCACGGTGTACGTCTAAAAACACCGTCTGATTCAGCTCCACAGTGAGATGGCGTAATTCGGAGTGTGCTACTTGGACTCGTCGCTTCACTAGAGTGAAACAAGCTGGCTGAATTTCAAACATGTTCTATTTTCTCCCGATTTTATGATTCCTGATCAGGAGGTGGTCGTGAGAGGCTGATTGCCCCTCGTTACCCCCCGTAGGCTACACAACACATCATCAGGCTGAAAGCCGGCCCAATCAAAAAATGTTTGCATGACTAGAGAATCGGCCCGAAAAGAGCAAAAAATCGTACAGTGTATGCCCGGCTTAACCCCTACAGTCACGTTTCATCAACAAAACACATAAAAGCTCTGCCTGGTTACCTGCAGGTGTAATGAGGATGCACACTTAATATTTCTGTGGGTTTTACTGTATGCATGTGTCTGTCTGTGTGCGCATGTACACTTTGATGGCTTACCATTTTCCGTCTGTTGGCGTCATTGCTGGGCTCAAACCCGAGACAACGCCCTGTCAGCAGCTAAAACGTTTGTCAGTATGCGGAAGTGACGTCACCAACACGTGACTCACTAAATGATGGCCAGATGCGTTTTTTATATTTTATTTTATTTTTAAAAGTTGGTTGTATATTAATAATTCCATGAATCTGTGAAAATGAATGAAAGTGTAAAATGTATGTGTTTTTTCTAAATTAGTTTTGATTGTTTGTGGAGGTAAGAATATTTGATATAACTGATTAATATGAGGAAATCACGGATAATTGAGCCTTAGGGGAGGGTCTTAATCTATTTATCAGTGGTGTCAAAGTACACACATTGGTTACTTAAGTGGAATTATAGATACTGCAGTTTAAAAACACTCTACTTGACCTTTTCACTCAAGTAAAAGTGAAAAAGTAAGTGCTGCAAAAACTACTTGAAGTTTAAAGTAACCTTTAAAAAAAAATCTGCCAGATGCCACTATATGAATTGAAAGCTCAATTTTTTTTTACTATTTTGAAAAATTCTTTGAGATAGGGCCAAGGATGAGGGAGATCTTGTTGGTCTCCATCTCCCGATAAGCTCTCGCCTGTGTCCAACCTTTCAGACATTTCAACATCTTTTTCTGAATCCAACATTTTAGCATCGCATAGCCATAGACAATTCATGTTTACAGTTTGAAGAACACCTGCTTGATTCTGATGATTTCCTTTAGCTAACCAATGAGTGTTTGCGTTATTATCATCTGATTGCACTAGTTTTCACTAGATGTACATGGCACCAACGATCTGCATTGGATGGAGCAGATGACGTGAAATAAATATATATATAAACATTAAATCGAAGCCAGGAGTAACCAGAAACGTTTGTTTTAAAAATGTAGTGAATAGAAAGTACAGATACTTGTGAAAATTTTATGAGTAGAAGTCAGAAGTAGGAAGAAATATAAGTAATGGAGTAAAGTATAGATACCTAAAAGGTGTACTTAAGTACAGTAACAAAGTATTTGTACTTTGTTACTTGACACCTCAGCTATTTATTGAGGGTTGTGGGAAGAAGGGGCAGCCATTTTAATTTTTTTTTGTTATATTGCTGCTAACTGAAAGGAGGCTGAGGCCCAGAGGACTTTGTAAATATGTATATAGTTTCCTTGGCACTCTGTTTTGACTTGATGAGCACAATAAACCACCAACACCTTTAACCCGACTGAGCCTGGATTCTTTAAGTCTAAAGAACTCTGTCGCTTTTTGAACATTTTAGTTTACCAAAGAAGGTGTGTTTCACTTTGTATGGGTGCACACCACATCATAGTTGCAGTCAAAAAGTCCTTAGTCACACCTTTATGGCTTGTAACTTAAATAAGCATTCACTAACATTACCATCAGTTTATTTTAATGACGATCTTTTCACTGCAAACAACATTAGGCTGGACAGTTGGGCTGGGTGTGTCGCCATTCCTCAAAGTAGAACTAGGTATGGCAGGAGTACTTTATTTCTCTTTGAAATAGCCTGCCATGCTGTATGTGAATACACCATGAGGACAAACTCAGATTGTGACCTCGCATTTGAACCCAAACAGAAGAGGAGGAGGCGGCGGAGGAGGAGGAGGTGGAGGAGGAGGAAAAAGAGGATGTAGATGCCTGGATCTCCGCTGTTAGGTCATTTATATATGTACATTTAAACTTCTTGAGGCTGAAAAAAAGGTTGCTGCACACTGACATCTCCTACACACGCCCACAATACCTCTAACCCAAGTTAGCCTGGTGGACCCATTTTTACTCTTCAAAAGATAAAACTGTGACTAACTATTTGGCACACATTAGGAACAAAAACACAACATACACGATTAATGATACATTCATCTCATACATTATCATATTAAGGTCAGTGATCTCTGTAACTTTGTTAAATTCTCCTGCACTCATTTTTAATGCTAAGTCCACATACTGAAAATACCTTTACACTATTTATCTCCAATATGTTTTACACATAGTTATATATTTCTGTAAAAAAATAAAAGGTGTGTAATTCTGAATAATGCACAGCTTAACAAACAGTTGTTAAAAAACAGATTCCAGCACAGAAACCATGTAAGAAGAAACAGGTCTATCTGACAGATTTGCTGGATAAGATGGTGACACCCACTCTGCAGGTGGCTGCATGAAAGCAACAGGAGCATGTGGGTGTAACTTTGACTTGTTGTTCTATGTGCTGTAAGCATTTCTCTTTGTTGTATTCAAAGAGAGAAGGTGTGCACTCTGGACCCCAACCTCAGACTTTTAAATCACAACAGTTTAGTTGAAGCAAGATTCAACCACTCGCTTGGCAGATTACATCCATTCAAGCGGGTTTAAAATCTCTGTTTCCTGCACAGGTGGCGAAGACTGCCAGGCTGCACTTTGCTTATGCTCACTGCTCTGGTTGAGATTTTGGTGTTTTAATCGATAGAAGCTTTGGGAACAAAAAGTTTATTTAGAGACTCAACCAGAAGATTTAGTAGGTAAATAAAAAATGATTGAAACAGAAACCCCAAAAGAAATACACTTTACTGGGGTCATCAATCCAAAATACTGTATTAACCTCCGTTGTTTAACATTCAAAGCAAGATTTAAAGCCAAAGAGAAGAAATGCATATCATAAAAATACTGAATGAAAAGGTTTTGGATATTTTGTCACAGAAATTATCCAAGCTTTTCAAGTAAAAACCAAAGAAGTCCAAGCAAGGAAGATTTGGAAAGGCTTTTACACATAGGAAAAGTTTTTTTTTTCTTTCTTGGAAATAGCATCTAAATTCTCAGCCATGCTGCCCTGCCCTTGATCTGATGCCTCCTTTTTAAGTTAATCAGAAGCAGCAGTAATTATCAGGGTGGTGACCTTGCCAATGGATTTATGCTAAATTTTGTGAATCACCCCATCCGGTATAGTTAGTGCAGCCTTCTTTTTCAATATTTTTGTGTTCCTTTGCATTTTTTATATTGGTGATAATAAAGTTTGTGTTTAGTAAAAAGTGTAAAAAACAAAAAAACAAAAAAACAAAACTCATCGTTAAGTCTAAAACTGAAACCTTTTGTGAAGTTCAATGCCAACTACAGTCCTGTTGATTAAAAAGTTGGTTAAAATTTGCTGTAATTTATTGTTTTTGCTTTTGTGACATTAAGTACTTCATATATTAAATTATTTTTGTATCAAGCACTTTCAAAATCAACAGCCATTTGTGCCACCCTTGGTGGGAACTTTCATTAAACATTGGTACGACTGGAAATAGCTTGTTTGCATCCCTGTGGAGAAATGTGGATCCCACAGCTAGAAACTACAGATCAGGCTCGAATCTGGGTGAAGTGATGGACTCAGACCTGAACCTACAGAGGCATACATGTATAAAGACAGTTGGCTTTCTATCACCTAAAGAACATCTCCATAAATAAAGGAAACATTGCATGTTTCAGCATCTTGAAAAACTAGAATTGATTATTTTACTAGTTTCTGCCTATAAAGATGATCAGAAATCTGCTGCCTGTTTCCTCACTAAAACTAAGAAAGTGGAGCACATCAGCTCAGTTATAGAGTCCTTAAACTCCCCATTTCTTTTAAAGAATAGACTTTAAAATACTTATGTTGGTCTGTATATGACTGAAAAGCTTTGAAAGAAAATATTTTTGCAGATTTGTTGCCAATGGATCAATCACCCAGACTTCACAGGTCTTCTAATTTAAGTTTACTCTGCAAACCCAAAACCAGGAGATTCAACTTTTACGTGTTATTTTTAACTAATCCAGAACAAACACCCAGTAAACTTTCAAAGTGCTGAAACCCTAAATTGCTTTGATGCATTATTAAAATCTTAGTTGTTAGAGGGGCCTTTGACTGTGCTATCTAAACATTTTTCAAGCTTGTAGTCCAACCTTCTTTATTTTTACTATAAATTATTTTATACATTTGTTAGAATATTTTTATCATTTTTATTGTTCATTTTATTCTCTTTTCTGTTTTTATATTTATTGAATATTTTAAATGTACTTTTATATGTGTGTATTCCTATTATGTTATTTCATGTGGACTAATTTACAGCGTTTTGCTACTGATATGTATAAATAAACTTGCTTTGCCTCTTTATTTAGAATCTGTTTAAGTCAGCCACATTGGAGAGCATTTAAACAATAACATCCTATTTAAGGTAATGCACAAATAACCTAAAACAGATTTA
The DNA here is from genome assembly GCF_016077235.1 of Cyprinodon tularosa. Classification (NCBI taxonomy): domain Eukaryota; kingdom Metazoa; phylum Chordata; class Actinopteri; order Cyprinodontiformes; family Cyprinodontidae; genus Cyprinodon; species Cyprinodon tularosa. The sequence goes on along the minus strand of NW_024039062.1, from coordinate 1,054,202 downwards.
AATCCAGACTTTGACTAGGCCACCATAAAAAGCGTCATAGTTTTTGGAGCCATTAAGAAGTAAACTTGCTGGTGTCTTTCGGATCATCACCCTGCTGAAAAACCTAAATACACTCGAGCTGAAGACGACAAACCGACAGCGCTTAATTATTCCTCCTCTGGATTTTCCATCCATCACACCCGATGGTACAGGTTTTAACCAGCTTGGCACAGCTATCAAAGCACTAACATCATTTTCAGAAATTATGTGTTTTAAGGCAGAAGTTTAAAAGTGGCACATCTTTGTAAAGGTTGCCGTTTCAATAACTGATGTCATTGAGTTTTTATTCACTCAGTGAACCTTTTGGTTTTTGGTATACTTTATGTTATCAGACAGATTCTCTCTTAGCAACGTTTCATTCTTTTGATCATGCAGTAATCCAGCTTGTCTGGCTGGTAACTACAGACAATATATCATGAATTAATGAAGGGTTCTATTTTTTTACCCGCAGATAAGGCTTGTCCGCTTTTCCACAGTGATTGTTCAAATACAGCATTTTGTGTATACTCGGCTTACGTTTGTTTATTGGGTGAATTATCTGAAAAATGTAAGTATGGGAAAAATAAAACAACAAATTATAAGGGTCAAATTATTTCCATAACAGTTGTATAAATAAAGGGATAAGCAATAGGTTTAACATACAGTATCTGTATTATGTGCGCTATCCTGTAGTTGATTTTGTCCAAAAAACTTTGGCACGCTGCAAAAAGTGAATTCTAAATAAGTCTTTTTTTTTTTTCTTAAATTAAGTGTGTTTTGTCTTGAATTGAGGAGGTAAGTGAGACACTTTGCCAACAGAACAAGACAATTTGCACTTAAAATAAGAAAAATATTTGAAGTGCATATCTAATTATCTTATTTTAAGAGTAAAAGGTACTCATTTCCATTAGGAAATCATCTTATTTACCTGGTTAAATTAAGGGTAAATACCCTTAATTTAAGAATGTTTTACTTATATCTAGATGCTTTTTGAAGTTTTTGTTTTGCTTTTGTTTTTTCAGTGGAAAAATTAAAATATTGAATTTATCCTGCTGAGATCGATTCTTTAGTTTCAGATTCCCTCTTGGATCCAGCTACTGTTTTGTCAAAAGTCAACTGCCAGTTCGTAATGACCGGACTCATCGATTTGTCTCAGCACAACATGGGAGAGGGCATGTGCTGTGTCTTCATTTGCCTTGCACAAGGCAGAGCCCACAGTCAGGCTTTTAAGAATTATTCTTAGATTTTCATTGTGGTTTAATGATTTTGTAGAAAACAATAAAAAAGCGCAGAAAATAGCTTACCGGTATACTCATTATGGAAATTAAATGTTCGTGATATATTTGCTTAACTCTTAGTTTGTATATTTTACACTTTTTTTCAGAAAAAACACAAAGGTTTGTACTGTTTTTATCTTTTATATCTGTTTAGAATAATTTAATAAAAAAATGAATCTATAAAATTAGTCCAAATAGTTTGTTTTTAACAAAACATCCAAAGGAAAGTCCACCGAGACAGCAGTATTTACTTGGTATTGATCAATATCACACACAACTTTGCCATCATGACTTTGCAGGTCAGCCTCGTGTTTCTGAGGATATGTTGGACTTGACAGACAGCTGCAGGCTTGATTATTAAAATCACATCTTTCTCCTGCTGATTACATTATAATGCTATGCATTCTGGAAGGAAAGCTATGTTTGCCTTCTGTTTGATGACTTGATAAAAATGTTGCTTGTAGCATATTTGGTTGCTACAGCCTATGTGCCTTGCCTAATGTTTTCTCCATGTCCTTAAACTAAGAACTTTGCATATAACCTGGTCAAATACAATCAGTAGTGTTTTATCTACTCTCTGCACAGCTCTCCCCAACACCTACATCATTCTGAGTACAGTACACAACATGACGCATGAAACAGAAAGAAAGCTTTTAGAAACAGTGCAGTATCTCATTCTTCATGTTTTGGAAAATCCTGATTTGTCAGATCAACACGATAATATATTATAATACGCTTATAATACACCAAAAAGAGTTTTCAAAACCCGCCATGTGGGTAACTGACTTGAGCTGGGACAGTGACTGCAATGATTTAAAAATGTCTTGACAAGGATCCGATTTGGACATTCCAGTTGGTAAAAAGTCAATAGTATTTTTGTGAAAGTTCATATATGGAGTGAAAAAAGACATGTGGTTTTGCCTAAATACAACCTAGAAACTAAGAGGACTCATACTGGTTGGTTTCACGACTTGTATGTCGTGTATAACCCATCACATGGTGGTGAATTTGACTGATCTAGACTCGTACTGCTATATAAATCTAGCAATGAATGTTATATAATTAGGAATATGCAGCATTAAAAAAAGAGTCCTTACAAGCTTAATATCACGTTAGCTCTCTAGGATTGATAGAGTTTATTTAGACATTTTTGAGCATAAATAGAATTCCTGCACAACAGGAATAAATGACTTCTAAGGATTTATGTCTGCTCATTGTCAAGGCACAGAAAAGAGGACCCAGTATTTAGACAGTATGGTATTTCAAAAGGTGTTTATTTAAAATGATGGATTTGCAGTAAGCAGCTAGGGCTTCCAAGGCAGGAACTTCTGCAGGAAGAAAACACAGGTTAGTGACCACCTTAATCTGGCTGAGGATGATTATGAACGTGTGATTCACTATCCTGGTCTTAAAGCTCAGTCCATGCCCAGAGGAAGAGGTAGATTCCAGCGGGTCAGCTGATAGCAAGAGGCGACAAATCCTGCCCAGAGAGTTCTAGTCTCTGAAGCCTCGAAGACTGCAGAACTGGCAGTATATCAGATCCAAGCAGACAAAGGAAGGCCAGGGGGTGAAGACAAAGCCGGTGTCAAGGAGTTTCACAGGAGTCCGGGCCAGAAGATCAGAGATCTGAAGAGGTGGCAGGAAACAGTTCCAGGTTTGGTAAACAAGCAGAATCCAGTAGGAGTTCGAAGACAGGTCAGACTAACAGATCAGAACGGGAACAGAAAGGCTCAGAGGTCTAATGCTGAACGGGTCAGGATCCGACTATCAGGGACAATAATATCAGCCAGAAGACTCTCACCAAAGGCTCAAATAATCTGGCACTGATGACTGGAAACAGGCAGGGTAAATAGAGACAGGAGCAGGTGACACAGATGAACGGTAATGATAAACTGGGAGGTGTCATGATGGGTTCACTAAAAGCGACCCAAGTATGCAGAACACCACTGACGGACACAGGGATGAAAGTTTAACAAGTTTATTTTGCTCAAGCACACAGAATGTACTGGTTCGGGTTCTGGGCCTGGATACTGGTTCACCGGAGTCTGCGTGAGAGACAGTTCAGTTAGCGTTGCCAACAGAGGTTTGATTTCCTGAAGCCTACTGATTGTACCTTGAGGGTTCTTGAGGTTTAGCTTTGGGAGAGTCTCTGTTGGATCTGGAGAGGGGTTCATCAGCAGAGTCCACTAGCTGCTTCAGCGTCTCACTTCTAGTAATGCACAGACCTTGGCTTTAGGTTTTCCAGCTCTTAGCCCTGAGCTGCTTGGAGGTTCTCTAGGATTCTTCAGGTTTGGCTCAAAGGGTCGGCTCTGCAGGTTAGCTCTTCCTGAGCTTCTCTGAGGAGACACTGGTTTCCTGGAAGACAGAGACAATGGTTAGAATCCAGGCTGGATTCAAAGTCATAAGTTTCACTGAGGATCTAGGCTTAAGCGCTTACCAACTGGAACAACACTGCGGCGTTGAGGCAAGGTCTGAAGACAGCTTAAGTAGTGGATCCTCTGATGATCTTGATGAACTGCAGCTGTGCAGGAGGCTCCCTCAGAGGATCCACGGCGGACTCTGCTGGAGAAAGGTGGAACCTCTCCAGCTCCCAACAGGAGGAGCTTGGCAGGTGAATGGAATGAACAATCAAGCCAGTCATCAGGGTAAAGATCATGACACTCGTCTTACCCATGGGTAATATTCCTAGCAGAAGTTCAGAAAATATCCATTCCTACTAAAAGCAAATGGGGAAAAAGCAGAAAGATTTCAGTGAAATAATAAAAACAAAATATTTAATTCCTCTGCTTGGAGTTGTTGATATAATTAGCCCCAGTGCTTCATTGTTTATCCATTTCACATATGTGTATTGTACCATCAGTCATGCCATGGTTGCCATGGTTGCCAACACAAAAATAACAAACAATACACCAACAGGATGCAGTAATTTTTCAGGAAAAGCCATAGTTTTTGGTGTTTTTATTATATCCAACTCAGTGAATCATTATTAGAAAAAAGTTATGTTTTATCCTCTACTCATAAAACTGTAAAAACTACTGTGGCATACATTACATTTTAGATCTAAGAAAAAAATTAGCTGTTGCAATCTATTTGCATACTGGTGCAAACCTAAGGATTTTCATTTCAAACACAAACCTCCTCCTAAGATACCCCGAGCCATTCCCAGGATACAGTGATACAGTAAATCCCTCCGGCGTATTCTGTTTTCTAAACCGGGGCCACATGTCAACAGAGTCTCCATCTAAAGCAACAAAGCTTCATTTATCAAATGTGTTAGCAAGTTGAACTGGATAATAAATGAAGCTAAAGCTGGTATTTTTTTTTATTGGTTAAAACATATTAATAATGTATTGAAAAATGCCACATTATTAATAAAATACCACATCCTAGACCACATTATCAACACTTCAGTCAGTCTGGCTTTAGAGCTCATCATAGCACTGAAACAGCTCTGGTGAAAGTCACTAATGATATTCTCATGGCCTCAGATAATGGACTTGTATCTGTGCTCGTCCTGTTGGATCTTAGTGCTGCATTTGATACAGTTGACCATAATATTCTTTTAGAAAGACTTGAATATTTTGTTGGAATTAAAGGAACAGCACTAGACTGGTTTAAATCTTATCTATCTGATCGAATTCAGTTTGTTCATGTTAATGATAGATCTTCAACACGCTCAAAGGTTACCTGTGGAGTACCACAGGGATCAGTGCTAGGACCAATTCTCTTTACTTTATACATGCTCCCAATTGGTAGAATTATTAGACAGCATGGGATTAATTTCCACTGTTATGCTGATGATACCCAGCTATATCTGTCTATAAATCCAGATGAAGCTAACCCATTACATAGATTACAGGCATGTCTTGAAGACATAAAAACCTGGATGACTCTTAACTTTCTGCTTCTGAATGCAGACAAAACAGAAGTTATAGTCTTTGGACCAGAGTCTCTGAAAAAGAAACTGATTAGCCAGTCACTTCATTTGGATGGGATTAAACTGATTTCAGATAATAAAGTAAAAAATCTTGGTGTTATTTTTGATCAGGACCTGTCATTTAAATCCCATATCAAAGAGGTTTCCAGAATTTCCTTCTTTCATCTGAGGAACATTGCAAAAATTAGAAATACAGGTGCTGGTCATAAAATTAGAATATCATGAAAAAGTAGATTGATTTCAGTAATTCCATTTAAAAAGTGAAACTTGTATATTATATTCATACATTACATACAAACTCATATATTTCAGATGTTTATTTTGTTTAATTTTGATGATTACAAATGACAACAAATGAAAATCTCAAATTCATCATATCAGAAAATTAGAATATTACTGAAGACCAATAAAAACAAAGGATTTATAGAAATGTTGGCCAACTGAAAAGTATGAACATGAAAAGTATGAGCATGTACAGCACTCAGTATTTAGTTGGGCCTCCTTTGGCCTCTATTACTGCAGCAATGCGGCGTGGCATGGAGTCGATCAGTCTGTGGCACTGCTCAGGTGTTATGATAGCCCAGGTTGCTCTAATAGTGGCTTTTAGCTCTTCTGAATTGTTGGGTCTGGTGTATTGCATCTTCTTCTTCACAATACCCCATAGATTTTCTATGGGGTTAAGGTCAGGAGAGTTTGCTGGCCAATTAAGAACAGGGATACCATGGTCCTTCAACCAGGTACTGGTAGCTTTGGCACTGTGTGCAGGTGCCAAGTCCTGTTGGAAAATGAAATCTGCATCTCCAAAAAGTTGGTCAGCTGCAGGAAGCATGAAGTGCTCTAAAACTTCCTGGTATGTGGCTGCGTTGACCCTGGACCTCAGAAAACACAATGGACCAACACCAGCAGATGACATGGCACCCCAAACCATCACTGACTGTGGAAACTTTACACTGGACTTCAAGCAACGTGGATGAAGTGCCTCTCTTCTTTTCCTCCAGACTCTGGGACCTTGATTTCCAAAGGAAATGCAAAATTTACTTTCATCAGAGAACATGACTTTGGACCACTCACCAGCAGTCCAGTCCTGTTTCTCTTTAGCCCAGGCAAGACGCTTCTGACGCTGTCTGTGGTTCAAGAGTGGCTTGACACAAGGAATGCGACAGCAGAAACCCATGTCTTTCATACGTCTGTGTGTGGTGGTTCTTGAAGCACTCACTCCAGCTGCAGTCCACTCTTTGTGAATCTCCCCCACATTTTTGAATGGGTTTTGTTTCACAATCCTCTCCAGGGTGCGGTTATCTCTCTTGCTTGTACACTTTTTTCGACCACATCTTTTCCTTCCCTTCGCCTCTCTATTAATGTGCTTGGACACTGAGCTCTGTGAACAGCCAGCCTCTTTAGCGATGACCTTTTGTGTCTTGCCCTCCTTGTGCAAGGTGTCGATGGTCGTCTTTTGGACAACTGTCAAGTCAGCAGTCTTCCCCATGATTGTGTAGCCTATAGAACTAGACTGAAAGACCATTTAAAGGCTTTTGCAGGTGGTTTGAGTTAATTAGCTGATTAGAGTGTGGCACCAGGGGCCATCAATTTTGAACCTTTTCACAATATTCTAATTTTCTGATATGATGAATTTGAGATTTTCATTTGTTGTCATTTGTAATCATCAAAATTAAACAAAATAAACATCTGAAATATATGAGTTTGTATGTAATGTATGAATATAATATACAAGTTTCACTTTTTAAATGGAATTACTGAAATCAATCTACTTTTTCATGATATTCTAATTTTATGACCAGCACCTGTATCCTGTCCAGGGGTGATGCTGAGAAACTAGTCCATGCATTTGTTACTTCAAGGCTGGACTATTGTAATTCTTTACTATCAGGAAGTCCACAAACTGTAGTTAAAAGCCTTCAGCTGATCCAAAATGCTGCAGCCAGAGTTCTAATGAAAATTAAAAAGAGAGATCATATCTCGCCTATCCTGGCTTCTCTTCATTGGCTTCCTGTTAAATCAAGAATAGAATTTAAAATCCTCCTTCTCACATATAAAGCCTTAAATGGCCAAGCTCCATCTTATATCAGAGATCTGATTGTTCCTTATGTTCCTAACAGAGCACTTCGCTCTCAATCTGCAGGTTTACTAGTGGTTCCTAGAATTTCTAAAAGTAGAATGGGAGGCAGATCTTTTAGTTATCAGGCTCCTCTCCTGTGGAACCAACTACCTGTTTTAGTCCGTGAGGCAGACACCCTGTCTACTTTTAAGGCTAGGCTTAAAACTTTCCTTTTTGATAAAGCTTATAGTTAGGGTGGCTCAGGTTATCCTGAGCTATCTCTATAGTTATGCTGCTATAGGCTTAGACTTTTGGAGGACATAGGGACCCCCATTTCATCATTCTGCTTCATTCTCTCTCTGTTCTCCTATTCTGCAGAATCTGTTAGTTCAATCTCTAACCTTCTGCTCTCTCTGCTTTTCCTCAGAGTAGCTTTGCCTCGTCTGTTCCTGTTTGGCTGTGACGTCATCCTGGAAAGAAACATCAGCTGTGCTGCTTCTATCAACACCCTTGTTTATAGATGTTGGAGATCGGCCTGTTTTCCAGTGTGGTCCTGTTTCTCTGACCGTGACTGAGTGGATGTGCTCTCTTCGTCCTCTGGCATGGGAGCTGCCTTGGAGCTCGATTGCCTGGCTGTGTGTTTCCTGGACGGGGCCGCCTTTTACAGCTGCTTTTTGTATCTCTGCTTCTGTCTCCTTGAACCCCAGTCGGCCTCGGCAGATGGCCGCTCACACTGAGCCTGGTTCTGCTGGAGGTTTCTTCCTGTTAAAAGGGAGTTTTTCCTCTCCACTGTCGCTACAAGCATGCTTAGTGTGGGGGATTGTATTTGAGTCAATGAGTCAATGCAATCAACTGGTTTTCCTTAGATAGAAAACTTTGTATTAATTTGACTGTATGATCTGGTTGAACTGTAAAGTGCCTTGAGATGACATGTGTTGTGAATTTGGCGCTATATAAATAAACTGAATTGAATTGAATTGAACTTCTGGTCTTTCCTTTGCAGTTACTTTTAAGGTCAAAAACAAGAGGCTCAGTAATCAAGGGGAGAAGGAAATAATGTATGTTTAAGAGATGTTAGGTGGTTTGAAAGAACCTAATGTGCTGCTTTGATAGGTAAGTTTTATTTATAGCAAATAAAGGAGTTATAACCCAGCTCTCCTAGTAATCCATGAAGGTGGAGATTTACAGTTAGAAACAGCATTTTTTTCCGCTTTCAACTAAAAAATAATTCCTATTTCTAACTGAATATTCCAGATTCAGCATTCTGCACTTGATTATATATACAACAAATGGACATGTAATGTGCCTTTTAAAAATCACTACAATTGGCTTGATGTCAAAATGTCACATTTTGGGTTTGTTCTGGGATAATAGCCACCTGGGTGCGCTGTACATTTCACCATGGTGCATGTTTTTTTCTAAAATAGACCTGTTGAACCCTGGGGATGATAATGTCTACAACACTGTGCACTGTGTAGCACTTTGAGATTTTTATTAATGAAAAGTGCGGTACAAATTGGATTTATTATTATTATTATTATTACAACAGAGATCAACAACTGTTGTTTTAATAGTAAAATCTATGTTTTTAACAGGGGATTTATTAGCTCTATGTTTAGATGATATTATAGTACAATAATTGTTGGATGTATATTTCAATGTATGGATGAATAATTACGGGTTCCAAGATATCTTGGTCAAGGTATGATTAAACTTACGTAAAAAGCAAAAATATTTCACTAAAGATCATATAATGAGAATGTATTTGACAATAGAAATAGAGGCACAAGTAGAACTGGACTGAACATTTATTTTTGAAATATTGGATTCACATATTTTGTATATATATCTGTGTGTTTTTGGGATGTTATCAGTTTTCCATAAACATTCAGATTTTGGTCTCATTATTATAAGAAACAAATTACATATACATATATTCTATGATTTTTTATTTTTCCTCTTTATTCTCGATTTTATTACAGTAAATTACCACAAGGTAAAGAATACAAAAACAACAATAACAAAAAACATACCAGTTCTTCAAAATATAAGTCTTTGTTTCTATATCTCCTCTTAAAAAAAAACAAAAAAAAAACTGTTGAGCAATGTAAAATTATTGATCTAAATAAACCAATGTGCACAGTGCCAGATTTTGGTTACTCTTACTTTTAGCCGCTTATTTTTGAATGGTATAAAGATATAGCTCCAGCCCACCACCATTATTTTTAACATCCACCCTTAGATTCAAATAAAGCTGCCAACAAAACATCTAAACAACTTTGGCACGATATACAAAACAGAAAAGGTTGAGATTTCTGGAGGAAAGAAAGAAAGAAAGAAAGAAAGAAAGAAAGAAAGAAAGAAAGAAAGAAAGAAAGAAAGAAAGAAAGAAAGAAAGAAAGAAAGAAAGAAAGAAAGAAAGAAAGAAAGAAAGAAAGAAAGAAAGAAAGATAGATAGATAGATAGATAGATAGATAGATAGATAGATAGATAGATAGATAGATAGATAGATAGATAGATAGATAGATAGATAGATAGATAGATAGATAGATAGATAGATAGATAGATAGATTGATTGATTGATTGATTGATTGATTGATAGTTCTCTCCAGAGTGAAACTTTTAAAATTCATTAAAGATTTTTGTTTTTTTTAGAAACAGAATCCTGTTGTTTTTTACATGATGAATATAAAGGGAACTCCTGAAAACCTGACACAATCAAACAACTCTCATTGGGGATAAATTTGAAAACAAACTTTGGACCAGATCTTAGAGAATTCAAATAAAGAGCACTGAACTGCATAAGCGAAAAATAAAATGCATATGGAATCAGTGGGCATGTTGTGGCTGACCCCAAGATATTGCAAATTGAGCTAATAATAAATATTATTATTAATAATACTATAAAACATAACTGTGCTTGTATGGATTCTGTTGTTGGTACCTAATCAGCTCAGGTGGTGACATCTGCCTTGCCCCTGCTGATGTCGTAACGATACTGCAATGCCGCTTTTTTAACATATACCCCTTTCCCAATTGTTCAGTGATGAAAAGTTCATTATGGTCATGAAATATAAAAAAAAAAGAAATGAAAAAGTGCAAGGAAGAGAAAAAAAATGCACAATCAGCATTTATTTATTTTTAAAAAAGTAACAGAACAGTTTTATCCTGCCTAATTTATTTATATAATTTACGATTAGCAGCTTTACACAGCATCATTGCCCCTCTGTGCAGTGTGACGGCTCCTGTAACTCACCAGGTATATGCACTGGCATGACATTGAACACACCCAAATTAATTCAAACACTGACACTGGCTTTATGGCACTAATTTTCTTCCACTCCCCATATTTCTGTCTTTCTACTGTTTGAGGTCTGACATGAACATCTTGTTGAGATCAATTCCATTGACACCTCTTCCCCGTCAATTTCTCTTTACCCTGTGAGAAATGTTGCATTTATTTGCCGAGTTTCCGTCTGTGCTCACGTCTTGGTCTTAGGACCTTTTCTAGCTTCAAATAAGCAATCCCCCCTGCCTTTTCTCTCTCATAACCTTAACATTCAGTCCAAGTTCACACGCAGGTTTTCAGGCTTGGCCCAGGAGTGGTAGAGCCTGTCACTCCCCTCCCCTAAGCACAGGTGGACTTGAAGGGAGCATTGCCAAATACTTTTGGTTTAGAAGGAGGGAGGGGTGTTGGCTCAGGCTGGGTGGGTGTAGCAGTTTTGTTTTGTTGTGTTTCTTAGATAACCGTGAAAACTGTACCTTTTCACTCCCCTCAAATCACCGACACACCTTAAGAGCAAATTTTTAAGTCTCTACCACAGTTGCTCTCACTTTCACAAGTCTGCCAGAGTTGAGTTTCCTGACAGGGAGAGAGCACACAAGAGAGGAACTGAAATCAAAACTTCTCTAACTTAAAGGTCAGTAACATCTTTCTATTTTAATTCACTCTTCTTTTCTGCATTGATTTTAACTGAAACATTATTCAAACAGAGACATAATGAGAGTTTTTTTTTTCTATCTGATAAAAAAAAATCCTAAATCTCATGCTCATCCTTGGTCATTCTGGGACTGTGTTGCTATTTTATGTTGCAAGTTGTGTCATGTCTCCTGCCCTAAAAAAAAAAAGTAGTTAAAAAAGTTGTTCAGCAGTGAAAACCAGATGTTTCCCTGTGCATATTTTGTGAACAGACGTGTGAGCAGTAAAAAATTATCTCTGCACTCTTAGATGAAGCAAGTGAAAGCATGACCAAGCTGGAACGAGTGTCTTTTTTTGTGTGTGTGATTCAATTTATTAACTTACTGTAGCCATTGTAAAACAGTGAAGAGATTTACGATGTTTCTACTTCTTGTCAGCTTTGATTAGAACATATGTGTACATGACTGTGAGACACAAAAAATCTTCAAGATAAGGTTGTAACAGGCGCAGAGACGCACTGAAGGGAACATCTGTCCTTTATGGAGTCTATTTATGCTGTTATCTGTGATGCGCCCACAGTTTACAATAATCTTTGCCTTAGATCAGTCTCTCTGCAGCAGATGAGGGGGTAGAGGTGTGAAAGTCAAAATTATTTCACTCTTCCTGTGATTCCCCATGAAACAGCATGAATAACTGTTAACCTTTAAGGGTGATCACAGTATATGTCATGTCTGCTCATCTGTGGATTAAAGAGAGGGAACTCAAGGTTGATTTATTGTAAAATCAAACAGAATTTGACCATTTTATTCAGAGTATATATCATTTAAGTAATTTAACTTTTCAGTCATGGTAAAAACACAATTATTGCTGAGAACATGCAATCAAACTGTTGTTTGTCACAAGCTTAATCAGTTCCCAGTACTGATTAAAAACAGGTGGCTGTGGCTTAATGCAGTTTCACATCATATGAACCACATTAATGTTTGCAGCAATGTTAAAAAGAGACAAGACAAGAAAATAAATAAAGGTCTTACCGCAAACTACTCTTTAAAGTAGTTGCATTACATAATAAGATAAAAAACCTGCAGTTCTAGCAATCAAAAGCACTTTATGTCTATAAATGTATATTCAAGAGACACATATGCTGTCAGCCTTATCAGGGTTTATCATTAATGAGAAGAAAAAAAAACCCAGCAGAACTTATCGAGAGCCCTTCTGTTGCAGTGAGGTTGAGATGAGGAAAAAAACCAAACAGACTCCACCACACCTCTTCTGTTCACACACACACCCTGACTGCAGCCCTATGTCTGCCTCTTTCTCCCTCCAGGATTATCTGAATTGAACCTGATCCTCAGGAGTCTTTTGTTTTGGGGCCCTTTCGTACAACGGTGTGTTTAGCAAACATAACCAGGGGCAGATTTCATTCGTGTTGGTACAGTCCCCCGTTTAGAACGCTGTGCAGCTCAGTTCTAGGCTCTTGATGTGTTTTTTCTGTGTCGGAAATAAACGTGATAACCAAGTAATTGAAGGCTGTCACCCTATAATGCCAGATAGATTATCTTTGATACATGTATTTCTGAGACCGCCACCTTTTTTTAATCAAAGTTCATGTTTTTCTCTAAACTGTGAGTACAAACAGCACCCTGACAAAATGAGCCCCATTGAGAGATTTGTCTCTCAATAGTTTTTCTTTTTCAAGAGATAATTAATTCAAATGAATAGACTAGCTTTTATCTAAAACATAGACTACTTAAATTAATGATCCAGTTTTCCAAATTGTTCGTCTAAAATCCATAAAATCACTTTAACAGAACCTGAATGGCAACAGGAAGTAGACATATAGAACCAAATTATAAACCAAAACATCATAACATCACTTTCACAAGAAAGTTTAAAGATCAATGAGACTTTTGGAGTTAAATGATGAGACAAATGTGGATATTTTCTGAAAGTTATACACCTTGTTACATCTGGGGGGGGGCGCGAATATTTCAAAAGGATAGTATTATTCCAACAGTTAAATATAATGAAGTGGGGCTGCATCACAACCTGGATTGTAAATGCTTTAAAGGAAACATTTGAATTGAGGAAGCTTCCTGGAGGGGAAGCGAAACGTCGTCAAATCTTGGAAACCTAGTCCAGTGGATTGTTTTTTTTTTTACTTTTACGGAATGACTATGACATGGATGACTGAGAATCTTCATCACCTTTAAAAGAAACATACACTGCACTCTCTACAGAAAAATCCTAAAGGAAAACGTCCAGATATCGGTTGCTGACCTTAAGATAAGTAGATATGTGTTATGCAGAACAACAATGAAGCAACTTCACCTCTGAATGACTAAAGATCAACAAAATGAAAGTTTTGGAGTTGCTCAGTCAAGGTTCTGACGTAAATGACACTGAGATGTTGTAGCATTAGATCAGACAGCCCTTTTCTGTTTGAACAGCTTCAACTTTGACTGAATTAATAAAAACTTCTTCAACAAAAAAATGGGCCAAACAGACTCACTTTCAGTTATCACAAAGACCTGATGGGATGGCACAGCCAGTTATAAGATTTCACATAGGGGTAGGTTTGCCTCATCTGAAAAAATGGAAATGAGGTGATCTGAAAGATTTTTAGAATAACAGAAGTAGTTTATAAGGAATCACATACCCTTTCTTATCTATGTATGATATGAAAAATAAGAAAACATATTTTTTGTGTGTGTTTTGTCAAAAGCATCAAATAACAAGTTCTTTAAAGAGTTGTATATGTTTAATGAATGAGAATGTGGCTTCATGACTCCATAAATGTGTCCAATGTGTTCATTGTGATGCTAAGAGCGTGAATGAGTCCACACGCCTTCTCCCCACCTGACAATGTGTGGGCACGTCCATGTAACAGCATTTACACCGGCATGCTCGATCTGATCTTGACCCCCTGTCACACAGATTTAATCATTGTAGCTGTCAAAAACTAGATACACTTAATACCAATTGAAAAAAGAAATTAAGCTCTCGTGTGTTGAGATTCAAACAAGTGCAAATGTGTTTGCATGTCTGCAATGAAGCCAGGCAGCCATGTCTGTGAGCGTGTGCACTTGTCCGCCCCCCTCCGTAGGATTGAGGTCCAGGTTTTGTTGTGTGGAGTTGGGCTGGGTGAGTAAGCCACCCCTCACAAATGAATAGGGGATGGGAGGAGGCTTGAAGAGGCTGCCGTGGGTGGGAGGCCAGAGCCCTGCCAAAAAAGCTCCTTCTGTGGGATTTGTGTACTTTTTGCGTCTCTCACGAAACATAGAGCTTGGCTCTAACGACAAAGCAGCCATGGGAGGCAGCCGCTCGCACTCGCAGAGGTCAACACGCCCGCTTTTCCTCCTCCTCTTTTAAATCCTCCACCTTTCTTGCATCAGTTTCTACCCCGCCACTCATTTTCAACACAGTGAAAACAGTGAAAAAGTATTCACACTCCTTTAACTTACATTACATCACATTAGATGTATTAGACAAAAGTGGAAAAACAATGAACACTTGTTAACCACATCTTCATTAAAACCTCTTTACTTTGATACCCCAATATTAAATTTGTTGGAACCAACTGGCTCCAAAAGTCATTTAAAAATATAAACAGAGTCCATTAAATGTTGCTAATTAAAGGTATAGTGGAGGATGTTCTTTATCTGGGTAGATCATCAAAAAAAGTGGTCGTCCTAATTGTCAATCCTTCTGGTTATATGTGTACATAAGGCTGTCCTATGTGCTTTCCCCTATTTTTACTTAGCGGTGGTGAGTATGAGATAGTGGAAAAATTGCTAATCTTCTTTTGAAAAGTAAGCTTGTATGAGCGATGCAAACAGCAGCTTTTAAACAGAGCGTGCACAAGGAGAAATGGTCTCGTGCACGCTCTCACACGTGTTTAATGGGCGTTTCCTCTTGGGAGCGGGTACAGGGCTTTGATTGTGCTTTTTTTTATGTGGAGAGGGCAGGTCTTTTCAAAAATCCTCCACTATACCTTCAATACATGCATGAATCACTTTTGAAATAATGCCTTGAGATTTGCAGTTTAAGTTGCATTTTGCTCACATGCTAAATGGTGTGTGTGTCAGAAAACTAACATTTTACAATAACCCTCAAAATGTCTAAAAACACCTGCAAAATGCAAAATTCAATCAAATGAGATGTTCTGACACGTAAAAGTTTCTTCTTCCTGATAAGATAACACTGAATTTTTAATCTAAGCAATACAAAATTTTGCAACTGTTACTAGTTTGTAGTTTTTAAACTTGGAAAACATATTTACATATGCTACGTCTGGATTTCTTTTTTATCTAACTGGATAAGCAAGGCAAAAGACAGATTTATACATCAAATGATGCAATAGATGCTAGTACTAGTGACTAATACCAATCTTAACAATGAGATATTAACATCTGATAACGATTAGGAAAAAAATGAGCGATCTGCAGAAGTTTTTCTGTGGGTACTGTATGTCTAGTCGTTTTCTCCTTCAGAATCTCAAATATAATTTACCACTGGTGTGATCTGGCCTTGAGCGAACATAGGATGGAAGTTGCTAGAAATATGTCAAGATTAGCAAAGTTTAAGTCTTGTCAATGTGAATTTAAAATAATGTTCTTCCTTATTTTGTAACCCACCCACGGGTGCCATTTAACCCAGCTGCACATCCAGGAAGCAAAAGCAAAATAAGTTAATCTCAGTGCCACAGTAAAACATGGGAGTGGCGGCAGCATGATGCTTTTCTAGCAGAGACACAAAAACTACTCAGATTTTATGGACTGATGGAAAAAGTTAAATGCAAGACAGCCTGTTAGCGGCTGCCTAAGCTTACATTTTGTAGCAGGTTCATTTTTGCATGCTAAATATAAGATTAAACATAGACTAAGAAGTAAAATGTCTTTGTTTGGTCAAAGCATATTCATGCCTTGGAGTGGCCTATTCAAAGCCTTGGTTGAGAATAAGCAGCAAGACTTGAAAATTGATGATCATAAGCGCTTTGTTTCAAATTCAAATGAGCTTGACCTACTTAGCAAGAAAAACTAGGCAGAAATTTTGCTCTCTAGATGTGGAAAGCCTGTAAAGGGGTGCAGCAAAAGACTTTTAACCACTATAACAATACTGGTTGTAAGTTGGCAAAGTTTATACAAAAGTAAGGAATTTGGATCTATTCGCTGTAAATTATCACCGTGATAATATTTAGACTTAACACTGGTTGAAGTCATGTGACTTTATTCCTTACTTTCTTCAAAAGTTGATTCTTTTAAGTACACAACCTTGCAAAAGCAAATGATAAATATCAGATATATCTCATTAACAATTTTCCGTTCTCTTTGAATTTATAACATCAGAGTCATAATGTGTCTTACAGTGGTTTTTGTGTAAACTTAAAGAGGTCAAAGTCATCTCAGAAACACTTCAGTCTTAGGTTTCAACTTCAGAAATGTCAGTGACAGCCACAATTCATAATGCGGTTGAGAAATGAAAGATTTGTACATACAAATTGTGGGTGTTTCCTGAATGTTAGCTTGATAATAGAAAATAGGGCCCTGTCACCACTGGCCCACCTAGCTTCAAACCTAGAGACGAGTACAAAGAGACATAATTCTCGGGCTTGGCAGTCGGAAGAAATAATCATCTGATAAATTAGAAAATTAAAGCTCCACTTTAAGAAGCAACAAAGCCATGCAGGAAACATGGAGTGGAATGTCATTCAGCATCAGAGAGTTAAGATGATCAAAACAAGAAAGGGAGAGAGAGAAAGGGGAAAAAAAGACGCTATTTCATAATGTGTAAAAGAAAGATCTGGGTTGAATAAGTGGGTCCACCCACCTGTATGTGAGAGGCAGTGAGAGAGAAAGCAGGGCTGGATGGCAGTTTTAGAGACATGAGTGTGTGGGTTAGGCTAGCTGGCCTGCTTATGCTATCTAATCACTGGGAGAGAAAAAGGGAGAGCAGTGTGCCTTGATCCACCCACCCACCCCAGACAAACAGCAGTTAGCCTGCTAAGAACTATACACGGCCGCCAGCAGCTCCGGCTCGTTCATGTGGGAGCGGAGATAAAATGTGACAGGGCATGCAGGTAACAGACATGCAGCACAATTATGTCTCATTCGCTGCTACGGGGAGAGCAGCACAGGTGTCAACATGGAGGGCGGCACGGGTCATGATGATGGCATACGAGGGATTGCATGAGCGTAAATCATGCTTGATGCATTGTCATCGGTGAGCAGGCCAGAAATAATCCAGCAGAGGAAACTGGGGAAAAATTTGAGAATAGCTGTTTAGTTTTATAATGGATCTTCAAACTAACCACTGAAATGTTCGTTTCCAGAAATGTTTCCTATATTTCAGAATTTGATTTGATCGTTTTTCTTTTTTCCCCCCATCTTTTTCAGAGAAAGTTTAACTACCTGGTTAATAGCTGAGTGGGTGGGAATGGTTTTGCCTCCAAAAATAACTGACCTACACATCCCAGTTGTGTGTTTGTATGCGTGCGTGTGGTTCAGCGAGGTCCATCACGCAGTGTGTGTGTGTGTGTGTATTTCATGACAGGCATCTGTCTCACCTGCCCTGCAGCCTGACTGGTTTTAATTAGGAGGTGTCAGAGTGCCCGAGGGCTCTCCTGCTGACACACACACACGTACACAAGTATACACACACACACTACCCGAGGGCAGACAGAGGCTGTCCCAACAAGGCTGGGCTCCTTCTCGTTATCACCATAAGGAATTGTCCTTATTCACCGACGACCCTCACAGTCGCCCCCCAACACTCACACACACCAAGCCAATCAGCTCAGCACAACAACTAAAATGCACTGCAAAGTTCCTTCTTCCATTCATTAGAGGTTAACTACTTCAACATTTTGTTTGTAATTCGAAGTTTTGGATAAATACTATAGAATACATTTCCATATTTCCCCGCAGTAAAAGAAAAAATGGTTTCAAACTGCATTAATAGTAATTTTTTATTTTTTTTTTACTGTAGGAAAGTTATTTAACTTCCTAACAATGGATTTACAAGAACTCATGCGGACCAGCTGTGTTACAGTGTAACTTTGTCTCTCTGGTACTCGCAGTTCTTGACGTGCAGGATGTGTAGCTTACCTCCCTGTTGGCAAAGCCTCCAAAACTGATTAGGATGTTTGAAAAATGAGACACAACAGGGGAAAGTTAAAGCACAAATAGACAGGTCAGCAGAAAGTAAACGCCCTAACCTCACTCATCCGAATGGCATCCTCCTAGGTGAGTTCTAACGACCTCAGTGAGATGACAGTATGTTTGCACTCCTCCCTGTTGGTTCAAGTCACAATTCATCTGAGAATCATTCTCTGTCCTTGGACTTTTGAAGGCCAGAGGGTGGGGGTTTATTTGATGCTATATCTTTCACAGGTTGCCTCCTTTTCCGGCCTCTCTCCCACACTCAACCAGGCTTGGCCTCGGAAACACAGGGGTAAAGGTAACAACTTGGTTGGGTGGTGCTGATCTGCTCCTGTGACAGTCTTCTAAAACAAATCTGCTAAGAATCTTTTATTATCATATGCACACATGCTGCTACGAGTTTTATGAATTTGGAACAGCCAAATAAAGTTACTAACTTTATTGAATGTTTTGAAAGATAGACTCGAATTTGAGTTATTATGGTAACCTGTTATGGATTTGACTGACAGGAAATCTTTATTTCTTATTTTTTTAATCAGAATAGATTAAAATAGATTCCAACTGTGTGCATATTGCTGTTTGCAACAGAGAATTTTGGGTGCTCAGACATGTGGAAGATGATGCTGAGGTCAGATGGAAACAAATGGAGTATTCATTATAATGCTCTGGCTGTTGCAAGTCTACCTTGCATATGAATGAATACACCATTCTTATTGTGAAACATGGTGGCTGCAGCATTATGCTGTGGGTATGCATTCCTTCAGAGGAATCAGGGAAGATGATCAGAGGCTATAAATAGGCGAAGCTAATAGAAATACTCCCTTAAAAATGTGTTAATATGTCTGTAGTGAAAGATCATCAGGATTCCTCAGTTCTGACCCTCAAAATCAGTTGTCCAGCATCTTTTAGGTGTGTCTCCTCTTAATTCCTGACCTCGAGGACCGGATTTGAGGTACACAATTAATCCCAATGATCATTATTTTCAATTTACTAATATACAGTATATCAATGCAAAGTTATTTGTTTAGACTTGAGTGCACAAAGGTAAAACCTACCGTGGAGCCAATTTACAGGAGTAGATGACTCACTAGAAATAGAAAAAAAAGCATTGTTTATTTATGTCTTAAGAAATGTTAAAATATGCTGCTTTGATGTCCCCCTCACCTTCCGTTGTAAATGTGGTGAATCGTCTCAAAATGAGAATAAGTCTAGCTGGTGTGTAGGTGCTCGTTGCCATTTAAGACAAATCTACATCCTGTCTAAAGGAGTTTTAGTTACTGATATTCTATTTCTAAATAGGTTAAGGTAAAATGCAGTCATAATAAGAATCTATTTGCTGGGCACGTGGCAAAGAGAAAATCTGATAAGTGTTTTCAGTGGAAAGAGGTGTTTGTCACTGATCCTTTGATGGACTTCAAATTCAAATTTTACCCAACCATTTAACCACCAGCTCCTCCAGATCTAGTTCAACTAAACCCCTGACAAAGGGTAGAGTATTAGACGAGAGGAATATATAGTAACTGTCATTTTCTAAGCTAATGAATAATGGGCTGATTGTGGGAGATCTGGCACAGCAGGGCAACTTTGATGCATTATGTTCAAACTTCCTGTTATCTAGCAAAGGCTTAAGGAACCCACTAATACTGGCAAACAGTAATGAGATCATGGCTAAACAAATACGTTTGTAAAATAGAGTCGTAGATATTGCAAAAAATATCTTTCTTTCTTTTTATTTATTGTAAAGTACGATAAGGCAAGTGGAGAAAGGCACTAGAGTCTCTGTGACTTTATGTTAAGCTGCATCCTTCACACCCCATCCCTTCTCCACAGAACCAATCTGGTGTCGTGGTACGTGTGGCCTGCTGGGAGCAGCAGGTGGCAGTAAACAGGTACGCTGAGAGGCCTCTCAGTCAGTCAGACCCAGACAAAACAGATGACTCTTACTCAGCCCTTTGAATCCCCATGTCTTGTGACTCTGAGCACTTGAAGACTCATGTTGTATTTATGAGGACTATGATGATGCCAGATGAGAAACAAAGGAGCAACTTATTCTTTCCATTGATTATTACACATTTCACTCATATATTAAAAGAAATGATCATTGTTTTGAACCTTTTGAGTCCTCTAAGATATTTTCTACTCTGTGTGTCACCAGCTGTGTACAACAGGTTTTTGTAATGATGGTCTTCCACAAAAAAAATCCATTTGGGGATAACGCCATCCTCGCAGGTAGCAGTTAGCCAGCTGCTATAGTAGCTGTGCCATGTTTAAAGCAGATAGCTGCCCTTATAGGATGGCAAACTCTTATTTTTCTGGCTGTCTGGCTGGCCTGAGAGCAGTTTGTGGCTAACCCTGTTTATATATACTGGATGCCAATGTGAGCTGCCCTCAACTCTCGCCCTGTACAAAACAGTGTAAACCACCATCGGCCCCGGCTGCGGTCTACTTTGGTCCGTGTTTTCCTCGGGAGGGGGAAGTGGGCATGGCCGCCTGATGTACACTCACTCTGATGTCTGCTTGCTGTTGACGGTTTATGGCAGAAACTGACAGCTTTTACAGAATGATTGTTGGTTATATTGTGAGGATGGTTCAAAGTATTTTAGACGATTTGTAAATGCAGCAGCCACAAAAAGAAAACAATGGCTTAGAGTGGGTTCTACCTTTCTGAATGGAAACACTGAGCCATGGCTTTTGTTTTTAGCCTAGGCTGATGAGTAAATTAGCTTGATTTGCAACATGTAACTCCAAAGTGAACTAAAAAGTATTCTAAAGGCTGTGGTTTAACAATGTCAGACAGGAAAGCCCACCGACTGTCTCAGATTGTTTGAATGTGCTTCGTCATAAGATTTGGCTTGTCTATGAAACATTTGTCCTATTTTCTCTCTCTTCAGTTCTTTATAGTATAATCAGAAATACAAACTGTCACGCAATAAAAGGTCATAGAGTTGCAGAAACACATTATTTTTAAAAAGTCAGAGGTATGAATTTTAATTGGATTTGTTCTGTTTTTGTAATTTTAAAGTTGCAAACCTATTTTATTTATTTTAAATACAAATTGTGCAAAAAGGGCAAAAAGGGCAGACAGGACCCAAATTTTGTCTTAAATGTTACATGTGCCTGAAGATAAAACACTGAGCGTCACCTTGAACAATTGGAACAAATGGAGAAACATGGAAGTGAGAGAATAATGCTGTGGGAATACTTTTCTTTCACAGGGTTAGGGCATTTGGTGTGTTGTTGAGAGGGTATGGCGCTAAATGTTGGAACTTCCTGGACAAAAACATGTCAGCAGAGGGGAGTTTACTCAACTCTAAACACAAAGCTGATAAACTTTACATGCACAAGTGCACTCTCACAAACAACTACAGGTGCTTGGTTCCAGGTACTCAGAGATTCACTTCCATACAGAAAGCCCACACTCTTATCTTCAGGTAACACAGAGTACATGTCAGATTAAATAATACTACTTCAGCGATAGTTTAAGGTGTTACTTTATTGTATGTCTCGTACCATGTCTGTTAGTTGTGCTGTTCTTTTTACATCTCGTTGCAGATGATAAAGCAGACTGAAAATGTTTTATCATTATCTCCTTTCTATCTCCTCTCTTTCATATTTTCTCCTTTTTTTCTGTTTTTCCTCTTCTGTTCTATTTACATTGCAATGTCCATATAATCTGTAAAACTCCCTGCATAATTATAATAAAGCAATTAAATGCATATAGGCAATAGCCCTACTGCTCCACTTGTGAAAGTAAAATCTGTTGGGCTCTTTTTCTCATCAAGACAATTATTCTTATTGCCACATTGCCAGACAGGACACTGTAAAAAAAAAATCAATAAATAAAAAATAAATAAATACCGTAAATAAAGCATCTTTCTATTAGAACAATCCAGCAACTTTGGAACATGAAGCCATGGACGTGTTTCTTTGGGGGTTTGGGGGGGACATGTCCCCTGCACTCTTTACTGTCCAAAAACAATGCTACACAGTACACAGACATTCATCAAGCACTAGATAACCGCAGCTCAAGCAAAATCCCACTTTTCTTTATCTTAGGCCGCCCTCAAGCTCCTGATTGGCTCAGCGTCTTTTCTTGTGTGATTGGCTGTCACTCCTGAGAAGCTCACTTTACAAACATCTGATTCCACTGAATCAGGTCTGTGATTGGACAGTCAAACACATTTAAGTTAGAAAAATACTTGCTCCCTCCCCACTTTTAAAAACAAAATGTCATCCATGTATGCAGCTACTAGTTTTGTGACACAGTCTCCATCCAGTATGACTTAGTTGGAGCTGTTTTCTAAAAGACAAATGGGCAGAGTTGACATTTGTAAAGCTGGTATAGAGATACCGTACCTACAATAGAAAGCCCTGCAGCTTCAAAGGATGAGGATGCTGGATTCAAATTGATACCAAACATCTACATTTCATTTAGAAAAACATTTTCTGAATAGTTTTCTTCCACTTAACACTAATCTCTAACATTAAATACAAATAAAACAATTAGTTTGCATTTGTATCTGGATAAAAGAGTTAAAACTTTACCAAGGCACGGTATAACTTCTGTTATCCCTGTTCACTTTCTTCTTCACATCTTTGCTGTAACTTCCTCCACACCTCCTCTAGCTGAGGTGATGGCATGAGCAGCAAACTGCTGCCCTGTTTCTGCGCTTTCTGACTCAAAACAGGAATCTATCGTTTGTCTGTGAGCCTCTTTTGAAACCTTGGGTTTCTTTCGACGGTTTAACAAAGAGGAACGCATGTCTGCACTGTTGCCTGTGGTAATTTTCTGTGTTTGTGGTTGGATTAAGTCTCAGCTTTTTAAGTAATATTTCCGTTCAAATTAACACAACTCCTTGAACCAGATGAGTTTGTTTTTTAGAGGTCTCTTTCTGTGCGTGTGTAGGTTGCAGCATGCCAGAGTGGGCTGATTTATTATGATGTTTTTCAGTAATTAGTCTCTTCTGAGTATTTATGGAGCCCGGTCACCACCTCGCCACCTGTTTTTGAACTCACATATCCAAAGCTTGAAAAGA
Source organism: Cyprinodon tularosa (assembly GCF_016077235.1). NCBI lineage: Eukaryota > Metazoa > Chordata > Actinopteri > Cyprinodontiformes > Cyprinodontidae > Cyprinodon > Cyprinodon tularosa. The sequence continues at coordinate 1,030,799 of NW_024039062.1, read as the reverse complement.
AAAAACAGGCATTTGGATGCAGAATGATTAAATATGATGTTGAAAATGAAAACAATCAGTTTTTAGCTGCACTTTTCTGCACAAGAGAGGTCCAACTTTTCTCACTGCTGCTTTTTTTACCCTCTCTCTCTCGGTCTCCCCAAACAACCCCTCAAACTTCCCTTTGCCCCGGTCCCTTTACAGCAGCATCCACTCTGACACAACAAAAAATTCATTTTGTCTGACCTAAATCAGAGGGTGTCTGCGCCACGGGCTTATTACACACTGCGCTTAAACTTGTGTTGTGGAGGAGGATGGGGTATTATTATCTTCCAGCTACCCACCCTGCTATAAAAACTAGTGGTGCGACATCTCCACAGCGCAGAGCTGCTGCCCTCCCTCCCTTCCTCTCACTCCCTCGCGCTCAGTGCGCACAGAGCCACTGACTCCAAACTCCACACGTTTCCAGACAATCGGTTGGCGCACTGCTCCATTTCCCTCCACTGGATATTCTTCTTAAGGTGCATTTTTTTCCTCCTCTTTCTTTTCTTTTAATTTTCTGAATGGGCAGCAGCGCTCAGAACAAGGAGCTTTTTGAATGGACCTGTTTGACAGCCGGTAGGTGCGATTCAGTTTGAAAGAGGGATGCTGAGAGGTCAAGTGAGGAGCAGCTTTGCCTCTTAGTAGTCTGGAAATACAAAGACACGTGAGGGGAACCGTGAAAGCTGAAGGAAGGTGGGTGATGCTTGCTGATAACTGTGGAATGTCAGAGAGCGTATCAAGACTTGTGTAAATTTGTGCGTAAGAGACTTTGCAGCATGCGTAAATGTGTGTCGGTGTGGAAAAGTGCTTAATATTTTTGTCAGAGTTGCACCATGTGCACGCTTGTGGACAAGCTTCCACTTGTGCATGTGTTTAAAAGTGCATGAAGGCATGAAACAAGTCAATAAAAACGACTTAATGATTCACTGATTATTCGTTCTGCAGAATAAAAACACGAGCTGTAAAATGCTGGAAATAACCAGAGGACTTTGAGCATCATAACACATCTACGAAGTGCCAAACATAGCGGTTTATGGTGAAGTTTCTTTTTTTTTTTTTTTTTTTAAGTGTGTGTTTGGGTCGTTTGGTGTAATTACACATTTTGGTTTCCAAATGCATGCGATGTTCTCTCTGTGAAATCCAAAATAAATACTCAGGTGATGCGCGAAGTTTAAAGGGGATGTTTCAGAGTGCGGACAAAATAAAAAAAACATGTTATGGATTTGAAGTAAAGCTGTAAATTACTGTTTACCAGCCCCATCTCATCGCCTCCCTCTACGTCATGTTACAAAATGTAGAAATGACATAAAAAGTGACACAATAAAAGCTTTTTACCTGCTAGGGTAGGTTTGCTTTTTAAATCATAGCTAAGCAGAGGAAACTGATTTTAACAACATAGATAATAAGTATAATTTTAAAAAGATATATAAATATATATATATTTAGACACCCACTCAACAGACCCATAAAGTGCAATGAAAAAAAAATCACACCTCTGTCAGTACAATGCTGTTTTTCTTAATTATGTACTTTAGCACAGATATATTACATATCAGATTTCAAGCTTTATGCCTGCAACTGTGTAGTTGTTTTAAAAAATTGTTTAGAAAATTAAATTAGCCTCTGTATTTGATATTTGTTTTTTATATAAGTTATGAAGCACATGTATTTATGATACAGATAGATAGATCTTGATCTATATATAGATATATATACACACACACACACAAGTTAGCACTGAGCGATAAAAAAAGACCATTAATTAATGCAATAAAATAATAAGAAATATTAACAGATGTTTTCATTTATAGTTGTTTAAGGAAGGGATAGATAGATAGATAGATAGATAGATAGATAGATAGATAGATAGATAGATAGATAGATAGATAGATAGATAGATAGATAGATAGATAGATAGATAGATAGGCAATTTCCAAGAGATTTCAAATTTTTATTCAAACCTTGTCACTTAAATATGTATTATTTTCATATAAATAAAATAAAAACATTTTAAGTTCTGTAACCTATTTCTGTCCATATTGATTAATCACTAAGTTCACTGATTAATCAATACACCCCATGTCACTAGTGTCTTCTTTACAGTGCAGCTCACATTATAAAACTGGCTCCCCTGCTTTAATTGACAGCACTTAAGATGATATGTAGAAACTGTCCACATGTATCTGAAAAAAAAATCCCCAAACTTTCCAATTAAAAAAAAAAAAAAGCAAAGAGTATGGATTATGTCCTGCAGCAACAGGTGCGATGTTTACCGGTGATAATGGACTGGGCTTACACAGCGGCGTAAATGAGTGTCCTCTCTTTAATGAGGGGGTGAATTGTCTCTGTCAAATTATTGGCCGGGCAATTGTCCGTCTGTGACAGCTGTTTAGCAGACGTTTGCTATTGCCAGTTGGTGAAGGGTGGTTTCTGGCTGAGGGTGATTTAGCATGTGGGTCAGGTGTACCCGCTGGCCTGACAAGGCCAAAGTAGGCTTTGGCTGTTGGAGCTAACAGGCCAAATGAGTGTCTGTCTGTGACAAGGAGGGTTTGGGATGGACATTAGCTGCTGATTTGTGGCCTGAGCGGTCAGGGCTGAGGACGAGTTAACAACTCCACTCCTGGCATAATGATGATACAGCTGCAGCACAGCCCGAAAGAGGAGGAAGAGGAGGAGGAAAATTAGGAGGAAGGAGGAGGTGGTCAGCGCCCAAAAGCAGATGAAGTTCTTGGAGAAAGAAAACAGTGAATAGAGGTGACACATAATTTAAGGTGGGAGTGTTGAGTTGAAGGTGTTGGTGACTAAGTGAAGCATGAGAGGAGACGTGGCCGCTGCAGACAGAGACACAGAAAAGCCTTTATTAGAAATAGTTACTTAATAAAATCTGTTGCTACTAATCCGTGCAACAGAAATGACGAGAACGAGGGAAGTTTATCAAGGCAAGTCTATGTTTAGAAAAAATACATGCTTTCAAAATTAACACTTCCCCGTACATTACGGTTTAAAGTCCTTTTAGAAAGATGAGCGAGGGAGATCTGAGTGTTTCCTTGCCCTATAAAGCAGAAAGCAATGACATTGTGATGCTCCCCCACCACTGGTTTGCTTGTTTAAAGATGGCTGCTACACCTTCCTCTTCATTTGAAGGCTCAAGAACTTTTAGGAAACATGAAGAAAATGATAAGCAGTCAAAGTGTGAAAACTGAAGAGTGCCACCCTTAACTTAAAAAAAACAACAACATAGTTTTGAAATTACAAATAAGCTACGATCGGCTAGTCTGTTAAGCAGCAGAGTGTAGTCTAACCGCTGAAGCTGATATCAGCAGATAATCAGCAGCTAATAAAAGCTCTTTATATCTGTATTCATTTCTCTGCAAAGAGAAGCAAGCAATGAAAGACTTATGCTATATTTTAGAGATATGGGTACATATATAACAGTATATTTTTCTGGAATTATTCTATTTTAAAAAAGAAAAATATGATTATCTAATTATTTTATGTGAAACCTTTGAAAAAAAACAACTGAAATCTTGGGATTTTATTTATACAGGATTAGGAGAATCTCAGTTTGGCAAAATAGTGAAGATGCAACTTTTGTTGTTTATTGATGACTTCTAAGTCTCATCATGCAGTGACCGCTTGTTACAAACTGAGGAATCCACTGAGACTTTTCTGTTGACAGCTGTAACTTTGCTTTAACAAATAATGGACTCTGAGTCAGAGTAATTACCAGTGCCCTTTCTCAAGGCGTCCCCACCCTGGCTGGTCGGATGGGTGGGTGGGGTGTGTGTGTGTGTGTTTGTAAAGGGTTAAGTCTGTTTGGCTTGATGAAACGTCGCTCCAGGACCTTGCGGTGGGAACGCTGTGCCCTCCTCTCCTCCCTGTCTATGTGGCACATCCTCCTCAGATCCTCTCCACACTGTAATTAGGGGGCCGGCCACTGAGAGCCAAACGCTGAAGCTAGTGGCAGGCAAACAGTGGGAACGAGGGGAGTGGCGCTCGCCAGGGCACTGGGAGAGAAAGCGGCAACAGCAGCAAGTGGCCCCATAGTTCCAGAGGAGGGTGGGATGGTTGGAGAGAATAAATGCATGAAGGCCAGGTCCCCTCCCCAGTCCCAGACTTTCTTTTTCTCCCGCTCTCTTATCCACTCCCATGTTGTTCTAAGCTTTACCCTATTGTTTGATTTGGCAGGCTGCACCAGGGAGGGGCCCTTCAGCTTCGGTTTGTGCAACCTGTTAGGGAACTTTTTGGGCCATCGTATCTCTAACTGGAGATAATCTCACCTTTTAGCCATACTGTTTCTTCTGTGATTGATGCTTAGTGGCTGTAGAATCGGCACATCTTATTAAACAGATCCAAAAATCAACATATCTTTGAATCACAAATGCCTCCTTGGCAACAACAGAAATGTGGGAAAAAGGTGAAATAGAAGATACAAATGATTTATAAATCCAGATCAAATGTTGTTTAGGTTGATTAAAATAGGCTAATCCAAAGCCTGTCCTTTAGTATTTTTGTTCCAGCTGAATTTAGATGGCTCCAATCAGCTAAAAATAAACTTTTTACATATAATGTTGGGCATAATGGTGACAATTATAACTAAAATATGGCCTTATAGTTATAAAAATATATATTTTTAATAGATGATTATAACTACAAACAGCATTGGGACAAAATCCGGTTTAGTATTTGAACTTTTTTTCCTTGCATCCTCTGAGTTTGCCTGGTCCATACGAGGTTTTCCATCACTTTTGTTCTCTATTGCACTGTTAGGCAGGGGATCTGGTCTGCAGCCCTATACGCCTCATCACCGCCCCCTCCACAGACATTTTAATTACGTCCACACTGTATCAATGGCATGAACTCGGCTTCAGTTACCAAGCAACAAGATCGACAAGAATAAACTACATGTAAGATTGGTATCCAAGTTGCGTACCTGCAGGTGAACTTAGGGCTTTTCAGTGTTTTTTGCTCCCTTTTTTCCTTCGTCTTTTTCTGCATTGTGATGCTGAGCTGCACTGAGCAGAAAGTGAGGCACTTTTCTTGAGACTGTGTGTTTATGTGGCTTCAGCCCTGTCCCGTTTAGAGCCAGTCAACAATACAGCTGTGGTGTTCGGGGCCGCTTCAAAGTGTTTATCTACACATGCCTCCTGTGACCACCAAAGTGTGGATGGCTAAACTTGAGCTCTATTCATAGACGTGAATGAGCGAGTGCCCTGCCAGAGGAAGTTTTATCACTCTGAGTGTAAACAACAGGGCAGTGAATCAACAGGTAGGAACTCAGAAATGTCGGGAAAGCAAACCGAGGGAGGGGAGGTTTTACGGCTCACAGAGAGAGCTTCATTAGGCTCCGTCGGAGGAGTGAAGAACTGATTGCAAGTAAGCATTTTGACAGGATACAGTATCTAGAGAACAATCTGACCTCTTTTGTTGCTCTCCCCCCCTCTTCTCACCACATCTCAGTCACAAACTGCATTGTTCACATGAAGGTATCAGTTTTCTCCATGCTCAAATCTGCCAGAGACAAGATGAGGAGGATGGACATTATCGCAGGAGCCTCACACGCACTTAATGTATCATCACGCCTCTCAGGGCTGCACTAACATTTAAAAAAAAGTTTTTTAAAGTATATTCGATCAGTTATACTTGCTTACAGTTGCTACACAAGGATTTATAATAACACATTTCAAGGATAAAAATTACCCAAGAACGTGATGTTTGCTTAAAGACAGGCATGCTTTATTTACCACTTGTTGCCGGCATTTCACAGATGGCACACAAACAAGCACTGAAAGAAAGAATAAAGCCTGACTGTTGCCTGGCGCATGAACAATATTAGCTTTAATCAACATCCCTCCTTCAGTCCTATGGTTTAAAGCACTTGATCTAAAATCTCAAAAGCATCTCGGTCAGTTTGCATCACTGCTCCTTTAAAGGGAGAGATCAGCCTGTTCAAATGAATAATGGTTTAATGAGTGGCAGATTTTCTCTGTATTGTCGAGCAAAATGTTTTAGATTTTATTCAGATGATTCTTATACCACTACTTGAAAGCAAATGGAATAAAGGCCCCTCAAAGAAGAATCGGGACAGGTTATAGCCAGACATTTGTGTTTGTATATAAAACAATAATAAAGAAACTAAAAAAAAGAAAAAAATCATAAACAAAGTCAGTTTAAATATGTTTGAAGGAAGTATTTGAAATAGTTTTTACTGTAGCAATAGGTCCAAAGAATGCTGTGGTATTATTTGACAGAAGTAATGCAGTACACTGGGCTGTCTGTTTGTTGTGTATGATATAACACCTGGGCTAATGGGCTATTTCAGTGAGGGAGGGGAATTTTCTGCAGTTATGAGAGATGCTATGAAGACAAATTTTATCACTGAGTTCTCTGGACTTGTAAAATCTTTTTTTTTTTAATCAAAAATGTGTAATCTGTCTTCTCTCTGCAGCAGTTATTATCAGTTTAATATTAATGTAAGTATGGGGCTGACCTTTTTATGTAGAAAATGACAATGAATACTTTAATTAACAAATCAGCTTTCTAAGTGCTTTTGGAAATTATTTCTAATTTAACATAGATTTAACAAAATTACACTTAGAATTCTTAAAGTGACTCAAAATATTCTAAATTTGAATTTTACAGATTTATTCTTTTTTTTTTACTCCACACAATCCCATCGATTTTCCAATGCAGCAACAGTAAAACAAAAAAAGTTATAAACACAACAACAACAAAAAATGCTACAAATACATGTTGTTAATCCATATTGAGAACTTTTGGTGTAGAGTTAAAAGCAATTAATGAGAAAAGTTAATTTGATTTCAGAAATTCTGAGTTAAAAGGACAGAAAGTGGTTTCTGTTTATCGGAGTCAATATTTCTCAGTAAATTGCAGTTTTGAAATGACCACAGATTAAAATGAGCAGAATTGTGTGTCTATCAGAATCCGGTTTTCCCTAAATAATCTGATTTCACTTTATTTTCTTAACAGAATTAGAGGGAGGAGGATGGTTCATCACAGTGAGGATGACTTGATTGGGATCCCTTTCCCAAACCACAGCAGCGACGTCCTCTGCAGCCTGAATGAGCAGCGGCGAGATGGGCTGCTCTGTGACGTCGTCCTCATTGTCCGCGACCAGGAGTACCGCACCCATCGCTCCGTTCTGGCCGCTTGTAGCCAGTATTTTAAGAAGCTCTTTACAGTCGCTACTGCAGACGGAGGAGACCCCCATCATGCTGCTGCCGCCGTGTATGAAATCAACTTCGTAGCTCCAGAGTCCCTCACTGCTATCCTGGAGTTTGCCTACACCTCCACTCTGACAGTGACCGCGTCCAACGTCAAAGAGATCCTGACTGCAGCACAGATGCTGGAGATCCCCTGCATCATCAACGTTTGTCTGGAGATCATGGACAGTGGGGATGGAGGCGGAGAAGGTGGGAGAAGGAAACAGGAGGAGGAAGGAGAGGAGGACGAAGAGGAAGAAGAGGAAGAGGACGAGGAGGATGAGGACGAGGAGGATGAGGAGGAGGACATGGGCTCCAGGAAGGATGAGCAGGAAGAGGAGGAGGACAATGTCAGCGAGAGGTCACTGCAGTCGTTGGAGAGCAGGGGTGAGCAGACGCCTCTGGGGACGGAGGACTCTTCCCCTCCAAGCACCTCCACCTACCAGGGTCAGTTGGACCAACTGTCCCAATCTCAGTCTCCAGACACCATCAGAGGCAAACAGGTATGACTCCATCCGCTTGCTATTAGAGGTGTAACCATGCAGCTTGATTTACACAATCATGAGATTTGAGTTTTGGGAAAAAAACAAACTTTAAATGATATATGTTTAGTACTGAATATTTCAGTCTATGTTTCAATGGCAGTGTAATAAGTTTTAAAGTTTTGTGTCAGTTATGTCAGATGTATGAACTTTGAGTAATGATCATTTTGGATATAAATCTGTCCAGTTAAAGTTGGATCAGTATAAAAAGATTATCTTATTAACAGCAAACAATTAAATCCAGTTTAATCTATTTAAAACTAGTGAAACATGCTCTTAATTAAGGTCTGAAATGAAACTTTGAAGGACATGTAACTTTTAACGTTGCTAGCAGCAAGCAATCTGTTAGCATTAGTATGGACACCATAATAAAAACGGTTTATATCATGTCACACAGTCACTATTTTTTACTTCAAAGTGCTTAAAATGTTAAATAGTAAAGAGGGACCATGTTTATTGCTTTCGTATCAAAGTGCTGCTTGCTAGAAAAACGGTTATTAGTCTAAAGAACCAACACGATAAGTATTTCCTCTGTAGATAGAACAGCATGCATGTTCATGTTTGATGGCCTTTATAATATGAAAGTTATTTCAATCTACCTAGAAACACACTGACAGCAACTGGATATGCTACCTAAACTAGAGCTCAGCTCTTTGGACAGTTTGCAAAGTTATAAAATAAAGATATGTTCAAGTTCAAGTTTACAGGAAACTTACTCATGATGCTTTTTGTGTTAAAGGAGAATATGGAGAGTCGGGCTCTCAAGGATTTTTCCATTGAGTCTCTCCTCCAGGAAGGGCTATATCCCCGGATGTCGGCTCTCGACCGGAGGACCAACTTCTCTCCGCTCATGCCTGGATTCTACCCCTCTATGTGGGCTGCAGAGTTCCCAGCTTTCCCCCAACAGCTTCTGAACCCTCCACATCCTCATGTTGCAACCTCACCACAAACCCGACTCCCTCACACCTTCCCCTCCTCCACTCATCTCGAGGCTTCAAGGCCCCTCGATCTAGCTGTGAAACGAGAAATCATCAAGGAGGAGATAAAGGAAGAAGTCTCTCCCAGTCTGCTCCAAAGCGACTTCTTAAAAGACTTTGTCAGCTCAGGTTTGGGAGGCACCATAAGTGCTGGATCGGCGTTATCGGAGGGTCACATCAAGGATGAGGCGGACATTAGGTCTTACCTGAGCTTTCTGAGCTCGGCCTCCCACCTAGGGGCGCTGTTTCCGCCCTGGCAGCTGGAAGAGGAGAGGAAGATGAAGCCCAAAGCTTCACAGCAGTGTCCCATCTGCAATAAAGTCATCCAGGGAGCCGGGAAACTGCCACGGCACATGAGGACGCATACGGGGGAGAAACCTTACATGTGCACAATCTGCGAAGTGCGATTCACAAGGTACGTCAGCAAAAAAACCACAAAGATGGTGTCATGATGTTCTGCTGTAAATGCTTATGTGAAACAGCTGGGTTAACGGAAAAGTACCCCCTATTTTCCTGGCTGAGGTTATTCTGCCTTCATCTCATCTAAATATCAAAGAGTTGAAAGTGGAAAACCCCTCCACTCGTTTTTCTTTGCATCAGTTTTATCTCTGATAACTACATCCTCCTACTTTTAGCATTTTCCACCTATAGTCTAGGCCAGGAGTGTAATCAGAAACTTCAAAGAACACAAGGCTCATATTTCTTTGTCAACGTCTTTTAATCTTCGATATGCATGAATCATTTTTTTGGGGATTTTTTTTTTTTTTTGCAGGCAGGACAAACTGAAGATCCACATGCGGAAGCACACCGGCGAACGCCCCTATATCTGCCTTCACTGTAACTCCAAGTTTGTCCACAACTACGACCTGAAGAACCACCTGCGTATCCACACCGGCGTCCGTCCCTACCAGTGTGAGCACTGCTACAAGAGCTTTACTCGCTCCGACCACCTTCACCGACACATCAAGAGGCAAAGCTGTCGTATCTCACGGCCCAGACGGGGGCGGAAGCCGACCGCCTGGAGGTCCACGTCCGCCGGAGGGTTCCTGTGCCCTCCCACTGTCTCAGCTGGCCGGATGGAGGAGAATGGGCTTAGTACCGCCTACCAGGGCGTTAAGAACCACGGACTTGGAGATCTTCTCGGCCTCAACGGCAGAGGGTTAGGGTTTAAAAGTGTGGACGGTTCGCTGAGGGAGAACAGGGAGGAGCGGCAAACAGAGGGAAGACGGGTTGCAGAGGAGGAGAAGGCTGGAGCATTGAGACAAAGGGGAGTGTTTGCTTTCGCCCTCGCTGGAGAAGAGATGCTTACCCACTCTCCATTTTACGCGGCAACCGCTGACCCATGGACCATGAGGCTGGAACGTGCTCCACCCATCCCCGAGTCGGCAAAATGAACTCTAAGCTTTAGAATTAAAAAAAATAAGAGTCTGTTCTGCTCCAGGAAGTTAAAGCACCTTTTATTAAAAGGGAAAAAAGGGGAAACTTTGTGAAGCCTGCTGTATGGCAGTGGTAACGCTGTTTATTTTCTTCTTCATTTGGTTCAATTCAGCCATAAAAATAATAATTTAAACCCCATGAAGGTTTACAGATATTCTAAAGGCATCTAATGAACCTTTAAATTGGTGTTTCCTAACATTTAAAAAAAATGAACGTTTACATGAAGATCCGACCCATTAAAAAAACAGGATTTTATAGCAGAAGACATTTACAGACTTTTGAAATAAATTATTGAAAGCTTTTTTTTCTATATTGATTGTGTTTACATGATAGAAATAAACAGAGATAAGAGCATTCATCTCCATTTTTTTATTTTTATTTAAATTCTTTTTTTTTTTTAAAGCACTTGAAACCTATCAGGATATTTGACCATGGTTTATTCTTCTCCACTGCCTTGTTCTGATTTAAGCTCCTTATCTGCACTATTGTAAATAAAACCTCTGGCCGTGGTGGTGTTAATTAAGGTGATGTGGCTGATGATGTAAAATAATTATAATTAAAAAACAGAATATATATATATATGTATATTACTCTTTAAAGACTGAGACATCCATCCAAAGATGAGTACTTTGATATCTGACTTGAATACAACTCTGTTTTGAAATTGAGAATTTTCTGTGTCTTTGGATGCTTTATAATTCTGACTAATCAACAGCCGCTTTAGCTGCAACTGTATGCTTGTGTTTTTTGCTCTGGTGCAACAAATCGGCGAAAACTTTGTTCTAAATTTTTCCCTGTAATGTTCATCTCTGATTTGCACGATGATGAGTGCAAAAAATATTTGAACTAAAATGGGAAAGTATTTTCTTGCTATTTATGTGTATTTAAATGAATAAGCCTTGGCTATATTTTGCAAATTTGTTTTATAAAGACACTAAATGTTGACCTTCACTGGTGTCTGAGTGTCTCATTTGGGGTAAATGACATAGAAAGCTGTGGACAAATCGTATTCCATTTTATTACTGTAGGTTGAAGGCAAAGGATGCACATTTTAGCTTTGGCTGCTTTATAGTGATTAATATAAAGACTTTCAAATAATTTGCATACCTTCAACAGCATAAACATGTAGTAGAGTTAGTTTTTCTTGGAAAACTAGTTTGTTATCTGCTTCTTCTCATTTTGAAAAACTGCTATTCATTATTCACACCCACAGAGAAAGTTCCTATGTGGGCTGATCAACAGTGTTTATTCCTATAGAGGTCTATCCTTTTCTTAATTCATCAGTACTTTATGTATACACTATCAAAAAGGATGCTTGACTCTGAGCAGATTTAGATTTGATTAAACATAAAGAGACATAGAAAAAGTATGTTCAGACTATAATAATACTGAAGAAACAGCTACGGGTCAAATATTTCCACTGATTTCAACTACGCTGAAGATACTTAAAAGTCATTATTTATGGTTATTTTTAATAAGGTAGAACTTTTAATGAGATGCCAGAGAAAGTGGGAATCCATACAGAAATTTCGAGGGACTGTTTGTAGAATGGTGTAACCTGGTCCTGCTCCACCCCCACCTGTTGCTGCACAATACCAGCCAGAAGAAGAATACAGCACTTCTCAGGCATCGACAGAGACACCAACTACCTGTGTGGAAATTAATTCCAGAATGAAAAAGGAAAAAAAAAAACACAAACTCAGCTCTTTAAAGATTAACCCCAACAAAGTAAGTTTAAACCCAAATAAATTATAAAATTAACTTAAATCAGCAGCTGACTTGATAACTTAAAGATTTTCCTCAACACTTTAAGCTAGCTTAATGTGATATAACTTTGCCAACCCAAATGTGTTTTTATACACGTCACAAAATGCTTTTAAAATCAGAATACCAAACTTTGAAGACATTGTTGACATTTTCAGAAAAAAAATCATAGAAATGAAAGATCAATAAAGAAAAAGTATATGAAAATAAATTTTTTCTAAATCACACTAATAAAAATCTGTATCATCAATTAACCATCTTTTATTTTCTCATATTTGATTGCAAAAAATTGACTATGTTGCCCAGTTTTGTTTTAAATCCTTGTCAAAATTCCATATTTTTACGACAAACATATTTCCTGTAAGATTCTCATACCTTCAGTCGTCTATAAGAAAATTCAAGATCCATTTTACAAAAACAGACAAACCTTACAGATGGAGGGGGTTTACCGTAATTCTACAAATATCAGGAATATACATTCCAACCTATTCCCCATGGGAACTTTTCTATATTTAGAGCAATAATTAAAGCCTAAAACAACTGGAACCGTTAGAAATAAGGCTGGAAAAGAAATGGGATTTGCTACAGCACTGTGTATGAAGGGTGAAGAGAGAAGTGAAACACTATTTTACAGGGAGGAAATCAGGATTATGCCGCTGCGATATGTGTTATTCAGTACACTCTTTAGTTGCAGAGGTATATAATAATAAAATGGACATCAATCTTCATGAAAAACCTTTAAAATGACTATTTAAAATAGAGCAGAGAATGATCTTTTTAGAAGAAGAACGTAGCTGTTTCTGGACCATAACCAGAATTAAAAATTGGTTAATTAATACACATATTTAATAGTAGTGCTAAATTATAATTCTTAACCCTAGCCGCCCACCGATTTCTCAGAAGCAGAAAATATTTCTACTCCAAATTTATCTAAAACTAAGTTCAAGTTCCCTCAGACTCTTTTTTTCAAGTGGAGGTGTCTGTTTCACACTCAGCACATTTTTCTCCTTTTCTGCACTGACCTCTAGTGGAGAAGAATAGATATCATAAATCAATTATGCCATCATAGAAAACATGTTTTAAAAGAATTATATCAGAGATACTGACTAGAATATAGACCTGCTTAATCTACCTAAGCAACATTTTCTCAACTCCCCTTCATATATAGTATGAAGAGTGAACTTTCTACCACCAGAGGGCGCTAAAATTTCATGTTTTTGTTGGCTAGAACTACACTGTAAAAAAAAAAAAAAACTCAATCAATAATTTTGCTTTTTTCAGAGATAAAATGCCAAGGTGCAACACAAACATTCATTTTCTGACCTTTTACCTTGAAGGATAACAAATATCACATGTTGAGAAAGGAATATAAATATTTTATAATTTATTTATAATAATTATAAAATGTATAATTTATTTTTTATAATTTATAAATATTATGACTAAGTGGACTGTGTTTGTGTATATGTATGTAGACTGACCTAATATGACAATCTAGAGAGATGATCTTGAGACAGTTAATCAATATGTATGATATCTAGCTCTATTTCCTGAACACTATTATTAAAAATTGATGCCTACATCATAATATTTTCGGCATTTTACTTACAAACCTAAAACACTTTACTTTCCTCTTGTCATTACCTGTCCTAATTAAAAAGAGATTCTCTGAAGAACTTAATAATAAATGATTGCTGTTGATTTTGTTAGATATTTGCATGTTATCAACACTAACTAGATTGAGATCAAAGTAGAGATGGCAATGGAAAATATTAGAACCATAAAAAATGCAGGTGTGCGTGCAAGGGTGTTCTGAACCTCTAAACCCAAGACCTCCTGAGGTGTGATTTCCTGACACCAGAATAGACAGTCTCACAAGGTTCCTCTCCAGTTTTTCTTTTCCATTTAGTCACCACCCAAATCATGTTCTGAGACCTATGTTAGAATTACAGTGGTTCTTGGTGTGTTTGTGCCCATAAATCCTTACTAATGGGAAATCCTTTGAGGAAGTGATGCAACAATGCATCTTTGAGTGAGAACAGAGGCATTGCTAAGGGTAACACGATCTGCTGTCCTCTGTGGGGTTTCTGGGAGATCAGTGCGGAAGCACCTTCACAACAAAGGACCTTGGCAAAGCGACTCTAACGTCCCTCAGACATTATGTAGGACACAATTAGAAATGTGTTCAGAGAGATTTGTAAAAGGTGTCAGGAAACAGACAGGAAAAGTTGAATTCTCAACATACCTGCATAAACTTGCATAAACAGCTTGTTGCCAAAGATCAAATTTAAACATTTTTATTGGTATATCAAACTATTTTTGAAATACTTTGAAATAAAATTCTGAAAGATATGCCAAACATCTCTATATCCCCCCCTTTCACTAAGTATTGTGTAGTGCCACCTTTTCATGCAATTCGTTGCCTGTTTCAGCTTTGTACATAGAAAAGGGGATTTTTTTTTCACATTCCGCTTTGCAAAATTGTCAATTATTTGGTACTGTACTTGAATATGGATCCCAAAATGCAAACAAGCAGGTTGAGTTAAAAAATGAACTTAGACCTGAATGGTAGAAAACGGAGACAGGTATACATAAACAGCAGTAGTTGTGAGGCATGAAAAAAAAAAAAAAAAAAAAATATATATATATATATATATATTTTTTATATATATATATATATATATATATATATATATATATATATATATATATATATATATATATATATATATATATATATATATATATATATATATATATATATATATATATATATATATATATATAGGCACAGGTGAGACAGGGAGATGGTTGGTATTGTGTGGATGAAAAAATTTAACTGGTTGCCTGTTGGATGTGCTGAAACTGGGAAAAAGGCATTATTAGAACTAAACAGACCTGCAGGCCGACAGGTAGATAATATTTTACAGAGAATAGTAGCACAAAACTCCGAGTAAATGTGAGGGGAAAAACTAGAAGTTATAACATGATAAGCCTTTAACAAGTAAGGGTGATGAGATGTGAACCTATATGGCAAAACCCAAACAGCAAAATTAAGGACAGTATATGGCAAGACCTGTTATTGTATAATAAACAGGAAGAACTATGAGGAAGATGAATACTCACATAGAATAAACAATTTTTATCCAGAATAGATCAATGCATAAACTTTTCCTCAAAAAGCATGTCCACAGCATCACAGAGCCAACACCTCTCTCTGGTGTTGTGAAGTAATGAGGTAGTGAGGGAACCAGTTTTAACAGTTTTCTCTTACAGACAGGCAGAGGAGACTGCTTAATGGGATGGAAAATCATGATGGAAAATCATGAAATGATACAGTTAACTAAGATGAGTTTCGCTTATTTAATGAAGATTCAAAAAGGCAACAGAAGGAAAATCCAGAAACGAAATACAGAAAACCAAAAAACCAAGAGACGGCAAGGGAAAACACACATAAGTAGCAAAGTCACCACGAGAAACCAGCACTGAGGAACCAGCATGAAGGTGTATATATGGTAGACAGACAAGGACACAAAATGACAAAAAAAAAAAAAAGACCCAAAACAGAATCATGTAAATACTGTAACTGTAAACTCAAAAAGAAACTAAAAACAATGTCCAAAGGGGGGAGCCATAACAGTTACTAAAAAAATGGTGAAGTCATTATATTCTGCTGTACATTTCTAAAAATTAGAAACCTAAAAAGAATAAAACCTGAAGCTTAGGATTATTTTTTCATTCTTCCCGATATGCAGTCTGATTGAGAGGTGATTCTGAAACACTGCACTCCAAGGGCTAACTCATACTTGTTCTCTATGGTGATAGGTTACACAAAGATTTAGAAAAATTATGCCTTTTGAAGTTATTTCTGATATACTCCTGCCTCTCGAGCCACGTTCTCACTGACCGTTACTTTTCTTTCTTCTTTTCTTTCACTAAAGACCCTAAGGAATGACAGTTGTCCTTAATTTTGCTCCTTTTTACACTAAAAGTATGAAATTGAGAGCTCCTAATGTATCTAGCCTTCGAAACATACAAAGAAACATTTACATAGTGTTTACACAAGTAGCACATAGCATGAATCCTATGTCAAGCTGGTGAAATTAATCTGAATTTCTAAGTTGGATACCCAGTTTCACAAGGGATTCCAATTGAAATTCTAGACTTGGATTTTGGGATTCCAGTGTTACACCATATTCTGTGACCCATCATATTTTATAACTAAAGGGCATGCTGTACTGCCTTACTGACATTAATTCAAAAGCAGTAGATAGGTGTCTCATCTCTTCTGGTAGAAACATCCCCGAGCAAAATAACTCAGGTTTAGATTTGGTAAATAAATGGTATATAAACTTTACTGAAGTTGCTACTCTTTGCAAAACACTTTATCCTATTTAACTCTCACTTAACTCTCACTTACTTCGTACCTGCAACTACGGAAATTAGATGTACAAAGTTTGTGGCAACATACTGCCACAGACAGGTTTGTTGTCTATCCTTGCAGAAAATGTCTGCAGAAAAAATAAATATGTGTAAGAAAAGGCACTAGGGGATATGAAGGCATCAGTTGCAGATGCACATGGAGTTACTGCAAAATTGTGACAATAGGAAGTTCCTATTTTATGTGGTCAACACAGCATATCAATTATACATGTTAATAACGTTTAGGTTGCATTGCAATTTAATTGAGGACTCAATATAAGTTTCTTATATATTTCTTTTTAAATCTAAGTTTTATTTCAATAATTTATTTACAAAACAGCTATACAGACACATAGATGGACATTAAAGTGCTGTTCTCTAAAAGGAAACCAAACCTGTATCTGCAAACTTATCACAAATTAAAGAGGACATTTTGGTTCTAATCATGACTTCTATACACACGAGTAAACCGCTCAACTGCAACTGACAAACCACACAATGACCTCATTGTCAAAAATAAATGGCATTGTGCTTAACCTCAGTTAACACAACGGTGAGATGACTTTCAGTATTCATGTCCACTTTAGTGGTTTAATTTTCAGAGACAGACTGTGTATGGTGAAAACATAACTATATATGTATATATATATCAGCTCCAGGAAGTCTGAATGCATGACAAATAATAAATAGCTTTCATTTATTGCAGTCAAACAGCCACTACAGCATTGTGCACATTGCTATGTTGATACTAACAAAACTGGCAAAAAAAATTTTTATGCCTCCTTTATTTATACTGATAATTCTAGAGATATTAGCCCTCTTAAAGATGTTAAAATTTTAACATTTTCACGCAAGTATCTGTACTTTCTATTCCTTACAACTTTAAAACAAATGTTACTCGTTACTCTTGGCTTCGGTTTAATGTTTATAAATTTATTTCACATCATGTGTGCCATCCAATGCAGATCATTGGTGCCATCCACATCTAGTGAAAAGTTGTGTAACTGGATGAGTCATGTAACGCAAACACTCAGTGGTTATTCGTCAAATTTGTTTGACCAGAAAAGAAATCATCAGAAGTAAGCAGGTGTTCTTCAAACTGCAAACATGAATTGTCTTTGCTATGAAACAATGTCAGATTCAGAAAAAGATGTCGAAATGTCTGAAAGGTCGGACACAGGCGAGAACGTATCGGGAGATGGAGACGGAGACCAACAAGACCTCCCTCATCCTTGGCCCTATCTCAAAGACATTTTTGAAATAGTCAAAAAATTGAGCTTTTAATTCATATAGTGGCATCTGGCTGTTGTTGTTTTTTTTTTTAAAGGTTACTTTATACTTTTATACTTTAAGTCGTTTTTGAACACATACTTTTTCACTTTTACTTGAGTAAAAAGGTCAAGTTGATACTTCAACTTTTACCAGAGTGTTTGTTAAACTGCAGTATCTATACTTCTACTTAAGTGACAAATGTGTGTACTTTTGACAAAACTGCACTTTACAAGTTGAAACTCTATTTTCTGAGTTCTTTTTATACCAAAATGTACAGAAGAGGATTAGGGCCACTGAAAAAATAAAAAAAGTTAACAGATTTTTAAATTTTATTTCAGTTTAACATGGGAAAAAAGTCAGAATTCTGACTTTTTTCTCAGAATTCTGAGATTAAAGTCAGAATTCTGACTTTTTTTAAAGAATTCTGACTGAATTCTGACAATAAAAAAGTCAGAATTCTGAGATTAAAGTCAGAATTCTGACTTTTTTCCCATACTATACTGAAATAAAATAAAAAAAATCTGTTAAATTATTATTTTTTTTTCAGTGGCCCTAATCCTCTTCCGTAAAAATGTTTTGTTATTAAAAAGTCCCTTAAATCGTTTTTTAAAGCTAATGCCACTATATGCACACTTTGAGAGTACTGTGGAAATAATGACAGAGAAGTGTTCTTCATTTGGTTCAAATACTGAGAAAAAGGCAAATAGCCCCTGAAGCAATTTTTCATGAGTAACACACAGAACATTTTGAAAGAGTAGTTATTGATTTAATATGTATAATTTAATATATGTAATATATGTTTAATATAATAAAGTTCTAAATCAATTGAATCTACCATGGAGCAACACCTAAGAGGCTTTAAGACAACTAACATCTAAGGTTGCTTCTATGATCACTTGTTCTCACTGTGAAATGTACTATGTTTTGCTTTTCCCCTTAGCCAGTGTGGGTTTTTTTCCTCAAAGCAAAACTTGCAAAAAAATTTTCACAACCTTCAGACATAAATCAACAAAACAGCGCTTTACCATTGCAGACAGTATTTGGCAAAAGTAAGATTGACTACTTGCTGCCGCTAAAGCTTAAGGGGGCCTGCATACTACTATTAAAAAATGTATTCATCAACGATTAAAATAAAAAATGCCAAGTGTTTATCCTGATAGTTTTCAGTTTTTTCACAATCAAATAAACCACGTTGTTGTATTGTAAATTGTTTTAACTTTTTTCCAAAATTGGAGTTATCGTTATTTTTATTAGATTATCATGATTTACTCCTTTGGGATTCTTTTCTAATTCATTTGATTTGACTTAACAAACAAGTATGTACATCAGCCACGTCCACTTAAAATTTAAAGACACATATTGTTAAAGCATCCAAGCTATCCTGTTAAATATCTGCCACTGAGTGAGTAATGTAAGAAATCATTTTGGATCCAGATGTTTTCAGCAGAACCTGTATGTTTCTGAAGATCTGTGTAATCTGGCTAAATAAAGGCTTCACTGCACATACAATATACCTTGACAGCACAGAGTTTTTTCCATTTTTTTCTATAAATTATGATCACAGATTTAAAGAAATATGAGGTCTAGAATTGTGGCTTGTTAACTTTCATCTGTATGAACTGAACTTTGAGCTTGATCTTTTTAATCAAGGACTCACACATTATCAGGATGGTTGGAATATCAAACATTTCTAGCTGTTATCCCCAAATTGGAAATGAGCATTGTACCCATTATATACTGAATAAACGTTTCCATCACAAGTGTCCAAGAACGAGTAAAGGGCTGTGTATACAGCAATGTGTCGCAGTAGCTTGACTCAGGTATGAAGCAGATATTTTTGATGTTTATGTTTGCACTATGTTATTCCACGCTACAGCGCAAGAGGGACCATCATGAACTGGCTGTGGGTCTAGATATGGCCGAGGCTGTGAGGAAGTGGAAAAACACAAGGGGCAAGTTTGTGCAACGATGGAGTGACATAAGGGGGCAAAAAAGCTGGGATTCAGGTGAAAAGAGGGTCCCAGCGTTTTCATGCTACTCGCTATCTAGCTGGTCCATCTTCATGAGTCATTTTCCACAATGGCGGTCATGCAAACAAAACAAAAAAACAAGCCTGTAAGGAACCAAACAGGAAAATACATAGTGTAGACTGGATGTAGAACGGACCAATAAGATGCCTCCTTTCTCTCCCCTCTGCAATGCTATCTGTGGCACTGTCTGCGGTCACCTGCAATTTTGGGGAGTATTAGTAAGCTGATGTACTTATTCATCCATCAACATTGTGGAGAAATTTAAATGCAAGCAATGTTCACATTGCTGAAAGTGTGAAAGCATTTACACTTTCAGCAATGTTCCCATTGTATTTTGAGTGGTAGCTCTATCTCATTCCCCCTGGTATTAAATATTTTTTGTTCTTTTCCACACTCAATAATTGACTTTTTACCTCCAGTCATGTGATGTTAATGCAAAAATGCACGCTTTGCTTACAAACAATTACAGCAAAGTCAAATGGTACAACACAGAATATAAATATAATCACCCATCAGGTCATATGGAAGACCTTTGTAATGCACCCAGTTACATTCTAGTTCACAAATTCATACATTACAAGGCCCCTTAACTGGGGCCAAACTTTTTCTGCCAGTTTCTCTGTTCACCCCTATTTCACCTGAAGAAAAGTGGAAATATTTTATTTAATCTCTAAAGTTGTCGACATCACAGTAAAGAATTCTCAAGGATACCTAACATACAGTACATACACTGCATCCGTCACCTGCCTACAGAAAAGTTTTTTGGGTATTTTTTTTTTGTTTTTTATTGTTGTAGCCTTCAGACCAACAACATCTAATCAGACATGCTTTAATGGTTTCCTCTAAATTGACAATTCACCCTAGGAAGTCAATAGCTTACAAAGGAGCCTTCTATTGATTTCAACAGGAAAAACAATTAATATTTTTTATTTATCTTGGAAAGGAAATATAAGAATAAGAATATAAGATTTTTTTTAATGTGGAACCTGTCATTATAAACAAACTCAAACATTAAAAATGACTATAGAATCTCACAAAATATCAGACTACAATTCTACTAAGCTTTAAAACATCGAGCTGTCTGATGGACCCAATTGGAGCTGCAGATTATTGACCCAACAGAACATTTTTCTTGGATAATCAGATTATGGAAACTTAATACTGTCTGCTTCGTAGAGAAAGCAACATGAAGATGTTGCCCGAGGCTTTCAGTAGCACCCTGCTGATATAACGAGTTTTAAATATGCTCTTAAGGTTATAGCACTTAGGTTTGAAGGAATTAATAAGGAAACAAACAGTGCTGATGGCAGAGATATTGATCTCAAAACAATTTGACACATATAAACAATTAAAGTTTATAAGTCTATGCTTCCTCACCTGCAGTGAATAATGTTTTCTCAGAAATACAATAACTTTTTTTTTTATTAAACTCTTATCTGATCAGGTTTAAAAATGTCTGGAAAACATGTTTTTTTTTTACATGTGCTGCAGCCACAACCTAAATAAAAACACTGACTTACTCTCTGCTTTGTCATCTGCAGAAAAACTAAAAGTTCATTTAAAGATTCACAAGTTTAGGGTCCTTTTAAGTTGATACAAATATAGGCTAACAATTCTTAATTTTACACATAGAACATGCCAGATACTGCATTGTCAAACTTGTTTTATTTTTACTGACCAGCAGGCCATTCACTAAATACTTACTATTGTACATTGATGCAACATAATGGTGCCCATATGTTTTGCTGTATGCTCACATTAACTGTCTGAAAGGGCAGTGCACTCAACACAAAGGACAGGAAGCAGACTAGCTCAGTACCAGATGCAGATGAAGCACCACAACCTTACTGACATCTTACTAGAATAAAAATGAGTTCCTATAAAAGAGGAATTATTCAAAAAAAAAAAAAACAGAAGAAGAGTTTCCCACTTAACATGCAACTCAGTCAAGTTAACCTCTGTGTGAAACTGAATTAATGTGCATTTCAATAAGACAAGTTAGTTCCTTCTATGAGCAGAACATTTGACTGTTCATAATGATAAGATAAAGCAAAAAAGGTTTCACCCAAAATGCACCTTTCGTAGTAAATTTTAAGAAATAACTATATAGACATTGGTCATATATATATATATATATATATATATATATATATATATATATATATATATATATATATATATATATATATATATATATATATATATATATATATATATACATATATGGGGAAAATGTAAAAAAGGATACACTGACCACAATGTAAACAAGTGGTGTTATATAACATATATTCAAGATTTATAGGGTTTATGTGTTTATACACTGATATATATCTAACTCAGATATTTTGACCTCTAATATTGTAGTGAAGCTTGTTTTTTCTTAATAGTGTTTTGATACATTTTTACCACTCAAATAATTAAAACAAATGCTAAATATGTAGAAAAAACTTTAATTTAAAAATTATTTTATCATCTCAAATATAGAACATTGAATTAGGCAAGAAAGAAGAAACAAACAAGAGAAAGTAAGATTCATTTTTCAATTAATTAAGAACATCTATACATCTTATACCACTTGTACATCAGGTGGCTGGTGCTTATCCCCAGCAGTATATGGACAAAAGATGCAGTACACCAGATTGACAGTCCTTCACAGCGAATGACATTCATTTTAATTTAAAAATGTGAAATTACATAAGCGAGATAAATACTCCCTGTATACTGTATCTACTCAAACTTTGAAAAAAAAAAAAGATTTTTTTAAGTATCTAGACACATCTACCAATGATATGATGTTACACCTGAATATGTGAAATACAATAAGGAATCAATATAGAAGCAGTATTGATAAGTCAAAGTAACCTTTGCCAATTTCTTTCAAAGATATTTGATGCCCAATGCTCAATATTAACTTTATTTAAAAACTTATACATCTCTATAATCCTGAGCAGAGACTCTTGATCCTAAATCTGGTGCAACGGTGTAAAGGTTCACAACAGACTGAACAAGATTCTGTTTGGAGGGGTTGCCTGGTGAGAGAAAACTTTCTCAAGGCACACGTTTCACGTTTAAAATGTATTAAACCACCAAGCAGACATGGTATCCACTTACATGCATCAAATACATATAGTAAAAGTTGGACTATGCTTTTAATTATGGGTGGCATTGCTTTGAATTATTTTACCTTACATGGGGGGGGGGCTCCTCAAGCATTTCCATGGAAGTTGGCAGAAATATTGCATGAGCTCAACCAGAGGAGATGGCATGCAGAGACCCTGGCTTCCTAACATGTAATTTTAAGAGCATCTTACATAATGGGTATGTTAGAGAAAGCGATTCAGTTTTCTTCAGGCTCAGTATCATTGGACATAAGACTCTTTAAATGTATGCCTCCATGATAGTGTTAGCAAGTTTTATAATTGACTGATAAGTAGTCAAGGGGATTGTTACCAGCGTAACATAAAAAAAAAGCCTTGATTTAAATCCCTAAGCAATAAAAAAAGTTTAAAAAAAAACCCAAAGTATTGTAGTTTATAGGTAGTGATGTAAAGATAAAACAAACCTATTTCTGTTTGTGTGGCCTTGTGTCGTTGGCTGGTCTCAGACTAAACTGTGCCACAGCTGAATTTATCCCCCTTGCAGAAACCTCTCTGAGGCTTTGTTCTGTTTAGCTGCGTTCAGGAGACCAAAGGCTGTGCCTAGAAATACTGCCGCCACAAAGCCGCAGGGCCGAAGGGGGACGGTCCGCCTCAGATTCGAAGCCCAGACTCACAAGGGTGTGTTTTAGCCCCAAAATGGCAAGCATGAAATTAAAGGCGGCATTTACATGTAATTGCACATGGATGTGCCCACTGCCCACGGACCTGACCTGAGCTCTTGTGCACTAATGGAGGGTTGAAAGCACATGCTGGTAAAAAGAGTGGTGACTACAAATACACCTTTAGCACTCCAGCTCAGCACTCCTAATGTTTCTCCCATCCTTCCAGTTCTCATTTAACCATTTGGTTCCCAATTTAAATCAACAGATACACTATTAGCTGTTACATTGACTTCCTTAATATCAATTATGAATGCCAGTAAAATATTTTATACAAGTACATATCTAAAGGCACTTTGTTGTTAAGCTGCATTATAATTAATTATGTATATCATGA
Source organism: Cyprinodon tularosa (assembly GCF_016077235.1). Lineage (NCBI taxonomy): Eukaryota > Metazoa > Chordata > Actinopteri > Cyprinodontiformes > Cyprinodontidae > Cyprinodon > Cyprinodon tularosa. Next base: position 1,006,957 of record NW_024039062.1, on the reverse strand, counting down.
TTTTAAAGCCATGACTCAACAGCAATTGGTTAAAGGCTTTGTATTTACTGAACATTGTATACAAGTTTCATATCATGCAGACTAACACTTATACTAAGGTGACCTGACAGCAGCGGATATAGTTCATTGGTTACTGCCATAAACAATGACAAGGCAAGACAAATCTACAAAGTCTGAATACATCTGTTTTCATCTCTCTTTATATGGAAAGCCTTAAATATAATATGTAAGGTTACCCATTTAAATAAATGCTTATCCCTAAATGGTTACCGGTATGTATTAGTTATATATAACCATCACCAATATTTCTGTTTTAATCGCCATTAGGAAGAATGAATCAATAAAACAGTTTGTACTTTATTCTCTATAATCACTCTGTTCTGGCCTCAGAAAAGGGTTAGAAAAATAAAAATATGCTTTGAACATCTAATGGAGCACTGTCTATTCCACCATTTAAATAGGGAAGAGTATGTCAGAGCTTCCTACCTACAGCATGGACCTCCACCTGAGCTGAGAGGCTTTAAAGGGAGAGCATCGTTGCAAGTAACAGTCAGGAGTCCCATGGAAACACTTTAGGGCTCCGATGGTGAAATTTGCTGACAGTATAAATATTAGACGTGCAATCGATGGTATGTAGGAGTGGAACAATATAACCTATTGGTGATGGCAGCATCATGCTATTGGGAGGCCTCTGTCTTGCAGAAGTGTATTGGATCTGGTCAGAGATAAAGGGATGATGGGTGGAGCGAAAAGTGCTGTAAAAAACAGCTGAACATAATAACCCAGCCATCACTCCAACTTAAGCAGATGAGTTAATACTAGAACCAATATGTTCATAGACACATCCCACTAACTCTTACTGAGCTTGAGCTTTCTTGTTAAGAAGAATTGAGTGAAATATAAATCTTTGTGCCTGCAGCTGCGATCTTAGCCTTTATCTAAATGTGTATTGACCCTGGGAGCTGAATATGCATGCATGCTACTCTTTTCAGATTTGTGTTTGTTAAAAGGAGTTGAAAACCATGCTCAAAAAAATTCAAAAGTTAAAAAGCATTATCGAATTTTACAGAGCAAAGACCAAAATCAAATGAAAATGAATTATATGTTTATTTTTTACATAATCATTGAATTATAGACAAACAAATTATGATTACTTAATCCAGCATTGTAGTCTATGTAACAGATGCCACTAATGCTTAACTATGTAGTTCAGATGAATTGATAGTATGAAAATGCTAAACATGATTGTATTTTATTGATGGCATTTATTATGCTCATGTTTAAATAATAAAAAAAAAAAGTTCAGTGGAACCAGTGTACATAACTACCATAAGTTGAGCCATCATATATATTCTTACATTTTACATCTTTAACCTAAACAATCAAATATAATCAACCCTATAACTGATCAGATATAAGTAGAAACATTGGATTAGGCTCTATTATAACTCCAATCTTGAATTGCAGGAAAAGTACAAATTTTATCAGCTAAGGGTCAGCTTAATATACCACACTTCCATTTAACTTATGGATCCACAGGGGATATAAAAACATAACGCAAAGCGTCCTGGGAAATAACAGGAGTGACTGCTGCAGCCAATTTTCATTTGCATAAATACCTTTTACATATAAAGTCATAAGATTAGGTTGAATTAGTTTCATTAGTGATATTAAAATACCCTGTTGTTGTTTAAATACAATGAAATCTGTTTATTTTCGGCAAAGAGACTGTATTTTAAGTATTAATCTGACCACCGAACAGTTACCTAAAGCAAACAATGTTGCAATTTAATTTCTGTGCATGAAGCAACTGTGGACAATTTTAATTAGCATATAGATAAGTTCAGTAATAAATGATAAATTGTTTCAACATCTCTTCATTTTATTTAAATAGAATTTAATCTGCTTATGTTTAGCCTGAAATGTATTTTTTGGTAGTAGTCTGATTTATAAAGCAAGCAGCAATAGCATTTAATTTCTTGGAAATTATAAGGCCATCATTATTTAAGGATGTCTCAGAAGAACCAGTGCTAGAAATGGTTGCAATAGACAAATTCTTTTCTCTACTGATGACAAAAAGCAACAAAAAAAGAAAAAAGAAAAGACACCCTTATACTGGGGGGTGGCTCCCATCAAAAGCGGTTTTAGCAGGGTGGTCCTGCCAAGTGAAAACCCTCCATCCTATTCTCTTTTCCAGCACTCCATGAATACACACAGACTCACTCTGCCCACTGTGGGTTAGTACTTGCTGATGGTTTCAGATTTGGCTAAACATTTCTGTAAATGCAGATGTGAGCCCCACATCGCTGCAACTTGCAAAAAAAAAAAAAAAGATGGAAAAAGTCAAGGATTTTCCAACCATTTTCCCATTCTGTTAATCCAGCGGCCTTTACGTGGACCCGCTTTGTGATTGGTCCCAGATTTTGCTGTGGGTCCTGAGACGCTGTTTGGCTTTTCACACAGAAGTTTTCCCATTGATTCTGGCACAGTGTGGCCGGCAGGAAATGACTGAGAATTGTGACTGTAACAATGCCAGTGGACTGCGGCCAGACCGCTGCTGTTTGTTCAACCACACAAAACGTTCCTGTGGGTTAATAACTACAGACACTTGAAGGTTTCCACTATTTAGAGATTCGGTCTGTGAAACTGTAAAATATGAGCTTAGTTTGGAGGAACTAAGCTTACAGAAGAGGAGCAATAAGACAGAAGGTCTGTTTTTTAGTTTGGAAATTATTGTTTTAGTTTGACTGAAATTATTTGACACCGACCGACTGGGAAAGCCTTAAAACTGCAGCAGACTATACATCCCACTCTGTGACGTTGGGTTTAAAGAATCATCATCTTGTTACTGCCAGCCCTGCCTATCCTTCCTGGAAGTGAGGTCACAAAAGAGGAATCAGAACAAAGGATTGTTTCAGCCATCTTGACCTACAATGAGCTGCATGTGATCTTTCAGTGTTACCTCAGAAAATATAAACACAGGTACAAACATTTTAAGTAACCCAAGCTGTGCAGATCCTGCCATGAAATATGGGACCTCCATCACCCTCCTTTTTTTTTTTTACAAAGACAACATGGCTGGGGTTTTTTTTAAGGAAAAACAAACACAAAGATAAACTTGACATGATACTCAGAATTTGAATAAAATCTTAATCATATGGCTCTGAAAATGATGCCTTGAAAATGAAGTAAAGACGTCACCATCAATTCCATTTTCTGTATAAAAACAATACATTTTATGAAATTTAGAAGAAAATAAACACTGTATTTTCCCTCTTTCAGCTGTGCCTTTAATGACAATGAGGTAACTTGTCTTTCCTAAAGAAACTTTAAAACAAGAATTAAATGTTACCTTTATAACTTTCATAATTTTTAAATCATCATAGATTGTTCTATTTCTTTAATACCTGAAGGATAAAAGTGTTCACTTTTTTCATTGCTCCCTGTTTAGCCATGACCCATGGATGTCCTTCCACACTTATTTCCATTCCATGTAAAATTGTGTATAAACCTCTACAATAATTTCACCTTGCAGTTGCATGATCTCACTTGACAAAATTCATTAACGAAAGTTAAAAAATAAAAATCCCACTTACTCATACTATAATAATCACAAGGTTCCCTTGACATTTAAAAGATAAAAGCCCACAGCATCATAGATCCTCCTCCCTAGCAGTGGTCATAACGGTCTTTACAACATCTTCATGCAAAAGCTAGAGTTAGTAATTTATTGATGAAATGCTCAACATTAAAAGTACCTGATTAATAATGCATCCCCTCAAGTTTAGCAAACTCCTTTTCATCACATAGGATGGTAGGAAATGAAACCTAGTTGCCATTTATTGATTATTTTTCCAGACTTAATAGATAAACAGAAAATGTAGGTTGGATTTGCACATTTTTAAATACACATTTTTCTTCCTTTAGCACCTTCTTCTTCTCCTTGACTATTAGAGCTGATGTAACGAATACATTTCTCCATTGCGAGATCAATAAAGTCAATAAATCAATTTTTGTTTACCTTCTTGAATCTGTACTAAATTTAATTCACTTGATATCATCCTAATTCAGTCCTTAAAGGTATAGTGGAGAATTTTCGCAATTTTTTGAAAAAAAAAAAAATTAAAAGCTGCTGTTTGCATCGCTCATACAAGTTTAAGTTCCAAAAGAAGATTCGTAATTTTTCCACTATGTCAGACTCACCAACGGTAAGCGAAAATGGGGACGAGCATGTAGGACGGCCTTATGTAAATATTTTATCAGAATGATTGACAATTAGGAGGACCACTTATTTCGATGATCCACAAAAGAAAAAGGATGGCATTTCTCTATCCAACTTTTTTTTTCTTTTAAGCATACACAAATGGTTTAATGAGGGACTGCCTTTGAGTCAATGAGTCGATGCAATCAATTGGTTTTCCTTAGATAGAAACCTTTGGATCAATTTGAATGTATAATCTGGTTGAATTAAAGTGTGTTGGGAATTGGTGCTATATAACTAAACTGAATGGAATTTAGCTTTTTTAAAGAACATTGAGTTTTTCTAATAAGATATGTATGTCTGTATGTATGTATGCATGCATGTATGTGTGTATGTATGTATTTTTGAACCAGGTATGACTCATTCAAATCACAAATCTCTTCTGCAAGAGAGCCCTGATAACAACATCCCAACATTCAAGGTAAAAAAATAACTAATCGAAACTAGTTATTATGCAATTTTTACACTAAAAGAAAAATGAAACAAACATAGCCCTGGAAGTAAAAATAAGACTGAGTTACATCTTAATCAAAACATTTATCAAAAATAATAATAATAATAATAATAAAATGAGCAAAGATTAATTAAGACTGGCCCTTAATACATTAAAGGATTATATTTCTTTCAACTTTAAATCATTCTGCAGTTAATTCCAATCTGAGGAAGAAGCATAACTGGAAATACTTTTTTTTGCCATTATCAGTGTGAACCTTAGGCATATTTAATAAAGTTAGGGGGGGGGGGGGGGGTTGTTTTTATTTTGGCACAGAACATTAGCGCCTGAAAGTTTTGAAAAGTTTTTTTTTGTTTGTTTTTCTGTTTTTTAACAATAATAGATTATGTTCAATTAAACACAAAATGGCTTTGTAAATAAATAAATAAAAATCTACGGTTGGAAAAGAGTCCAACCAACATGGGACAAGAAAATGACGTGAATTACAGCTTCAAGAGCAGTGATAAAACGAGAAGCTCAATGATGCAGAATCTTGTGCAATCAGTATGAACATGCATGCATAGAAAATACGCAACCATGATCTAAAATACGCAAAAAGTTGCAGCAACAAGACGTTTCCTCAAACTCTCAAATGATAAACAACATCTAAACCAGCTTTAATTTTGTTTTACGTTGGTAAATATAAGACTAAAAACTCTATAAACTTTAATTTAAATCACTGTTGCTGAGGTCATGCTTGCTGATTTTTTTTAATTTGTTTTACAGTTTTTTTTATATATATAACTATATTAAAACGCATTGCTATATGTTTTTTTGCTTTTTTTTTTTTTTTTTTTTAGTGTAACGCCAGATGTTCTAACAAGATCTAACTGAATGAACTTGCAGCACCATCCCCCTGGTTGTGATGAGGCAGGAGAAGCTGATCCAACAGCAGACTCTCTGTGTCTGGGCTCATGCAGGGAGGGAGGGCTGAGAGGGACTTCCAGCCCACTGCAGACTTCTCCGGAGTTTCCAGAGCTCGCTGGGAGCGGTGAGAGGCTGCCTGCCTTTATGCTGGAGCGGAGAGGAAAAAGGCTCAATGCAGAATGGTGGAAAGAGGGAGATTTTTTTCTCTGCCATGAAATCTTCGCTCTTTAATTGAACTTTTAGGTTGAGCTCCAAGCTTCCAGCGGTAAGTTGCCTAATTGCGCTGAATGTGAATTCCGGTGTGTATGATAAAAAAAAAAAAAAAAAAAAAACTCTGATCTGTGTTGGAAAAATGAAGAAAAGCAAAGAAACCTGTTAAATTTAGTTTTTTATTGTAAAAATAAAGTTTAGTTTAATGAAAGAGCTAAATCAGCAGTTATTATTTAATTAATATTTCTGGAAGAAGTGCTTTCTTATAATAATGACATTGACTTCTCTGCTGCAGCTGAAAGCAAAACACTTTCCTCTTCATTGAGCTCCACTGTCAGCCGCCTGGCTGATGTGAAGAAGATGAACATCATACGCCATCACTACAACCACACTGGAAAGCTGGACCACAGGTCTTCGAGCTCTGACCTTGGAACTTTGGATATTAAAACCATCATCTTCCTCATTATTTGCAGCTTTATCTTCCTGGAGAACCTCACCGTTCTAGTGGTCATATGGAGGACACACAGGTTCCATAACCGGATGTACTTCTTCATTGGGAACCTGGCGCTGTGCGACTTGCTGGCTGGAGTCGCCTACCTGGTCAACTTGCTTCTCTCTGGAAAGAAGACTTTTGGACTCTCGCCGAATCTGTGGTTTGTTAGAGAGGGCAGCATGTTTGTAGCACTCAGCGCCTCCATCTTCAGTCTCCTGGCCATTGCCATAGAGAGACACCTGACTATGATCAAAATGAGGCCTTATGACGCCAGCAAGAACTACAGAGTATTTCTGCTCATAGGGACCTGCTGGCTGATTGCTGTAACTCTTGGAGCGTTACCCATCTTAGGTTGGAACTGCATTGAAAACCTTCCTGATTGCTCCACAGTCCTGCCTCTTTACAGCAAGAAATATGTAGCTTTCTGCATCACGGTTTTCATGGTATTGCTTTCAGCCATGTCAGTCCTCTACGCTCGCATTTACATTGTGGTAAAATCCAGCAGCCAAAAGGTGAGTAAGCACAGCAACTCTGAGCATGCAATCTCCCTTCTACGCACCTTGATCATCGTAGTTGGGGTCTTCATCGCCTGCTGGACGCCCATCTTTATTCTGCTCCTGGTGGATGTGGCTTGTGAGCAGCGCTGCCAAGTCCTCTACAAAGCTGACTGGTTTATTGCACTGGCTGTGCTCAATTCAGCCATGAACCCGGTCATCTACACTCTGGCTAGCCGGGAGATGCGACGGGCCTTCTTGGGTCTGGTTTGTGGCATTTGCTACAGGGTGAAGGTGTCTGTGAATGGCAGTGGGAACAGGCAGTCCCTAGAGCCCAGCCGGAGCAGGAGCAAATCATGGAGCAGCCAGAACAACCCAAACCAGAGCCAGCAAAGGGGCCAGGAGAAAGACACTGGGACAAAAAGAGAAGATGCTCAGTGGGGTGTTCAGAGTGATGGGACAGATTAAAAGACGGGTTCAAGCAATTAAATAAAATGCTTCCTCAAAGTGAAAGGTTTTTTTTTTTGGACTGAAAATAAATTTAAAAGGAAGGGTATCCGAAATAAAGATTGGAGCTTATTGTTTCAGCCAAGAAGTTTACCTTTGAAACCCGATGTTTACATCTTTAGCATCTGGAATTGAGAAGTTAATTTAAGCTGACCTTAACTTTCATTTAGTGGGTGTTTTTCTTTTCTCTAGTCATGAAAGAAAGCAAATACTGTATCTCTAGGTGTAGTCATCATTTATAAGAATAAAAAGAAAGATCAGTACATTATGTAAAAGAGCAGTGCATGGTAGCTTAAGCTCTTAGAGATATTTACTGTTATATCTGGATGAAAGGGTCTGTCATAAAGATATTTTATAAACTGCAACTCTTAAGCATATATATGGATAGTAAGGATGCCTTATTTTTTTAAAAGTTCTACTAGCATTCCATGACAAACCTAAAGCATGATTGTAGACATTTCTTGTTGCAATCAATCAGCCAGCTGTATTTATTAATGTATTTTTTACGCATTGTTTTTTTCTATTTACACTTATTTTGAGTGCAGAGTCCTTAGGACCTATATTTAAAGCTCACACTATAACTGCTTTTGTCCTGTCTATTCTGTAACTAATGTAATTTACTTTTTATGACACCAAGGCTCCATCTGCTGGTCAGTTGCAGTACTTCTGCAAATTCAGTACTTGCATGTTGCAATCTGATAGAAAACAAGTTAATTAATAATAAAAAAAGTGTGGAGTTAGCAGACTGAATATTTAAGAGATGCGTGATTGCTGCATGCAAACAATAAAATAAGAACAATGTTGGATCCTATTTATATGCTAAGATTTTTTTTTCATTTTGTAAGTCGAAATAGAAAACAATGATCTGGATTTGGAGTCACTTATCGAGCAGAGTCAGGTTTATCTTGGCTTTCTCTGTGCTGTTCTTGGAACAGTAATGGCACTTGGAAATTAAGTTTACATTTCAACGAACTTTAAACCTATCAACTTGCATTGTCAATTAAAAGTATTTTACCTCCACAACTATTTTGTTTTATTGGTGGAATGTTACACTAGCAGCTGTCTGCAATGAACCTATCAAATCAGATTAATGTAAATAGCTCAACAGAAGTAATTTTACAAGTGCTTTCGCCATATTTATCAGTTCAAAGACTTCTTCAGTCTCAAAACTCTTCTCAATTATGACTTTTGGCAGAGTTCCTGAGTAATCATAGTTCATGCCTAACTGTAAAGGCCTTCCCCCCTATTAACCCAAGTGGGTTTGCTTGTTACATGTACCTTTCAAAAAATCTCACAAGAGCTTTTCAACTGAGTATCATGTATCCTCCAGGATTCTTCTAAAACCAGACTTTGGTGGCTATGAATGCTCTATGTTTGGAGTTATTATTCTTTTAAAGTTTCAAGCTTTAGCTTCCTCAAAGACAGAGTCAGAATATATTGGTGGCTTGACTGAATCTATCTTTTCCTCTGCATGCTTAGGATTTCTAGTGTCAAGGAAAAGCAAACCAGCCCCAGAGATCACCGAGCCACCGCCATGCCATTTTGTTGTAGGCGTTGTAGTTTTAATTTTCATTATTTCTCTCTCATAAGAGAAAAAAAAAAAACTATTTTTGCCTTATTTATGAGCAAAGGTGATGACTTTTTTCTGCTTTTGGTGATTAATGGGGTATGCCTTGTAGTTCAGGTATTATGCTGTAACTATAGAAACTAAAAGCTGCAGTGGCTGCTTCCAACACATTTATCGGTTTATTACAGCCAGTTAAGGAGTTCTGGGAGCCTGCTTCCCCTGGAATCTGGTAGCAGTAGTTGATAGTTTCCTCCAGGTGGCGCAGCTGCTGTTCACTTAAAGTCTAAAACAACTCTTCTAACCTATAGGTATTTCTTATGTTTTTCGTCTTTATTTTTGTTTGCACAAAATAGTGATCTTCTGACTGAGCTTTGTGAAAAATTTTTCCTCATCTAGCCTTGTTTATAAAACACAATGACACCCAACTGTCCACTATCTAGTTATTTAATGTTTTCCATTTCCATCACATCTGATGCAACCAAACAAGCCCTTTGCTGGTTCCATCAAATATGACCTGATTTTTAAACATCTGCACATTTATAGTAAAGTAGAATGATTTTGAGGCTGATGAAGTCATTCAGATTTGGCATCAAATCTAAATATTTTCATAATATATTTTGTTTAATTACCTGAACTGTCCTTGAGCACTTTGTTGATTTCAAAAAACTAGAAAATATTGAATGTGGTCAATAAAGGTAACTTTCAGTGGGTAATGAATTTATTCATGAGCAAGTGGAATAGTGAAACTCTTTGTGTACTACTGAATGCATTTATTTCCAAATCATCTCAATCTCTGTGTGTCTCCAATGAATCTCTAGTTTTCAGCTAAATATTGTTACACCTAACTTAAAATCCCTAATGCAGCAGACTAACCATTGATCATCCAGCTGTAACTAGAGGATCTTATGAGCTCTGAATTTCCATGTGTATAAAAAGGTATATGAATCATCACACTGCTACATTTGGTGTTCTACCTGATGCAGAACCCTTATTCTAAGTTGTCAAAAATGTAAATGCTACAGTTCAAAGTATTACATACAGTTGTGCCATTTCTTTTTTGATAAATGTCATAACTGTAACTTCGCAATGGACCAGAAAAGTAATTCATTTTAGTAATTATTCTCCAGCCTGTACACAAGAAACAAAGTTTATCGTCTTGAAACTGCTCAGTATATAAAATGAAGACTGTTCTATGTGCCTGTTCCACTTGTGATTATCAGTTTCATTGTTTGCAGGTTAATGTACCAACATTTCTATATAAGCATGTTATTGATCCATATATTGAAAAGAATAAAAGGCATGTTGGGTCAACTGTGGATTATTGGGCCGAGCTGTCATTTTGTAGGTTGTGGGTTTGTTTCCAGCTTCTTCCTGCTTGATGTTGATGTACTTTTAGGCAAGGTTCTTCACCCAGGTTGGGTAATCTTTGTATCAATGTATGAATGTATGTCCCTGCTGAATGCAACTCGGTTAATGTGGGTCAGGAATATCCCATATGTTTGAATTATGATAACTTCAGCCAAGATGTTTTTCCAAATTTTTTTTTTTTAGCTCTTAGGGCAGACAAAAGAGGGTGGATTTTATTTTATTTTTGTAAAAAATAGAATTTTATTCAAAAACTTTTTCCACATGTCAACTCAGGTGGAAAATACTGTATGCTATAATGCACATATAATTTGACATTTGCATTTTGACTCTCCTTAACCAAATGCAAATGCATAAATGTAGAATATTTACCACTATTTCATTCACTACTTTAGGAAATAAATGCTTAATATGCATAATAAATAATTTTTTGTCAATATCCAGTTTCATATCGATTCGGGGGTAAATCCTCTCCAAAACCATTCTAATTATTCTTATCTGCACTGTTACTGCACTCTGGATGATAGGTTTTTGTAGAGTGTAGATGCAATGGCGCTTTCCATTCTGCTATCACTAAATGCTCAGTATGTGCGGCAGAGCAAGGGACATACTACAAGCCACTATCCATTGCCTACATGCTGATCCAGGAGGAGTGAATTCTTCAAGTTTGTTGCCTGGATTTTGTTAGATAGAAAACTTTTTAACCACTTTAGATAACAAACTGGATAAGTATGCATTATTTGATAATTAAGATCAATTGGAATGTAGGACATTGGAAATTGCCAGTATAAAACCATTAAATTGACTGTTTTTTTATGTAAAGTGCTTTGATACAACAGATGTTCTGAATTAGAGTTTTACGAATAATGTAAATTGAATTAAAAATGGTAGTTTAGTTTAAATTCTATTCAGTTCTCAATAAAAATTCAAGCATTCGCAAGTTCTTTTTGTGGCTATCACCTCTGCACTTTCTTCAACTATTTAGTCAGGAGGCAGTTGTACCACTTAATTATATGCTTAGATATCCATGTTTGTGGAAGGACACCAAATTGTAGTAAAGAAATGGCCACAGGTTTATATAACTTGATGGACACTGTGTGTAACTTTGTACACTTTATTAGACTATGTGCCATTAAAACATTACTGTAAAATTTGAAAGTTTAACTGTGATTATCAGGTTTAAGGGCTGTGTGCAGAGATTAATTGATTAATTAGTCAACACAGATATTAACAAAAAACTATTTAAGCAAATTTACTGCCAATAACCATTTATAACAATAATAAAAACATGTAGAGTAAAAATAATAATTTTAAAATATGCATACAATAGGCAAGCGAAGAAAAAAGAAAAGCAAGGGAAAAAAAGAAAACAAGGGGAGGAACAATAAATTACATTACGGTAGCAAAATATTGCAAGGTAAATGAAAGTGGAACTAGAAACTAAAAATAATATTTCAGTTGAGGGTTTAACTAGAACAATACTCCCACTTCTTAATAATTCATAATGCACATAAAACAAACAATTATTATAACATGTTATAACAAACTGCTGCACAGGTAAAAAAAAAAAAAAAAAAGGAATAACAAAAATAAGCCCAGAGAGTTAAACAGTATTTCAAAGTGTTTTTATTTATTATCTGTATAGAATTATTATTGTACCAATGAAATATTTTAGATCTAGCATATTTAAATCTATCCATACCACGCGTTTGCTTTGTGAAGAAGTAACCCTCTTATACTGAGGGAAGGGTAAAAAAGGCAGAGTGCAGGTAAAAGGAATCAGATGATAATGTAAAACAGCTTGGACTAAAAGAGGACAGATGAGCTGAGGGAAGAAAACTAATAAACAAGTGTAGAGCAGAACACAAGGTAATAACACTCATGCAGGTCAATGAACTGATAAGTCAGAAATCTAACATATAGCGATGAAAACTAAACATGGCAAAACATAGGTAAACATCAAGGATATGATAAGTACGCAAGGTAGTGTCATTTATCCTGCTGACATAAAACTGCAAAAAAAAACAGAACTTGTGTGAGAGTTGTATAAGCCTATCCCTGACCAATGAAAGACACAAATAGCGCGAAACACATTTCACCTTATTATTGTTAACAACCTTCAACCACATCATTTAGATGAATATACACAAGCCTGCATAATACATTACTTTTCAAAAGCACGTGTTCATAATAATTAAAGTATATCTTATAAACACAGGCCATATTTTGAGAAAAACTGGAGCATGTCATTAAATAAATTTCATAGATTAATAGTGGTTTTGTTTCCCTGGTAAGGGTTAATTCTTAAGAAATTGAGAGGAAATTGCAACGGCTGAATGATGAGGCAATTACAGGGTCTGGGTTTGTTGCATGTGTGTATTGTGAAATTGAGAATTAGTTCCACTCATACATTATCACCAAAAATGTCGTACCTACTGAGAGTTGGAAAATGGGTTCAGGGAACGTTACTGTTGTTGCTCTAATAATCAACATAGTTTTTTTTTCTTTCTTCTGTCTTTGACTCCACTTTCTCCACAATGTTTTCTATAGTTGTTTTATAAGTTTTCATTTCAAATCTAATTATGAAATTAAGAAAGAAATCCACTGGTGCAATAGTAGTGATGTTTTTGCAAACAGAGTTATTCTAATAAGATATGTATGTATGTATGTATGGATGGATGTATGTATGTATGTATATCTCAAGGAAGAAAGCAACCCAAAAAATAAAATATATTCCTTGATTATATGAATGAATAAGCATTTTAATTCTTCAGATAGATTTCCTAAGAAGGAGGGAAATCAAGCATTTCCTTCCATTAATCATTATGGGCAATTGATCTCTATCAAAAAAATTAGATAAACTCCAAGCCCAAGCAAATACCCAGTATTGGCAATGCAGCGTTGTGTTTTTACTGAAAGATGGATGCAGGATCATATCCCCAAATCCAGCGTCTTTTACATACAAGCCTATAGAGATTTAAAGGTATAGTGGAGGACTGCAAATTTTTTAAAAGACCCGCCCTCTCCACTTAAAAAAAAAAATGCACATGCACAAACCTGTACCCGCTCCCAAAAAGGAACACTTATTAAAAGGCGTGAGAGTATGCACAAGTCCATTCCTCCTCGAGAAGGTGCAGGACGCAATGATAAGACGGTCTCTTGTATGGATCTCATCTCACCAATATTTGTATTTAAAAAGTTTCCCAGCAAATAATACTACTGATACATTAAAAAATTTTTTTGACATGCTTGTATATTTGTGTGCTGCATTGGAAATGTGGACATGTTTGTGAGGTAAATAAAGATCTGTGACCTCTTACAATGTAGAGGTTGATAGCTTTTACAACCAGTGATGTGAAATGGATTTCTCCAAATAGCATGTCAAACTTTTATGGCGTCACATTATTTCGGGCTGCTCAGTGGCGCAGTGGGTAGCACTGCTGCCTTGCAGCAGGAAGGTTGCGGGTTTGATTCCTGGCCTGGTCTTTCTGCATGGAGTTTGCAAGTTCTTCCTGAGCATGTGTGGGTTCTCTCCGGGTACTCCGGCTTCCTCCCACAGTCCAAAAACATGACTATTAGGTTAATTGGCTTCTCTAAATTCTCCTTGAGTGTGTGTGTGTGAATGGTTGTTTGTCCTGTTTGACATAGACCTGTTCAGGGTGTACCCCAAGAGGAAATTGCAATAGGTGAATGATGAGGCAATTACAGGATCTGGGTTTGTTGCATGTGTGTATTGAGAATTAGTTCCACTCATACATTATCACCAAAAATGTTGTACCTACTGAGAGTTGGAAATGGGTTCAGGGAAAGTTACTGTTGTCGCTCTAATGATCAAGTTTTTTTTCTTCGTTTTATCTTTGAGTCCACTTTCTCCACAATGTTTTTTATAGTTGTTTTATAAGATTTCATTTCAAATCTAATTATGAAATTAAGAAAGAAATCCACTGCTGCAAAGCTGTCTCACACGTAGACAGCTGGAGATAGGCACCAACACCCTTTGCAACCCCAGAAAATGTATAGACATTTATTGCAAAACGCCTGCAAGCAAAATAAACATACTCACATGTATGTTAAACTACCTCTGTGCATTGTTTATCTACCACAGCACAATAAAATCACAAATGCTTCGAACGTGCAAGCTCCTCCCACGCACACTTGTGCATTCTCAGAATCTCACTGCACACATGATTTTCTATCCAGTGGCCACGCTCGAGGACGGCTGTGCTCTCGGAAGCGTCTCTGCCCTCAGACTGATTTTTTTTCCTTGCGCAAAGGAAAATGTGTTTTGACAGGTTAGGCGGAAACAAACTTCTTCTGTAAGCCTCTTCCATTGACTCACAGGTTGTCATCTATAGGTGAAGACCACGGCTGGAGGGGGTACAGTGGAAGAGGTTTCTCCAACGTTATCCAACGTACGTTGGATAAGAGTTGGATAAGATTGACGCCATAAACTTTACCTGTCAAGACCTTTTCTCTTACGACCCTTGGCCATTTTCAAACAAACCGCGGTGAGAAAGGCAAGCTTCAATGACAAAAAGTTACGATGACACGATACAATCTTTAACACTTGGCAATATACACATCTGCTTTCCTCTGCGTTTCCACCATCTTGAGGATGGTGCCCTCCACAATTCCAAACTCTCTCTTCTCAAGAGAATGACCCGTTGACTCTGAAAAAGACAATGATAATGTTTGGGTCATAGTTGTTGTGTTTATTAGTGTTTTTTTTTTTTTTGATAACCCTCTTCTATCTACTGTTGCCTGATCACGTTTTGTCCTGCTCCCAGATTGCCCATTGAACCTATTTCTGACTACTAGTCTCATGAATCTCCCTTTATGGTTCTGACCCCTTTACGTTCTCTGACCTACAATTCAAATAAACATTCAGTTTAGAGTAACATGATTGCTAAAACAAAAAAAGCTGATCATTAAGACTTTAATTGTTTGCTTATATATATGAGAAATAGCTGAGGTAAAAGGAGCATAACTATCTGTTGCTCCTTTTGCCTCACCCTCCTACATGCCTGTCTCTCGTCAGATCAAGAGACAGCCAGATAGACCAAACCAGAATAAAGCTCTAGGTTCAGGTAGTGTCACCAATGTTTCAGCAATTATAATGGCCCCTGCAGTTCTAATCACCATGGAGTTGGAGATGAAGATTCCATCATACACCTGCTTTGTCAAATCCAGATGGAAAAACATGTAACTGTTGTCTCTGGAGGAATTTTGATCCTCTGTTTCTGGTCATTACAAAACTGCCAACATGCGGCTTTTCTTCTACACTATCTTAATATTTAAAGCTTGGACCAGTGGCATGTGCTAAAGTGTCCTTTTGAAAGCCTAAATACGTGCCAGAGTGTCCTTTTGGAAGCTAAAACCAATGCTAAATTGGCATCTTGGCTGTCAAGATCATTGCTAACTTGCCCTCTTGGATGGTCAGATCTAAATCATATAAATTATGGAAAAGAACTTTAAAGGGTTGGGCATTTGTGATAAACACACCCGTTTCTTTATTTATATATTAGTCTGCAGTAGTTTTCCTATTTACAGTTATTGTTTTTTACCCAAGTTAATGAATTCCCCGACTGTAAAGAAGAGATTTATATAACTTTTCCGGAGTGAGTTTAAGCTGCTACGGTAAAAGATAATGGATTCTATGAGTGCCAAAATATGTGGAAGAACACCCATCAGTGAATTAGAATTGCTGGCTATGATTACTGTAAGCTTTACCTATCTTAGGTTTTGAACTGCACTGAACACTTTTCTAAGAGCCTTGTTACAACAAGGAATATGTAGCTTTATGGATCGAGGTTATCATGATCTTGCTTTTAGCTATGTCAGTCCTTTAAGCTCCCATTTCCAGCCTGGAGTTTGAAAGGTGAGTAAGCACAGGGACTCTGAGCATGCAGAGCGGGACCTGGATGCCCATCTTCGTCCTTCTCCTGCTGGATGTGGATTGTTTTGATGTGGATGCCCAGTCATGTACATCGGTGACATGTTTTGGGTGTTTCCTTGTTGTATCACACCACAGATTGTTCTGCGGCACTTGATTGCAGAGGAGGACCCTTAATTTGAATTAAGTACAATGGAACAGAGATACATCCAAAGCATGCAGCGCAGGGGTTCCTGAAGACCCAAGTTGGGAACCACTGCTCTACATGGTCAACAGGCAGCCAGTAGTGAAAGGTGTTTTTGGAAATGCAAGTGGAAACAGGCGATCCCTGGAGACCATAGGAAGTGGCAAGAATGGTACTGTAGAGCAGCCAAAAAAAACCTAACCAATACTGGCAGAGTGGGTCAGGGTACAGACATGTTCCGGTGAGTTCTAAGCAATGGCTGGAACAAGATGTAATGCTTAGAATAGGTCATCGTAGGGCAGGGAAAAGACTGAAAACAAGATACAAGCATGCTACTGTAAGAAAGGTCTTCATTGCCTGATTTACCCCATCTTCTTCCTCCTGCTGGATGTGGCAAGTAAAGCAGCACTGTTCTATAAGGATGGCTAGTTTATTGGACTGGCTGTGGTAAACTCTGCCCTATGGCTATCCATGAAATGAAGCATTGTTCCATTTATTTTGGGTGACGCAATTCTTATGCGCCTAGGAAACACAAGAGAAATCTACACATTCACAATTTTATTGCCAAACAGTCATACAGAATAATGACGAACCCATACAACTAAAAGATAAAACATCTGTAAACATCATTTGGACTCCTCTTTATTTCATCTTTTAAATATATTTGTCACAAAATAGTGATTCTCTGTGACTCTGTGTCTTTTATAACCCAAAAAGATGACATTTATAATACATATCAATAGAGAGGGAAAGAGACTAAGAGAAAGTGAGAGCACTAGTCTCAAGCAGCAACACTCAGCAGGGCAAAAACAACCTCCAGTGAACAGGCATGCCCCATCGAAGATCAGCTATTGCACATTGAAGAGAGAGAAGGGGAGGGAAAAAAAAACACCATTTGTACAAATTAAAGGCACATTTTAGTCAACAGAAATCTGGAAAGACGCCATCAGAGTCGCATTGTGTTTAGTCCAGTAGTTTCTTTACATTGCAAAGCTAATCATGTTCACTTTATTACATTCAAATATAGAGCTGTTTAATTTCTCTTCAATTTAACCTTGGATTTTTTTCTTTTTTAAAAATATTCTAAAAACTCAAATGAATGCTTTAGAAAAATGTAGCAGTATTCCCTCTTGCAAGCCCTCGGGATTGCTAAAATTTAGTCACAAACATAGCAGAGGTAAAAGGTGGGAAAGTGTTTTACAGTATACCAAATGTACTGCTTAATGGCCAAACAGGTTATTGTGTAATAATTGTACTGTACACACCTTCTTGCAGCAAAACACAGGCACGTTATATTACATTGCATCTGTCTTGTCAAACTCATTTAACACGTTACTTGTTTTGGTACAACTCAAGTGGTTGAGTGCATTTCAAATACAATGCCCCATTCATTTGGTTTCCATCAGAGTCCAAACAAAAGCAAGGATAAAGTCATTAAAAAAATAAAGGGAAAAAAAACGATGAACCTTCTAAATTTGGGTTTCAGTAAGACCTCAAAAATTAGAGAGAATGTTTACAGTTTACTGCAAATTGAAAATCAACTCTAAAAAGAACCTACATACTCAAACAATATGTGCTTCTAGTTGCTAAATAATATCCATGATTAGGCAATGGCTCGTTATCATTACAGGAGTAAGTAGAGGACTGAATCAAGTTTTGGCTGTATGGAAATACTCCATGAAAATTAAAAAACATGGTGCTGAAATTAAAGCTTTGCCATTCATCTCTTAGTGTTATCCAACTTAAAGATGGATAACCGAGCACATAGCTTGACTTCAGTAACCAATTAATATCAAAAACATAAATATTTGTTCCAGCCAGGTAACTCTGAAAAACCAAAAATGAAAAAAAAATATCTTCTGTGCAAGAAGCACTTAGATAACTCCTACTTAAGATTATGAAATAAAAAAAAAATTACAGTATTTTCCGAACTATAAGCCGCTACTTTTTTCCCACGCTTTGAACCATGCAGCTTATACGAAGATGCATTTCTACTAATTTTGCCTAATCACCAAAGGGGGAAGTCAAAGTTGGAAATGAAATAATAATGGATTGTGTTTCCTAGGCGCATAGAAATCATATCAACAAGGACATCAACGACTCCCCATTACTAAGTGATGGATCCGTTTTTGTTTTTTTTTTCAGTTCACTTTGCACGTTTTCTAAGCCACAAGAAGTCTTTTGTTTCGGCCACCCTATAAGCCAATAACTCAACGCTACTCCAGAGATTTTGAATTGAGAAAGCTTTCTGGATGGGAAGCGAAACATTTTCAGACTTGGAAAGGAAACTCCAGTGGTTTGCTTTTTAACATTTTTTTTTTTTTTTTTTACTGTTTACGGTTAATTTTGGTTTAGCACTAAATGTAGAGCTCTCCCTACAGGTTTGGTGGGAGTCAGTTCTGTAGATATCAGCAGGGCGCGGCTTATATTTAGGTGCGCTTTATAGTCTGGAAAATACGGAAGTTTGATTTAGAAATTCAGCAAACGTAGTACTGAATTTTCTAGCAAGATTATACATTATATGTTTTGTTGACGTCCAAGCTAAAATTGAAATGCATTTGGTCTAAAAGCAAAGTTTTTGTCATCATATGTTAATATTTGATAGAGACCAACAGGTAAACACAAAAAAGAACTAGTGGAATATCACTTCATTAATCTGGCGGGATTGATTATTAACACGACATCCGCCTTGAAAGAATCTATCACTTTCTTTTTTTCATTTATATTGTTTAAGTTGCATGTTTACAGCTGTTTTTGTTAATTTATGTTTTTATCCTCACAAAAAACTGCACTCATCACCTGCCCTTTGATATTCTGCCTAAAAAGCATCATGTCTTCTTCAAAAGCTGAGTAACAGAAGTGCTGCTTTTGTAGGAGAATATGGTAGTTCTAGCTAGAAATTAGAACCCTTTCTTGTTAACATTTGTTTTATAGTAAAAAAGAAGCTGAAAATAATTTCTAGTTGACTTACATTTTGTTGTTCTCCTGCTAATGCTTGAAAGCAATCCCACTTTTTATGTATATAGTTTACCATTTACCACTGAGTTTTTTGCAAAAAACAATCTTTGTAGACATATTACAGTAATTTTTGAGCATAAACAAATTATGAAAAGTATTCAATCTAAAGCAAATTAAGCTTTGACTTTTTTTGCACAACTTCCATAAGTTTTGTGTGTTTAAAAAAAAAAAATGTAAATGAAACAAGTTATATTAGTAAGCGGCTTTGATTTAATGTAGAGCCTATAGATCCATGGTATTTTTAATTAAGCTAGTTGTCTAACCAGCCATGCCTAGTCCAAAAAAAGTCAGATTTAATATAGTCTAACTTAATTTAATGTGAATGCAATATTAACTTAAAAAAACCTTGAAACATTGTTCATTCTCCTGAGCCCAACTGAAACAGAGCTCTGGTTGTGCTACTCATTTGCGACCATTCCAAAAAGAAAACCAAAATGACCCTTTCAAAAGTTCACTAAAACAACCCAGCGTGCTTATTGAAAATGTGAGGATATCAATCTGTATGATTCAAGCACCAAACCTAATCACCTACAAAACATCTAAAATAAGTCAGAAAACCAATCTGAAACAAAAACCATTAATTGAAAAAGCAGAAATATATATATTTTCTTACAGTTTCAGCGTACACAAGCACCTCCTTTAAAATAAAGGGGGAACTGAGGTCTACGAACACGGCCACGAGAAGGGTTGATCTGAAGTCATGCGGCTGCAGTGACACAAGGAAATACTTTATATCATAAAAAAGGTTGATCTCTAAAGCCATTGACAGCAGTATGAAAAGGTGCTCCCGAAACTGTAAGAGCACAATCACCTCTGATCTCTAACAAAAGTAGCCTTCATATGGACACTATTAAATTAGGATGTCACACCAATGGTGAGTATCAGGGCATTATTTTTCTATAAGAATGAATTCAAAAGAGCCTTTCTGATTTTTCAACCACTGAGTCAACAGTTGCAGTAGAAATACGGTTGTGCTTGACAGACAAAACTTAGTTTAGAATTGTATTTTAAAATATTCTTTTTACCTCTTTGAGGTTTTATTTGCACTTCATCTATACTACAAGAACAATTTGTCATTCTACTGGTTTTTTAAACACCAAATCAAGATATTAAGTCCAAATGCACCAAATTTTCTTCTCAAAAATATAGCATTTCAGTCATCACATCAAAATAAGAGCAATTCTATAAATGGTTTTCCTTAATCCTTAACAAATCTTGTGTACTCCAGCGACTCCGGTAAAGCAGGTCAGTTCTGAGCACATGGAGCCAATTTTAGGCATCTTCCAGTTCCAGGATGATAGAGCGTTTAAAGGCTCTACGCTTCCATTCACGCATTTCAAGCATCACAATTTCCTGTCAACGGGCTGATGCAGACAGAGTTCACTCCCAGCTGAGACGATTGGCAGATTGTTGTCACGGTGATGGCCAATAAGGTGGCTAATGCTGTCAAATATATGATC
Source organism: Cyprinodon tularosa (assembly GCF_016077235.1). Classification (NCBI taxonomy): domain Eukaryota; kingdom Metazoa; phylum Chordata; class Actinopteri; order Cyprinodontiformes; family Cyprinodontidae; genus Cyprinodon; species Cyprinodon tularosa. The sequence continues at coordinate 986,145 of NW_024039062.1, read as the reverse complement.
TTTTGTCCGTACCTTTTAAACAGAAAAGTTAAACAACAAAAAAATCAGATTAGCTTTCACAGCATGGCTATTTCAAAACTAATGTTTTATTCCTTTCTTACCGTGCCCTCAGGGTCCACAAGCAGTAAATGTTTGGCAAGTCCATTGTGCATGCCGGTCAGAACGTAGGACCCTGGGTTGGTCGTGCTTGTGCGGACGAGAAAGTCCCCATCTTTCTTAAGCTGTTTTTCGGCATCGCGGCGGCTCATTTTGCCGTGGTACCATGTTTGACCCTCCAACTCTTCCTGTGCGCGGAAGGCCAAAGACCGCACAAGGAGGGGGCTGGAGTTGTCCACAGAAGCTGCCTTCTGAAGGTTGGACACTTGAGTTTGGGGCTGTACCTGGGCCAGTGGCTGAGATTGGGACTGAATGGCCTCCTCAAAGGGCTCTGTTGTATGAGAAAAAATAAATTAGTCAGTATACAAGATTATATCGCAAAAGATAGCAAACATTTATTTGGTTGCATGATTATGTTAAGTACGTCTTAGGAATAGCTTTGTAACCTCTGTCTTTAATAGTTTGGTTTTACCCGGTTCATAAAGCGAAAGATGGTGAGAATGAGTAGTATGGTTTTGAACTTCTTTGATAATTTACTCAGATTATCCAAGCTTGTTACTAAAATTTGATTCATGAAGGAATCTGAATGGGAGGAGTTTCAGACCCCTGAACGAAAGCTAAGCCAAAATGGAGGTTAAGAGGCAAAGAATAAAGCTACACCAACATTAAACACCATCATCTTCTTATCTCTTTGCTGACACGATGTAATTATATGAGACATGTATAAAGTAGGTAAAGCTGAGAAGCCCTGTAATTATTTTAATTACACCACTCAGTGAATTTAATGGCACCTTTGAAAAAGCCTAAAAATAAATATATCTTTTAATGCAGCAGCCAGCATGTTGTCTTTTAAGATACCAGTTTTTTTCTGCGTATTTGTTCAGGTAGTAAAACTAAATTATAGGCAATTTTTATTTTGTTTGCTTTTTTTTTGTTACAAAATAAATCTATAACAGTAACATTGCCTGTTAACTCAAATTACAATTTATCAAAATGTCCTGATATTTCAAACTGTCCATGATGTTTACAGAGACTCTGGTAGACAAACAGGCCCACAGCATCATAGCTCCCTGACCAAACCTCATACTGCACATGTTTTTCACTTTGCCACATATTCATATCATGTTACTCTAAACTGAATGTTTATTTGACCAAAATCAAATTGTTGTAACCAAAGTCCGTATGACATTAAGCAGACACGGCATGTCTACATTGGTGAGTCTTATTTCTCATTAACCAATAACATATGCTGCCTTGCAGACTAAACCAAAGTGTGTTCTGGAGAATCGATGGCTCAAAAATGGCTCTCTTTGTTGCAGTCTAACACACTATGGTTCATTCTTTTTTTTTTTTTACCTCTCTTATGATTCTCCTCACTACAGGTATGTATTGGCATGATAAACAAACTCCGCTCCTTATCCAGCCTAATTTAGTTCGAAATGTTTTAGGCATTTTATTCTATTGCTTTCTCTCAAATAATATAGAAGCATTCAGACAAGCAGTAATTATCCGGAAGTAATTTATCTTCAAAAGTTTTCTGAAAACTCATACTACTTTATTACACACCTAACATAGAAAGGGGGTATCAAACACAGTGAATAAAAAAGATTAACATGGTGATAAGATTGCCGGAGTCCTGCATGTTTCACACGTTTCTGCGCTTTAATACACCTAATTCAAATGACTGTAGTTCAGAAAAAAATCTCTTAATCAGTCATTGATGGAAATCAGGGGCCTGAACGAGGGAGAGCTCTAAAACACGCAGGACTGGAAGTGAACATTCAGACCTTAACCCAACTAATATGCTGCTGTTAGACCCAGAGAGGTTGTTGAATAAAAGTGACCACAAGCCACAATGAACCAAAGCAACCGGAGGTTTAAAATCCATCAGTAATTTGGAACAACATTAAGCATTTTTACAGTTTTCCAATGTAGAAACAAAAGCATGTTTTAAAAGGTAAAACCTTACCAAAGCCTTTGTATTAGTTCTATATCTTGAGCTATAGTTGTCATGATTGCAGCTCGGCAGCTGATCTAATTACTCACTTCCTTCACCTGCCGTACCCTGTCCGCTCTCTAATTATCATTCATCTTATCCACCTGCTCCTTATGCTTTATCTATGGTTCAGCCCAGATCATCAGTTATTTCTGTTTGTTGTAGTTTTCGTTCATTAGTTGCAGTTTGAGTTATGTTCATGGTTCATGCCCCCACTCTCAGGGGCAAGTATGTAGAGAGGGTATTGGTGTTTTTCTCTTGTCTCCTGATCGGTTTCCAGCTCTTCTCTGCAGAGTCCGTTCTGGTAATGCTTGGCTCCCCTTCGGCTCAGCATGCGGGGGGGAAGGTGTTTTTAAGTCCCGTGATCCTGGTTCCTGGATGGAGCCAGTTTAAAGTTCTGCAGTTCTCCTGGTACCCTGGTACCATGTCTTGTCTCTGTTCCTCTCAACCTTTGGGCCCACCTGTTTCCATCTGAGCATGTCTGTCTGAGCTTGTTGTTGGGTTCATGGAACTCTGAACCTGCCTGGGCGCTCGGTGGATTCCTGGAAACCTGGATCTGTCAGTTCCTGTTCGAATCGGAAACCCTGGTTGGGCTATGGCTTCCTGGATCTCAGAACCGTCCTTGTTCTGAACTATTTCCCTGACCTGGATCGGTCTCCTGCCTGCTCACTGGGGTTACAGCATCGGTTACACTCCGGAAGGTGCTAGTAATGGGTGTTGCCCCACCTCCCACCGCAGCCGCTGCCTGTCTGCAGATCCACAGCAGTGCACATTCTGTTCTGTTATTTCTGTCATTAAACGTTTTGAAACTTCCCACCGTCTGTCTCAACTGAATACAGGGTCCATCTGCCCCGTTTCTTGACAATAGGAAGTCAACAGGTCAAACTACAAAATATATTGGAAAGGTTTTACCATTTAAAATCTACACATATCAGCTAAAAAAATAAAATATTAATAAAATGTAATCAATCATTCCTTAAAAGTAGAACTAAATCAAATTGTGTCATCACTAGTCTAAATCAAATTCTTCACTTTCTACTATAAAAATATTAATAAAAAAAGATAATTATAAAGCTAATCAAATCTTACTCATGTCAAACAGGTCCTTCTGGGGGCTCTCTAGTCCTGCATCTACCATGCCCTTTGCAGCATTTTCAGCTTCTGCCTGGAGAGCAGCAAGCACCTGGGCATCAATCTGCTGGGTATTCACATACATGGGCATCTCTGTTGCTTTTGGGGCTTGACCTTTATTCTCTGGTAGACTGCTGATATCAATAGATCCTGGGCATTTAGAGAAATAAAGTGAAAGTCAAACTGAAGCAACACCACGGTGCATGTTTAAATATATGTGGTTAAACATGGACTGTCTGGTGGTTCCTACCCTGCTGCAGGAAGATGCCCTTCCTTTCATCAGCCCAGTTCTCACAATGCCGTCCCTGGTAGTATGTCTGATCCACAGAGCCTGGACCCGTCTGATGAAATGCAGAAACAGATGTTTATCAATAAAAAAATAACACTTATAGTGGAATTAAATGGATTTCAAAGCTCTCAATATCAATATAATATTAAAAATAAATTTATCACAAATAAAAGCAGCAAATTCCCTGAATGATTAACTTTTTTAAAGTAAACTTTAAATGTTTCAGACCATCGAATACATTTTCATATCAAATTCAAATTGAAATTCCAAGACTGAGCACTGGCAGGTGTGTATTTATAGATAGTGTGTATTTATAGATAGTGTTTTTATAGAACTGTTATTTCTTCTCTGTACCACAAAATCCTGAAAGAGATCATCCTACCATCAGTTTGTTACTGTAAGCTCAAGCACATTAGGGTTATTTAGCAGTCGAATGACCTGCAGAACATCAGCAGGTCTACCTTTGACTAATCTGGCCTAGTCAAAGCCCTTCCTTACACCACTGTGATGCAATGTAACAGTAAAAGAAGCTGGTGTTAACAAAGGTTTGGTTTAGAAACTTTTTGCTCCGATGATTGCAAATTAGAAAAATTTGTTCCGTTTTTACTATGTTTATATTAGTCTGGTATGACTTTTATTATCTGAAACATTAAAGTCTGATAGAAAAAAGAACAACAAGAAATACTTTAAACAGAACTGTAGTTTATTCCACTCTCCAAACATATGGCATATTTTTTGCTGGTTTCTTTTCCCTAAAAGTCAGCTGTTCTTTTTTTAGAGGCAAAATATGTTGCATTGTTATTGCTTTTTCTGTGTGTTTTAGAAAGACGATAATGGACGCTCTACCTGGCCTCCCTCTGTAGCTGCATTTTGATTTGTTAATCGGGTGTCAATAAAGCCTCCAGGTGGGGGCATTTTGCCCGGGATGTTGTTATAATATGGATGTTCTGACGACTCCTCTTCTTCTTCTGTCCATGCCAACTCCTCCATGTTTAAGAGCCTGAAATAAAGAACACACACATTTTAACCATACTATTTTAGGGTGACAGAGAAGCTAAATCAAAATGTAATAATATTAAAACCTAAGGAGAACCTACATCTTATATTTAACAAAAATACGTTTTTTATCTGTTTATATGTCTAAAAGGAGCAAAAGTGTTTCTGAAAGGTACAGCTTCTACACAGCACAGATGAAAAAAGTGTAACAATAATTAAAAAAGTAGATTATTCACACTGTGACATTAAATTTATGCGAAGCATAGATGTTTACAAATATTCTTTTTGTTAAGTATTAAATAGTCCTTCATTTTCAATAGTTTAAACTTTCTTTACAGCTCAATTTTTTCATAAACAGGGTTCCTAAACATAGAATTTCCTAAATTGTTTCTGCATGTCATTTTTTTTTTATTTACTTAAAAAAAAAAAGTATTTTCAATAATAATAATATTTGCATTTGCTGAATAAGGATTATAGAATCCTACAACAAATGTGAGTTTTTCAGATTACATTTCTGGATTAAAGGCTCACATTACATGACAAAAATAACACTTTTAGTGAGGTTTTTGGCTTTGTTTTAGGATCACAAGTCTAGTTCAAACCATATTTATAATCATTAAACCTCCAGAGAGCAGTATAATGTTTTATGTGCAGATTTAGTTGGTTAAAACACCAAAATACAGGACAATGTTAAAATCAGTGTGGGGTAGTATTTCAGTCTAAATCTAACTGAACTTATTGAATATTAGTGGATATAAAAAAAAAACAAGTAACTAAATTACTAATCCCCTTTTCTTCATCGATTTTCTGCTAAATTCGCCACATTGCCAATCCTTAACGACCTTGTATGAAACAGTTTTTTTTTATGTTAGACTCACCTGTCATGGATTGAAGACATCTTGCTTGTGGGACACTGCAGGTACTGCTGGAAGCGTAGGTCGAACGCCTGGCCGATGGTGCTGATAACATCCTGAGCGAGGCCGTCAGAGCACTCCAGCATGTGACATGCTGAGGAGGGTTAGATTACAGCTGTTAGGAACATGCTGCATTATAGTCCTTTGTTAAGTGAACATCAGAGACATGCATCCTCACCTCTTCTATTTACAGGGTCCTTTGCTACATAGGCAACATAGTCTGTTGTGTCCTACAACAAAAAGATGTGATTTGTTAAATTCAATACAATGTTTATGCAGTTAAATACATGCATGCTAATATATTGGCTGGTTTCTCATTTAAAACATATATGAGTGTAATCTGCAATCTATTTGTTGGAAATACTTACAGGGTCTCCCCCTGATGCAAAGGAGATAGATTGCATGTGATGGTTGGCAATGATCTGACAAAAAAAATAAATAAATAAATTCAGAAACTTAGTATTCAAAATTTATACAACACATACATTTGTAATCTAGGGCATCATCATATCTGGTTAAAGGTTTACTAAAATTACTTCTGTGTAGTAATTTCACAATAATTTGGGGGGGAGGTGCAAGGCTCTTAAAAACAAGCAGTTACCAACAACTCACTAATCTGCTATAGTGGACATATCCATGCAGAGCTGATCACCACATGATTTATCGTTCTGACAAATTTAAGTTTAAATTTGATTTAATTGTATAAAGACATTCGATTCCGATCTAATAAAAAGTCTGTAATGATTAATCAGCTTAAAGAATTGAAAATCTGTTTTTGTTTACGTTTTACATCACATTTTACATTTTATTCATCAGATTTAGAGAAGAACACTTGGAAACCCTAATCTGCCACAGAGAAAATTAAAAGTTTTCCCCCAATCTTTGTTTGCAAAAATAAACAAAACAAAAAAAACAATCAGATTGTTTGTAATATGTCTATTCTACCTAATTAAAATACAACTCCCGAACAATGGCTTGCAACCTTCTGCCAAAAGGTGTGCATTATGTAGGAAAGGAGACTGACCTGCTTACAGTCGGGTGTCATCAGGTTGAGGCTACTGGTGGAGATATTCAGGTTTATGGACATGCCGGCAAACTGGAGATTACTCTTGCCCAAAATGTTGGACAGAGCTTTAGATGGTGGCTAGAAGAAGAATAAAAAGGTTAAACCCTATTTGGTCTATACAAATGAAAAAGAATTAAACTAATTATCAGATTTATGTGTTACCCTGTTATTCAATTTTTTAAGGTCCTCAAAACAACACCAGAAAATACATCTTTTGTCAGTAGGAAAGGCCTGGTGCCAAATATAGCTTTGGGAACATAAATGTTTCCATTGGAACCAAGGAATGAATTAATGAAAGGGGGAGTAGGCAGATCAAACAAGCCAGTTATTTAAAATTGTCTGTACACAGCTGATGTAACCCTTACATGTTTGTCACACATCCAAAGGAACATCTTCTAATATCAAACCTCCATTCAGAGAAATTAGCTTCTACTCATTTTGTTTTTGTTACATCCTCTTTTCTGACATTTGAGGAAGCTTTAGAGAGCAGAATAATGCTTCACATTAAGGCACGCAAACAGAGTCCACTGGCACACACACACAGACAGCTCAGCCTCCTGATCGCAGATATTGTGAACTACATGAGTCACTAAGCACTGTGCAGTGTGCGATACATCGTGGGCTGAAGCTACACCCACGCAGACATAGAGCCATTCGTCTTCATCTCCCTCCTCTGCCTCTCATTTCACATACAGGGAGATGGTGGGGGGGGGGCATACAACAGGGGTGCTATTAATAGAGCAGGGAAGGGTAAATGAATATCTTATGCCCTTTCCTCTACTTCTACCTACAGAGCATTTCATATAAATTCCTCTGGGATGCAGGCCTGTTTCCGTTTGTCAGAGTACCTTTCTCTTCCGCAGCGCTCCTTTGGTCCCGGGAACAGCTTCACACACCAGGCTGATGGCTTCCCTACAGGGAGGATGACAGGACAGCAACGATAACAGCAATAGTCATCACAATACTTTAGAGGAATGGAGAGAAAATCATAAAAAAAAAAAAAAATCATTGCTATTTTGTGGTATTATTACAAATTTAAATACATGCTTTGAATAGATTTAGTGTTTAAATATTATATTAGAGCTCTTGTAATCAATAAATAAATCCTTAATTATTAAAATGCTTAGTTATTTTCATTTCAATTATTTGGGTAAGATTGTGCGTAATAATGCAAAGTTGTTGCAGCACATGACAACGTAATCAAAAAACATTTGAACAAATTCACAAAATGCAATGGAAATATACCAAGTCTCCACCCTAAAATTCAACAAAGGTCATTATTAATATGCTCAATGTGGGTGGAAAGGCAAAACCAACAATCACCAGTAATATAAAAAATTATATCAAAAATAATTCACTAACATACCTTTTCTTAAAGTGACTGATTTTCAATGACTGGTAAAAAACTTGTAAACATAGGACTGGTTTAAGACACAAAAACAAATTTCATTCTGATGGTTTTCTTTACCCAAAACTGTGAACAAAAGAAAATCCATTGCGATGGGCAGCAGGCCTACTGCTGGGTAGCATTTCTAACTAATGATGCCAAGCTCAGGAAGTCATGCAGAAAAGTGAACATGACACAAACTGATTCACTTCAGGCTTTGTTTCACTGCCCGTCAATTACTAACCTGAAACATAGTGGAGTCACTGGGAACTTCCAAGTGAATAAGTTCATAAAAGTGTTTACATCCTTAAGCATCACTGCTTCAGCTGTTGGTTAAATGACCACATTGTTTATGCAAAGCAGACATGGGATCAAAAGGTTCTCTTTATAGAAAAATATTTTTACAAAAATGTAATTAATCCAACACATAATTATATTCTAGGAGCTCAGGTAAATCTTATTAAAAAGGGGTTTAATTTTCTTTGTCAGTGAATTTCGCTAGTTGGTTTTTCAGTTGGGGTGGGGGCTCATTTGGACTGACACAATAGAGCCACTGAGTCATTGTCAGGGTCTGAGTCACTTTAATCGCTGTGTGTCATTGCTGCAATATACGCACACGGACAGAAAAACAGAAGAACAGCAGCTTCAGTCATTTGGTAATTAACCAAACAAGTAATTGTTCTTTTTTAAGATGCAAAACTGAATGATTTCATGAGACTATCTTTTGTATACAAGTGTTTTAAAATCTAACTTCATGCTAATCATTAGCTCACTTACTGCAGAATCAATTGCTAACCAGGATTGTCTTTTCCACATTATTCACTTTAATTTATTGGGTCTCATAAAGTAAAATAAAATAAAAACATAGGTAAATATTTAATTACATTGGTACATTTTAAAACTATTATTTGATTTGAATGTTTGTGATGGAAATAGTCTTAAATCTTATAAAACTGCAGATCCTGGGGGATGATTGCATTTTAACATTAACTAGTTATAACATTAATAAATATAATGCTATTATAGTATTGCTTTCATTTATAGATAGATAGATAGATAGATAGATAGATAGATAGATAGATAGATAGATAGATAGATAGATAGATAGATAGATGATAGATAGATAGATAGATAGATAGATAGATAGATAGATAGATAGATAGATAGATAGATAGATAGATAGATAGATAGATAGATAGATAGATAGATAGATAGATAGATAGATAGATAGATAGATGATAGATAGATAGATAGATGATAAGATTAGATTTTAACAAAAACTTTCTTTTCTTCCCTTTTGTGTGTTTTTGAATAGCCCTAATCAACTCAACATACAAATAAGAAAAAAATAAAAGCATACAGTATTTAGGGGGGGGGAAAGGGGGGGTTTCTTTTCTTTTTATTTCTTTAAACTGTTAAATGCTCTTTGCACCTTGGACAGAGAGCCATATTCCTATTACTAGAAACCACAAATACGCTCACATTTATTGTATCTTCGACAGGAAAGGTTAGATGAAACGACTATGTGTGTTTAGCATCAATATAGACTCTACTGATTTTTGTTCATTTTACATTCTTGTATCGTATTTCTTATTTCAGTCCTCATCCTTATAGAAACCTTTGTTGTTTAAACAAAAACATGCAATAATAAAACAAAGACAAATCAAAAAATCGAATACTTTGAAGCAAGAAAGCCACATCATATTTGAAAATACCTTGTTATTTGTGACCTTGTAGTGAAATCCAGGGATCTCATCGACCGCAGGACTTCTATGCAGCCCAGATACTGCAAAAAAAAAAGAAAAAAAGAGAGAGAATTGTGTGACAAACAAAAGTACCATCTACTTTGTTGAAAAAAATACATTTACATTTTTAGTACTCTAAAGCCAAGCCAACAAGATTTAAGTAACCGCAGTCTGTTGTAGATTCCTAATTGATGCGAGTTAATTATTGTATTTGACATGTGGCATATTATTGGATTTATCAGTATTATACACCTGTATGGAGGAAGTTCAGATTATAATGTTGATTATAATGTTAATAATGGTTGTTTTCCTTCCTGACGTCCCAGTAGGTTGAGCTGCATTTTCATAAACTAGTTAAAACCATATTTTTCAGCTCTTAAAGGGCTCCTACACATGTATTTAAAATTCCCAACTTTTATAGAGCAAATTTTTCCAGCATTCTGGCTGCTTCACTTTCATTTTAATACTAAAATACGAAAGTTTAGGATCAGTTTATGACAGATTTCACAGTTGGAAAGCTTTAAATAAGAAAAAGAGAGAAAGAGGACAGGGAGGACATATGGTAGGAAGGACAAATAGGAAGGAAAGGGAGGACAGTAAGGTGGAAAGGAAAGGAGAACATGAGCAAAAAAAGAAGAAAAAATATAAGGTAAGGGACAGGAAGAAGAAAGGACAATTATTCTGATCATCGAAAAGCAACAAAACCTGGAAACATGCTTTATTTTTTTCACAACATTTCACAGCTAGATAATACTATGAAATATATTCCAAAAGTTTCCAGACTCTAACCTGAAAAATAGAAAAAGTTCACAAGTAACAAATTAGCTGACAAACAAGTGATCGAAATCTAAAGATAACTAATTTAACAATCATGTTTCATTTCTTCATAAATATCATTAGGTGGTTTTGGCATAAATTCATTCACAGTAAAAGGGAGCTACTCCCATTATAAACGTCACCAGCTTGATTAATACTGCAGGAACGTTTGGTGCTCACAGCTTCCTGTGATTTAGCCGTAGCATCTCTTTATTTGGCATCCAAGCACCTCTACCTTTCCATGACTCTAAAATATTAAAATCATACATTTCAAATGACTTCTCCTTTCTCATAGATGCATTTAGCAACTTTTGGCAAATTCTTTTATCATCACACGATATTTGCAGGCTGACAGCGTTATCTATTTTCAGAAAAATGAATATGAAGAGCTCAATACAGCAAAGCCAAAAATATATCAAACCACTCTAAATTTGGATGTAAAGACTTATTCTGAGCGTAGCATTGAGTCGTTTCTTCTCTGCGGTCTGCCCTGGGTTGGTAAATGTTTCATAACTGAGCATTTCCCTCCACCACAAAATGGGGAAAGGCCAATGAACATGTTTTTCAAGTGAGGTAAATGTTTCCCATAGCTACAAAGCAATAATAAAAAGTTTAGAAAAATCGAACAGGATTGGACAAGGACTTCTGGTCTCCAAGTCTCGCTTAAACAAAGCCAAATGACAGCATTTCCAATCCTGCCATCAGAAACATAAAGTTTCTTTATGGTACTTACTGTAAACTTAAACCATTTCATTTGATTGAATAAAAGGTTAAAGTTTTCCACTAACAGGTTTGCATAAAAGTCAGAATGGATCAACTGAAACAAATCGCAATATTAAGTAGGGTGGATGATCTGCGATGACACTTTTGAGAAAGATTCCTAGTGGGCTCTCCAGCAGAACATTTTAAATAATCATTTGATAGACTCTCCAGAAAAACAACCCATCTTCGGTTCTTTCCAATGGGTAATCATACAAAACTTACAAGAACTGCCGTGGATGCCATTTTTAGCTTAAATACCAGAAATTCCAACCTAGAAGTCGAAATCAAAATGGGTATGGGTTAAATATATTTAACACTAGTTTAGGTTTCTCATCCACCAAAGTTCTTGTTAGTTGTTAGGGATAGGGTAAACGAAAGGTAATGAATTAGGCTGATCTAAAAAGACTTAGAATTAGTCTGCCTTAAGGTTTTAAATAAATAAGTTCAACCTAAAAGATCAAACATTGGTCAAATTAACCAACTTCCAGTCTGGATTTTCTGTATTTATTGTAAAAATAGTGGAAAACATATGGCAGATCTACAGGATAGACAATAACAGACCTTCTAAAGGGGTTATCTCTCTCTCCAATTCAAAAACCCGAAACAAATCTAGTCGGCCAACCTAAAGAGAGGAATGTCTCATGAAGAAGCAATAATTCTGGATGATCTATGATTGCAAACTAAAGCATGATCAAAGTCTCTTCTCTCTGTCTGGACCAACATTTTAAGAGGAGGCTCACTGCTCTCCTAATGACAAAGGGTGGATGTAGCTCAGCAAGGATGCTAATATTAGTGGCAATGGTGACGTTACTCACATGAATCAATCCATCCATCACCAAAATTACACATAAGGTACTTTGCAGCCGTCAAGAGTGCACCCCGCCTCTTGTTCAACTACCATGACCCTGAAAGGTTGGGTGGTTACAGACATTATAAATAGATCTAGTACTTTCTGTCTGTATGGAGTCTTACTACAGGCTACATAAATTCCTCAACAGGTTTTTCAAAAGCGATTCCAAGAGGTAAAATTAACTGCCATCTTATCTGAAACATTTTCATATATAGTTCAACTTTTTTATTTTCTTTAGTCCAACTGCTTTTAACGTTCTTTCTTGTTTCTGCATTTTTTTAATTATAATTTTTTTCTACCTGCTTTGATTCTGTTTTATTTTCCTATATTTTAATCATGTAAAGCATTTTGTATTGTCTTTGTACTGAATTGTGCTATACAAATAAAGTTGCCTTGCCTAGCCTTATCCTTAGAAATGCAGACTTATAATTTTATCGTTCTTTCTTGTTTCTGCATTTTTTTATTATTTTTTTTTTCTACTTGCTTTGATTCTGTTTTATTTTCCTATATTTTAATCATGTAAAGCACTTTGCATTGTCTTTGTACTGAATTGTGCTATACAAATACATTTGCCTTGCCTTATCCTTAGAAATATACTGACTAATAATTTGGATTGAACTTGAAGTTTTTTTGTTGTTGTTGTTTTTACTGAATAGCTACAAAGGAAGAGTACAGATGTGAGTGTAAACAATGTCACATTGAGTCGATGTCCTCTCTAGTGTAATGGTGCATGATGGACGAGGACTGACCACATGACGCTAATTAAAAGTGCTGTGAGCAGAAACACCACGCTTAACTCAATCCCTGCAGGACACAAGCTGACAGGAAGAGCTGGGGGTGGGGGAGTCACCCCCCACCCCCCCACCCCCCCACTCCGATCCCCGTCACACCAACATCAATTGGACAAAAATAAGTGCTGTCCGCTTTGATGCAGTTAATGGAAAGCCATGCTGGTCACAGACTGTAGGCTTTATTCACAAAAGTTGTAGTAGGTGTCATATGATGGCAGTAATCTTGAGTAACTTGATTTGGTACATAACACGTTTCAGCAGGTGGGTTCATCCCTTCCTAAAAGATAAATAAGTCCTTTGTTAAATGTGCTGCATGAATCAGAAAATCATTTTATTCGATCAAACTATAAAACGATGAAGACCTAATGGTTTTAGTGAAAATGGTTTCTCTCTCACCCCTTATTTCTCTCTCCCCTTCAAGAGCTGGGTCTAGGCATCATCACTGTGTGCTAGTGACTCATTGCTGGCATGATGACATTCGCAACTCTTCTACTTGTGCAACAACTTAAATGATGTATGATGGCTGAAGAACATTAGGGAGAGATAACAGCTGCAATGAGACGAACCCTCGATGCGGGTCTTAGCCGTTTTCAGGGAGCTAACACAGCCGTGTAGCTCAGAGAGGTGCAGGATGTACAGAAATAACACATCACCATGGTTACAAAAGCATAACGCTTTAGCTTCACATAGATCAGATGGAAGAATACTAAATAAACCAATGAATTTAGAGGCAGCTGTAACCCTTGCTTTTATGTTACCATTATAGGCTTTGCCTCTATTTTTCCACCACTGTTGTTGACCTTCTGCATTTCCTGAATTATTCAATGTCTGTTTTCTGGCTGTCAACCTTCAGCTGTAGCCAGCGAACACAAACCCTGTCAAGGGCATGTTGCACAACTGCTTTCTCACTCTTTAATCCCCATCAGAGGTAGCTAATCTCTTCTCAGTGAGAAAAAGGAGAGAGAATAGAAGGGAAAGCCTACCAACCTTCACAACATATGTGACTCCTGGGCCAGATATCTTCTCATTTGAGTGCAGCCATCCTCTGGAGGGCTTGCTTACCAGTCCAACACCCCCACCTGGATTACAATCATCTCTAGGTTGTAAATCATCCAGTCTGCTCTTCTTGCTCATGCTGACAGCTGTCTCCGGCTGAGTGCAGGGGGTCGAATGGGAGCTGCACTGAGACCCTCCCACACCAGAGATGGCTGTTGCTGCTGCCACGCTGCTGGGGCTGGAGCTCGCACCCCCACCCCCCTGCAGCTTGGACACAGCCAGGTCCTTGACAGCCGAGGGAAGACCCTTAATCCCGAGCAGGCTGCCAGAATTGCTGAATTTCAGACTGGAGACCTTGTTGATGATGGTGCAAAGGGTGGTGCCTCCATCCTCCAGGTGCTCTGAGCCGTGGCTGGGTGTGGTGCTAGAAGGAGCAGCAGCAGTGGAGGAGGGCTGAACCTCAGTAGGGGGTGTGTAAGATGTCTCGGCTGCAGACTGGGAGGGGGCCGAGACCTTGGGGTTCATGGACAGGCCGTGGAGAAGCTCATCGACGGATGTTACTGACTCATTCCTGAAGCGGTTGTACTTGGTACGGTGAAGCATACCCTTCTCTCTCTAGCTCGCTCCTCTTCTCTCCACCAACCAACCAAATCCCACACAGCCCGACTCCTTCACAAGTGTGCAGGCAGACGTGGCTGAACCGTGTTGATCACTCTCTCCTGTAACATAGCAGCAGCAACACAAGCAGCAAACGCCTCTCTGCAATGTCAGGCCACCTGACTGTATTTTTTCCTCTCTCTCTGTTGAGGTTACAGTGGCCGTTCAGTGTGTAGAGCTGGTGCAGCTGATGCCTTTGCCAAAGTCCAATCGTTTCTCAATAAAATCCAGAACAGGAATCCAATCGGCTAGAGACCACAAGCTGTAGAAAGACAACACTATAGCACAAAAAGTCAAGGGTAAAAAAAAACAAAAAAAAAACCCTGTCAGATTTGAGCTGCAGCTTTTCCAGCTGTGATGCTGCTGCTTTTTCTTCTTAAAGCTGCTTCCGTCGCAAAAAAAGAAACAAATCTCAGAACTAAAGGAACAGAAAAGAGATGTATGCTGCTGATGATCACGGACACTGCAAGGAAAAAGCAAATACTCTTTGCTGGCTGCTGCCTGCCTGCCGGCTCAGAGCTGAAGCATGACTCACTGATCTGAGAAAACCTTCTCAACAAAAGGCTTGCTGAACACTGCAAATCACTTCCTGTTGGAGGGAGAGGAATAAACTCCCACTAACAGCACACTAGAACCAATCAGTTTTTAAATTCCCTCGATTCATGTTTATTCTCTGTAACTCCTTCCTACTTATTTGCCTCTCAGAGGACTGCAAATTGGAAATGGGTGGGGGAGGTACGATTAAAGCAAAAATTATGAAAAAAAGAAATGAATTCAATCAGCTGTTAAACAGGAGGAAATGTGCAATTAAAGAAAAAAAATTATGGACAGACATTACAAAGAAAAGCAATCACAAATATAAGCGAAGTAATGAGAGCTTTAAAAGCACTTTAAAAAAATAAGTAATGGAAAAGATAAAATGCAGTAAAAGGTTGGCTTGACTGGAAAAATATCATAATATATCACCCATGTTATTCTATAACAGCAGTAAACCCTAAGCACAAATATCTGCCAGCATTGTATTTACTGTCTCTAACATACTGATACTTAGCTCAGAAGATGAAAAAAATTCCAAATGAACAAAATAAAAAAATAAGAATTCTTTCAACTTGAAAGTGGCACAAATTTTCAGAAAAAAAAGACTTACAAAAAATCAGTTTGACTTCAAAACAGCAGAGAAAGACTCTGCCAAGCAACCAGTTCTGACTGAATCAAACAATTGCAATAAACAAACAAACAAAAACAATAAAACAGAGAGACATTTTTCCTCAGGCGAACACACCAAAATGATAAAACAAAAAGTCCAAGAATGCCCTTAAGACCAGCAGCGCAGCATCATTCTCTTCCCCAGTCAGTAGAAAGCATGCATCTGTGTTTAATGTCCTCAGGAGTATCTACCAAAGCTGAAATACTGGCACTCATTCATAACCAGCTTTCGCTCTCAATGTACTGCAGATTTCGCACTGCAGTCCTTCCCAATATCTCTCTTGCCTGGAAAGAGAGAAGAAAAAAAGAGCACGTCTGCCTTTTCTCCTTGGAAACAAAGGCAAACATAAGAGCAGAGATGATAGGGAGGTCCTCGTAAATCACACAAAGAGGAAACAGAGGAAAGGAAAAAAAAAACCAAGGGCTAAAAAAAGCCCATGCGATATTTTGTCTTTTATGTGAATGAAATAGCGGGCAGGCATGCCTGTGTTTCTGTGAATGGAAGCAAGGCCTCTCTGCCTCTGCAAGGCAATCCCTTGGGATGGCATGGTCTTATCCAATAAGGAGCCAGCTGGATGACTCATTCAGGGGAGGCTTGCAGAATAGTGGAAGAAACCATTCCAAACAGCCATTTGTGGATTATTTCTTCTTAACAGCCTCTTACAAATAATCCAAATATTAATGGGTCTAAAGTGTTTCTAAAGCTTTATTTCTCAGTGTTGTGTTAATAGAAAAAAAGCAAAAGAAAAGTGTGCACAATATAAGATAAAAGAAACACTGCCACCCCCATGTGTTGGACTGGCATCATTATCACCTTTTTTTCTTCGTGTTAATTTCAACAGTTACCAACTAAACATTTATTGACCAATTTATTGTTTATATGTTAGAGGGGTCACTGCAATTTAGGCCAAAAATGTATTTTAAATACGGTGAATCTATCATGTAAAAATTATACCTCGCTTACTTGTCCTTGTTATACATTGGTATTCAATAATAAATTAATGGAACATTGTCTTAGCAACTTTAATGATTGTTTTTTTGGTAAGCAAAAATGTCCCTTGGAGAAATGGAAAACAATTCAGCCCAAATAAACATTTCAAATGCTGCGATTTCGTTTTCAAATGTTATATATATATATATATTTATATATATATATATATATATATATTTGAATATCGGGATTCGAATCAAAAAGAGGTTGTGTACAAATTCCATGGCGCCGTTTGGCAGCTCGCTTAACGATTCTCTTAACGGTTCCAGGCAGCACCAGAACCTAGCGCTTGGCAGCATGAGTCGAGAAAAGCAAAACAAAAAAATCGTATCCCATCCGGTAAAGCGAACAAAGGTTTGGCTTTATTTTAGAGAAGAGAAAGATGGCAACAAGGCGCTTTGCAATCATTGCAAAGAGGTAATTACATCCACAGGAGGAAATACATCCAACATGCAGAAACACCTGCGCACACAACCCGGCATACATTTTAACGAATGTTGTGTTTTTGATGCTTCCGGACAGAAGCTAAAGTTACGACCAGCATGGAAGGCAACTCTGGTGTTAAGTAACTAGTTTTATATCACTGGCTGTGCTTAATGTGGTTCCTAGTAAATCAAATGCCATTTCTGGAAATAAACCCCTTTCCTACCTCTCTTTGGGGATATTAAACATGCTACGAAGCTGTTCCGCAGTTCAGGGAACGAGAGAAAGGTGACGCTCGTTTATTGCAATCAGGGGGAGATCAGTTTATTTCCCAAAATTGTTCAGTAATGCTTTTTCATTAAATAGAGGCGTTCTCCATTAGATTATGATGACTGTGACGAGACAGCTATATATATATATATATATATATATATATATGTATATATATATATATATATATATATATATATATATATATATATATATATATAATATATAATTTCATTAAAGCTACTGTGTGTAATAATTACAGTGATTTACTGACATGGTATACATAATATATATGTATGTTGACAGACTATGTTATCACCTATGAACTGAAAGTCTCAATCTTGATGTTTGCCTTGCCTTTGAAACTGCTATTTCTAATTACTGTACATACATCTTTTGTGCTACGGCAGGGCAGAGCTGACAAACTAGTGAATATAGAAATTGCCATTACGCTCAAATTGGACTGCGGCAAGTTATAGGCCTATATATAATCCTGCACAGAATAATCAAATACTGTTTACAAAATAATCTATCACGACCAGTTTGAATCCCTGTTTGTAGCTTTTTGGTTTTTCTGAGTGACCTTGCATCTTTCTCCTGTCCTCGGCCCATGTTTGTTTTGGTCAGAGTGCCAACGGAACAGATCAACTGGACAAATGAGGTAAGGTGAGACAGCGCACCTGAGCTAAGGCAGGAGCAGAAGGGAATCACTGTGAGAACAGCGACTGAGAAACCGCATGAGCGCAACAAGGTGGCCAGCTATGCCACACTCTGTGGCTAAAGAGGCACCGCAACTCTTCTTGCTTTTGCTAGCTCTGAAAGAGCTGAAAGAAGAGGCTGGAAGAAGCTATATTTGGCCCTTACTAACTAGAGGCTAGCCATAGAGGATGGAATCAGAATAGTAGATCAGTCCACTAGGCAGAGAGAGGTCCGAAGGCAGGGAAGAGTTGCTGTAGCTTACCATGAGGAGGACAGGGTTACATCGAAGGAGCCCACTAGGGAGACAGAGCAAAGAGAAATGACGGCAGGCCGAGGCTAAGGTCCGGAGGCTACTTGTTGGAGATGGATCAGAGGAGAGTGCAGCCGAAGTGAGCGGCGGAGCGGATGAAAGAAGCAGCAGCAGGTCTGTACTGGACGTAGGATACAAAAGGGTGTTTCTAGGACTGAATCCAAAACTCTTCCTCACCCATTGCGGGTGGTCTTCCCCCTTTTTTCCTCCAAGCTCGGGTCCTCTGAGGCCTGGGAGATTGAGGGTTCTGTGTAGTGTCTTTGCTGTTCTTAGAACTGCACTCTTCTTGACTGGGATGTCTGATGTATTTCCAGGGATCTGCTATAACCACTCTTCAAGTTTGGGGGTCACTGCCCAAACTTGAAGATTGGTTACAGCAGATCAGTTACAGTGCCCCAATGACCACAGGCACCAGTGATGCCTCGACATTCCAGGTTTTCTTCAGCTCTTTTCTGAGCCCCTGGTATTTCTGTAGTATTTATTGTTCTTTTTCCTGATGTTGCAGTCACCTGGTATTACTATGTCAACCACAATGGCTTTCTTCTGCTTTTTGTTCACCACCCCAATGTCCGGTTGATTTGCCATTACCATTGTCCTTCTGTATCTTGAAGTCCCCCAAGATCTTGGCTTAGTCATTCTTTACCGTCCTTGGAGGTGTTTCCCACTTTGACCTTGGGGTTTCCAGCCCATACTCTGCACAGATGTTCCTGTATACTATTCCAGCCACTTGGTTATGGCGCTCCATGTAAGCTTTCCCTGCCAGCATCTTATATCATGCAGTTATGTGCTGGATGGTATCAGGGGCCTCTTTGCACAGTCTGCACCTGGGGTCTTGTCTGACGTGGTAGATTGGGGCCTCTATTGTTCTGGTGCCAAGGGCCTGCTCCTGTGCAGCCATGATGAATGCCTCTGTGGTGTCCTTCTTTCTGGCTTTGTCTAGGCATTGGTAGGATTTGCTAATATCTGCCTCTTTGATTATGTTTTGGTTGTACATCCCATGTAGTGGCTTATCCTCCCATGATGGAGTCTCTGGCACCTCATCTTCTGTTCCCCATTGTCTGAGACATTCACTGAGCACATCATCTGTTGGAGCCTTATCCTTAATTTAGTTATCCACATTGGATGTTTCATCCTAGATAGCGGCTCTCACAATCCTCGGCCTCCTTCCTTACGGCTAGTGTATAGTCTCAAGGTGTTGGAATTGGGGTGGAACCCTCCGTGCATGGTATCGCATACTTTTGCCAGCTAATTATTTCTGCAGGGTATCTGATTACTGGTAGAGCGCAGCTATGTATTGCTCTGGAATTGTGATTGCCATTGGGCTGGCTTCTTAGGACCTGCCTTACTCGTTGGAGGTATTTGGCTATAGCTGCTCTCCTTGTTCCCTCTTCGAAGTTGCCATTTACTTGTGGGATTCAAAGGTACTTGTAGCTGTCCTCAATGTCTGCTATTGTTCCTTCTGGGAGTGAGACCCCCACTGTGTGGACTACCTTCCCTCTCTTAGTTACCAACCGACCATACTTCTCTAGTCCGAATGACATCCCGATGTCTGTGCTGCAGATCTGGGTGGTATGGATCAGAGAGTCGATGTCTCGCCCATTCTTTGCATACAGCTTGCTGTCGTCCATGTAGAGGAGGTAACTGATGGTGGCCCCATGCCTGAGTTATATCCGTAGCCAGTCTTGTTGATGAGAACAGCAGTGGGGACAGTGCATCTCCTTGGTATATGCCACATTTGATGGAGACTTGTGCAAGTATCTTGCCATTGGCCTCAAGGGTGGTTTTCCACAACCTCATTTAGTTTGCAATGAATGCTCTTAGAGTCCTGTTGATGTTGTATAGCTCCAAGCATTCAATGATCCAAGTATGTTGCATTGAGTCATAAGCTTTCTTGTAATCAATCCAGGCAGTGCTTAGGTTAGTGTTTTGCGTTCTGTAGTCTTGAGCGACTGTTTTTTCTACCAGGAGTTGGTGTTTGGCACCTCTGGTATTTTTGCCAATTCCTTTCTGACCTGTGCTCATGTATTGATCCATGTGCCCGCTTATCTTAGCCGCTACGATCCTGGACATTGGCTTCCACGGAGACGAGGGGAAGGGCCGATAGTTGGATGGGACTATACCCTTTGAGGGGTCCTTCAAGATATATATATATATATATATATATATATATATATATATATATATATATATATATATATATATATATATATATATATATATATATATATATATATATATATATATATATATATATATATATATATATATATATATATATATAGGGATGGCAATGTTTATGAAAACCGTCCGAACCGTTCGGTTCGACTGTCTCGGTTCGGTTCGCGTGTCTTGCGTTCGGTTTATGCACTGCTTCTTTTTCTCATAGGCGAAGCGTGTACACTCCAGAGCAGAAGGTGGCGGTACTGCGACCAAAGCCAACCACCAGTAGTTAACAAGAAGAAGAAGAAGCGAAGCAGCACAGCCGGGTGTAGCTGAAAAAAATCAGTTGTTGTGGAGAATTGTGTGGGTATGCAATATCTTCTGCCAGTCATTTATCCATTAATTTCACAAAAAGTCATTTTAAGATATTTTTGAATATCAAAACTACCTCAAAATATTATCTATGTAGTCAGTTTACCAAGATAATAAGTTTACTTTCAAATGTGCCTTTGTATTTTTTGGGGGGTAAAGCTTCAGGGGTAGGTTAGACTAACCAAGCATTTGCACTGGAAATTATTTTATACACACAAACCAAACACTGTAACCTAAAGGAGGTCAATTAAGTACACCACATGAGTAGGGCTGGGCCATTAATTGCATCTGCAATTAAATCGCAATTTAACATAACGTAATTTTTGAATCACAGGGGCACTCGATTTTGGTCACATCACATTTAACAAGTGTTAAGACAACAGTTCTGGCTCTAGCTCTCCATACTTCTGTATAACGGGAGAGTCAATTGGCAAATATTGTGCGCCCTTGGGCGCAAATACGCCACCGATCCGACAAAAAATGTAAACAGCTTTACTCGTCATTAAAGATTAAATATTTGTCTGGCACATCTAAAAAATATATATATCAATATATGTCAAAATATTTAAATTTGAATCATAAACTGAATTAAATGGTTCACAGGAGTAAAGAGACTATAGCCAATGCATTTAGCTGACAGAGCAACCCACTTAGAGAAATAATTGTACCCAAATTGTAATAAAAAAAACCCACCTGCCATGATTATGGTTTTTCATCTTAACATGATAACCTCAGAAGAGGCTGTAGTTTTGGCTCATAAACAGCTGTCAGACCCCTGCAATCCCGCTTTTCAGCCAACTGCCTCCACAGGAACTCCAACAGAGGTGTGACTTGCCACCCCCGCTGTGTTGAGAACAGTAAAGACCACAGCACACAAGATTTCCTTCTCTTTTCCATGAAGCTGCCAGCGGTGTCTAAATTGGAAGAGGCACCCACCGTGGGGATCTCCAGAATGATCAAGGATAAGGTGACTTTTCAGAACCAAAACAGACTTTTTGCAACAAATTTCTCTTGAGTGTCAGAACTTACAGAACTCTCTCTCTCTCTCTCTCTCTATATATATATATATATATATATATATATATATATATATATATATATATATAGAAGTTTTACTTTCAAAAGTAATTTTTCCTAACTACATGATTAAATATGCACTACGTTTTAGACTGGGCATGTTTTTTTATCATCTTAACCACATGAGTAGTCACCAATAAGAGTAAAGAACTGCTCTTTTGTTTTTTTCTATGTTTTATTTTGCAATGAATGATTCATCAGTCTGAATGAGCACTTACATGGCCTGTTCAATTAAATTCAATTCAGTTTATTTATATAGTGCAAATTCACAACACATGTTATCTCAGGGAACTTTATTAATTAACCAGATCATACTGTTAGAAATATTGTTGCATAGTTAAATATTCTATTTTGAATTTGATTAGAGAATATTTATTATGTTGCTGAGTTTTTCAATGTTTTTGCTCCCCCTTTCTGATGTATTTTCATTTAATAAACACAAGATGGTGCTATTATACTCTTTAAAATAAAAAAGGAAAATATGGCAACATCAACGACAACTTAACAGAGTATGACTACTGTACTTTTATTTTAGAGGCATTGTTCCCTAAACATTTCAAATGTGGAAAACAATTCTAAAACCAGCCTGCAAATTATTCTTTCTCCTTATGGAATACTCATCTGTCTTAAAATCTGTAATCCATTATTGATTTAATAATCTGCATCTGTTTTGGCCATTAAAGTCTAGGAAACAGTTGTCCTCTTCCAGTACTGTAATAGATTTCCAAGAAGAAATCCAAGGGCAGTAAGTTATTCAGGTGGAAGAAAATGCTTTTTGTGGAAAATGTTGATGTGGCACGCTGATTCAGAAGAGCTGGAGCCTGCAGAGTTACAAGATGCACTTAAATAATTACCACAATTGAAGTTTTTTTGTGCACAGTTTCAAGAAAAGGTCTCTTATAAAGGAACTCACTTTAATAGATTAAATAATTAAAAACATTTCCTGCAGGACTAACTAAAACATGTTTACCGTAAGTACAGATCTAGTAATGCTTTCTGCATTCTGAAGCTTTAGTCAGGCTGATACAGTGCCTTAGAAAAGTATGCATATCCATCCATTTCACAATTTGTTTTTGTCATTACAACCAACTTTTGCTGGATTTTTAGTATAACAGATAATTGTGGTGTACATTTTTATTTCACTCCTTTAACTTTAATGCTTCTAAATAAAACCCAGTGGAACAATGTTCTTCGTGAGTCATCCAAAATGAGAAGGAAAATGTCACACCTGGCAGAGTTAACCTAATTGTTAGTTGGGTCTACATTTCCGTCAGACTCAAAGAAGTAATACCTTGAAGAGGCTCAGCCTGAGACCCGGCTTAAAGCGGTGGAGGGACTCATAAGTTAGGATGACAGTACTGCAACCATCCAACCTCTTTGACAAATAGACCAGTGGAAACATGCAGGACAACAATTATAGGGTTGGATGTGCTGTTAGGCAACAACAGATCATATTTTATAAAATATTAACAAAACTCCAGCAGTTCCAAAAATCCATGTGTCATTTTCTATAAGAAACCCTCTTCCTGTGAAAATACATTTTAATTTGTCAGGTCTGTGAATAATTTTGTGCTCTGGAGCGCTGAGTGAACAATCTGAAAGCTTTATCCTTTTCCCTTTAATTTAAAACCAGGATTAAGTTTCTAGAAAGATTTGCAAGCTTAACACTCTTTTAAGAAAACTGCTTAATTTATTCCTAAACTAAAATGGGTAATGATACACCAAGACATTGCCACCCACCAGACAGAGCTAACATTACATGTTTCAGCTCCTAATAATTATTTCTCCTTCTCTAAGAGAATCTGAATACAAATAGACATCCCACATTTGTATCTGTAAAAATGTGGCATATATCATGTATCATATCATGTCGCCTTTCATAGAAATTCATAACCCTTGTTTTCTACCAGGACTGAACGATTTTGAGAAAAATCAAAATTGAGATAATTTTTTAACCAGTTTTGCAATTTTATTTATTATCTCCAAGATTGTAGCTTATTTTTTTTAAAGCTTGCTTACAAGGAGTCCAGTGTTGCAGGATTTTACTGTAAGCTTTTTGTGTAAAAGTGCTAACAACCATTGCATGCATGGATGTAGCTACAGTATGGCTGCAACCCCCTATAGTTTTCTTTGGGAACAAGCCTACTCTAAGCATTTTAACGCCACCATAGGTCTGAAGTGAGAAAAATTGAAATATAATGCAAATAAAATTTAATGCCTCAGCGATTTGGAAATTGTATCTTGTTGAATTGTGAATAGATTGAAAATGCAGTAATTTCCCAGCCCTATCTTCAATTCAATTCAAAAATATATTTTATTAATCCCAAACGTAAATACAGTTCTACTGTTCTTTTAGAAAAAGTAATTCCACTATAGTCAGGGTGCTTCATGACAGAAATATCTAGGGATGGAACTGGCATTTATAGGACAATAACAAATGAATTTAAAACACAAAAAAAACAAAAGGAAAACTGTAGGTATAATTTGACAAGGACATAAAACTAGAAAAAAAAAAAAAATAGAAACTAGGCAAGAATAAAATATTTTATTCCAAAATGAAAATCACATGTACCGTCTTTCCAAATCCATCAAAAAAGCAATAAGTGATAAACTTTTCAGCGCATGCCAAATCCCATTGAACTTTGGATGCAGGATGTTTACCTTTGCAGTGGTGTTGGTTAATAATAAAACAACATTTGCTTGATTCAAGTAAATAATTAAGCCAACTTTTAAGCATAAGACATATACTGGCAATAATGGTATAATCATAGATGGCAAACTTATCTCAGTTCAACCCCAGTAGAGGGTATATACAATGTTTTATGTAAAAATTCTGTAAGATAGCCATAAGAAGCCAAGTCAAGGGGACCAACATTTGAGTATCATCACGCTATAAACGGCTCGAACAGAGCCACTGAACCATAGAGTCTGATAAACAATCTTCAAAGAGACACACGTGCCGTTTTCATACAAGGACTGCTTTTAAAATGTGTTTTCATCAGTAGCACAAACGTCCTCAGACTGAAGGAGTCGGCGGACTTCAATCCTTCCAGGTTGGAAGGAATCCAAAAACCATCAGAGCAACCATTTTAGCCCTACACCTGCTGGGGGCAGGAGCTGTGAAGTGGTCACATCATGGTCCATCAAGTGGCGACACTCAAACATATTGTGTTGGTATAAGCTTCAGTGTCAGAGTTGTGGTCCAGCTGGACTGAGCGGCACGTTCACAACCAGAATGAGCATTTTCTCACCCAGCTGTGTGGCCATCACAGCTTTCCTGTAGAGGGAAGAATGAAGCTTAGGAAGGAGAAAAGTGGAAGATGTAATATAAAGAGGCAGGGACTGTAGTAGGACCTAACAGGTGAGTATCTGGCTTTTCCTAAACGTTTTAATGACTTTAGACAACATCTCAGACACATTATACAGAACGGGGATAAGTTGGAGTAAACATTCAGAACAAGAGTTTCAACAAGACCAAAAGGTTGTAATAAAAACAAGATGTTATATTTAGCCAAATTTGAAGCAATGATGTGGTTAAAAAACTGTGATTAATAAAAAAAAAGGATATTGTTTAGTGAAATAAGTTCATTTATTTGAAGCTCTTGATTCATCTGTACTTTGAATTAAACAGAAAATAGTTTTTAATTAGACAAATACGCTTTCCAGGTAGTCATGAAAAGGTTCACTCCTCCACAGTAAGTATAGGCAAAAAAAAAAAAAAAAGGCTTCCTGTTGATCTATAACTCAGCAGCAAACTTTATCTCATAATGAACATTTTCACGTTTTAATATAAATGACTCATTACTTGATGTGATACACAGAAACCCAAGTCTCCATTTTCAGTTTTATAGGAAGGGTCCATCTGATCTCTAGTTAAGTCAACTAGTATTTTAAAGAGCTCTGAATTCCAGGCACTCTGATAAGGTTTCCAGGGCCTTTGGAAACGGACCCACAGCATCACCCATAGAACAACATCCACTTTGCCTTATTAAAAAGATCGACTACAGCTGATTTTCCACTTATTTAATTCATAGTAAACCCACTCAGTGTTCTTTGATGCAGTTTCTGTTTGTCCAAATAGAGCTCAGGAAATGAGGAAATATATATATATATATATATATATATATATATGTTTTTTTCTGGACTTTCTAAGGAACAGGTTGTTACGTAGACATCTATTAGTTATTTGGAGACTTTGTGACCCTGAGATGCCAGCTTAAGAACTGCTTCAGTTGTATTAATTTAAATTGCTTATGGTTTAAAAAAAAAAAAAAATATATATATATATATATATATATATATATATATATATATATATATATGGGATTTTTTTTTCTCCTGAAAATAATAAATACACTCAACTCATACCGCAGTAATAAAAAAAAAATGTCAAGGCTGCATTTTAATACTGAAGAAATCTTTGTATATTGTTTCAAATAAAGCAGGAATCTCCAGGCAAATATGTTTGATATAAATTGGACTAAACCCAACCCAACCAGAGACCTACCCAGGCCTTTTCCCATCTTTTCAGCAGCTGCTCATGTTCTGTGAGCGCACCTCTCCATTGGTTCAGATCCCTGGATGGAATGTTTTCATCTGTCAAACAACAACATCCTTCATAGATTTAAACATCATCAGTGTTTTCATGAGAGGCAACACTTGCAACCTACTGGGCTCAATCCCTCATACATGACCACAGTTCAACATTTTTACCAACAACTACATACAACAGGGCCAAAATACCTCCAGTAGTGAGATGGAGGTCAATCTCAGACTTGTCACTTCCTGTACTGGCTTCAGCAATGCAGCGGTACCGGGCTTCCTTGATCAGTGGGCCCCCTCGGAGCCAGCTGCTCACCAGCACCTCCCTCTGGCCCAGAGGCCTGCGGTACTCCATTACTGGAGTGTCAACACCGTGCCCATTCATTAGCCACTGAATGTGGACGTCACTAGGACCTGCAGGACAGAAGGGGACCTCTTGTTGACCCCTGATTGTCGAGACATGGCCACAGGAGAACAGTTTGCTCTCTTCTGGCGCGTTAACATAAGGGGTCTCAGTTTCAGACGATGCAGAGATTTAAGCAATCATGCAAGCATCCAATCTGCTCTGCATGCTGGTAAAAAAGGTTACAGCAACAACATGAAGAAAAAAGACTTTTCTCAGGAACACTAAGCTTTTTCAAACCGTTGGTAACATATGAAAACTGCACACCTACAATCCTAACCCAAGCAAACTGTGCACGGGCATTATTAATTGGGAGTAGTGACCAAGAGGTACAATAAAGATTTGTATCCTTCCACTTGGCATTAATGCACTACTTTGTGTTTGGTGGCTGCTTAAAAATAAATGTGCTGTGTGTTAGGATTAGTTTTAAACAACAAGGTACAACATTGTATAATTTGGGTCATTTATTTATTTAAAAAAAACACTAGTTTTGAAAACAGCTGACAAGGTTTATTTGACTTTTACTAGAAGCCCAACATCCCCTGGATTTATGTACATACTCAAAATGTATTTCCAATATATACAGATATATTCACAAATGTTTACAGGCACAAAAAAAAACTTCAGCTTTTTCAGTATCTTCTTTACAATTCACAATTTCTTACGAATTTAAAACTGCAGTTAAACAATGTATAAAAACAGTCAGGGGATAAAATGATTAGATGACTCTGTTTTCCTCAGTTAATTCTCCATTTTAAAATGCAGAACAGTTACATTTATTTAACTAAAAATATGAACAGCTTATATAAATTTTAATTAAAAGCAGATTTCCAACCATTTCCTCATGTTTTGTTGATAATAACCTAAATCACTTAAGTTCTTTCAGCAGCAGCTACACAGTCCAGTCCAATTCTACACACATGGAGTCATATTGATAGCTCGACCTTCATCTCTGAAAACAAGAGTGATCTAATGTTTTTTTCCCCCCAATGACTGTACTTGTGCAGGTCAGTTATATGAAGCTGATAATTAAACAATAAATCACCATATAGATCCATCTTGGTGGTAATCCAAACAGAGAAGCAAATAAATCCAGAAACCAAAATGCTCACTGTTAGTGTAGCTTTGAGTAATGCCAAAACACAGTAGAAAGAAAAAGAATGAGTGGAAAAGAAAGGGTTAAATGCACAATGCATGGACTTCATAACCCAAGCATGTGTCCCTGAGGGAGGCGGGGGGTTGGGGGGGTGAGATAAGTCAGGCACGGGCAGAACTCACCTAGGGCGAGGCAGAAGAGGAGGAAGGCCTCCTGGGCATGAACCCCCCAGGCTTGGTCCTTCAGGAGAGGAGGCAACAGTTTCACCTCTGCCTCCCGAGCCTTCGCGCTTTGGGGCTCGGTGCAGGAAGAGGAGGAGGAAGAGGAAGGGAGGGAAGAGCAAGAGCTACTTCCAGAGGATGACAGGGAAGATGAGGAGGAAGCTGTGAGAGGGAGCAGCGGAGAAGAAGAGAGCTTTGAGGAAAACCTGAACACCGGGTGGCATGCAGAGAAGATTAAAAAGGGAGAGTGAGGGATTTAAGATCAGAATAAAACCGAGGAGTTAACCATCAACTTTGTTGATGTTACCACAGATGTGTCATCTTAAATAACCTAAAACTGAATGTTAAATAAAGCCATCAAAATAAATATAAAACTTCAGATTGTTTCCAGGGCTCTGATGTCCTCCATTCATGCTGTACATTTTTTTTCCCGTTAACGCAACATAAAGAGACGGAGTGATGAAGGTTAATACACGAGACAATCAGGAACGTCGACTTCACAGGTAAAACAAACAATAAAAATAGCCTCTTTTTTCTTTTAATCTCAGCAGTTCCACTCAGTCCACAGTTCCATACATTCCAGCTTCTCTCCACTGATCAAGACGTCAGATTGCTGTTTTTTTCCTCATCCTCTGACTTGCAGACCATTTGGTGTGGATTACAACACAAGTTGACGCACCACGACTAACCGTACAGAACCACTCTTCCCTGAGAAATCACCATGACGACAAAGCATCAGATAAAATAACAAACAGAAGCAAACGCTGCAAGCGATTTTTTTTTTTCTACGCAGGTGGAATAGAAATAGGATTCCAATTTGGAAAACATCACCTTAGCTTACCAATTTGGTAAATAATGTTTCCAATTTGGAAGATAAGAAATAGCTTTTTCTTGCTGGACTCAGCTGAAAGAAGGTAGAAGCCCTGAATCAGAGCACGTGTCTGATCTAAGCCTGGAGATAGCAACAGTTCGCAAGGTGCTGGACATTTGGCTTGATTGCTAGGCATGGGCCAGTAATCAAAGGACACCATTTAAAAGGGTAACCTTTGCCCCTCCCCCACCTGTTTGTCTTCACCATCAATCTCTCCATCACAGTAAAACCATTTTAAAGAGACAGTATGCAAACTCCACCACTCTGGCCAGTAATATATCAGCTTTTAAATCAACTTATAAAGAGCAGAATGACCAGCATGTTAATATCCTGCATACAACTAAATCTAGTGGTTTATTCAATTTGTGCTCAAATATTTGTATTTAAATCCACATATATTTTATAATCTTAACTTCCAATAGGTTGTAGTATTTAACAGCACTATAAATTAATATTGTTTCACTGTTTTAAACTCAATCAGGTTATACGTTTTAAATCATTGTGCTGAATACTGTAAATCTTATTTGTTCTGGTCATTCTGTCCCCTGCCTGACACAGACAGACGGCACGTTGCCCAGGCATACTTTCAATGCTGAACGAGAGGAAACCAGCACAGGTTCTATCAGTAAGGCTCATCAGCGTCTGCAAACTGGATGGACTGGGAGTCGCAGTCCACGTCGAAAGGTTTCTCCTGGGAGGCGCCGTCGGCTCCAAAGTCATGGGAAGGGACGCGGCCGTTGCTGCACTCCGGTTCAGTCTCATAGCCCGTGTCCCGCAGTGCCTGGAGGTTTTTGGTGGTCTGGCTGCCATTCTGGGTGGGTTGCTCAGTCATGTTAATTTTCTCAGCGGCGGGCGCGTCCATTAAACCCGCCTCACAGGCTCTGTACTCGGACTGATGGGTGCACTTGTTGCTCCCCAGCAGAGTGGCTCGCAGCCTCAGGCACGGAGCTGGGAGGTACTGCATGTAGCAGTTGTACACCATGGCAGCCAAGAAGAGGAGGAAGAACAGGAGAAAGAGGAAGAGGAGGGCCATGCTGTTGTTGTTCTGCAGGTACTCGGCTGCAGGGTCCTGGCTGTCTGAACCGGGAATGACTGAGTTTGGAGGAATGTTCCTGCTCGGCTGTAACCGGATTGTGGGTATGGGCGGCCGGGTTAGTGATGGGTCAGTTTGGGGAGGGGAGGTGAGAAGGACTGTGGATGTGAAGCTGGCTGAAGTTAGTGGCTGTCTCTCTGTCTTAACATTACCTTCAGCTTCATGCACGCTACTAGTCTCCTGGCTGCTGACTGTGGTGGCCACACGCTTTATCTGGGGAGGGGGCCTGGGAGGAAGATCCAAGTTCAACTTGTATCCAGCCAGCAGGCGGCTGAAGTTCTTCCCAGCAGCGGGAGCCCATTCCACAGACCAGCACTCGTAGTAACCCTGATCCTCCGGGGCCACGCTGTAAATGAGGAGCCCGTTTTCGGCAATGAAGTGAAAACGAGAAGCCTCGCTAAGAAGAGAGCCGTTAGATTTCCACATCACATGCGCCAGGTTGGAGTGAATGACACAGGGCAGCTCAGCAGAGCTGCCTGGTTTCACCAACACCTTCTGATAGTCCTCGTGAGACACTGCAGACACTGGAAAGCAAAACAAGAAATAACCAATGTTAAGAGTGACAAAAATATAATGTGGAAAAAAGACAAAAGAATATTTAAAATAAATGAGAATTATTAGCTATCTGATGAGGCAGCTAAGGAATTATCTGGACCTCTAAACATATTTCTATTTAAATCCCCCATTCGTCTTCTGACCAGTAAATACCACACACTGGATAGGAAACCCATGTATCTGCTGTCACACTGTTCTGGTTCACCGAGCGTCTCATCAGGCTAAATGTGAGCTCATGTCTTACCTGTGGGACACTTGTCTGCATCACCATTCAGACTCTGGATCAGCCTCCTGCAACACAGATAACACAACAAGTCAAAACCATTGCCACATGTTAGGATGACACAAAGCAGGTCAAACAGGAAGAATTTCTCTGGAAGTTTCCTTCGGACTGATGAGTGAACAGCTAGTCGGAAAGATAAAAGATAAAAAAGGGAATGCTGCCAATCCGGTTACCTTCGCTGCTCCTTTGGAGCGTCAAGGATCATAACACAGGCAGCTGTGTTGGGGTCCCAGGCGCAGTAGGGGTCTCGGGCCAGGACACATTCACCACAGGAAGGATACTTTCCACAGAACGCTGTTGGCGACTGGACGACGCCAGAGTCTGACCCAGCATACACCGACCGAGTCTAGAAACAATAAGGTTGTTCGTATAATATATGCAGCGAAAGTTTTCAGAATCTTTACCATTTAATGTAGAAATGCATCAACTAAAAATGAGTAATTTGATGTTGTTTGATATTAATTTTAAAAATGGATCATAGTTGGAGATTTTTTTTATATTCATAAATGACAAAGTTAGTTCTTGAATTTTTCTGCTGGTTTTAAAACTTTAAAAAAACGATTTTTAGT
This sequence comes from Cyprinodon tularosa, assembly GCF_016077235.1. NCBI lineage: Eukaryota > Metazoa > Chordata > Actinopteri > Cyprinodontiformes > Cyprinodontidae > Cyprinodon > Cyprinodon tularosa. The sequence continues at coordinate 954,512 of NW_024039062.1, read as the reverse complement.
AGTCTATCTTTAAGAAGTCAGAAAAAAAGATTTTTTCATTTATTATCATTATCATTCCTGCCTCAAGTGGAGGGGTTCAAGTATCTTTGGGTTCTGTTCACAAGTGAGGGGCGAATGAAGCGGGAGATGGATAGTTGGATCTGTGCGGCTGCTGCACTGGTCTGTCGTGGTGAAGACAGAGCTGAGCAAAAAGGCAACGCTCTCGATTTACCGGTTGGTCAACATTCTTATCCTTATCTATGCTCATGAAATCTGGGTCATGACCAAAGAATGAGATCGTGGTTACAAGCTGCTGAAATAAACTTTCTCTGCAGGGTGGCAGGGCACCATGGATGGCGGCGCTCCAAGGCAGCGGCCAAGACCAGCTCATCTCGACAATTTCACAAAATATGCGCTTAAAACGATACAAACTAGACAACAAACCCGCATCTATGATCGCCAACGCCTCCTGGACCTACGGTCACAAAATGTTTTAAATACTGAAATTGTTTACTGTTTTTTGCTACTGACGGATGTGAACAAGGCAACAGTGGAAAATAATGGAGGAAGAGATGCCTGAGACGGAGAAAGCAAAGCTGCAGAGGTGGGCCAACTGCGAATCTAAAGAGAGATCCCAACAGACCACCACTTCCATCAATCGTTCTCTCCAACGTCCACTCATTGGAAAACAAAATGGATCATCTCCGACTCAAACTCTCTTCAAAAAAGGAGATATGTAATATATATATGCTGCGCCATCATTCTGACGGTGTCTTGGCTGCGTCCAGCAGTACCGGACGATGCTGTTGGCCTGGGGGGACTGATGCTATACCACACCGATAGAAAAAAAAAGCTCTGCATGAATAGAGGCTCCTCTTAGACTGTTCCCAGGCAATCGTCAGCATCTAGGAAGGAAGCACAGTCCTCTGCAGGTGAAAATGAGGAGAGCACTCTAGATGCTTCACGCCCAAATGCTGAAACATGCCCAGCTGGCTCCTCCCGGCCCGCTCCAGCTTCCACATCTTCTCCATTATCCTCTGCCGCTGCTAAACCTGCCGATGGCACCACTGCTGCTTCAACCACATCAGCCTCTTCAACCCAGGGAGCTACCACCCTCACAGCATCCTCATCATCATCCTACCCTGAGCCAGGAGAAGCGACTGCTTCAGGAGCCGGAAGCTCAACAACAACTGATGGGGTGAAGCCCAGGAAACAGTGCCCTATGCTCCAGCATCAGATCCTCTTCCACCAGGGTAAAAATCCCATTTGGATGCTAAGATCCTATCCAGATCCGTCTGACATCACTGCTGCCAAGCAAACATGAATGTTGTGCATTCCATAACTAGATATAGTGACTTAATATCACAGTGGGTTTTTTTTATTGTTTTTTTTTTTTTTTTTAATTGCTGCTGCTTGCCTTGTCAAGGCTGCACTTTGAAGAATGAGATTGTCTAGAGAGCTGTTCTGAACAAAATTTCTTTTTGTGTGTACGAAATGACAAAATAAATACACTATATTGCCAAAAGTATTTGCTCACCCATCCAAATTATTGGAATCAGGTGTTCCAATCACTTCCATGGCCACAGGTGTATAAATTCAAGCACCTAGGCATGCAGACTGTTTTTACAAACATTTGTGAAAGAATGGGTCGCTCTCAGGAGCTCAGTGAATTCCAGCGTGGAACTGTGATAGGATGCCACCTGTGCAACAAATCCAGTCGTGAAATTTCCTTGCTCCTAAATATTCCACAGTCAACTGTCAGCTGTATTATAAGAAAATGGAAGTGTTTGGGAACGACAGCAACTCAGCCACGAAGTGGTAGGCCACGTAAACTGACGGAGCGGGGTCAGCGGATGCTGACGCGCATAGTGCGAAGAGGTCGCTAACTTTCTGCAGAGTCAATCACTACAGACCTCCAAACTTCATGTGGCCTTCAGATTAGCTCAAGAACAGTGCGCAGAGAGCTTCATGGAATGGGTTTCCATGGTCGAGCAGCTGCATCCAAGCCATACATCACCAAGTGCAATGCAAAGCGTCGGATGCGGTGGTGTAAAGCACGCCGCCACTGGACTCTAGAGCAGTGGAGACGCGTTCTCTGGAGTGACGAATCGCGCTTCTCCATCTGGCAATCTGATGGACGGGTCTGGGTTTGGCGGTTGCCAGGAGAACGGTACTTGTCTGACTGCATTGTGCCAAGTGTAAAGTTTGGTGGAGGGGGGATTATGGTGTGAGGTTGTTTTTCAGGAGCTGGGCTTGGCCCCTTAGTTCCAGTGAAAGGAACTCTGAATGCTTCAGCATACCAAGACATTTTGGACAATTCCATGCTCCCAACTTTGTGGGAACAGTTTGGAGCTGGCCCCTTCCTCTTCCAACATGACTGTGCACCAGTGCACAAAGCAAGGTCCATAAAGACATGGATGACAGAGTCTGGTGTGGATGAACTTGACTGGCCTGCACAGAGTCCTGACCTCAACCCGATAGAACACCTTTGGGATGAATTAGAGCGGAGACTGAGAGCCAGGCCTTCTCGTCCAACATCAGTGTGCAACCTCACAAATGCGCTTCTGGAAGAATGGTCAAAAATTCCCATAAACACACTCCTAAACCTTGTGGACAGCCTTCCCAGAAGAGTTGAAGCTGTTCTAGCTGCAAAGGGTGGACCGACGTCATATTGAACCCTATGGATTAGGAACGGGATGTCACTTAAGCTCATATGTGAGTCAAGGCAGGTGAGCAAATACTTTTGGCAATATAGTGTATGTTGATGTCTAAGTCTCTACTAAAACTAATGACAGACCAATCAGCTGAGACTTTAACTAAAACAGTCTGAAAAGTACATTAGATTGTCTGTAACATGGCTGCCATCTTGGCATCATGTGCCATCATCAAAGTTGCACAGAATGAAAAGCAGCTGGCCTTTATACCGTTTTTTTTTTTTTTAGGTAAATATGCTAAACTGCATTTTTCAGCCCTCTGCTATTACACATGACTTAGCTCTTTGTGTTAAAATTTTCCCCTCTCCAAGACTTTCTGGAAGACATATTCTTTTTGTTTTCTTGATAATTTTGGGGGGATTTAGATAAAACAGGAGATGGCTGATCCCAGAAGGATTTTACATCTGCATTTTTTACATAATTTTTAGACGAACTGGAAAAGTGTCTGACCTCAGTGGACAGCAATAAGTTTTTGATGGGCTCAGGGTTCTTCAGAAGCTGGATCTCCTCCACAATATGAACATCTTCCTCAAACACCACAGACTTGTGCAGGACACCCTTATCTAGAAACAAAGATGGAAGAAAAACAGTTGATCTGCCTGCTAACAGTTCATGGGAAAACCTTTCTTTATCAGTTTCTCATATTAGCATAACAGGATTATTAACAAATATTGTTGCAAATGTTAGTCAAATGAAGCTATTTGCATGCAGGATGAAGGCTAATAAGTCCTTACCTGTTCCGCTAAAGATGACATCATAGATGTTCCCATCGAGTGCGTGGACCCTTTCGACTACAAGCTGTGTGTAGTTGACGTCTTTGGTGATGAGCCGAGGTCGGTTGCCAATGGGCAGGACGGGGTCCTCCAGCAGCGGGTGGTCCCGCACAAACTGAAGGGTCTTGTCTGGGAGGTGGAGTGAGCTGCTTATGTTCTGCCGCCGCATTTCATTGTTGATACACTGGTGTTTAAAACAAAAAGACAGGTTTAAGTCAGACAGTTGTCACATCTTTAAGACAGAACCCTGAAAAAACTAATCACTTAATAAACTCCACTCCGTTCTAAACCACAAACTTCAAGGAGATTTTACCATCTAGAACAACATAAACTAAACCATGAAGTGTAAGGCAAAGGATACATACCGCCAGCCAACCCAAGTTATATAGAGAGGAAAAAAAAGACCCGCAAACTATTGTTTTGTCTATTATCCTTCAACCCAGTTAGATGGACTGGATGGCACCCAAGCAGCAGATTTTAAGTCTTAGTCAATTGAATTTTGGTCTTGGCTTTAACTAGGCCATTCCCACACTAATATATTTTATGCTAAATGAATCCACTAGTTGGTGTAGCCAGGTTGTCTTAAATAATCTATCACAGGTCTTCTTCTACGACTGATTTGTATTTAGCTGAACAGCTTTTCTAATGAGGAAAGAAAACCATCACAGAATGATACTGCCACTACCTTGCTTCACAATGGAGAAGTCCTTGGGCTTTATTTTCTACCTCACTGCATTTTGCAAATATTTTGGAGCCTGAATGCAAAAGGTTGCATTGAATTTTATTGAGGGGTATCAGAATTAATCCAAAAGCACACCACACTTTTCAGACCCACCCCTCAACAAGGAAAACATTCACATAAGTGGTTTTCCTACAATTGAGCAATATGCGATACTTTTTGTAACTGTAGCACATAAAAAAAATAGAAAGTTTATGGTTTTATGGATAAAATGTAAAACTATTGAATGGATGTTAATACTTTTTCAAGGCTCAGTGTTGAGTATTTCCAGAAGAAATTATTTCCAAGCTCTGGTTTGTGAAAATAAGGCTGGCAGAGAGTTGAAAGGCACTTACTGCACCAGGACGGGGGGTGGGGGGGATGCCGTTATACCGCACCCACTTCGTGTGGGACTGCTCCACTGTGGCCTTCTGCATGTACTTCCCTTTAGAGAAGACTTCCTCCACAGCTGTCATGTTATAGGCACACACCGCAGACAACCCCACATTTCCCCTATTGCAGTGAAGGTACAGATGTGTTAATACAGTTAGACGACACAAAAAAACAGAAGAATGAGGCTTCTATGTAACTCTGATATGTTCATCGATCATTTCGTAGCTTTAAGTTGTAAAATATCACTGACCACTGAGAAGTGAAAACGCCATAGAAGATTGTATCCCTCCAGTCTTTCCCCTTCAGAATAAAAACATCATGGACCACATTGAAGACAAAGTTGAGCTCAGGCATAGAGCAGACCAGTTTGGCTTTCAGAAAGGAGGTCCATTTCTTCTGCAGAGTGCGCTGCCCGCCAAGGTCACCCTGGAAGAGCAGATTATAAACTTTAGACCACAAAAATAAAGAAACAGAAGTTAACTTTAAGATCTTAAAGCAGGTTAATGGTCTCTGAATCCACTTTTTTCCCTCTATAAGCTCATATAATCGTTATGTTTTATTTATTGGTGCTTGGAAACACACTCATCATTGTCAAATATTATTTTGCAGAATCACAGTTTAGCTTAAAAATACTATTAAGATATCGAATGAAAAACAAACATTTGGAAGAAACCGAGTATATTTTCTTCAGTATGAATCAAGAAAAATATCTTCAACAAAACACCTCTGAGAAAGCAGCCCATTTTTATCAGTGCAATAAGCTTTCACAAGAAAGAAAGAGGTTCAACCAAAAATTCAAATTTTTTAAAACGAGACCTTTACATTTTTAATTTAAAAAAAAAAGCACCAAGTACTTTATCTCCTTGATTTATTAGACTCTTGGAATGTATGTCTCTTTAACCAAGTCTTCATTCTTAACTAAATGTTTCTTGCTAGATTGTTGTCTAACAAATGTTCCTCTATAGCAGGCTGGAAGTCAAAAAAAAAAACGTTAGATCTAAAGAAAACAGAAGAAAAATTTAAAGGTTGTTGAAAACCTGCAAACAACAACATGGAGATCACAGAGGCATCCTGCAGGTATGAGCAGATGGTGAACAGACCTTACAGACGCGAGCCACCCTGGGGATGAGCAGCTTGCCAAAGAACTCGTACTCCACCGACACCTCAGTGAAAAAGTAGTAGATCTTATCGTCCTCTCCGTCTCCTTTTTGCTTCGTGGCTCTGATCACATCTGCAAAGACGAAGCTAGGCTCTGCAATGAGCAGAGACAGACAGACATTGGTAACATACTGAGAAGTTCAGACCCTTTTCTTCATCTATGTACAAAACAATTTTACACAAATATCCTGAAATAATATGAATAGGCGTTAGCGGATGGTGACATTTTAAGGATGATTATGTCTGAATAAAAAATGAGAAGCTGCCAGTTGCATGATCTGTACACTGTTCCTTATTTACGGGTCAGGAAAAAGGAACATTTCTAAGGAAGAACTTAAATTAGTCACATCATGTTATAAAACCCCAAAGAGTCACAGTCAGCTAGCTTATTGTGGTAAAACACCTGTGGAATATAGTCCAAACTCACCGTTGAGCCATGAGGTGGAGTACTCCGTCCTGAGCAGGGAATGGGGTGGTGAGTATCTGGAGATAATCGGTTCGCTGCCTAAAAAGTTGTAAGCTGTCCCCGAGTATAGCTCTCCATCTGATGGGAGCGTGGAGAAAAAAGCCAAGTGAGATTTTCCTCTCCATAACTAGAGATTACTACAGATTATCATCCAGCCTAATGCAGAGCTCTTTGTGAAATGAGCCGAAGCTGGACTTCGACTCACCGACCATGACGGTTGTGAAGCTCTGTGACGGGTCGAATGAGCACTTCCCTCGGCCATCCTCAGGTCGACCCTCCATTGAGAAGTCAGCCAGATTCTGACAGACAGAAGGTCATACTAGTTAGAGAGTCCATGCATGTGTGTATTTGTGCAGCATGCTATTCGGTTAAGGTAAATGGAGCATTAACCTACCAAGTAATCACACTGAGGCTGGAAGGCGTGTGTGCCACACACATAAAGCCGCTCGTCATCCACTATTTGGAGCACTCGGATGTAGTTTAGGCAGTCCCTCTGAAATAAAGCAGCACAGCTTAAGTCTAAGCTAGAAACGTACATCAGCAACAAAAAGAAATAAAAAGTGCATTTATTATGTAGCAAACCTCTTTTGATTTTCCTTTCAGTGTGCACATGTCCATGGGACGTTTTGCAACTTTCCACTGAACCTTCAAAATCAAAAACAAAAACTCAGATCTTCATAGGCGTCTTCTTAGCTCTGACACTCATATTACTCCTATTCTTTTACCTTCTGGTTCCTGATGGTCACATCCCTTTTATCGAGCTCAAAGATGGCTTCCCTTGCTCCCACATACAGAGCGTCCCTTTCCTCACTGAGTAGCAGCGTAGAGTAGTTAAAAACATCAGGCTCCCAAAACTCCAGGAGATCCAAATCTGAGGAGAATTTTATGACATTTTGTTCAGATCTTAATTTCAGTGGTTCTCTGCAAACACAGAGACACAATATATAAAGCTCAGTGAAGTGCAGGAGACTTGGCTGTGATTTGATTTGTTCCACAGAGGAGCAATTCACCATAGAAAAAGACATTTTAATGTGAAACTGATTCTAAGCTATACGTCGAAGGTCAGGCATTTCAAGGCAAAACAGAAATAGCCTTGCAGAAGCATTCAGGCCTCTATAACTTCTCCAAATTATGACCACAAATGTCAAAAAAAATTGTTTCTACGTTATGTGACAGACCAACAGACTGCCACTTGTTAGATTTTAAGGGGAATGAAAAGGATACAACATTTTAAAACGCTTTGATGGTTTAAAATCTGAAAACTGTTGCATGCATATATAATCGGACCCTTTTGAAAAGAAAAGGAAAAGAAAAAAAAATCCTAACTACTTCTAGAAAGCACCTAATAAACACAGTTAATCTTTAAGCAGGTTATTATTGTAAAAGAAGCTGAAGCAGGGGTGGGTTTTAACAACATATCAAGCTTTGATAATTTCTCTTACATTTCGCCTTCATCTAAAAATGTCACAAATGCAAAGATATGATTGGCTGAATGTCAGTAACAAGTAGCATCAGAGAAAAACCTAAAATTCACAGAGCAACTCGGGTACATAACAATTTAAGCAAAATTACTACGCAGTTCCTCCTTATCTAAAATAAACTTGGAACTTTAAAAACACCAGTTAATTTATCAACTATATCATGTTTGATATAAATTAATTAAATAACTTAATGAAAAAGTATCAGCAAACGACACTATTTTGGTGTCAGTAAGTCCAGACACCAAACTGATGCGTATTTATATAGATGTGAATATGCTTAATTTTTATAATAAAGAAACAATAAGGCAAACTAGATGTTATTATGACATTTATGCATAAAGTGTACTATGCAAATAAAATTAAATAAGAGACATAATATTCCAGAAAAAACAGTGAGAGCCAGATCAACAATAGAATGGCATGTGTGATTACAAAGGGCCTAGTCAAAGTATGCACATAAAGCCAATTAATAATCTTAATCTGAACGTGACAGTTTCTGATCACAGAAGCTCTCTCTAAGCTGGAGCTGTTTAACAAAGAAACATGTCACACTCCTGATGTGTAAAGAGGTTGGATACAAAACCCAGCATGATTGAGGCAGTTTTCTATTGTGAATATATTTCTAAATAAATATACATAACAGCCTTTTCAGATTTATTCTAATAAATATAAGGAGATCCAAGGAGGAGCTCAAGTATGGAGGCATTTTTATCTCTTATATTAAGTCTTTTAAAAAAGTAACATTAAAGGAAGCCTAATCACTCATTATTCTGCATCCAAGGCTGAAGTTAGTTAGTTTTTTACATCTCCTAACATTATTCATAATACACTTTGCTGCCATAACTCCCCCTTCAGAGACACATTCATTATATACTGTAGTAACTTTTGCCACTTCAAACATATCTGAATGGTCCGTTGTGTTGGGTGTAATGCATGTGTGTTCATAAAGGACTGTGACAGTGGTAAGAGGCTTCAGTTTGCAGATGCAGGTCGTGAGATAAATACCCTCAGCAGATTGAAACTGCAGATGGGTGACAGTAAGAAGAGTTTAAAGGTGAGCAGCTCTCACTGTTCTCACACAGAGACAGAGTTACTTCAACTATTTCTGTAATCAGCAATGAGAGCTTCCTCTTCAGAGAATTTTGCACCTAGTTTAAGACGGGGACAGGTTTCTCCTGATAAAAGTAAGCAACAGGTGAAAGTAAGTGTTCTATTGTGAACATGAGACTCACAGCTGAAAGAGTCTGACATCTAAAGACCGTGTGAACGCTCTGTTCCTCCAACACTGCCAGCAGAGCAACTGAACTTTATATCAGCGTCTCGAGTTTCTTGTTTTGAGTTTACGTAAAGATATCCACTCATAGTGATGAACATTAACTCTTATAGTTTTTACAGAAAGGGAAATTGGATGTGTGACACATTTCTAGAGGTAAAAAGGTTAAAATCCATAACATTTTCACTTCAGTATTTCTTTAGTAATTGTTTTACTGTCCTTAGGTACAAGTTTCCATTTACTGAATTTATGAAAGAGCTAAATCTGCTGTTTTTATCCAGAGTTGTGATAGTGGAAGGCTTTACCTTGGCGATTCCAGGAAGTTCTTGGAATGCTGTGAGGTCCCTGGGTTGAAACCTCCAACAGGAGCCCCAGAAAAACTCCAAGCACTCCGAATCCCATGTTGGACTCTGAAAGCTTTGGAATGGTGAAGTTTACCCTGCAGGAACACACAAATAAACAGCCCTATTAAAACCAGAACCAGGATCTAAAGTTCTTTAAACGGGGTGATGTTATCAGAGCTAGCACAACTTCTCTAAAACACAAAGATCCAGCCTCTTTCTGTAAAAAAAAAAAAAATTAAAATAAGAGAACACTGAATAATGAACTTCTGCAGTAAAAAGGATGTTGGTGAAGCAAAACCAAAGCATTCAAACCAAAAGATGAATACAATTAGATCAGCAGACACACAGCAACAGTTGATAGGTCAGTTTCTTCTATAGTACAGTAGGCCATACATGTTCTCTATCATGCAAACAAACCTAAAAGGAGGATTTGCTACTTTTTTAACACAAATATAGGTATAATTTAGGGCTGAGGGGCTCCTGGTGATTTATGCTCCATTTCAAACTGCTCATTTTTTACCACCTGCAAGCAAAATGTTTCATTCTCAGTTTGAAAACAGATTAAAAGTATTTTTCCAAGTTTGTTCATTTAGCTCCACAGAAATGTTATATGAAAGGCCAATTGATTCAGATGCTTAGGGTAGGAGACAGATCTCAAAGTTGTATGATGCTGGTCCTAAAGGACTGGAGTTTAAGAACCCTGGTTTAGGAGAAAGTCAAATGTATTAAAACTTGGATATTTTTTACTCTGTGGAAATGTAAAGAGATAACGACAGATCAAAAGCTGTGCCATGTTAACATTTTTAAAATTACAACAGAAATCCATCATGTCATCGTTTCCAGGATCTTCCCGGGACCCTTCGCCCTCCCCTTTGGTGCCCCCTGAAACCATGAGTATCAGGAAATGACACACACCCAATTAGTAATAAAATTCAGTTAATTCATCCATTGTTTGTCCTTCCACCTTACAGTCATGAAACTCCACCTGTTACTGCTCTGAGGATGTAGGAAACTAGATCTGCTTGCCTCTGGTGATAACGACAATAACTTACGCCACGACAAACTTGCTGATAGTCAACCATTATTACACACTGGTGTCTTTTTCAGTTTGTCATTTCATGAGTCACTGTGACCCATTTGTCCTCTGCCTTCCCCTTAAGAAGAATGTGATGAAAACCTTTTCCCCCATTCATGCAGATACTCATCTTATCTACATTATTCTTATTTGACTTTTGTTTTATAAAACTATTTATAAATCATGGCTTTTATCAGCTTTACATAAGTCATTCTACAGAAAGGCTAAAATATACAGCAGAATTAATAATTATCAATATTACAATTATCTTCTTGCCTTGGTTTTACAGTAATTTATCCTTTCCATAATTAGAACAATGTTTCTAGGTGAATCATTGAGTAATCTGGGGTGAAAAGAACAAGCTTTAAAGCTTTGGTAAAATATTACAATAAATCTCTTAATCTGTTCTAAATCCGGCCTCTAAACCATGTGGCCAAATTACTGCGGTCCGAGAAGGAGCAGTGAACCCTAATTTATCCCAAAGGTCTGTTTTCACTGCACTCAAACCACATCATTGTGACTCTCACATAAGAGTAATTACCTTCTTTACTTGAACGTTGTTGACACTGAAAAGCTTTCAGCTGGGAGGTGAATAAATCACATAATTCAATAGTGAAGCTTATGCGTTTCCTTTCTGCAGATCAAGTCATGTGAGAGCTGCTGTGTTTAAGAAACAACCTCACACCCTGGTTTGTATCCCATTTAAAGAACACACAGGATGTTGGCAGTTAGGGAGCCTTCAGCATCCTGTGTCTTAGAAGGTTAAAGAGGCAGCAATGAGCAGAGGGCGATCTGAAAGCGCACTTCAGCTCTGAGTAAGCAATGCGATCCAGAACTAAGCAGGTTATTCTGGTTTTAAATACCAACCTGATTGAAAGAGGGTACAGTACCAGCATGAGGGCTGCAAAATGGGTGGACCAGTCACAAGGAAAATGGTGATAAGTAGATTCAAAACAACTGACTAACACATAACTAGATTTAGCACAGAAAAACTGAGAGCAAAACAACTGTAACCTAGTATAATGTACTTGTCAGATATCCATGTTTTTGTTTTCTATCTCTAAAAACAAATATAAATCGTAGTTAAATGATTACAAGGACAAAGGCTACGTTCACACTGAAGGCCTTGATGCTCAATTCCGATTTTTTTGCGAAATCCGATTTTTTTTCCCGCATTCCCGTTCATATTTCCATATATATGCGACTTGTATGTGATCTACTGTGTGAACTGCAGTCATACAATGCACGAGTCCTGCATGCACAGTAGAGGACGCAATGACGTGCTCTTTTTTTCCCCGAGGTAAACATGGATGGTAGTGCCAGCGTGCATCTAGCGGTATTTTCCAACCATAAAAACACAATCTTTTCAATATGTTTAAACATAAATACTGCTCTCCGCATCATCATCTGCCATGGTTGTTGTTTTTCTTTCCGCTTCTGCTAGAAGTATAATAGTGACCATTGTCGGGTATTAATGACGTTTAGGTCGGATGAATCCAACCTGGCCGTTCAGACACAGGTCGCATTTGAAAAGATCAGATTTGTATCGGATTCAGGACCACATAGCCAAGTGGCCTGTGTCGGATTGGAAAAAATCGGATCTGTGTTGCTCAGAAAGCCATGAAAAGATCAGATCCAGGTTGCATATCATATATATAAAATCGGATTTGGGTCACTTCAGGCTGCAGTGTGAATGTAGCCAAAGATTCACTCAGACTAAAGCAAAAAGACAGCGAGACTTTCAGCAGGTAATAAGAAGGATAATAATAATAATACATAGTTGCTCTATTTTTTAACCTACATTATGGAACAAGCTGGATACTGACCTCCGCCATTAGAGAACAGGATCTGTATTCATATGGGATTACACATGGAGGCTGATTTTCTGTTGTTTTGCTCCTAATAGAGTATAGATCAGCTCAGGAAGGCTAGAGGGAGATAAAAACCCCAAAACATGCAAGGTTCTCCCAGTGTTTTGCCATTTATACCATTTCTGCTATAAAAGCAACTTTTATCCTGCGTGGTGAAGTTTCATTGCATGTCATTAAACGTTGATCTTAAATCAAAATTCAAATGAAGCTCTAATAGTTCAAAAAGAGAAATGGAAATCAGCTATATTTTTTACTGGGAGTTGACGACTTTACACAAAAAGATGCAATTTGGATAAACATCAGCTAAATTCTGATGTCCACAAATCCCACCAGATTTGAAACTAACTTACAGTTTATCTGTGCTCCACATAAATGCGCCCATTCAGTTACTGAATAAATTAAAGAACACAACAGATAAATCACTGTTAATTACTTTTTAATGACCCAGTGGCCCTACTGCGGCTCATTCAGCTCAAATATAGGTTAGTAGTCCGTCCCCCAGCAGCAGGGGAAGATGAATCACATTGCACTGCATATAATCAGTTGGACTTGATCCGAAATGAGACAAAGAAAGGAAATTATAATTGATTATTGATCCATTTCTAAATTGGAACAAAAAGGCCCAGAGGCCATGGCTCTACTCAACACTGACCCTCCCTCCTCAAACATTTCACCAGCAAAATCTGTTAAAAATGTAATTCCATCCCAGCTTCAAGCCTAGCCATGCACTTGATTGTGCAAGGGAGGGGGGTCAAATACACAGGGATCCATTGTTTGTAGAAGATGAGGGGAGCCTCCACTCGACTCCATTCTACCCTGCCTCACATCCACGTCATCCCTGAGGAGAAGTGGTAAGTGAATAGAGACAAAGGTCCACCTCTCCCTCTCCTCCAGTTCTTTTGCAGCCTTGCCAGCCAAAATGCCAGGACAACTTAGCTGCCCCGAAGCAAGCCTTTAAATATCACACAGACCCATGGGATCTGGATGCAGTACAAAATTCTTAGCTGATCACAGCAAAAACACAGAAGACGTGACATGATAACACAGAAACAACAAAGACCCTGTTTTTATTCTCAAAAAATAGAAAAATAAAATAGTACCCTTGGGGTAAATTCTATAAAGACCAGCTTCCCATTACACCCGGCCATCTATTTGTTACTTCCAGATGGCCTCCATCATTTCTGCCATTCACCAGGCTTCAAAACCCACTCTGTGCTCGTTCTGAGGCTGTGACACTGAGTCATGACCCAGGGCTGCTGAGAAATGTAGAAGTGTTCATACTGGCCTGGGATATTTCAGACTGTAACATGCTGGCAGGTCTGTTTGAGCTCTTTGTGTTCCCATCCCAGCCCTGCTGACTGGCCACAGAGCAGACACCTGTTTGGGGCCTTGAAGTTCCCAGCACTCTGCTGTTAGCTGGCTGCACACCCTGGCAGGCTGTCCAAGGAGGACACAAGAAACTGGAGCTTATCTTAGTAGTTGAGTCTTTTTTCATGGCCAATTTGTTCCCATTGGTTATACATCATCATCATCATTAATGCAAGGCTGTTGTGTGAGAATTAAACAAAAAGTGCTCCAAGTTATACCGGGCTCCTTTTTTTTATTTATTTTGTAGGTCTAAAAGTGCCCAGTGCTGCTGTTTGGTTTGGACCTGCAGCTACATTACAGACAGACACTGATTTGTAAAGGCAAATGGTTTAAAAAAGAAAAAGAACTGCAGAGTATAAGAGCATTAAGTGCTTTGCAGAATATTTTTCTTTCCTCCAATTTTTGTCACATTGTAACCAGAAGGTATCTGTAATCTATCGGGATGGAAACATAATTTCAATCCCAATAGATTTCTGATATTTTTCAGAAATCTGAAAATTGTGTCAAGCCACATAAGGGCCACCAAAAACATTTGAAACAAGAGAAAATGTAAATTCGAAAAATAAATACATTAAAACAAAGAATTAGCCACCCACCCTGAATTCCTCAACCCCACAATAAAACAAATACCAGAGGGGACACAGTAGCTCTGCATGTTAGAGGCTGCAAAGGACCTAAGCCTGGGGTGGAGGTTCACCCGGACACATCCGGAACATTTCTTACAAGACCCTAGAACTAAATCAAGTTCAGAATCTGTAGCAAATGATTAAAAATTTATGCTTTTCATCAAACCTGGTGGAAAGATAGCAATAAGGACACATCCGCAGTTCTATGAGGTATTACATCTTCAGGAGTTGTACAAAACAGACGCTTTTTAGAGTCTAAGTTTAAAGAAATTAAGCAATCTTTATTACTATGCTAGTCTACTGGGTAAAATTGCAGTAAATTACATTGATGATTGTGGTTGAGGGCATGATCTGGTCAAATGAAGATTGCAGAAGTTTGTCATGCAATCAGAAGTTAGCTGGTTTAGACCTCAGCTCTACCAAGGTTTTTATGTGCTTTGGCAAAACACTTCACCTGCATGGCCTTTTGATGGTGGACAGAGGGCCTGTTTACAGCAGCTTCACCTCTGTCAGTGTGCCCCAGGGCATCAGTGTGAGAGAATGACTTAAATAACTGAATGTACTGTGCTTTGGAGTCCCCTGACTTGTGTAAGCTTTGTATAAGAACAGGCTATTTACCATGCATTAGCTCCAACTTACATTTTTCTGCAGATGACAAATGATTTAATACAAGTAAAGAAATTTGACCTAATTAACAATTAGCCATTATGGACGGAAACATTTCTATGCAAATCATCAAAGTTGGTAATTTCTTTCTTTCTTTCCTGTATGAAGTAGAAAATCACAGAGGATGCACCAGATTCTTCCCAACAGAAGCTTTTTGGTAAGAATGGCACAGATCCACTGGAAGCCCAGAAAAACTGCCCAGTAGATCGTGTCAATCCAGACCTCTGCGGCGGAGAGAAAACTGTGCTAAAGACTACAGCAAAAACCACACTGCTGCATGCTGGGTCATTTGAGTAGACAACAAAACCCATAACGTCCTGCTGTGTTTAGGAGTTGTGAAGCAAGCTTTCATATACCCTGCCTTGTGATCGATTTACATCTACTGGCTCCCATCCAGTTTCCTCATGAAACGCCAGACCCACTTGTCATTAAGTGCCTCATGGCAAATTCCCCACTTCCCACCTCATTTTAATGCAGAGTGTGCCGAAAAGAAGCTCAGCATCCTGTCAGCAGGGAGCAAAGAGAGGATCCAGAGCAGAATGGAGGCTGGATTTAAGGAGGAATAGACATTCAGCTCCTGCCAACATCTCCCACCCCATGGGAGCTCTTCTTTTCCATCCGCTCTCCCAATCACAAGCATCAATATATAGAGATGCTCTTCTTCCCTCAGCTGCTGAAGGCCAAGAAACTTTTCAGGCTTCCTATCTTGATATAATACCACACACAGAACCTGGAATAAGATGATGTACAATACTCATCAAAAAGTTTTTTCTTTCCCCATTCAACTCATATCTGCAGAGTTCCATGGGAAATTATTGAAAATCCCTGCACAGCTGGATACTGCACTTGGTTTTAGATAATGGCTGGCAGCCAGATGTGTGCTCATCACTGTCAAAATGATTGGCTATAATATCACTCTTTACTCTTGCATCCTGAAAACTTGACTATTTGTGAAGTTCTTGAAAACTAAGGTCTAGGTCAGATGTTGAAATGAAAAACACTCAACATTCATGCAACTTACCAGGTATCTGATACTGTATGTCTTAACTTGTGTTCTTTGTAGTCGTTTTTCAAACCTAGGGTCTTGTTGGATGCAGGCCTGCAACACAGACTTACCGATCCTCTACTTGAAACCAAATACAGGGATCAAAGAGGATGAAATCAGATGGGTACAGATGTCTGCCCCAGTGCCATTTACAGATTAATAGAGTTTGGCTACAGATGTGGCAGAGATCCGAGCTTGCTTGCATATGCATATTATGATGCCAACTGTGGGCATTGGATCCCTCTTATGAGATTTGTCTGGGCCTTAGATTCCATCCTAAAGTACTGCCAGGTGCTAAAGAGGTTTTGGGTTTCATTTCTTGCCAAGCTGAGCCTTTTTTTGGCATTTGTGCACAGTAAGCCAAGAATTTACAGCCTGTTGCTGTTAGAAAAGCTGCAGCTAAAAAAAAAAAAAAAAACGTAAGTTTTATATATGTATAAAAATATTTAAAAATTTTCAGCTAGAAGAAATCTGTAATGAATATCATGCATTTGTTTCCAGACCACTAGAATAGGTAAACACAGATCTTAAAATGCTGCTATAAGGTTAACCTGCTGGATGGCTTCATTTCGGTCTTATTTTAAAAGAGTGACTCTATTTAGATTATCACAATGCTGTTTCCTACACAACAAATCTTTAAAGGCTTATCAGAATTACTGCTATTTTTAAACAAAGACATTTTATGCAAAAAAACAAAAAAAAAAAACAAAAAAAAAAAAACAGTTGGAAGTCTGCATCTAGTTTTGTATTTCAGTCTTTACAGAGTTGCCAAGGTTTGAGGTGTGGCGCAGGGGGGTGGGGCATGACAGCATCACTGTCTGCAAGTAACCCATCACACAAAGTTCAATGGTTCAAGTATAAACCGGGCTTTAGAAAAAAACATAATAGCTGATGATAAAAATCGGAATTTTATCCCAAAAAATAAAAAATATAACCAATTCTGTAGGTTTTTTCCCTCTTACATGTATCATTTTTCTTCCAATTCAAAATAATGGACTGTTTTTTCAAAAGGTTTGCCAGATGTGTATGTTCCCACCACTTTATTCTATTTGGATTAATCTCCAAACAAAATTTATCAGAAAGCATGCAGTTTATTGATGGATAATTCTGATGCAAAACACTTTTATGATTTAATAGAATTATTCAACACGCAAAAGTATAGTTATAGCTGGTAATTCTGTTGATAAATGTAAAATGTGTGGATAAATTCCCATCAATTTCTCCAAAACATAAGTGAACAGCTGTGCAGGTTTCCAAAGCAGCTGGGGGGTGGTCAGAATAACCACACCAGCTATTCTATGAAACTGCTGTATGATCCACAATAAATTTACTTGATATAAGGTGGAATGAAAAAGTTTAACTTTTATAAAAAACATTTACTGTTCTAACAAAATCTATAATTTTTTTACATTCTATTGGATTGAGTACTTGGGAAAGACACTAGATTTCAAGTCAGACTGAGATACAGTAGGTAAACTTTAGGTAAGCCATCAAAGACAGTCCAGATGGCTAAACTGAGGAAAAAGGATGTGTACAGGGGATAGAAAATGGAAATCCTCCTGTATAATTACTAGTCATAGGGGCCCTGCTGAGCAAGCATGTCGACCTTAAGTGGCCACAGCAAAGGCAAATAAAGGGTCAGCTCCAGTAAAGGGTATATTTAGTCTGCAAATGGTGAGCTTTTTAAAAACAACACACCCTTTCACTGAGTCACATGGCTCTGAAAAACTTCCCTATAAACATAAAGGCGAGTGAAGTTAGCTAACTAGAAGATTACTGTGTGGTGTTCCCCGTCAAAGCACTGAATACGGCTATGTAGTCCAGTATAAAAACATAATCACCAGGCTTCCTCTCTTTTAATTAAAGGAGGAAAAAAAGTGGGGAAATTTTACAACCAACATCTGCTGAGACAGGTTTAGGAACTCGCCAAAAAGAAGAAACTTCCCAAATATGAAAATTGTTTTTCTGTAATCTGATACCACACACGCACAGCCAATCACACAGTTTTCAGACACCAGTGTAAGGCATTCCCCAAAGACAGAGCTGTAGCTAGTATCTACAAACTTAATTAAGAAATAAGGTTGTTGTTTTTTTAACAGTTAAACATTTTGCTCAAATGTGCAAACACTGGGGCTGACATAGAAGTCACCACTATCTTAAAAGTCACATCCATTTCCCTCAAGCATTTAAGAGAATATAGAAGCTGCAAGAACCCCACTGAGGATCTTAATCTGGGCAATGGGAATCACCAGTCCTGGCAGCAAATGAGGCAGAGAGACACTGTGCCCACCCAGGACCAGAAACTGTCTATTTTTTTAGGGTTTTGTTTTTATTCTGAAGTGGCCAACTTTTTATCATTCTCATCTTTGACCCGTCAGTCACAGAATTCAACTATTCCAAAAAAAAAAAGTGAAACTTGCTATCCAACTACACATTGATTAGACGGGTTGTTGAGGCAGCTGTGGTCACCGTAGCTAGTGCAACATGGTAGGATTATTTTATCTATGTGAATATTTTACATATTGAATATCTGAACTGTTTATAAAAGTTCTCATGGAATAAACAAGACTGAGGAGGAAGCAGCGCAATGGATTTAAAGTCAACAACGGAGCAAACATTCATGCTTGGAAACTTAGCTGCATTCGTAAGAAGCGTATAGTGTAACTCTCTTCCGTATGGAAGGAAACGTTGAGTGATGACAGATGACATCACATTTACAACAACAACAAAATTCATGGTATGTAGTTCTACCTCTCTCTCTCAGATTCTCTGATTCCAGAAAGGTTAACAGCCTAATCTGATCCTTATGCTCAGATAGCTGAATCAAGAGTTTTTAATTGCCGTTTTGTCACCATAATGGCAGTTTTCTCAGGCAGCAGCTCTAAATACAAACATAATACACAGAAAAAAGTTAATAAATTACTTTAAAAAATGACTATCATCCTTAGAGTAGACAGAAAATGTAACACAAGAACAGATGTTGATGGGTTGTAGCCTTTAGTATTAAGACAAAGTGCAGCTTGTGCTGAAATGGGATGGAGGTGTAGAATTAACGTTTAGTTAAGGCAGTATTTTTCACATCCAGTGTTAAATATGCAGTGTCAAAGTACATTGACATTTTTGTAATATCTTTATATTACAAAAATTGGAGTAAGATATACACTAAGTACAGTTCTAAAATGACACTAATTCAGAGTGGGATCAAATGCACTCTTAAAGTGTTACTGATGATCGCCTTTGCAGCTATGGGAAATAACATTTTCTTGAGTGTATTTCTTTCTGATCAGAGGTTGGTAGAGTATCCAAAAATTGCTCTTAAGTAAAAGTATTTTTTACTCAAGTAAAAAGTATCATTTAAAGAAAATACTCATTAAAAGAGTATTAGGGGAAAAATGCTACTCAAGTACTGAGTTACTGATCTACTTGCTACTCACGCTACCATAACAACTGATTAAATATGGTCTAAAATTCAACATTTTCTGGGGAAAGATGGTGCAGTCAGCCTCTCACTCTTTTGGCTGCTTAAAGTTCTCCTTGCAAATTCTGTCATTCAAGGTGGTTTGGTAGGTTTACTATAACAGATTTAATTCAGGGGCATCTGAATAAAGGGGATAAATACAAATTGATGTTCTTTCTTACACTTTACAAAGATGCATTATTTCAAAGAGTTATATGACAAATTCTTTAGTTATTAAGTGGTTGTAACACGTTACATGTAGAGCTGTGAATACTTTTTAAAGGCGTTTTTGTATCTAGATTAAAAATTAAACATCACCTGTTAAATAGCTACATTAATGCTTAATGCATCTAAAGAAACTGGTCTTCATATGAAGCTTTTCCCACCAGTCCAAGAGCCTTTAATGAATCAGTATCCATTCCTTCAAGCCTGCTATATTTTTCTCTTCCCTTTCTGCTTTTCAACAGGACTCCTTTCTCTCCTCTAGGCGCTGATTTCATGGTAGTAATTTTGGCCGGCAGAGAAACAAACCTCCCTTAGTGAGCTGTGTGAAAACCCACCCCATCACCCACAGGCACCTTCAACACCAACAGTGTGTCCTCCTGAACTTGGCAATTCAGCACACAACAAACTAATTTCCCCTTTTCTTTCCTTCACACCATGGAGGGAATAACAACAAAAAGCTCTAAAACACTTATCATGGCAGTTTCTCATGATCTGGCCAACAGATTTGGGTCAAGCATTCTTTTCCTGCACAGCACTGAGAACAGTTTACTGTTACAGAGAGAGATTAAGAATTCATTCCCTAAAAGCCGGCTCATTTGTTCCCTGAGGAAGTAAATTAAATTTCAACTTCTAGGTAACTAATAAATATTAGCAGACTTACGTATGCATTCATAGTCTAAATGATATGAAGGGACAAACAGGAAGGTAAAGGGTATATCTTTGGAGATTTCATGCATTTTAACCTGTCTTTCATTAACTTGAGGCTAAAGATAAGAAAAACGTCTCTTATTGGGGTAATTTGCAAAGGGCCATTAATCTTCAACAGCTACCCTGCCTGGATAAGAAGTAGACACAATTTTATCTAAAAAAAAAAAAAAAATCTCTTCTTTTGCATAAAACGTTTCATTGTTAAACATAAAAGGTTGTACCCCTACCTCATAAAATCAGCTGTTTGCTTACTGACATTTTAATAATGTTCTCTTTTCCCGACATGCCCTTTCTTCACGGACAGATATTTGGGACAGCAGGGAGAACAGCAGAGATCTTCGGGGCTCTTTCCTCCATAAAAGACATTTCATCCCAGCGCTTTGTGTCCTGAGACATCATCAATACCCCCTCACACCCCACCATGGACTGTTCTCCCTGCTTCCATCTGGGAAGAAGCTTCACAGCATTCAGTGCAGATCCAGTAGATTCCGAAACAGTTTGTTCCCCACTACCATCAGACAGCTGAATGTTGAAAAAACTTTAAATCATGTCACAGACTCCGCATCACACTGATAACACCAAACCAAAATACTGCATATTTGCACCATATCCATTGATATGGAAGTTCAGAGCCTTAATATATATGGTGCATATTTGCACCATATACACTATATTGCCAAAAGTATTTGCTCACCCATCCAAATTATTGGAATCAGGTGTTCCAATCACTTCCATGGCCACAGGTGTATAAATTCAAGCACCTAGGCATGCAGACTGTTTTTACAAACATTTGTGAAAGAATGGGTCGCTCTCAGGAGCTCAGTGAATTCCAGCGTGGAACTGTGATAGGATGCCACCTGTGCAACAAATCCAGTCGTGAAATTTCCTCGCTCCTAAATATTCCACAGTCAACTGTCAGCTGTATTATAAGAAAATGGAAGTGTTTGGGAACGACAGCAACTCAGCCACGAAGTGGTAGGCCACGTAAACTGACGGAGCGGGGTCAGCGGATGCTGACGCGCATAGTGCGAAGAGGTCGCCAACTTTCTGCAGAGTCAATCACTACAGACCTCCAAACTTCATGTGGCCTTCAGATTAGCTCAAGAACAGTGCGCAGAGAGCTTCATGGAATGGGTTTCCATGGTCGAGCAGCTGCATCCAAGCCATACATCACCAAGTGCAATGCAAAGCGTCGGATGCGGTGGTGTAAAGCACGCCGCCACTGGACTCTAGAGCAGTGGAGACGCGTTCTCTGGAGTGACGAATCGCGCTTCTCCATCTGGCAATCTGATGGACGGGTCTGGGTTTGGCGGTTGCCAGGAGAACGGTACTTGTCTGACTGCATTGTGCCAAGTGTAAAGTTTGGTGGAGGGGGGATTATGGTGTGGGGTTGTTTTTCAGGAGCTGGGCTTGGCCCCTTAGTTCCAGTGAAAGGAACTCTGAATGCTTCAGCATACCAAGACATTTTGGACAATTCCATGCTCCCAACTTTGTGGGAACAGTTTGGAGCTGGCCCCTTCCTCTTCCAACATGACTGTGCACCAGTGCACAAAGCAAGGTCCATAAAGACATGGATGACAGAGTCTGGTGTGGATGAACTTGACTGGCCTGCACAGAGTCCTGACCTCAACCCGATAGAACACCTTTGGGATGAATTAGAGCGGAGACTGAGAGCCAGGCCTTCTCGTCCAACATCAGTGTGCGACCTCACAAATGCGCTTCTGGAAGAATGGTCAAAAATTCCCATAAACACACTCCTAAACCTTGTGGACAGCCTTCCCAGAAGAGTTGAAGCTGTTCTAGCTGCAAAGGGTGGACCGACGTCATATTGAACCCTATGGATTAGGAACGGGATGTCACTTAAGCTCATATGTGAGTCAAGGCAGGTGAGCAAATACTTTTGGCAATATAGTGTATATTAAAGGAGAAGTTCGGTTTTTTACACTTTAAGCCCATTTTCTGTAGTGTCCAGGATGAAATCGAATGATCGACACCAAAAGTTTGACAATTGGTCCTGTCTCTGCTTTTTGGCTCATTTAGAATCACCCCCTGGCTGCTTTAGAATGGCTTGCATAGAGCATGTCCGATAATGTCCTTAAAACAACCCTAAACTTTCTTTTTTTAAAATATGCTACTCACCGTGTCGTCAGTGCTGTTCAATGACGTTCCAAAAAAAGTTTCGTGAAGAAAAAACGTTCCTGTAGTGTTTTATTTAGCATTTTGTAAATCCCATTGAGTTCTGTAGGAATAGTCAATATTCCGCTGCCACCGGAAACGGAAATGGGGCCTGTTTACACAGTTGTAGTCTTTTCGCTTCACTCTGTGTACTCCGACGTCGAGAATCAAGAATCCACCTTTCGTATTCCATTTTCAGAGTTTTTTAAAGTGTTTAACAGAGACGTTAGCACCTCGACGTCGGAGTACACAGAGTGAAGCGAAAAGACTACAACTGTGTAAACAGGCCCCATTTCCGTTTCCGGTGGCAGCGGAATATTGACTATTCCTACAGAACTCAATGGGATTTACAAAATGCTAAATAAAACACTACAGGAACGTTTTTTCTTTACGAAACTTTTTTTGGAACGTCATTGAACAGCGCTGACGACCCGGTGAGTAGCATATTTAAAAAAAAGAACGTTTAAGGTTGTTTTAAGGACATTATCGGACATGCTCTATGCAAGCCATTCTAAAGCAGCCAGGGGTGGATTCTAAATGAGCCAAAAAGCAGAGACAGGACCAATTGTCAAACTTTTGGTGTCGATCATTCGATTTCATCCTGGACACTACAGAAAATGGGCTTAAAGTGTAAAAAACCGAACTTCTCCTTTAAGGCTCTGAACTTCCATATCAATGCATTTTTTACAGTTTTCTCTTCCACAATGTTTACATTTGATCACTGCTGCACTTGGAAATGGAAATGTCATGAAAGTTGTACAAATCATGACAATAAAAGCTGTCTAAGTCTACATCTTTTCAGCACCATTTCCAAATCTGATTAACTTTTTTGGAGGTTGATATGCTGACATGCTAGATGCGAGTCACATGAAATATCACCTTCACCAGATCTGAAGGAGGAGCTGCTGCTTAAATCTAATTATTTTACTTATAAGTACAAAGTTGTTAGAAGTAATACAGATTTGGAAGAGTTTAATAAAATGGTGTGAGATATAAAACGAAACATCAAGCAAATAAAAGACATATGAATAATAATCTACCCTCAATTATTTATTTATTTTTATCTGTAACTGGAAAACCCCCCCAAAACATTACCAATTCCATTTTATTGTTAATTTTATATCTAAAACTTGTCTCAACCCACCTTTGTTTAATCATTACAGCCATCTGGTTAAACTTTTACTTGGCAAAAGGAGTTATGGAGGTGGGCTTCTGGCAACAAGGAAATCACAGCAGGAAATTTCTGAAGAAAAGTTGTAGAGTCCATTCTCTGAATATTTTTACCATTAAATCACTGCTTTGTTCCTGGAAAGTTGAGTCAAGTTTCATTATGCAACTTTTCATGAGAAGTCTGTGTTTTTGTAATCAAACCACCTTCTTTGTTCTAAAGTATCAGAATGTAATGAGGGGTTTATTAGTAGAAATATTTATTACCTTTTCAATTACTCAGAAAGGGAATACTAAAATCTTTACCCATTTTTTAAAAACAGGATTATTTGGCTTTTTTTTTTTTCCTTAGCTCTGGTTCATCTTTTTTTTGTTTACTGTATTTTTGAACATAAAGCCAAAACTATCAGACAGAGACCAAGCTTTTTACTGGTCTTTAGATGGTGAGCAGACAACCATAAAAGAGTTAGCCGTGATGTTGAATAAAAAGGAAATATCAAGCTTGTTTGAGTTAAACGCAGCCAGTATTTTACCTGAGCTAAAAGTTAAAACAGTAAAGAGCATTTGTCTGAAGTGAAACTAAATGATCTATAAACATAATGATTAATTAGTAGGTCTAGTCCAGGAGCAAGATGAGCATTTTCTTGTCCCATCACTGATCTACTCTTTCCTTTAACAACTCCACTTTCTAAGCTCTAAGCTTTTTACAAACTCTTTTTTCCTGTGCTAGAGGTGGCAATAACAAAGTTTGTTTTGACTTTTCAAATGTCACAAACTTGTTACACAAACAACAGCTATGACCCGATTCATATTTTCTTACACTTTAGCCAGCAAATCCTAAAAACACCCATTACGTTAGTTTGCTGTAAAGATACAAATTTCTGCACCTTTGTTCAGTCATACTGGTGCTTTCCTTAGCTGTCGACACAGCAGATCCAGATGCATGCCTTGGCCTGTGTGGACCAGATATGTTTGATTCTGCAGCACGTAAAGGCAACATCGCTCTGGAAAAGACCCTGCCTGTTCCAGTATGCAAGGATGCTTCTCCATTAGTCCTGTAATACTAAAGACCTGTTGTTGCGGCTCAGAAACCAAACAGGCCATGTTCAGGGCCCACTGCTATTCGTTCACAGTCATGGAGCTAGAATTGAAGATGCATAACTTGGTTTTACAGATCATTTAACCAATTTTTGCCTGATTTGCCCCAAATCCTAAACATGAACAAAACAAGGCAAATGGCCAACAAATTCCCATTTCTCATGAAAACATAAAACCTTTTCCATTACAGAGCAAACAGTGAAGATGATGATGTAGGAAAAAAACAATCCAAGTTGAAAGCTTGAGGCTGTGTCCAAACATCCGCCTTAACCCCACAATCACTGTATATAGATGAGACTAAATATTGGACTTTAAAATGAATTAAGTTAACTTGTCATTCGGACAGATGATCAGTACTTTTCACTCTCCTGTTGATCGAGGGACTCAAGCATCCCCCACCGCGCCATCTTTGTTCTTTCTCATCCCTATAACATATCCTATGATGCTTTGCAAGGAGGGATCTTGAAAAGCATTCTGGGATAAATTAGCTTGTCCATCGATGTACACTTTTCAAGGTGCAATGGAAGAAATTGAGTGCACTACTAGACATTTGGACACCCTTATAAAATAATGTAAACCCTATATAGTGCTCCATATACGAGTATAGAGCTCTATACCCCTATATAGGGCTCTATATAGGGGTATAAAGCTCTATAAGCATTTGGACACAGCCTAAGACTTTCAGAGTCTATGTCCAGATTCTCTAGTCTCTAGTTGTAATCAGCCGGGGGAGCTAAATCGGACCCAGTGTCTTACAGAAGCTGAATAATTTGCAAAATAAAGCTTAGTTCTGTTCTTAGGATGGCTTTGAAGTCTTTATGGCTCATTAAGCAAAGGAAAAGGCTTCATTTTTTTGGGAAAAAAGCCAACACTGAGCATGCTCCTCACACTATAAAGACTGAACATCAGTGGATTGGCAGTAAGAGAGTTACAGATCTGCTGAAGGAAACCCGTTCTGCTCAAAGCTACAATAACAATCTCTAACTTTGAAGAAACTTGCAGAATCCATGCTCCCTCAATATCTGATTTCGCTTACATAATTTAAGTAACACCTAATTGACCTGAGATCGGAGAAAGTTTAACTGGAATGGATGATAACAGAAAGGCTGACTAAAAAGCAATGTGTAGAGGTTGACTAATCGAGCCAATTTTGATGGGACTGATTAATTTACGTTTGGCAAATATCGGTTTTGCCTGCACCACTTGCATTACGAAAATGAGAATAATTTATGTGTTGCAGAAGCCTCAATTTAAACAAGATTCACAAAAAAAGAAAACCATAACACATGTTAGCTAAATAAAGTGAGCAAAAATGCTTCAGATGATCTTAAGGCATGGCTGCCGAGAGCACTAATGAATCATCCAACGCATGCAAGTATTGGATGAATCAAACACAAGAATCAAATTACTCAGGTATTGAACATCCTCCTAGAGTGGAAAAACAAAAACATTAAAGGTGTTTTACATTAGAGACTACCAAATCCAGAACACCCACAGACATCAATCAGCTTTACACAACATAGAAACCTGAAAGACTTAAGATATCAGTGTGCCGTTGATGCCTTTTGATGGAGCATGCATCCTGTTACACCTTTAATTGTTCGAGTACAAAAAAAAACATCTAACAGGTGCTTCAGGATATCCTGTATTGATTGTTCAAAACAATGAAATTTTTACCACCTGCTGCAACTGTTTGTTTCTTTCAAAAAAAACAGATAACCACCTAAAGCACATAGTCTTATTTTTACATTTATTTATCAGAATTACCTGATACAAAGTTCTCCCAATTATTAATTTAAAGTTAAGAAGATAAAACCTGATATAATTGCATAATATGCTCTTAAGCTTAAAAAGTAAATATTCTAAGCAGTTTGATATAAAGAAAACATTTTCCTCACTGCAGCCTCATGCATAGTACTTTGGCATTTGGAGAAAAGCTTTAGAGCACTTGAGTTGCAGTTGCTAGGCTGTGACTGAATAATTGCTGTTTAGAGCAGCCGCTCAGCAAAGTAAAAGCAAAGCCAAAGAGCAAAGTGTGCTGTCCAAAACCCCAGAGCAAGGCAACCATGCATGCCTTTCATTATAAACATCACAAGGTACACAGTAATTATGTGCCTTTGAGCAAACAAACAAAAAGCATCAAGTTGAAAAGAGAAAATACCAAAAATCAAGAAAGGAAATGAGTGATTAAAAAAACAAACAAAATAGGTTTAAAATCAATTCCCAGCTGGATTACCCATGTGTAGTCATGCAGAAAATGCAAGGATAAAAGTAAACCTTTAAGACAGGTACAGGTTGGGGGGAATGGATAGGCATGCAGCACTGGTTTTGAAGCGTGCAGGCTTCGAAGCAGCACAGTATCGGTTTGCACAGCAAAGAGGGGGGCGAGGCAGGGAGGGGGGAGAGGAGTAGAGTTTCTGACCTGTGGCTCCTAAAAGATGCGACGCTCTTCCTCTGGAGAGAATTATAATATCCTCAGGCTAGGGAGATCAGACAAGACAGTTAAATGTTGTATCACTGTGCGCGTGCCTAGAAGGGGAGGAAGGTTTAAGATGTATAATTAGTTTGTCAGGACTTGAGTAAAACAGATAAAATATGGATGATATACATCAAAATCTGTCAAATAAGATGAGGTTTAGAAAATACCCACAAACTGACCATCAAAACACAAATAAAAACAAAAAGACAAAAAGGATCTAATAGAGAAACTTCAGCTGTGTGAAAATCTTGGGTCTCTTTGACTTTCCGTCTAATACAAAAGGAACTTTCTGTGGAAGACTTGTCAGACATGAGTTTCAGATGAATGCAACTAATCTAACAAGCCTCATCCTATCTACACTGAGGGAGCTAGAGGTCTCAGAGGGTATGGTAACATAAATAGTTAAAAATCTGTGTTTTAATTCTTTTAATTCTTCTCTTAAAAAAAAAACATTTAAAGAGTTGTTTGAGTCGTCATCAGCAGTGAATATCATCAAAGCTCTGCTCTCTCTGGAGCGTCCAACAGTAGAAATGGCTGCACAAATTACATTTTTACCTTATTTTTATTCTTTCCACTTTAGACATTATTGTTTGATGACGTCTCCAACAATGACCTCCAACATCTAGCATACGTTACAGTCAGAAAAGGTCTCTTCTGCTCCAATTAGGAAACAGGAGAGCGATGAACCAAAAACAGGATTGAAAGGCTCTTTCAAAATGTTGAGCACCAGTAGGAAAATCTAAAGGACTAAATGCATCCAGAGTAATTTGAAATCAGCTGGAAAATTCTAAGATTCCTCAGGATGTAGGTTTTTTTTTTTGCCCTCAGACATCACTTTGCTGTTGTGACGGATGACTGGCTGTCCTTTCACTACAGCTTTGAGTCGGTTCACTTAGACTGCTTCCCTGAGCAAAAAGAAAACCTCCACACCAAAGCTGAATACATTCTTCCTGCATGACGGCCTTTACTCCCATAGTCCTCCATGAAACAAGCACCTCTGACCAAAACATTTTTCCCCTGACCATTTAGAGAGAATCAATTCTTCAATCAACCTAGCGTGAGAGCTCAGATATTATAATAAAGATCAAAACCCATCAAAGCAAAACAACAAGAGCCGACATTTTCCACACAACTGATTTCATGTCAGCTAAATCAACCCAAATATGCAGATTCATGGGTATTAACCAGCATCCCTGCTTTGGTGCATTAAGAATAATCAGATTACATTCAGCAGTGAAGAAGCAAAGAAAACGAAAAGCAAAACGCAACAATGGAACTTTTATTGACACCAAAAATACTTTAGATGTGGATTCAAGATGGTGCCACACTATGTTTGCTGGGGTAAGGAACATAGGTCAGAGGTGATTCCAATTAAATAAGGTGTTTTAAGGAGATTAATAAAGCAGTAATAGTGTAGATGGCTATCAGAAAACCAACATTTTCTGTCCAGTAGGGCCATCTATAACTATAGAAGTCTGTAAATTGTCAATACCAGCTTAACAAGCTTAAACCCTTACTAGTGCAGCTGCTTAAACTTACAGAAACAAACTACTAGGGCTTCTGAGATTTGCTTCAACTACAAGAAGTCATATTTAAAAAATCTAATGAGAAACTTGAAAATTCGTTAAAAAAATTCATAATAACCCGTCACTTCATGACGTCCCAGATGAGTCTGATTTTTCCAGTCATCTATGTTTTTCCATTCTATTTTCACAGCGTCATTCATGCAGGAAGACAGAAGAACATCTGCAACAAGTGCAAATATCATATCAAATCATCGCGTCTCAACATCTCAGTGCAGCATCTATGTAGCAGTGGGAATAGCTGCCAGATGTACAAGATTGATGAGCCAAGGGTCAAAGACTGCACCCCCATTGACATCTTCAGGAAGCACTTTGAACTGGACTTCCACGTCTCCCACAAAACCGTGTGACAGCTGATCTAGAGTTTCTACAATGTCGCCACGAATCCTAATGAGGCCACGCCTTCATATGTCTCAATTCAGGATGTGTTGGTGGGGGGACAACAAGTGTGGGGGCAAAACAAGGAGTGCCCCGCAAACCTTGCCCTTGTGACACGGCAGTCTGTAGAGGTGAGGGAGAGGAAATGGGAGATGTCACGGCTCTATAGTATTTAACTGATGAGTGGATTTGAAGGACAGCCGGGAAAAGCTGGCATTTTGGAAAAAAAAAAACATCTCAAACCGGAACAATGGTAGTAATGGCTGCACTTCAGAAAGCTGCCAGATTGGGAGCGCTCACTGAGCATCCGGCTGCAATACTGGATTTCAGCTACTTAAGGATTATCACTATACTAGAATATTTTCTTAGTTCAGAGGAAATTGAGGTAAAGAGCTTTGTACGTCTTTTAAGAGTTTTCTTATCCATTGCAAAAACAGGTTACCTTTATACTACAGGCTAAAGTACCATGTTGTTTATAAACTGGTGTCACAATCTTCTTGGTAATGTCTTCGTCCAACTACTTCAGTGTATACACACAGAAACAGATTATCATCATCAAGTACAGCAAAATTATTTTTTCCCCCTGTATTTAGATTTCTATATTGATCCGGCGATTTCAGGAAATTGAAAGTCTTAAGCTGAACGAGAAGAAAAGTAAAAGCTGGTGGAATAAAGTCAAATTTCTTCAGGATTTTTGTTTCTCAATCAACCCTCAATACAATCTGAAGCTATTGCCTGATGTTGTTTGGTTCGGTCTGGAAATTTCTGAGTAAAAGCAAACGATGGCAACTGAAGACTGGTTAGCTGAAAATTTATACTTCAACATCATTTTCTTTGTTTTGGAAAAAAAACAAAGAAAACTGGACAGAAAAAAAAACAAAAATTGTTTTGTTGCTACTCTTTCAAACGTTTGACATTGCACCTCCTCTAATACAAATATAGAAATAAATGATTTGAATTTATTTTTTAAATGTTTCACTCTATTAGAGAAATTTGAATGAGCTGAAATAGTTATAGGTAGCCTAACACTACACAAAAAGCTGCAGAAATCATAGATAATCAAAAATGTCTGAGTAATGCATTTCTGATCATTTTTCCATTTTTATTATTTCAAAAGATACACAACTAAAGCTACAGCGGAATTTATACACAGTTTTAAAGATGAAGAATAATTTATGTAGAAACGCAAATAAAATTTCAAAATAAAAGACCGTTTTAAAACAACACAAATCGTTCCGCTGAGACCAATATGAGCACACAGAGGACCTTGACTGATACAGAAAGGCAAAGCAGACATATTAAAAGAGAAAAGGCTGCTGGGAAGTGTTCTCATATCTCTAAGGCAGTTTGTTATTTTAGCTCTCATAGAGAAACACCCACCCTGAGCAGCCTTCCTTGCTGTGGAACTATAAACATCCCAAATCTCTGACAAGGCTGTCAGTAAACACCAGCACAGGTGGACGAGGGAAGCGACACTCAAAGGACCGAGGAAGACAGAAAACAAACAGGCTTTGATATGATGAAGTCTCACAATACACAAAAGAAATTAGAAACAGGCAAAGAAAACATGAAAATAAGAAAACATACAACAAAGCATAATCGCATAGCTTAGCAGATTGCACAACGTTTTTCTCCTCAAATGAATGGGAATTGACAATAATAATTAAGTTTTATTTTATAAAAAACGTTCAGCGTCAATCTATTGGAAACAGTGCTATGATCCCCAGTTTAAAATCTTGTTAAAAAGGGACAGAAATTAGAAATTTAGGAGGAGTAGACAAACAAGGCTGCATCTTTTGTAAAAATTTTCAAGGCTTTTATTTAAACAGGAGAAATCCTTGTCTAGAAGCACAGAGTCAGAGTTTAGAAACATTCCTCATCACAGAACACAAGGAGGCTGAGCTCCAACGTGTTTATTTTCACTGATCCAGAAGAATATTCATAGATTAATGAAAACCAACCACTATGTAAAGATGAGAAAGAAAGGTTACAATGTGGAAAAAACATGTAGGGTAGGAATTTAAACTTGAAACTCTTAGACATCAGGTATGCAAGTTAATTTCGACTGTATCCCTGAGTTTTAGGGTAAAAGTGTCTTTGAACAACTGGGAAATTCTGGGAACTGTCCAAGTTGCAAAGTTTTAGTAAGAAATTCTAAATAACAGGATATAAATGTAACATAAGCAGATGTGATGTAAAATAAATCATGCAGGAGATATCAGCTTGGTTCCTTAAAATATAAACACAGATCAGTATAGAGGAATTATAGCCATGGCCCAAATATGCACTATAGATCCCTCAATCACATGCAAAGTCTTCTACAACCCTACAACTATTTGCAAATGAATATTATTATACTGGACAGTTAAATGTGATTAACACTATCCTGGTTGAACTTGTAAGTATGAATCATTGATAAGCTAATAAAACAAAAAACAAGGTTTGTCGGAGATCATTACATTTGTTTAAATTGCCTACAGTTTCCTGTAAAGGTAAGTGAATCTTCATTAGAGCAAACAAAGAGTCTGCATGAAGTAGCATGAGATGGGGTAATGGCATTTGCTGTGAAATCTAAATAGCACATTTATAAGCTCCTCCTGCATGCTTATAAAAACATTATTTCTAATTAAATGAGCTGGACTAAGATCTTATATAAAACATTTGAAGATGTGCAGTCATGTGACAGAGACTGAACTTTAAAAGGAAATGTGATAAAATCATTACAAAAAGAGCAGTGAGCTTCTTAGACATCTCCACTAGTCAGATTAAATCTGGGAATGTACTTTTCTCAAGAAATGTCCACTGATTTCCTGCAAGGAGTAAATATTTGCTGATGACCAAGGCAGAAGGAGAAAGAAAGGAAGGCTGAGGGTCATGCGAGTGTGTGCTGAAGAGAGAATAAGTAGCCATATACTTCTGCCTTTGTACGAACCCTGAGTAGTTCCATGTTGAGGGGGGCTTTGTTCTCGATCTCTGTCGGGGGGCCACATCCTTCAACAATCCCCCCTCGCTTCACTTTAGCACAACATTTATCATTCTTCTCACTCAAACAATCTTTCTACATCATGGACAACCATCTAGCAGACAATAACAAACCCTCCCCAAGAGGCCCCGCCTTCTGGTTGCTTGGATACTTTTGATCCAGCGAGGAAACTTGTCAACATTGTTATATCTTACTTAAAAAGCATCAATGATCTCATCCTAAAGTTGTACTACATTTATGTTTATGGCATTTACTTTTCTGCATCAGTTTGTCAAGGACTGTTTTCTGCAAGATCTTTGAGGTATTCATCTCTAGTCTAATCTAGCACAACAGAGTATGAACATGTAATAAACTATTAAAGAAACATAGCCTCTTAATTTGCTGAAATGTTCCATTCCGCTGGTAAAGATATAGAGTACTTTATGTTGACATAATTGGATGCTAGGGAAGCACCCTGCAGCTCATTTCATAGAAAGGCTGACTGACCAGACCCCCATTCCCTTTTCTTCCACTCTCAAAGGGGTGAACAGGTGCATTGGTGAAAAGTAAATAGATGACGGACAGAGAAAGTGAACTCTACTAATGCCATTTAGTCTTACTTTAAAATAAACCTACGGTTTATATTGTGAAGGTAATTTTGTTTAACCCAAAAAAGAAGTCTTTGTTTTGCCTGGTTGCATCCAACATCACTTCTTCCACTTATTGTCATTGCTGACGTCAGATTATTTTGCTTACTGCACTCCAATTCTTCTTGGTCTAAAGGTCAAAGTCAGGGAACGCTGGACTGAGACACAAAGAGACGAACCTTACAAAAGACACAAAAAAGAGAGAGATAGAAACCAGAAAGAGATTTGATCCAAAAGGAAAAGACAAAGAGCGAGCCACAAAAAGGGAGAATGCAAAGAAGGTTTAGGAGGATGAGGTAAGAACGAAAAGCATCAAAAACCAGGAGCTGCGCTATTTTATCAGGGAAATAAAGAGTAGCTAAGCAGGGCGGCATACCAACACAGTGAACAGGAATGCAAATCAGCCCTGATGCAAATGTCATGTCTTCAGGGGCAACACAAGACTGTCTTTATATCACCCCCCCATCTACCACAACAGCATACTTCTCTCTACTTGACATCAACAAGGGGAGATGAGGAGGAGAGGAACCACAGACTGCATCCTCCACCGGCTTCACACTCAAACAGGCATCCAGTGTTCAGAGGACATAAAACTCAAACACTCACTGGAAGAGTCAACTTACTTGTCGGTCATAGCATCGGTTAGCGAAAACTGATTCATCAAAACTTCCTTCGTCTATCTTCACACAGCTGGAAATGGGTGATTGAGGGGTTCGGCGACTAAGCAACCCGGATCTGTAAAACAGACATGATTTTTGATTAGTGAAATAATACATGCATTTAACAGCATAGAATGATGAGCAACAAAAAGACAATTGTGACACTAACATTATTTTTGATACACATTTAAAAGCAGGAGAGTCCCTTAAAGGATTTGTTTGTCCTTAATCATTTTAAAATAAACATTGGCCAAAGCCGAGCCACAACCCAAAATGTCAATAAAGTGATGCAAATAAATGCATCTATATTCAAAGAGGAAACAATTCTTGCAGCTTGAGGGGTTATTGGTTTTCATAATCAAACTACAGGTTTAGAGTAGCAACAGTCTGGATATTTTCCTGGTATTATACATCTTGGTATTAAAGGTGGAAATGTGCATTCAGGTCAGTTTGTCACAATCAGAATAACACCGTCCAGTAAGTGTCTACATCCACACCTTTAGACAATCCTGGTGTGGTGTTTAAGACCCAATGTCAGGAGGAGAAAAAAATTTTTAAAATAAGCTACGTTTTCTACAGAGGTTTGCTGCAACAGAGAGTGAGACCTTAGCAGATAACAGAGGGGTTGATTAGACCAGAGCAAAGTAGCTGGATTTTGATCCATTTTATCTTGTAACTAATCTCTGCCACTGATCTGGAAAAGGCCAATGAAGTTTGTGTTAGCTGTCACTAAGATAAGGCGTTAAAGACTGATCAAAACATCGCCTCTAATCTTTGTGAAGCAGCTCTGTAATTAAACAGGGTGGCATCATGTCTGCTCTATGTATAAATATTTTATTATTATTACAAAAGGAAACTCCTTAATGCCAAGAGTACATTAATGAGTTTCTTTCAGAATATTTAGCTTTATTTAGCTGTTCATCAACCAAGGGGACTGTAGAAGTAGTCATCGCAGTAATGTGTGCAATGTGGCCATCATACAGGCATGGCATAAATATTTGCTAGAAGATCATATTTCAAATTCAATGCATTCTTTCTGTGCATTGAAATAATATATTGGGCTAGTAAGATGCTACACTTAGAATTATTGCATAATGATGGGGAGAAAAAGGAAGCAAAAAAAAAATTAAAGAAAAATTGAATAAAAAAAAATCAGCTGTCAATGGAATTTATTTTTAATTTGTCTTTCATGGCAGGTACCAAAAATTTACAAAAAAAAATATAGAAAAACAGTTACGTTTTGTCATTCTCTCTCAGCAACTGCAGAATTGTTCATGTGGGGGAAAAAACAAATGCTGTGAGAAAACAAATGGAAGGAGAAGGTCATTGTCAGAGTTTTAACTTTGCAGGCATGCATCGCTTCTTTCACAAATCAGCCTGGCAAAGCCTGGGATTGCTTTAAGGCTTTCTGGGGATACCGTCACCATAGTTACTGAAGCAACCCACCAGCCAGCCAGCTACCACAAACAGAGCCCACCAAGAAACTAATCAGCAAGCATAGAGACTTTTATTTCACCTCCATATGAGCTTTGCACTGCAGAGACTGAGAGTTTTATCGTCATCCAGCATCCATAACCACCAGTTATCAAGTTGTATTTCATATGTAACTGGCTGATTTGACCAATTTTGTGATCTTAGCCTGCTTTGTGGAGGTTGAGCAAACTCTAAACCTCCTATTAGATCTTCATCTTCTCTGCCTTTAAAAGATTACATTGATTTCATGGATAATACTTTGGATCGTGTTGACACAGCCTGACCAGCCAGATGAGGATTTAGGGACTTTAAGCAGATAAATGTCAAATGGAAATTCACAAAACAAGCCCAGATCAGACATAGCAACCAGACAAGCGAAAGCAAGGTCCGGACCCCACCCAAAGCCAGACAGGTCCAGCAGCAGTAGCCAGTATCTGCGTTCTGGGGTCATGAAAACAGCTTTCAGTTCACACCTACTATTCTGGACTAAAACTCTCAGAGTTTAACAGCTTTTGTCAATGATTGTCCTTTCATCTGTCTCTATATTTTCAAGGCAGTATCAATATCAATAATTATTTCATCTATTAATTGCAATTAATTGAATATCAAATCTGACCATTCAGCTTCAGAATTGTAATCAATATGCATGATTCAAATGATTCTCAAAGCACATTACAATAAACTAATACAAGTACCTAGAAGCACACCAGATATAGTTTAACAAGATGCAGAAATGTATTTTAAACTTACAGAACTGTGGCAATCTATGCTGTATTATCCACCAATAATGGAACTGTTCTTCAAGCTGGCAAAAATAGAATGCTGCACGCAAGACAAAACTGAATGCAGCGCTCAATAGACTGCAGCTGTGGTGCGAAGACTCTCAGTAAGAGGTTAAAAAATAAACTAGGTCCCGTGAACACCAACAGAGAAGTGGTTTCCCCCATACATGCAGCGGACATGGCGAGATGCTTGCAGCTCGCTTTTTGATGTATAGCGATGGCACTTTGTTCTACCTGCACCCAGCACTGCAGCATATTTAAAAACTAGGTTAAGAGCAGGAACCTGTGGCACTGAAGTTCATTATTCAGAATGAAAAAAAATGTAAAACGCAGAGCTATAACAGAGAAAAAAAATTTATTCAAATTTTTTTACATTACCTAAGAAACAAAAATGCTATAACATACGCATTGCTGCATCATGAAAACCTAAAAGCTAACAACACTGAATTATTTACTTCTCATAGGAGATTTGGATAAAAATAGCATGCACCATGCTGCACAGACCCAACACTGCACAAAGCAAGCCTTAAGGACACTGCATCCATCCTTATTCTGTTCATAGAGAAAAAAAAGATGTCAGCACTGCCATCAGTCAGAACGTTTATCTCTGC
The DNA here is from genome assembly GCF_016077235.1 of Cyprinodon tularosa. NCBI lineage: Eukaryota > Metazoa > Chordata > Actinopteri > Cyprinodontiformes > Cyprinodontidae > Cyprinodon > Cyprinodon tularosa. The sequence goes on along the minus strand of NW_024039062.1, from coordinate 918,158 downwards.
TGACACGCCATGTGCTCCAAATGAATCTTACCATCTTGTCAGCAAAAACATCTTCAGGTCTGGGAAGAGAAACAGCTAAAGAGAAGCTCTTGGCTCGCCCAAAAACAAAAACAAAAAACATGAAAACACCTCTTCCTTCTCTTGTCACTGGTAACTCACTCCCAGGTTCTCCCCGCAACACCCCCTCCTCTTTATCCCCCTTCAGCATCTTAAATCCATAATGGTTGATATGGTTAAGAGACAGTTTATGCCTTCAAGATCCATCCTTTTTTAAGCACTGAGTGATAAAAGCGAGGAGGCTTGCCGATCAGCGTGTCACTGCTAGGCATGGGAGAGCCACAGCACTCGGATCATGCCTCTGGAAAGGCGCACAATTGCTGCGAACGGGGGAGGGGGAATTTGGGGGTGTCGGGATGAGAAGGAGGAGGGGGGGGGGGGCTGAGGTTAGGGTCTTGTGTCTGAGGGAGTGTGGCCATTGTAGAAGGGACAGAGTGAAAGGGGACAGCAGGTTGGGGCAGTGCTTTCACCGGCTAAACCAGCTCTTTTCAAGGCACAAGGTATCCAAATTCGGTTTGCATCCCCAGGCAACAAGTCGGATATATATGCACATCCCCCATATGCAAATCCCACATGCAGCATCAGCAAAACAACTGAAAAAGAAAACACAGAATTTGTATATCCCCAACAGATCCCCCCCCTTTGCAAATCATCCGTACAATTATAACAGAAAAGTCCAACAGAAAAAACCACCTACATCACGCTAGCTGTGATACTGACACACTCCAATGACAACAGAATGTACTGTATGTAGACCGAGTCTCCCCCTCTCTCCATTCCCTTCCAGCTCTCTGCCCTCAGCAACTCAACTCTGGAAACCTTTTCAAAACATTCATCTCAGCCGTCAGCGACTCTGCAGCAACAGATCTGAGAGCTAACTGCTTTCTAAGCAGAACCACTCAAAAGCCGTGCAGGTGTAACATGTTTGAGTTTTTAATAATAAAATCATTGATAGCAGCTTCCAACAAGTTGGACACAATTTTGGGTTAATCAAAAGCGTTTCGTTCTTCAACTTTTACTGTAGTCAGCTAGCTATCTAACTGTTCACTCCATTAGCAAGGCAAAACAGGGTGGTGGCGGGGTCATGCTGTGGGGTTACTTCAGTTCATAGGGTTTATACATGAATGAGTAACTCTTATTTAATGCTTTTTAATCCTCTTTTAATGCTCTTCAAAATAAGTTTAATGCCATCAACAAGTACCCATGACTCTTTAGATATATATATATATATATATATATATATATATATATATATATATATATATATATATATATATACACACACACACAGCAAAATCCTTCGTCATCTTCACCGTGGACAGGCTGCAGCCATGTCCAGAGTTCCTCGTTTTCCCGCCACTTTGGTTCAAATTAGCATTTTTCCCAATTCTCTAGCCTTTTTTCCGCCTCAAGCTTCTTTTCTGAAGCATTTTAATGCAACGTTTTATTTCTTTTAATGCCAATTAAGGCCTTAGTTTAAAAAAAATAATTTAATGACTTTTAATTATTTTTAATGACCCGCAGAAACCCTGCTTCAGCAGGAATGACGACGATGATCAGATTTGATAGGATGCTGGAATTTATCCTACAGGATTATAAACACTATTAAAAATAATCAAACCTTCACATTTCCCAGTTCAATTACAAATGTGTAAATGTTCTCTGTTTGCTAAATACAAGAATACTGTGAAATTTCTTCAAACACACAATCCCCTTTTGAGCTTTGCTCACAAATCTACCATCTACGGTTTATTTTATTTTTTTTCCCAAACAATGGGACATAAAATGGACCCTCCAGTGTTTACCTTCATGCACCTCCACTTAAAAGCACCACTAAATTGTGATGTAATTTAGCAGAGAGACCTCTGGAATGCATTATGGCCACTCAACAAAAAGTAAAGTGACTCCACATGCCACATGTCTGCTGCTGATATGCAGCCAGATGCTGTTGTCTTTGCCACTGTGAGATTACTCCAGCCTGAGGGTGCCGGGGTACAGTGGAAGGGAGTGGCAGACCATGTCTGTGGCTTTGAAATGGAGGTGGGGGGTTACCAAAAAACGCCTCCGATCTACAGTAGCATGCTTTCCACATCAAAGCTGGCATGCACTGACCTTTACTACCTACAGGACCACGATTATCTATTTTATTTAAACCAAGATATAAAAGGTAAATTCATTACTATGCATATCAGTGCTTTTATCTCTCAGTCTTTATTCTGTAAAGCTACATAAAAAAGAAACATTAAAAGACTTATCTACCAGGAGTAAATCTGCGTCACAGATGGCGGCTTTTACGTAAACGGCCATAACAGTAGCTAAGGTAATTTGCAGCTAATTCCCTCATTTGAAAGACTGGAGAACAACTAAGAAAGGAAAGCATGGAGCATGCATGAATAGTGGTCACCATCAAACCCATTAAGAGTTCAAAAATCCCTCAGAGCTCGCATGCAATGAGCCATGACATCTCCACACCAAAGGCCTTTTAGATTGGTAAATTGCATTTGGAGCCTAAACGTGGTTCGTGCTTTCAGCCTGAGCTGGATGGCTTCCAGTAAGAGCAGATTTTAATGCAACCAGTTAGTAAAAGAGTTCAAATCTGACAAACAACCAGAGTTTGGCCTCAGATCTAAAGTAAACATCAAGCAACACACGGAAAAAGCTATTTTCATAGCAAGTTCAGATTGAAAACAAAAGCCCTCAGTGAGACGTCGAAATCCCTAAACTATTCATTTCAGATTGATTACTGATTAAAAAGAAAATGTGTTTTTCTTATGCAAAGATTTTTGGCATTTAAGAATAAAAAAAAAAAAAAAAAAAAAAGGTCATGTGAAAGTTAAGACAACTTCAGTTACACAGAGCCCTTTCTGTACACAAGATAAAGATCAGAGAAAGTAAAACATAAAAAAATGAACTGTTTACAACTTTAAACGATTATGATCTGCTTAAACAGCAAACTCCACACGCAGCCGATTAGCATGGGAGTAAAAATCTGAAGCCTGCCAAAACAGCAAGTAGCTTACAACACAAACTGTAGCCTGAGGGGGAAGTTTGAGTGACAGACGGACAGAAACGCCTGAACCGCTCAGCGGCATGCAGCCCAGGGTTTAATGATTTGTCTGCTGCTGGTGAATGATCACAGCAATATCCTGCTCTGGCTGGCTCTCCGATCCTGCCCCCTCCCATCTTAGGATCCGCCTGACATGACTCTGGCTGGTTTGAGAGCCAGCCGGCCCGTCAAATTGACAAGATCTGGGTTGCTGCCCCTACGTTCGATGTGACCCAGCTGAGGACCTGTGGAATCAGGACTGATGAGGCAGAAGAATTAATTATTGAGCCCAAAAGAGAGGGGCATGTTCCTGCCGATGCATTCTGGTGAGACCCTGAGTGAAGATGACAGCTAGGCGGGGCGGCGAACGTCACCAACAACAAACCAGTGGGAACAGAGAAGAAAACAACCGTCCTATTTAAGAAAAAAATAATATATCTGCCATGTTTAAAGGTTCCTAAGTGCTCAATAAATGTAAAGCAAACCACCGCAGGAGATGTTTTATAGCTTTAATCCTTCAAAACATTTTAGGAGCTTTTCAGAAAGTAGTGCATGCATGCAAACAGATAATCAGGTATAAATCTGCACATTGATAAAACAAGCAGAGTGGCTTTCCCTTCTTGGTTTACACTATTTTCACACACAGCACTTCCAAAAATATAATGTGAGATATACTAAACTATTTTTGCAGTTTATTAAAGGCAAAAGAAATCATTAATCTAACCTTGATAAATTCAAAAGATGGGGATGTATAGATACAACTTTTTCCCATTTCTGATATGTTATTGATACTGCTGCTTTGAATATTGATATCAGCAGGAATCTTACACAAGATTAAACCTTATTTTGCAGTGTGGCTTATTAAAAAAAAGCACAATCAAGTGATAATTCTCAAACAGTCATCTGCAATGCAATTAACCAATGGGTTACATAAACTTCAAACAGAAGCAGAGTGTTTCTATCAGCTTGCTTATACCTGAGATTCTAAGCAATATATGCTCATTTCACCTCTGGTGAGGAAGTCCATGCTCTCCTTTTTAATTGGTAAAATGTGATCAATATATATATATTTTTTTATTCATCTTCTCCGGATCATAATGTCAATAAATTCTTTAAAAGAATCAATCCAACGAGAGGAAGGCCAACTAATCTGGGTGGGTTAAATGCAGAGGTAAATTTCTCCAATGTGAGATCAATAAAGTACAATTATTTATGATTCTATTTAGGATGAAAAATTGGCACAAACAGCAATTATACAGATGATATAAATAGAATTCCAAAAAATAAAATAAACAATACAGCATTCATACCAACAGACAAAAGCTCCCGTATAAAGCTGCTCCTCAAACCAATCAATCAGGTTAAGTACAGTAAACCTATTAACATAGATGCATTTAAATAGCAATGAAGATAAAGCAACACACAAATAATCTTTTTAGTTGCAATTCAAAATAAGCAACATTTTGTAAGAATACAATATCAGAAATAGGGGTTGTGGTGACAATTCATTTTGGCGATATATGGTGATTTGTGGCTTATTCGATTTTAAAAACAAAACATTTTCTCTAAAACAATGAGGGGAAATGGGCTACCTCTGCACCGCCACGGTGGTATATAGCACCATAAAGTCCTTTTGCTGTGAGGCACAGCACTATATCTGTAGTTGAGGCAGTATCAGCGGAAGACGTGGACTGACTACAACCCAAAAAAGCATGGATACCAAAATAACTAAATGATCAGTATCTTCTGATGAACACATTCAGAACTTGCAGTTTTATCTATACATGTCACTTTGATAGTTGGGAAAAATATCGTAATATATAGTGAAATTGTAATATCGTGATAATATCGTATTTTGACCCAAGAATTGTGACATGTATCGTATCGCAACACCCATGCCGATTCTCACCCCTAATCAGAAGTACAAATTGTTTGTGAGTGAATGAATACAGCTTTCCTAAAGATCTGTAGCGAGGTCATAGATCTGATTGAAACAGGTAATTTGTTTCAATCTGATGGTGCTTTAAAATGAAAAGCTCAATGACCAAATTCATTATTTACTTTGGGAAAGCAGGTACAGATGTTTGGTATGCCTCAGATTATATATGACAATAACATTTCAAAACAAACTAAAGCCAATGAAAATGTCTTTGATTTTAATACTAACCAGTTTAGTGAGGTGTACATCTGACAGTGATAGGTTCTGTAAGGACATCTCAGTACAAATCTACAGAGACTGTGATAAATCCTTTTAAGGGGGTTGAGATTAGGGGTGCAACTAATGAATATTTTGCAAATCAATTAAGCTGTTGATTATCTTTTTAAATGAATCAAATAATAATTGGATAGCTTTCACGGGTTCACAGAAGAAGACTTTTTACTAAATTAAACAATGTAAAACTAAAACTTATCCACTTGAGCACTTCTGCACAGAGCATATTGACAGATGAATTTTTTTTTTATCGTAATTGCGAAATCTTCACATTTTTAAATTCTTCTTCTATTATTTTGGTATAATTGGTGCTCAAGGTGGGTCGCTCTATCAGCTGTAGGTACGCCTCTATTCTCCAGTTAATGATTAATGGATTACTAAATTAGTTGACGATTATTTCAATAACCAATTGATCAAGATTAAATATGATTGTTTCAGGCTTGTGTTGTGTTCTGATAGACCCTATCAGCATCAGTAACGATTATTTTCCTAGTGAACAGGGTAAAGCAGTTAATAGAGGAATAAAGTAATCTCAAACATTTGGATATCTTCTTTGTGATTGAATATAGAGTATATGTGATCTAAAAGGCTACCTTCACACTGCAGGCCTTGATGCTCAATTCCGATTTCTTTCAGGAAATCCTATTTTTTTGCGTTGCCATTCACATTTCCAAATATATGACTTCTATGTGATCCCTTCTGTGAACTGCAGTCATATATGGCAAGTGTCCCCAATGCGCAGTAGAGGACGCAATGATATCACAGGCCAGCGTGCTTTGTGTTTACGGAAGTAAACATGGATGGTAGTGCCGGAGCGCCTCTAGCGATCTTTCCCAACCATAAAAACACAATCTTTTCAAGATGATTAGACATAAATACTGCTCTCTGCATCATCGTCCTCAGTGGTTGTTGTTTTTCTTGCTGCTTCTTCATAGCAACACCAAGAATAGTGACCATTGTCAGGTATTAATGGCGTTAAGGTCGGATAAATGCGACCTGGCCGTTCAGACATAGGTCGCATTTAAAAAGATCTGATTCGTATCAGATTCAGGGCCACATAGCCAAGTGGCCTGGGTCGCATTGGAAAAAATTTGATCTGTTTGTTCAGACCATCATTAAAAGATCAGATCCAGGTCGCATATGGGCCAAAAAAATCTGATTTGGGTCACTTCAGGCTGCAATGCGAACCTAGCCTAAATGTCAAGAGTCAAGGTGAAGACCAAGATAATTATACTTATCATCTCCAGCTATTGGTGAACCATCAAAAAAAGTAATAAAAAACTCCTCTGGTTGATTGCTGTGGCCTAAGTTAAATAACAAGCAGTAAGACCTTTTCTTATTAAGTAAGAGTTTGTTATAAATTAACCACTTTTGAAGCTACGACAATTTTAGAACCTCCCAGCCACAGGTAGGTGTGGTGGTGGGAGTTTGATGGTCTGGGATTGCTTTGTTTCATCACCATCTGGACAAACTGCCCTAATTCAAGCAGAGAGCAGCTGGGGTTTTGCTGTGGGACTATAGTACAATGCAAAACTACAAGTATCGCTCTGAATGACTAAATCCACAGAGAGACGGTTTCAATATGGACTAGTTAAAGTACAGTACAAGCATATCTAGTGAGACACTAATGTGACCTTAAAAAGCTGCTCATGCTTCAAAAGCCTCTAATGCGGCTGAATTATTACAACCCAGCATATCAGTAACTCCACTGCTTTGTTTGGACTCTCAGCAAAGCTTTTTGATCCATAGGAATAGTGGAACAGAAACCTTACACCTTGATTCTGGTAGCCAATTAACACCTGCAGACATCTTACTTGATTACATAGACATAAATTAGACAAAAAACTATTTACAGTGAGAAATGTGTTCAACTCTACAAGAGAAGGTTGGCATTAAAAAAAAAAACTGCTTAAGTTTAGAGTTCATCGTAAGTTGACTTTGAGAGGAATATGTTGCTGCGCACACAGACTGATCTGACAAAGCATGTCATAAAGAGAGATTCTCACTTAAACAGGCAGCAGAGAAAACAATTAAAGATAAGTCAATCAAATGAATGGACCAGAAATATAAAAAATAAATAAACGCAATCTTTTAATTATGAAATAATGTTACACAGTTTTAAAGCAAAATTGAACGAAAACATCAAATTAAAATCAAAAGACAAGCAACATAATAAAAAAATTACATCTATATCTAAAGAAATAAATTTACCTATTCCATTTTAACTAAGAACTTCCATCATTTTCAGCCCACTGACAGATCAACCACAGAAGTACTTTATTGCACTTGTTTGGGGATAAATGTCTTAAATCTTAAATAATCTGAAATTATTTAAATCTACCTTTAATCCGATGAAAGGAAAAATATGCTTTGAATCATTTGTCATCATCCCAGGAAAAATAAATAAATAAATTGGCCATTATCTAAATCACAGGATTAGATCTCAAAATAAACCACAAATCCTTATCAACCAGATAAAAAAAAGCCAGATCCTGAGTGAAGTGTGTCAACATGAAGCATGGGGGGTTCTAGACAGGGGCCAACAGGGGCCAGTGCCCTTGTACAACTGGTCCTAGCCCCTTTTTATAGCCCCTGTATTAAAGACAAAACACTAAATAAATTCAGGATAAATAAATGATCATTAAACTGGTACAGAGACCACAAATATTAGGTGCATTAGAACAAATTCCTTCACTTAAAAAGTGCTCTGCAGAGCAAAAAATGGCTCTTTCTTCGCTTGATATTTCAGACAATGAACTAGTGCGCTCGTTTTTGTTACATTCCTTTTTCGGTGCAATCATGAATAAAAACATTGCCCCCCTTGCTAAATCTGATCTAGAACTGCCCCTGACAAGAAGTCTCTAAATTGTACCGGTACATCCCTAAATGGAAAAACTGAAGTGAAACACATGTTCTAGAACTGCTATGACAGTTTTTGTTTCATTAAGGTGTCAAACAGAGAAAAGAAGATAGGCTAGTTTTAAACGGCAACTACCACTGCAAAACTGCCAAAGGATGCCACTCGATGCCAAAGTTTGTTTGTTTATATAAACAAACAAACTTTGGCATCGAGTGGCAACTGGAGTATATAGACTGTAAAACATGCCTTTAGCTGACAGAGCGACTCACTTGCATCACTTATCATATCACAAGTGTAAAAAAATACAACTTTGCAATTAAGATTGAAGGAAAAAATTAACAACAGATTAATCGATTTGCAAAATAATCATTAGTTGCAGCCCTAATATATATATATAAATACTTTAAATTTGTTTTAAATTATACATACAAATGTAGGTATATTGCATGTTGTACATTGTTAGGGACCAGTTGTCAGGGAAACAAGATTTCCATAGGTTCTTAGGTCCACACTGAAACTGGGGGAATACACATGCTATCTTGCCTATGTATGTAATACAAATGGTTTGTTACATATTTGCAATAATGGGCATCAAGGGGTCAAAGCAGCTCTTTAGAAAAAAAAAAAACACTCAGAATAGCGAACAGAGCAGGTGACATGTTTCAAAATACACACAAAAATACTCCAGCTGCACAGCTTCAAAACTCTAAATAAACAAACCGAGACGCAAAAATGAGTTTGCATGAATTTCTCTGCAGATTGTGAGACTGCAAATAAACTGTGGTAATGCTGCCGCTGTCACAGTAAATAGGCTTTTGTTATTGCAATGAAAGAGCACCCTTGATTTATGCATGCCAAGGGTAGGAGCCTCTGACTGACCCCTGGCTGGCACAGTGGCATTGTAAAGGTGGAGACGTTTAATGTTTAAATGGAAATTTTATTACGACCTTAAGGGGACTTAGTTTCACTTAAAAAAATTAAATAAAACAAGTCAGCTACAATCCATTTTTCCTCTCAACAAATTAGTGGTGAAACTTTACTAAAAAAATAAATAAATAAAGAATAGTTAAAGTAAAGAGGGAATTTCCTCTCTCTAAGAGGCGCTGGAAGTTTAGAGTAGAGTTTAACAAGTGCAGCTGAGGAGTCCGCGGCTCCTGCATTTCTCAAACCAACTTCTGCGCTGCTTTCAGCGCAAAAACTACAACTACCTTAAATTAAACTTCTCCACTAAGCTGGAGACAAACGGTACTCACTGCGTGGGAGGCTCCCTCTGTTTTTTCCACAGGTGAGGACAAAGCGTGTGCAGCAACTTGGGAAAAAGTAAAAGTTTGTCTCGTCTGTGTCTCTCAGTTGAGCAGCATGGCGGGCGGCGGCTCGGCTGGGGCCACAGACTGAATTCAAAGCTCTCCGGGCTGAGATAGCAACAGGCGGGGAGGGGGCCCGGAGGAGGCGGTGCTACGAGGCTGGGAAACAAACAGAGAAACTTCACAGATACACATCCCTCCTGCACTATTCACACAAAATATAGACGTTTTGATATGAAACATTGCTTTCAACTGGAAAAAAACAAAAAACTTTATTTTTTTATTTTTTAACCCAGACTCTTTCATAAATTCAGTGGGGGTCATCTTTGCAATCGTTTTTCAAAGAACAAATATAACTTAAAGCAGGGGTCTTCAACGTCTTCCAGGCCAAAGACCCCCAAACTGATGGCAAGAAGGAGCGGGGACCCCATAATTATATATATATTGTATGAAATCGTGTTATATTAAACTGGTCCTATAGTCACTCTATTATAGATGGAGTAATGTAACAAAAGTAATTTCGCCCTTGGATTATTACAGTGTTTCTGATTCCTGGTTAATGGGACAGGTGTTGTGAATGAAACGGTGCCCAGCTTGAAAGAGCTCGTGTGTGTTGTTGAATGTGTGCATTGATGACTGAAAGACATCTTCTGCCACCATACATCTGTTTACTACAGTATGTTAAATTCATGTTCATGTGTATTTAAAGACTTTTCAATTAGTGGAAAAAGATGGATGGGGGGATGTAAAAAAAAGTAATCAACCAGAGCTTTCGCAAACCCCCATGCACCCCCTGTTGAAGACCAGTTGCAGGGCAACAAAGAGACAAACAACCATTCTAACACTCATACCTAAGGAGAATTTAGAGAAGCCAATTAACCTGTCAGTCGTGTTTTTGGACCTGGAGTACCTGGAGAGAACCCATCCCATCCTCAGGGAGAACATGCAAACTCTATGCAGAAAAAGACCCCAGGCCGGGAATCGAACCTGGATCCTTCTTGCTGCAAGGCAGGAGCGCTACACACTGCATTTTGAAAACTCTTTATTTCTTCATTTATTGTATGCACCACTGCCAAACGTGTATTTGTGGTGTTCTTAACAGTATATACAACAACTATGACATTACTACTGAATAGTTGTCAGAGTTCAAAGCGAACTGACTCATGCTGCCTCCAGAACGTGAAAGAAATAAGGGCTGAGGAGAAAAATTAGATTATACCGAAAGACACAGATACACAAACATGATAAAAACAAGTAACTAGAATACCAGAGAATGAATTAATAATAATAATATTAAGCTGGGAGTTTTTCAAGAGTTTTAGATTGTTACACATATAATAAATACAGTTTCACATGTTTGGGTTTGTCCATACATTTTACCAGTGAGACGGTCAAAGTGCCGCCGGCGAATAGTTTTGCGTAAATCCACACCTATAAAAACACATAGGTTGGTAGGTTTGCAAATATTTAGCAGTTGATGAGAAGGCTCTTTCCTTTAACCTCAATAAAAGACAATAATTTGCATGCAGTTTATTTAAAATAAAATTTATATTCATCATTAAACCATAATGAAGGGTTAAGGTATCTCCAAGCTTATAATGCACAACTAATATTACCAGAGCAAGGATTCCAACACAGGAACCTTCTTGTTTCAGGACAACAGTGTTAACATCTTTGCCACCATTAAGTCCTTGATGACAAGGAACAAACCAAAACAACTCTTAATGATTTTCTGTTATTAGATATTATATAATTTATGTCATACAACTCAGTTTTCTTACATAGAAAATGTCTTAATTAGAAAATGCGATTGCACATTTTGAGTACAAACAGATGCATAGTTAATTTGTCCCTTGCTAGGTTGCTTTTTTCTTTTTCACCTGAAAAAGGGTATTAATAAAAAAAAAGTGTATGTGGGAAGTGGTGAAATTTGTATTTCCTTGAGAAACATGTCACACCAGAACATCCTGCTTATCAAACAGCTGTTATCAAACTTCAAAGGACGGTCAATGGAGCAACAGTTTCTATGTGCTGCTAGAGGAACTCTTTGGTAGGGATCCCTGGTCTTACACATGAGTGTCTTAAATGTTTGTTTAAAGAGAAGGAAGTGGTCTGATGGCTATTTTTGAAAAACACAAAAAAAGCCAACAAAAAGGATACGTAGGTGTTGTCCAGTTCTTCCTTTCAAGCAAGCTGCAGTAAAACTTGTATTTGTCTTCCCAAGTGGTTTCACAACTATTCACACCTTGAAATATGGAACTGAAACACATCAGTCTCATTAACAAACAAGAAACAACGACCCCAGCATCAAACAGGAATAACGGGTGGGCTGGTGACTTTTCAGGTCCTATCATAGGCCGACCAATCCAGTAAATATTAAGGCTAGAGTTACTCATACAAGATCAGAAATGAAGATATATTTTGGATGTCAGGGGACGTATCTTAAAAGAACAATAAGTCCTGCTTCCCTTGGTTCGAACAGTTAAAATTGCTGGGTTAGAAGTAATTCTTAGTGCAAGCCAGGCTGTAATGTTGTCTAAACATTTCAATGAAGACTTTGCAGAAAAACTATCATCCTGCTTTAGTGGCAACTAAATTTGTTAAGTCATCAGCATAAAAAAATAAATGGAAATCAATCCCATGTCTTCTCAGTATGAAACTGCAGCAAATACAAAGAAAAGAGCAAGGGCCCTAAAATTGAGCCTTGTGGGACCCCATATGATAAAGAAGTACTAGACGACTTGCCAATTTTGATGCAGTTGACTTAAAAAAAAAAAGATGAATGAAAAAAAAATGTATGCATAAATGAAACCTAATTATTATGTAAAATTGTCAAGCTGTTTGATTTTTGAACATTGACCTCTCCCTCTCTAGATGCAGTACAGTTATAAATGTTGAACATCATCCATTGCAAAGACTTCCATGATGATGCTACCCTAAAATATATAAATATATGTGTAAATAATTTCTAATATTAGGCTTTATCTTTTAATTTGTTAGTTTTCTAATAGGTGTCGAACTGATAGGTGTAATTTCATCAGTAATTTTCTGTAGATTTCATTCTTGATCTCAATGGGGTTGCTGAGGAAAGTAGATACGAGGGGGTAAATATTTTTAACCTGATTTTTTTTTTTTTCCTCAAATGACCAGTGCAGTTTCTTTAGCACATTTGCTGTAGCAAACTGGATCTTCCATGACTTCCTTTCAATAATAGCTCTCTTTTTGCCTCTTTCAAAAAAGTCTAGCCTGCCAGCAGATTCTCCCACCTGAGCTGTGGATCTGAATAATAACATCAAATGTTATAATATGAAAGCTTAAAAAGGTTTAAGGGAAGTTCAACTTTTGCAACTGGAGTATGTGTGTGTTTTTTTTTTTTTCTCCATCCACTTCTTTTTAATTTGCATGAAGGTTTTCCATCTGTGCTGAGGGCCAAAGCTGCTTGCTGGGTGTATAATCACTTACCTTTAACTGTTGGCACTCTTTAGGTATTGGGTTGAAAGGGTTACAGTCCAAGGTCAAAGGTTACAAAACGTTTTCCTAAAGGAGAACTGAGTCAAAACATAGAGTAGAGAAAAACAGACGGACTCTTGTCTCCCACTGCAGGGCATCTAAGGAGGAGGGAGAGGGGGGTTATCCACAGCACTGTGAGAGCAGTACAATACAATCTTTGAGTAAAAGTCAGATTACCACTGCTAGAGGACACAGCAGTATCATAGTCTACCTCTAAGGTTCCTTTGTGGGGTCCCTGGTCAACCTCTCCAGTCTGAGCTATAATACGCTTCTACAGCTCAAAAAATCCAACAAATAAATATTAGGCAGTTCTCTGAAATATGTTAATGTTACCAGACATCAACAGCTGAGGGTTTTTAAATTGTTTAGTTACAGAAAAGCTCTTGATGATTTGAGAGCAGAGACTTAAAGGCCAGCTGCAGTTAAAAAGGGGACGGCAAGTGCTGCCTGAAATGAATACTAAAAGCAGCTGGGTTTTATCTTCACTCACCCTGTGACATGTGCTGGGAAGAGAAAACAGGCAACTTGGGAATTTGTGCTGAAACCTTAATGAAACATTCGTAATCCGACGATTTGTCGCTTAAATGCTCAAAATTTAGTTTCTCTGTAGATCTTTATTGCGTATTTTTGCTTCCGTGTTTGTTAATCCACAGTGAAACTATTTCAACTTATGAACAGCAGCAGACACAAAGACATAAAGATAAAGCAGAGCATTAACCTCATTTAAATGCTGCATTAGATAAGAATGTCAAATGACTTCACCTTTAGTGGGAGGTTCAGGGAGTGTCAGCAACATTCAGGCGCACAATGGATTTGGAAAGTAATGCAGTAAGGTGTGGATTTCCTGTCTAGGTATATCATCTTCATGCCTGAGCTCTTCAGACACATCTAGCTGGATATATTTAGATTCCCTGGTGGGTGTATCCATGCTGCAAGGCAGACCACAATTATTCACAACACTGAAAGACAGCCAGAGCTGGTCCGCGATCAGTCAAGAGAAGCCTGCATGTGTGTCAACCGGTGTGGAGCAGGATTTACACCACAGGGGTCAAAGGTTGAGTTGTTGCTGGCCGATTGGAGAAATCCATAAATGGTAACTTCAGTTCTTAAGTAAAAATATATATATATATCATATCCAACTTAAAGTAATTAGCAAACTTCAACTAATTGCATAAGCAACAACTATGGACTTATGATTTAAAACAAATAGAAACTACTACAAGTGTACAGATAACATTATTTTGATAAGATACAAACTGTCTTAAAAATAAAACTATGACAAAAAAAGATGTACTTAAGTGTTGGTTGGTTGATTGATTGATTGATTGATTGATTGATTGATTGATTGATTGATTGATTGATTGATTGACTTTAATGATCTCACAGTGGAGAAATGTAATTGTCATATGTATGTATATATATAGAGTTATTGCATGCACTGGGTATTAAATAAAACAAACAGGTTATTGCACAGTATATTAAAATTGTGTTTGCAAATTACTTATTGCACATGTTATTGCAGTTATAGTTCTGCATTGTAAAGTCTGGTAGCAGCAGGGATGAATGATCTGTGGTAGTGCTTCTTTCCAGTGTTCTGGGCAGATTTGACTATGGAGAGAATTATCAAAGGCATATTCATGTGTTAATTATCTATCTTAGTCTAATGCATTGCTTATGCTGTACTATTCAGCATTGAACTATGTAAAGTAAACCCTTTGTGACTTATTTGTGCAATGCTGCCAAAATCATACCAGTCCAATAAAAAATATTCAGCAATGTTATTAACATTTATTGTTGTTTAACAGAACTTTAACAGATAGCTTGTGTTTTTTTTTTTTTTTGCCTTATAAAATTAATCTAAACGCATTGCAATCTAGCTAGAATCAAATTTGAATGCATACATTTGAAATTAATTATTCCTCTCTATCTGGATTCTATGACACTGACCAAGTAATATTAAGTACTTATGTCTTACTAAATAAATCGAGACAATATTTTGGTATTAATTGATTATTGAATAACAGAGTTTCATAAGCATATGCAGCCTTTTACCAATTTACAGTAAGCAAAACTAATAACTTTATACAATATTGCCTACATATAAGCATTATTGGTCCAGTAACCTAATTTCATTCTTGTATAGTTATAGTATTATTCAGTTGCCTATTGGAAATGATTATACTGTTAGCTTGTAATAATTTTTGGTTTCCTTTTACCCTTCTAATGGGTTATCAGGTCTATTGATGAATATTTTTTATAAATGGAAAATCTGGGCATTAATCCAGACTGTATAACATAAAAGTGACAAAACAGCCCCATCTAGTGGCTGAAATTTAGCAAACACAATCCATTGAAGGTGGGGTTTTTTCCTGCACTCATCTTTCTTTTTGTGGATGTAGGACTAATTTACTATAAAACCCAGCTCTGAATACATTGCAGTCTTCTTGTACACATTCAGGGCATTGTATTTGATTTGAGGAAACTGCGATAAAAGCAGACATTAATCCACTCATTTGGTTGAAACATCACTATGTAAACACACTATATTATAAATCTTCCCAACACATAATAAAGCTTTTCTTTCAAAGACCCTTCCCACCTGAGGGTTGCATGAACACAGATACTGGCTTCTCTGTGATCACGTGGCCTCAGGGGATGATCATGATGTTCAAATTGTACCAACATAAGGTTTTAGAAAAACTGATCTGGATTGATATGAACATTTCCTACATCTCATCTATGTACCTATTCTGAGAAAAATAAGGAATTAACTAATCTTATTAACTGTTTATCAATAAAAGTGAATTACTACAGGTGGATGGTACAAAACATTAAAGCAAGCAAACACAAAAAGTTGTGTGTTAAACATTATAAAAAAATTAACACAATCATATTTTGACACAGCAATCTACACATCAGTAATATGCATTTAAGAATTTGATTATATGAGGTTGTCAGTTTTCACAATATTTTTGGGATAATTACTGAAAATGACATATTCATCGTCAGTTTTTTTGCAGTCTTCTTAGGTAATTGTATGACTGTTACTGCATACCAAAGCAAACATAGCCCCATAATCACAAGTACGGCTCTTGAAGCCTTTTAACACCATTTATCCTAATTTATACTCTAAAATTCTAGATTTGTGCTGCTTAAGGTGGCTGCATGTTGGTGTAGATCTGCTAGCTTGACTCTGATATTTCTGATATTCATTTTTAACAGAACTTGAATCTTTCCATTTTTGGATTAGTGTTATGTTTCCTGATATTTTTCACCTCTGTTTATTAATGCTGTGAAACTGGAAGGATTTTCACTTTTTTGTCCTTTTTGGATATTTGTTTTGATGCATAACCACAGCAACCATAGCAAGTTGATTTTTACACCCGAGAGAAGCTCTTTAACATCTCTAAAGCTGAAGTAATACTTCAACTTTCTGTGAAAGTAGCAGCTGTGTTAAAAAGGAGCCACTGGGGTAATTTATCATGGCAATAAGATAAATGCCCACCGCTAGTTAATAGAGGGGTTGGTCGATTTTATAATTTTATGGTGGATACAGAGAGGCACATAGATATCACATTGATTTATATGATTGACATCTATACAGTAATCATTCCATTAAAGATAGAGAAAAATCAGCTGCAAGTAAAATAAATTGCATTTGAAAAAGTAATGATAAATAAAAAATATTTAAAAAATTGAAGTTATGACATTGTTTTTGAAAAAAACTATATATATATATATATATATATATATATATATATATATATATATATATATATATATATATATATATACAAATAATATATATATATGAGAAAGGTATTTTAATTTGTCTGGGTTAGTCTGGTTTTAATTTAGAATTATCTTTGAAAACAAAAATTCAAAATACTTATTTTTATTTGACAAAGACATCATTCAAAAAATTGTTTTTATGATGACATTTTCAATTCTGTGCTAATTGAATTGCTAGTGTGGATTTATAATTTTCTTTAATAAGAAGGTATGAAAACTTTCAAGCACAACTCTATAGTACACACACACACACACACACACACACACACACACACACACACACACACACACACACACACACACACACATATATATATATATATATATATATATATATATATATATATATATATATATATATATATATATATATATATATATATATATATATATATATATATATATATATATATATATATATATATATATATATATATATATATATATAAAAGTTAGAATGTCTGGGAAAGTGAAACTAAAATAATACAGTAGTATCCTCCTTCTTATTGAAAAAACAAAAAACAAAAGTTAATATATATGAAAACCTGTAGGATGTAGCCTATGGCCCAAACTATTTACTTTGTAAAAAAGCCCTTTTTTGTCTGCTTACTGTTGGTTTCTCGATTAATGCTTAATACATATTATGTGTTATATACTTTAACATATATTGTATTAGTAGGTGAAATAGATTACTTTTAGATAATTTACTTTTCGCACTGCATCAAAACCCATTGGAGAGGTAGGCTCACAATCCATTGTCCAATCACCAGCTCCTCTGTTGTCACGTGCTTTAAATGGACCAATAGTCGGGCAGAGATTAGCTCTTGCCGCACCCAAGTGGCATGAGGGTAGATGGGCGGGGGAGGACGGACGATAGCAGAGATAAACCCACTTTTAAGGCAACAGTGGTGGGCAGGAAAACAAGGAGAACCCTCAGCTAGTCTTTGCTTGGCTTTCTTTTATTTTCATCACCGCATTAACCAGAGGGTAAGTTCGCATATATATTGCATGCTTTGCTTGTCATATGTAATATAGCTCATATTTTTTAATGTTTGAGCCGTTAGCTGGCTCTATCTAAGTGCTGTTCAGCTATGTTTGGCTAATGTGCTGCGGGGTTGGCTAAACACAGACATTTCTGCACATTTTACAGCGGTAAAAGTTGTGTCTCTATGTAGCTCTTCTGAATTGAATTGCGCACGTTCCCTCCCTTGTCTTGGTTTGTAGAACCTATGATGT
Organism: Cyprinodon tularosa; assembly: GCF_016077235.1. Taxonomy (NCBI): domain Eukaryota; kingdom Metazoa; phylum Chordata; class Actinopteri; order Cyprinodontiformes; family Cyprinodontidae; genus Cyprinodon; species Cyprinodon tularosa. The sequence goes on along the minus strand of NW_024039062.1, from coordinate 900,141 downwards.
AGGACGGTTTTAGCTTGAAATGTTTAGCTTGGAGCGTCGTTAGCTTTGCTAGCAGAGCAGGCCGATAGAGCAGGAGCATTATTGTTTTTCTATGCTCTCACTGCTGAAGGGGTTTTATTTCTCTCCCTGTTTCTGCAGATTTTACACTGTTGTGGTCTTTTTTCCCCATCCCTAAACAAAACTCTCTTAGTTCAGCTGTATTGTCATACTATAGAGTAATTTCCAAGTGGTCAAAATCCTCTTAGTTTATAATATTGCAAACATTTTCCTTATTTCAAGAGAAAATTGTCTATAAAACTGAATCAAGTAATTTTATACTAGTTTAATATATGCATGCAGTAAGATAAATGATCAAAATAATTCATAAGAGTAGGCCTGCAACTGATTATTTTGCAAATCGATTAATCTGTTGATTAATAATTGGAATGACTAATTGTTTGTATGACTGAGAACCTTCACCAGCATAATATTCAGTTTCAATTCAATTTATTTTTATAGCGCCAATTCACAACACTTCATCTCAAGGCACTTTACCGTTCACCAGATCATACAGTCAAATTGATTCAAAGTTTTCTGTCCAAGAAAAACCAGTTGATTGCATCTACTCATTGACTCGAAGGCAATCCCTCAAACTAAGCATGCATGTAGTGACAGTGGAGAGGAAAATCTCCCTTTAACAGGAATAACCCTCCAGCAGAACCAGGCTCAGTGTGAGTGGCCATCTGCTGGGGCCGACTGGGGTTCAAGGAGACAGAAGCAGACATACAAAGAACAACTGTAAAAGGTTACTTAAATAAGACCTTTTCCTAAATAAACCAGGTGAAACTAAAATGTTTCCAGTTGATCTCTGGATTGAACATATTGACAGACGAAAATTAACATTTATTTTTATTTTATTTACCTTAAATGCAAAATGTTTGCATATATATATATATATATATATATATATATATATATATATATATATATATATATATATATATATATATATTTTTTTTTTTTTTTTACAATTTGATATAATTACTGCTCTAAATGGGTCGCTCTGTCACCTAAAGGCATGTTTTACACTCTCTATACTCCATTTAACGATTAATCGATTAAAATACTTTATTTCAATAATCGATTAATCCGATTAAATGTTTCAGTCCTGAATCAGAGTAACTAAAACTCTAAGATTAATTGAATTTAGTTCTTAGTGTAATTTTTTTTGTTTGTTTTACAAAGAGATTAATTTACAGACATTGGGTTGTACAGAAAATTGTAGCCTTCCATTTATTATTTTTTAAGTGTAGGAATATAAAGGTAATTTCTCTAGGGGGAAAAATGGAATGAGTGCTGATTGTGTTATAAAGTTATAATTTAATTGACTACCACAAAAAGTAGTTTTTTAATCCATCATATAACAGATAATAGGTTAAATCAGAATAGTCATTGCACTATAGTTGTATGAAAAATCACAAATGACTACCAATATCTGTTGGGCTTTATTTAGACTTTTGTCGTCATTGTTTTTTTTTTTTGCTTGTTTTGATGGCCTTTCCCAGCCCTCTATCCCCAGAATTTATTTACATGCTAGTGGGGAAGAAGGTTAGGCTTTCCAGCGTTGACTGGCAGGAAAACTAGGAGAAGGGGGTGAAATGTAGCTATCACACCATCAAACAATGATATAGCAGTTGGGTGTTTACCCAACATTTTGCAGCCTGGTTGTGAAGTCTCTTCTCCTTCCGGCTGTAATAGATGTAGCAAAACCAAACTGAAGACGGCATGCATACTCACTGAATGTGCTAATTCTGTTTAAACAGCCAAACCTCCCAAAGGATAGAGCTCAACTATGTGACTCTGCTTCCATGTTGCCACCCTTAGCACACACTGTTAGTACAGTTACACACTGCTTGTAGATGCAGACCCTGTTTAACTCCCACTCCCTACACCCTCGACTGCAGTGCAGCTGAAAATGTGTTCCTCATTTTGCAGCTCTGTTTTCACTATTATTACTCTCTCCTTCCTTCCTGTGTCTAAATGCTCACTGGCCTATGTTGACCTGATGCTTTCTCTTCCAGTAAGGATGCTCTCACTCTACAGCTGCCAGGCTGTGGGGCTTGATTGAATAAACAGTATGCTGTTATGTTTTGGTTAAAAGCTGGGGGGGGGGAAAAACACGTGGTGACAAAACAAGAACAAATTGTTGATTTAGGGTGACTGCTCCAGGGTTGATGTTATTTCAGATCAATGTGCTCCAATATGGCAGACAACGGCTAGATAAAGCTCAATCTGTTGTACATCTGGGTGTGTTGGATCACTAAAAGACATTTCAGGACTGATTCCGCACTCCCAAGTGTCTTCTTTACGTATAGTTTAGGGAACATCACACACTGTTAATTTAAAAAGACAGATTCAATTAGATATTCCTGTTTTTTTTTTTTTTTTTCAACAAATGTATTTAAACATAATAAATGACAAACTAATCCACTTTGTATTGTATAGTCAGAGTATCTATTACAGTTGGGGTGTTTGAAAGTTGGAATTTTCATTATCTACTGTCCTCTTTTCTTCATGCATGTCTTGTTTAATAAGTTTTTCCCTTTTTGGAGATCTATTAGTTATAGGGGTTCATTCCTATCCCATTTTAATGTGGTTAAGGGTTATAATAGCTTTGTCCAAGTCATATTTTACACTTTTGGTGATTCTCTTCTATCGAGTTCCACTTGTAGCTTTTCTCTTATTTTCTTCTTAATCCAAACTTAAAAAAAAAAAAAGATTTTTAAACCGTTGATTTCATCCCATTACAGGATGTTTCTTTAAACGTTAAACTCCATGTCCCTGACTGTAATTCTTAAATGTGGATGTGTTATGGAGCAAAGGCTTCTTCCTTACTGAGTGGCGTTCTGAATGGCATCATCAGAAGCATTTTACATTTACCAGTTTTTCACAATGTCTTTGCTTTTTTGGGCGTCGACTTTGAAGTTTTCTCACCAAACACGCTCATATTTGGGACAAAGCGTTTCTCGGTTTTGTTGCTCTGGCAAATAGACATATCAGTCAGTCTTTTGGTTAAAGAGGCCTTTTCATACTCGAGGAAGGTAATACCCTACTTTACTCAATGTGAGAATATGTGTTTTTCATTTTTCTGGTAAATGTTAACAATTGTTGTGATCCGTTTCAGCTGTTGCTTTACCTCAAACTTTTGCTTAGGTTAGCCTTTTCTTGTCTCAACATGCAGACAGCAGACTTATCTGTATGGACAAATTACAGTTGAGAGCCAATAATAAGGCCCTGCTTGGTTTGGTGTTATATTTACATCTGTCTGCACCAGAGATGCTGGATGAAGGAGCTGTAGTCATAAATTAAGGAGTTTCTGCTGTTCTTTAGTTCCAGAAATGATAGATGTCCATCTTGGAGATCAATAGAGTTGAGAACTTAAAGCTCAGTTCTTCAAGAATATGATCTGTACACTTATAGTAGCATAAGCATCATGTTTTTCAAAACTTAAACCTCATTAAAAGCATACTATTTTGTATAACAGACAACTATTGAAATAAATACTTTTTGCACTGAAATTAAATCTTGATACAGTAATCAGCCAGTAAACATTAAAGTAACCAGTGTGATGCTGGTAACTAGGGCTACCCCATTATATTAATATCAGATATCACTCCGGTATTAGCCAATAGATTAATATGGTATTTTATTGGCTGGTGTTCTGTCAGAACAGCATACGCTGTCAGATCGGCATACAGTGTTCTAATACACTTGCGCAACAGAGAATTATTCACATATTTAGTTTTAGCAGAATTGTACTGGCCACCAAAAACATGTTTATTTTAACTTTAAAAAAAGAAAAAAACAGCTTTGTTTATACTGTGATTGCTTGAATGTAGAAACTGAGATGATGGAAGTTTCTGGGATTTTGAGAGAAGAAGCCTCCTAAAGCTAAGACCGTCCATCCATTTTCCACGCTTCATCCCTGCGAAGGGTGCTGGTGCCCATCTCCAGCTGTCTACGGAAAAAAGGCGGGCTACACCCTGGACAGGTTGGCATGGCAACCGGGTACAAATAGCTTTTTAGAGAGAAGTTAGAGTAATGGTTAATGGGAGGAAGCCGGAGTACCCGGAGAGAACCCATGCATGCTCAGGGAGAACATGCAAAGTCCATGCATAAAGACCCCAGGCCGGAAATCGAACCTGGAACCTTCTTGCTGCAAGGCAGCTGTGCTGCTCACTGTGCCATTGAACAGCCACTTAGGTAAAACCATATTAGTCAATATTAATTTAAAAAATATGTTACTTTGATGCAAAAAAAAAGGTGCTGGAATTTAAGTTCGATTAGGTTTTGTTTTCATGTTTAAATATTAGAAAACTGGCTGTGGTTTATTTTGTGACTGAAGTAATTTAGGTTAGATAAAAATGTATCGTTTGGCAATCTGACAGCATATCCTGTTCTGACAGAACACTGGCATCTAAAATCTCAGATATTTTCATGCTGGTAAAAACTCCTCTGTTTAAGGTTTCATTAACTCATTGGTTAATATAATATGGGTCAGTTGTTCTCAGACCTACTTGTTGTTGAGCTGCTACTATGGCCTCCAGCTCCTGAAGCACTCGCTTTTCCTGGCTCAGGGGAGGAAGAGGACGATGGTGACGATGCTGTGAGGATGGTAGCCCCATGGGTAGAAGAGGCTGACCTGGTTGAAGCAGCAGTGATGCCATCGGCAGGTTTAGCAGCAACAGACGATGCTGGAGAAGATGTGGAAGCTGGAGGGGGCCGGGAGGAGCCGGCTGGGAATGTTTCAGCATTTGGCAGAGAAGCATCTAGAGTGCTCTCCTCATTTTCACCTTCAGAGGGCTGTGCTTCTAGCCTGGGTGCCATTCCGAACTTAGTCCCGCCCACAAGGTTTGAGGTCGGGAAGTTCGGTCTGGCATTGCTCCATAGTATGATCGCCCAATCTCTGGCGATCCAGTCAAATTGTCAGGGCGATCAAGGCTCATCATCTTATTCTAGGCGTGCAACTGCACGCTTTGATTTTTGTTGACAACAACTATGCGTCTCTTAACATACGTCAGGCACTCCGTTGCTCTTATTGGTTGTAGGTCTATCCAATTGAGTGCAGAGGCATTTTTTTTCCTGGTTCGTTCGAAACACGCCCCATAATCACAGCTCTATGGAGCAGTATCAGACTCATATTCTGACTAGAATTGAGTGGGACTACGTCAGGCTACTGTGCTTCCCCTCTAGATACCGAAGATTGCCTGGGAACAGTCTCAGAGGAGTTTCCATTCATGCAGAGCTCTTTGTTTCTATTTGCGCGGTATAGCATCAGCCCCACCAGGTCAACAGCACCGTCTGGTACTGCTGGACGCAGCCAAGACCCCGTCAGAATGATGGCGCAACAGTTGTATATCTCCTGTTTTGTAGAGAGTTCCTGTCGGAGATTATCCATTTTGTTTTCCAATTAGTGGATGTTGGAGAGAAGGATCGATGGAAGCGGTGGTCTGTGGGGATCTCTCTTTAGCTTCGCAGTTGGCCCACCTCTGCAGCTTCGCTTTCTCCGTCTCACGCATCTCTTCTTCCATTTGTTATTTTCCGTTGTCTTGTTGACATGTCCCTAGCATTCCGCAGCATTTGTAACGGTCAAAAATGTCTGCATTGAAACATTTTGTGACCATAGCTCCATTAGGCGTTGGCGATCATCGATGCGGGTTTGATGTCTAGTTTGTATTGTTTTTAAGAGCATATTTTGTGAAATTGTCAGGAGGAGATGCTCTTGGCCACTGCCTTGGAGCGCCACCATGGATGCTTTGTTGTTGTCTATGGCTCTGTTTTAATAATCTCTTGATTACAGTCAGGGTTCCTGCTGGTCCTTAAAATCCTGAAATTGTTGGAAATACAAAAAGAAAATAAGTTTGAGGCCTTGAAACCACCTTGCTATGACGGCCATGTTTACACGACTCATTTTTAGGCCGACTGGCATTTACTCTGATTACTTATGTAGATGCGAACATAGCTGTAGATGATAATTAAAGTCATAGCAGGAGGTAAATGCTGCTTCACATGGTCCTTGAATTTAATGGAATTGGTTCTGGAAAGCATTTAAATTCGATATGTGGGAATTTTGTCCCATTTATTTCTTGTTTTTGCTTAAATACTTTACTAAAGACTTCCTCACACTTTTCAGAGTTTTTTTCTTTATCTTTCACATTAAAAGATTGAAATCTTCTATGTTATGTGATATATTTTTTATTTAAGGTTTTTATTGCTGGATTACTTGTAAAGCGCCTTTTGAAGTATGTACAGGTCTTTTTTTTTTTTTTTTTTTAACAGATGTCCATGCATTGTTTCTTTATTGGAATACGGCAAAAATCCAACACCTGATCTTTCGGGAACATTAGTTATTCATGCATACTATATTTATTAGAATGTACTGAGTAAAGTTTTGCTGGGCTGTAGAATCATTCATCCTCTGATGTCTCGCTGTCAGGATTTTAATAGAAACGACTAACAGTCTCGTTTGGCCGTGTCATCCCTTAGAAGCTGGATTGGAATATTGTAAAATTATCCCACTGCTTTTCTTGCATAACTATAATCTTCTAAAAGGATGTCTTGTTTCCATGGCAATGCCTTTGGTTTCCATGGTGACTGCACTCTCAACATGAGCAAAGTCTCTTGGAGTACAGTGGGCCCACATTTCTGAGGGGGATTCTGTGAAACGACAGCATTTAACATCGCTGGAGGACACTTACTGTGTCTGGAGCTCTTGGACTGAAAAATAATCAATCTTCTTTTATATTGACAGCTGATGCTTACGTTACGGCCATGCGTATTCAGACTCTTTGTATTTATTAAGTGATAACTCAACGCTGTTTACAAGGCACCACATGTGTTTTGTCTGAAAAACATGCAAACATATTATATGAGATGATTATTGGGAATCTTACTGTAAACTTTGGCATAAAGTAACTTGTGGATATAAGTAAGCAAATACTAAATCAAGGCAGAGATTCTCCTAGAAAAGAAAAGGGGGAATAAAGAATTAATTTTTTTCCCTGTTATTGTTCAACCGTAATGGAGAAGTTTCCTAAAAGCTGATTTATTTATTTAATTTTCCTTCTTCTCCCTAAATAAAGCCTGTGTTCAGCCAGCTCACTCGTGGTCCACAGCAACAAGTTATTCATGACTTCTGGTTTCATTGTTCTGGATCCTGTCAGTAAAGTATTGCAATACAAAAAGTCGGGTTATTGTTGTTTAAAAAATTGTTTACATAATTTAAGGGGAAAGATGATCAACTAGCTGATTTCAATGCAGGGTTAAGTATTTATATTAGGCCTCTATCAATGTGTTAGTTCTAATCCTTCATCTTCAACCGGGGGTTCGTGGCCCCTAGGGCGTCCACAGAGGTGCTGCATGGGGGTTGCGAAAGTTTTAGTTGATTAGAGTTTTTTTTTTTTTTTTTCCCCTCCCTGCAATTTTTTCCACTAATTGAAATGTCTTTACATAAACATTAACATGAATTCAACACATTGTAGTACACGGGTAAATGGAGGCGGAAGATGTCTTTCAGTCATCAATGCACACATTCAGTGACACTCAGGAGCTCTTTCAAGCTGGGCACCGTTTCATTCACAACACCTGTCCCATCAACCAGAAATCCGAATCAGAAATACTTTAATAATCCCAGGGTGAAATTACTTTTGTTATGTTACTCAATCTGTAATAGAGGGACTATAGGACCAGTTTTTATAAAACATAACTTCATACAATATATAATTGGGGGGGTTCTGCTCCATCCCGCCATCAGTTTGGGGGTCCTTGGCCTGGAAAACGTTGAAGACCCCTGTTCTAAGGCATTGGGCTGAAGTGGATACTGCTGTGTTTATCTTTTAAATTTGTTTCTTAGTTGTTAAGGCTACACCAAGAGATCGCTTTTTTTGAGAGGTGATTTATTTTCTAATAAATGTAAGCAAAATGTTTCTTCAGCTTTTCTTGGCTGATTTTAACATAATACATCATCAAATCTGACATTTCTGTTTTCACTCCTCAGCTTAGAGTTTAAACCAATCAGTTGTGGCCTCTACACATTAATGATTATATAGAAAATCTCCTCTATTCAGCCTATTTGGACTGTGTTGCTTCAATGGACTCGGATGTTTAGTCCTGCTGCAGCTATAGCAACACAAACAAGAACATCCATCCGCAAGCTCAGCATGTGGCTTAACAGAAATCTGCAACAAAATGAATTAGACCTGACAGGGAGTCTGGAAGCATTAGGACCCCTTCACCACCTCCCTGCGGAAATCAGATTGACACAGGTCAGTCTGCAGAACTCCAGGGATTTTAATTATCCGACTGGATTTAACTCCAGAGCTGTCAAAAATATTTAAATCTAACTAAACATTGAATGTTTTAATAGGGATATATTGGCACCTGTCCATGTTTGGGTGAAGTGGCAAATAATTTTAAGTGATTTTCTGACTTTTATTAACCCAAACCACGGCCTAGATTATCATCATATGGATATATCATCTTAAATCTCTCTTTTGTTGTTTTATTTTTACTGTATGCATTGAAATTTCAAATTTGTGCAAATTGGATGACCAAATGTGTAATTTTATTGTTAAAAGCAGAGCGTATGAGTGTACTGAAGCATTAGACAGCATCTATATTCTATTCTATCTGAAAGTCATCACGCTATAAATCTTAACCAGAAAGTTTAGTACAGCTTTTTAAGTTGTATACATTAACATAGCATTAAAATGCTAATCTTTAAATTAAAGCTGTGGATCTAATAGTGGAAAAATTGTTGGTTGAAATGGGATTGTTGATGAAAGGAGACAGAAACTCTGGGAGGATCCTGCAGCTCCTACAGCGATGCTGCATGCTTCAAGTCGGGGCACCAGTTGCCCTGGGAGTTGTGGCTGAGCTTTCTGTATTGATGCAGACTAATGGGCTGACTCAGTCTCTGCCAGCTTCACTTTGTGAATACTCGCTTGCACTTTTACTCTGGTGAAGTCTGCCCATATCCTGTTGGAGTCGAAGCCTAAGTGGGCTGTGCTGTGTCAGGTGGCTGGAGACCAGTTATCTGCTTAAACACAAGGCACCGAATCAAATCTCTAGCTAGAAGTTGTCTTTTATCTGCAAATCACTTACATCCATGGGATTTTTCAGGTTTAGACCAACGGAGTACATTATGTTTGCAAATTCAGTTATTTATTCCTTTGCATATATTAGGTTATTAGTTAAGCCATCAGCATGAAACAATAAAAAAAAAATAAAATAAAAATTCCTCTGGTGGTGAACAACTGAGCTATGATGAGGTGATTACCGTACTAACTGTGGTTTCATTTGATTTTTATGCCATTTCTTTGCCAGTTATTGATGGACTAGCTGTGTTTTTGTTTCACACAGAGGAAATCAATCCAAATTGACATGAAGTAGAAAACGCATGACTGACAGGAAGTAGAAGATGGAGGGGGTTTCAAAATTGGCTTTTTGCCTTAATGGGTCGTTAATTAGCTAGTGACCTGCCTGTGGAGCATCCTGTGACTCTCCCACTGAGAGAGAATCTTGTTGCTCCACAGATTCCCATTCCAAGAGTTGGCTTACCAGTTTGGTCCAGGTTAGCCTAACAGTGTAGCTCTGTTGCTGACTGGTTAATGTATGATGTGGTGAAAACTCTAGACGGTGGATAAGATGGAGTTTTGATTATAAGACATATTGTTTTTTTTTTTTTTTTTTTTTTTGGGTGAAGGTGTCTCCACTTCCTGTTTTGAAGTCTGCTTTCCCTGGTGTCTAATCCAGTGTAACTTTATCTGTATTGTATTGCTCTATTTTTAGCTACCTTTTAAAAATAAATTCAATCCTGAGTGCACATAATCTTAAAATGATTAAAGATATAAGTTTTATGTATCCAAAAATAAAAACAGTCTTTAGCTCTTGAAGCTAACTGGTTTAGTCCAGCAGGAGGACCAAAAGGAATATTTACCTTTGATAGTTTTTTAAGGAGGGTTTAGTTTAGTGCACAGCTGTGTGCTTCTACAAAACCTAAAGGAAGAGACTCTGATTAATCTCTTATATTATGGAGTCCGGACATGCAGTGATGTTTATTACACAGTGATTATAAAATGTTGACGATGTCTTCGCTGTTGCTGCAGGAGGCCAACCCAAGATGAACGGCGAGTCAGGTGCCGGGGTGGTGACGGCCCCCCCTCCCACCACAGCCCCACACAAGGAGCGCTACTTTGACCGTGTGGATGAGAGCAGTCCTGAGTACCAGAGGGAGAGGAACATGGCGCCTGACCTGCGGCAGGACTTCAATATGATGGAGCAGAAAAAAAGGGTCTCTATGATCCTTCAGAGCCCAGTCAGTGCATTTATTCTGTTAATGAAATCAGTCTGAGGTTGTTGCATAAGGGAAAAAAAAAGAAAAAAAAGAAATGCTGTTATCCCTTTTTTTTTTTTTGACTTCACTTCCAGGCTTTTTGTGAAGAGCTGGAGACGATGATCCAGGATCAGCTGAAGAAGGGGAAAACGCCCACCAGCCTTTTGGCTTTGCAGCAGATTGCAGACTTCATGACCACCAGCATGCCTTCCATGTATCCAGCTGCACCACAGGGAGGCATGGCAGCTCTCAACATGAGTAAGCAGGAGAGAGAATGAGTGCAGAGGACATCTTGACCCCTGCACAGACATGTCTGTCCTCACAATGAGTACTACAGCGTGCCATTGTTATCAGCAGGACAGTGATTCTAGCTGTATTTGACTAAGCCACATATGTTGATGTTTTTAGTGACGCTTTATAAACCTTCTTATTCTTGCCTGATATCCTGTTTTCTTTTAGCTGAACTTGACGGCTGTTTTATCGCTAGGATTTAAATCAGGTGTGTTTGTTTCTTTCTGTTGTGCGTTTCTTCCTGCAGGTTTGGGGATGGTGACGCCAGTCAACGATCTGCGAGGCTCGGACTCCATCTCCTATGACAAGGGTGAAAAGCTTCTCCGCTGCAAACTGGCTGCTTTTTATCGGCTAGCTGATTTGTTTGGATGGTCTGAGCTCATCTACAACCACCTCACAGTAAGACTGCTTCCTGATATGCAGTAAAACAGAATATGTGTAACAGTTTTATCACCTTACTTATACCTAATTCATTTAGTACAAAACTTTGAAGCCTAGTAAGGAGGATTATCAGACCCTCAGAACACAGCCATGCCCCCCATCTCCACACCAACAGTGTTAATTATTATCGTTAGTATTTTGTGGTTCTTTGTTTATCTGATGTGAAATAGCTGCACTTATGTCTACTTTCTTTTTTTTTTTTCAAACCAGTAAAAAAATACTTTTTCTAACAATAGTGTCTGCCTGTCCTTTATGTCTGATTTTTAAAATCTTTCACTTTAGTTCAATTGTTTTTTTAAACCCTTTTTTTTTGTAAAATCAAATTTAATATCATGCATTTGCATGAACAGTTTATTGCAGAAAAATGGCACACTATATAAATCAGGGGTCACGAATTAAAAATCAGCGAGGTCCGAATAAGGAAAATCATCAACCAGTAAAGGTCCGGAGACATTTTTTATTATAATTTGTTACTTTAAACAGAATTTAACACTGAAAATGAGGTTTAATGTCTCCATGTTATGCATTGAATTTTTAAATGGAAAGAAAAAAACAAATTGAACATTTTTCCATTTTAAAATCTAAAGTGTTTTTGAAGTAGAGAACGGCAATCGTTCACTTTGGTATATCGACAATTTCCTGATTCACATATTTTATAAAACACCTGAACTGACTTTTGGTTATTTTTTTATGGCTTATAGAGAGCAGTGGGCTTTAGGCTGACCTGCAAGCTTTAAAGCTGGGTTTGAATGATGACAAAGCCATTCCAGGCTCATTCATGAGCTTATATATTCCCAAAAACTAAGACCATTTGTTTAGATGATTGGATGCAAACTATCGGTACTTCAACAAACCAGGAAGCAGATTTCTCATCTCGATCAAAATATTTATTTTAAAAGTTTCATCAAATGCAGTCAAAATGCCCAAGAGCGCCTCACAACTTCAAAAGAAACTTCTCATCTCAGGCCTGGATGAAGAGATGCTGTGTTTGGAAGCAGAGATAAAACATAGTTCATACAAACCATGGATGATCCTAGTTATCCCTGTTACAAAAATCCACAACAAAATGAAAATATTTGGGCAGAAACTCAACATATGATGGATGGTGGGGATTTTTTTTAACATTTCATATTAGGGCTGGGCGATATGGAAAAAAAACTATATCACGATATGGATTATTTTATATCACGATAACGATATATATCACGATATGCCACAACTGATGTTGCATTTTATGTTTTCATAGTCCGTCAGATGGACAGGGTTGAAAAAAATCTTTCATTGCCTATTTTTTACCCATCATCTTGTTTCCTAATATGAGAATCCCAACCTCAAACCAAGAACACCAGTTATGCAATTTGCGGCCATGACAGTGAACAGTATAGAATCTTGGCTAAAAAAAGTTAAGATAAAATAAAAAAGTTTATCACGATAGAAAAAATAGAGGAGAAAGGTCACGATAGACATGTTTCTCTCGTCCTCACGATATATATCGCCATATCGCCCAGCTCTATTTCATATTAAATTAGGCTTTAATTTCTGCATGTTTTGCTCCTGAATTTAATAATATAGCGCATTTTCTCCTTGAGCTCCGAGGAAGTCGGAGCGGAGCAAGACGGGAGGAACAGCGGAGGCTGTAGGCTTTGCTTTGCGCAGCGGGGCGGAGGGGAGATGAAGAATGTGGGGATTTTGGAGTTAGACACTGTCGTCAGACAACATGCGATCATTTATAAATGTTGTAAATCAGGTTGGATCCGGGCCGCTTATCGGTGACCTCTGATATATAGTATTATATAGTCTGCATTAGTGTTTTTCTTCACAGTGGCATATATTTTGTCTTGTCCAGGTCTGGTGGTGCTTCTCTAACATGTGCTTCCTCGGTTAGGAAAACAGCAAATATTTTGACAGAATAATTTTTAAAACATATTTTGCTTTTTAATCCGTTCCAAGCATATTTCTCACTCTACAAACACAAATATGAGCTGATTAATTACAAATTTTCTCCTGCCAATAACACAGACTGCTTTGGTGAAAGGCTACGATAGCACTAGGATGCCTACTGTTTTGACTTGTTGATTATATGGCGCATTGGATGTTAAAGTTGGCTTTCTGTTAATTATAAATGGAAAAAATGTTAGAAAAGCTCTCCTTCATAAACCGAACAGCTTGTTTAGAATTCTTTGGATCAAATGTGTTTCAGAGCAGCTCTGCCCCACAGTTAAGGTTTCTGAGACTCTGCATACATATCAGGTTGTGTTGCAGCTAATAGATCTGTTTTCTCACTGTCTTTGTTAAGGGGGCAAACACAGGTTTCTGTATTAGACCAACAAAATTTTATGGCTTCACTATGATCAAAGTTTGCACGTAATACTCATTAGAAATGTTGTCTTAACTCACTGAGAGGTGCAGACAATCAATGGAGACCTGGATCTGATGTACAAATTTACCCTAAATATCTTATTTCTTTATCTTGCAGGTCAGAGTTAACTCAGACCAGGAACGCTTCCTAATAGTTCCCTTTGGGCTCCTTTACAGTGAAGTCACTGCCTCTAGTTTGGTAAGAACCCGTTCAGGTTTTTATCAGCATTTCAGTATATGCTAAAACTTTGTCCCTTGGTTTCCCGTTAAAATTTAACTTAAATTGAGTTAAATGTCTCCAAAAGACAGTTTTAATCATGCCTTCACATTAAATCCCCTTCAGGTGAAGATAGACCTTCAGGGCGAAATCATAGACAGAGGAAGCACCAACCTGGGGGTCAACCAGGCCGGCTTCACCCTCCATTCTGCCATCTATGCCGCACGGCCCGATATCAAGTGTATTGTACATATACACACTGCGGCAGGTGCAGCGGTGAGCACACACACTCTGACTTTACCAAGCAACATGCTGCCTATAGATATCCAGATATTTCATCAGCCTGTATGTTTATGCTGCAGGTATCGGCCATGAAATGTGGGCTGCTGCCCATCTCTCCTGAGGCTCTGTCCCTGGGGGAGGTGAGCTATCACGATTACCATGGCATCCTGGTGGACGATGAAGAAAGAGTTCTCATACAGAAGAATCTTGGGGCCAAGAGCAAGGTATCTACAGGATATGAAAAGGAATCCGGAACAAGCTCTGGCTCTGTGGCTTATCTATTTTCTTTATCTCAGGTTCTTATCCTGAGGAACCATGGTTTGGTGTCAGTTGGAGAAACGGTGGAGGAGGCCTTTTATTACATCCACAACCTGGTGACCGCCTGTGAAATCCAGGTTGGTCTAACACGACAACTAGAAAGCTGCTTCATCTTAAATATTTCACATTAAAAACGTCTAAATGTCTGCAAATGTCATTTAACTGTGTTTTTTTATGTTATTTTCATCAAAGCTCTCTGTATCGTTCATAACGATTATCTTTGTCTCTCCATAAATTCAGTTTTTTTCATGTCGCTGTCTTTGTGTTGCATTTCCTTCCTCCGTGTCTGTCTTGCTTCTTTTCTTTCACTCTCTGCTCCGGTTCTGTCTGGTTTATATACCTTCTGAATGTTTTCTAGGTGCGAACACTGGCCAGCGCTGGAGGTCCAGACAATCTGGTTATGCTGGACCCGTCAAAGTACAAGTCTCGCCCATGCGTCCCTGAGCCAGCAGGCGACGGGTCGTCGGCACACCCAAAGTGGCAGATTGGGGAGCAGGAGTTTGAGGCTCTCATGAGAATGCTCGACAATTTGGTAAGCCCTCAGAAAGGATGCGCACATGTTGCTTTAAGGTTTACTAATCAGAACTATTGATGCTGTTCTACTGGTGACCAAGCATTTGTGAAATGGTTGAGTTCTGAAAATAAAGCACCTCCTGCATTTTCTTATTCTTATTCTCATCCTTGAAATTATGATCTTCACTGTGCTTGATTACGCTGCAAAAAATTGAAATCTAAATAAGTAATTTTCCCTTAACAGAATTTCTGCAGGTCATTAAAAGTCATTAGATTATTATTTTTTAAATGAAGGACTTAATTTGCATTAAAATTCATTAAATGTGATTATCGTGGCATTTAAAATGCTTTATTTAAAAAAAAAAAAGTTTATTAAAAACAATTTAGTCAGATATATTGTATCGTAATATATTTGCGCTGAACGGCTTCCAGTTGATCTTAGAGCATTAAAAGAGCATTAAAAAGCATTAATTAGAGTTACTCATTCTTGTATGAACCGTGCTTAAAATAAGTGCATTTTCTATTGAACTGAGGGGGGAAGTGAGACACTTTACCAATGGAAAAAGACAATTTACATTTAAAATAAAGAAAAAAACAATTACTTTGTTTTATTTCAAGTGCATTATTTAATTATTTTTAGAGTAAAAATATTCATGACATTATCAAATCATCTTATTTGCCTACGGAAATTAAGGATAGATACACTTAATTTAAGAAATATTTACTTATTTCTGAATAGTTTTGCGCTGTATAAACCATACATTTTACAATTGCTCCACCTTTTTTCTGACGCCTGACGTTTTTTTTATTTCCAGGGCTACAGGACGGGCTATCCTTACCGCTGCCCGGCTCTGAGAGACAAAGGTAAAAAATACAGTGACACGGAGCTCGCCTCCTCCGCCCACGGCGGTTACTCCTATGGGGAGGACAGCGACTCAGGTGCTCGCTCCCCACTGAAACACAGCTTCCAGCGTGGCCAGCGTGACAAGACCCGCTGGCTAAATGCCGGCGGCCGGCCCGACGAGCCTTACGAGGACGGGCCCGACGGCACCAGCCCCAAGTCGAAGCCTAAGGTGTGGACGAACATAACACATGATCACGTCAAACCCTTGCTGCAGTCTCTCTCGTCCGGTGTCTGCGTGCCAAGCTGTATAACCAACTGCTTGGTCTGTGCCTACCTTATTGTTCATAGTATAGTATTTACAGCTACCTTGTTGGTAGAAATGGGTAGCTGTTCGGCATCCTGAGGGGCAGGGGACACTTTATATAGTGAAGTTTAAATATTAATTGTCTGCTTCTTCATGAGACGCCTTCTTATTTCTCTTTGATCTTTAAGCAGCAGTTCTGCTATGATTGGACTAGACCTACTAACCCACCTCTCTAGTGTTTCCCTCTGGTCTCCAAAAGCTTCATGATGCCGGGCTGGTTGCCCAGAGCATGTCCCACAGCATGTGTTGTAGTGAAATGCATTGTACGTGTTGATGTTTTTCCCAGAGGAGCGAGCAGCAGGGGTGTAGCACAAGTCTTCAGTCAGGCAGGTGAACGCAGCAAGACGAACCGTCACTGCTGACCACACAGTTGCTCAACCCCACTGCAACCTTTTTATTTATTAAGCTTTTTTTATTGCATCTTGAACTTGGCTTAAACTGTTGTCTAAAATATAAATTAAAATATCATTTGAAATCAGGATAAATAATATTTTCTGAGGCCGCATGTTGCTGTAAAGGCGAGACATTGACAGCCATTTTTAAGGAACCAGCGGAAAGTGGCATGGCTCTGAGAATATTTACTTTTCTGGAATGGTGGAAAATAAAGGGGAAATAGCACATGCGTCACCCTTAACTTTGTGCACCCCTGGTAAATATGTATAAAGTCTTCAAATGAATGAATCACAACAATTTTGAGGTAATTTAAGAACTAATCAGTTCCTTTTTATTTCATGCAAGACCCAAAACTGTTTGTTGCATAAAAGTTAGCAGTCCAAGTTTAAGTTCAAATATGTCTTAGAGGTTTTTAGTTACAGCTATGTGAGGTCTAATAGGAAAGTTTTGTGTGAATGGCTCTTTATTTGTTTCATTGTATGATCATATTTATAAAACTGGAGGTAATATCAAATACCAGATTCTTTAATTAACTTCACATATTAATTTAAAATATTGTGGTTCCATCATCTTTTCTGATGATTTTTTTTCCTTTCCCTGGGAATTCAAAAACTTTGTGTGTGTGTGAAATGTTCCTGTAGAGCAGTGTTTCCTAACCTTTTTTGACTTGTGTACCCCTTGAGTATTTTCTCTTACCACGAGTCCCCCTCTCAGTCAAAAGTAGTGATGATTGTCCAGAACTAGGGCTGCAACTAACGATTATTTTAAAAATCGATGAATCGGCTGATTATTTTTTTTCGATTAATCGATGTATCGGACAAAAAATATTTTTTATATTAACCTCTTTATTCCAAAATAAACATTTTAGACAGAACAAACAAGCACAAAAGTACAGGTTGCTCATTAACTGTACTGATGCAATATGAAAAATAAATGTTTGTGTTAAAACTACGCAAACTTACATGAGAAATGTAGCTGTACATCCACAAAATATAGGCTACTTTGTTTCATAAAGCGCAAAAAAAGACATTTATGTTTTTAAAAGCCCCTAAGGGGTTCAAACAATAGGCCCCCCATTTCAACAAATTAGTTTTTTTTTAGACTAGAAGAGTTCTGCCTTTTAAGACAGGAAAGTATAGCAGTTAAAGTTGCTACTTGAGAAAATACTGAACCATAGAGATAAAAATAGCCCTGTGATTCAAATTATAAATTGTATTTGGAATAAAAATAAGAGAACTAGGGGTGCTAAAAAACACATCCTCCAAAGACAGATATTTACATGGGAATGTGGCATATAATTAATTGACATATTACTGATCTTGCTGGAATTTATTCTGCTTTACTTCCATAAATTGCAGGATCTTCTTTACTTTATCTTTGCCAGAAGATTTAAACTTTAAAAGCCTTGCCCTCATAATTTGCAAGTTAATTTATTTATAAAGAAAATATAAACCCTGCTTAAGCTAATTCAAATGAAATTAAAAATAAAATAAGTAGCCAACCTTATCACTGTCTGTAACCTACTAACACGGTAAGGAAAGCATCAGATGAGCTACCTGAGAAACTAACGTTACGTTTCCCCACTTTAAAATGAAACAAACATGGTTACTCATCCTGCTGATCAGCTCTCTCTTTACTGCCATCGAAGGCTCCGTGTTTTCTTTTCAGGTGCTGCATCATAACAGTGGTGCTTCCGTGCCATGTTAATTTGTTTTTACAAAAGTTGCATGTTACGACTTTTCACTTTACAATGCGCAGGCTGTCTGCGAATTGAGACGCAGCTTGCGTTTGCAGTATCGGTCATCAGAACAGTTGACGTTACTGCCGTTTGAAAACAGCCTTTGTTCACCAGCAGCGCTGGCTCGCGCTGCCGTATTTTCTTTTCTTCCCACGTTTCAACAAAGTGGCAGTGATGATGACGGCGGCGGATGACGCATTAATCGCGCGACACAACTAATCGATGATAAAATTAGTTGCCAACGCTTTTAAAAGTCGATTTTTATCGATTTTATCAATTCGTTGTTGCAGCCCTATCCAGAACTATAACGTACAATAACTGATAATAAAACTATTTTACTAAATCTTTTAACCTGAGCATTTAATTCTTAGGCATTTTAATATTTCAATCTAAAAAAAAAACAAACAAAAAAAACAACACATGTACGTTTCCTGGAAGTTAGCAAGGAGTTGGGGGAAAAAAATACAGAATAAAATCCTTTTATAAACCTGTATTTATAAAACTGTATCTCCTCTGAGTAACACTCTTATAATCATGATCATCATTTAAAGTTAATTTGGAAAAAAAAATTATAGTCGGTCTGATTTAAGTCGTTTTACTTTAATTTCATCAAGACACCCATACTGCTTCGCTGAGCTCCTATAGCTCAGTGTAAAAAAAAAAAAAAAAACGGCGGCTATTCTCTACATCGATGATGTTCTTTTGGTGAACTCGAATATATAAGAAAAACATACTTGGTTGATAAAAGCTGGTTTAATTTCTCAATTGGGTCCTCACAAATCGAGACAGATTCATGATATTTTATTTTACTACGTAAGAAATAAAATATTTTCATGAACTCCTCGCAGTGCACTTGCAGACCACTAGGAAATCCGCATACCACAGGTTGGGAATCACTGCTGTAGAGAACGTGGAACTTGATTCTGCACATCTTTACCAGGGGTACCAGTGGCTGTGGGTATAAGAAAATTCATATTGCTTCAAAAAAAAAAAAAATCTTTAATGCTGTTGCTTCCACTTCATTTTTTCCCTCTATTATTTGTCTGACTTTTGGTTTTATACTTATAAGCAGCTTTGATTGAAAATGCCAGCACCTGCATGAATTAATTTGTTTCAAAGATAAATAAAATTAAAAAAAAGACTATAAAGAAAAAAGACATGATAAAATTTGACCTGACCTTTTGAATCAATTATCTCCTGTTGGGAAAGTAGGACATGTTATGTTGTGAGACTCTTTCTCAGTGAGTATATCGTGTCCACATGTTCATCTCATACTCAACCGATCATCCAGAACTCCTTCCTCATCTAGAACGCTCTCCCTTGGTAATATGGCCAGGCTTGGAGTAAATACAGGAATGAGGTCATGAGCTTTTGCTCCCCACTGCAAGTTACATTCTCACGTTCAAAAGGTTCACCATGTGGCATGAAAAAAAGTCAGTGTTTTATCTTGATTTGCTGCTCATTCTGTTCAATGCTAGAAATGGATGCTGAGCATTACCAAGTTCCTAAATAAACAAAACATCTCTGGAAAAAGCAGCACATTGTGAAAGGTTTCATCCTCTGCGTGAAGGATGTCCTCTGTTCTCAGTGCTGTCATGGTTGCTTCCATTTGTCCCCAAAAGGCCAAGTGTTCTTGGGTGTGTTTCTCTCTTATCTCTGTTGTCCTTGTTGTGTATCAGCCTGGGAAATGACTTTGGTGATGCCAGCTCACCCCTCACTGCCACTCTCGCTTCGTAAGCCAGCCTCATCGTCTCGGTCACCCATCCAGCCACCTCTCACCTTCACTCACCCCCACGTCTCACCCACACCACCCCCCCCTTGTTGTCTTTCTTTCTGTTAACTTACGCTGTAATTGTTTTCAGTTGATCTTCACTGTGATTATTTTTAGTTCAAAATATAGATCAATGATGATGATAAATGATTTATTTCGTTCTGTTAGTAGCTAAGAAACCCAATGGATATTCATCCATATTTTCAATCTAGATTATCAAAAGATATGAGAATGAAACTCAAATTCCACACTTAATGATGTCGTTATACAAGTGCCGTTTGGTTTTTAATAGATATAAAAATTAAAAAAATAGACAAGTTTAATCAAAGTCCCTACATATTTACTTTTCTTCACCAACCTCCTTCGTCTTCCCATTGATCGATGGGGTGAGTTATAACACTGACCAATAAATTTATGTAACAGGGTGAGGAATTAACATGCATGGATTTTAACATTTAAAAACCGCCCAATAGATTTAAACTTTGCTGGAGGCTTTGAAAATGGAAGAATTGTTTCCTGACCCTGGATGGTGAGCAGTTATCAGCTGATTAGGCTTCATAGAGCGTTGCTCTCTGAATGGCTGGACCCGTATCCCGCAGCAAGGCTCCACGCTGCAATCAGTTTAACAAAGAACCATAGTAATCAAACTAAGATTAGGAAACAAGTAAAATAAGCTGTATATATCTATAACATATTAAATGTTATAGATAGGTGTGCTGTTCTCCTTGGAGTTTTTATTTTATTTATTAATATCATCTGTTAACCCCTCTGTGGCCCCCGTTGGCTTTAACCAGCACAAATTAGTGTTTAAACATAATGAACAATTGTTTGTTTTGATCTTTTTGCGTGAAGCCACTTTTTTGAGTGAATAATTCTTTGAATTTATCCATAAACCTGAGATATGACGGTCGGCATTTAGCATAATGCTGCCTGGTTGTTCCTGTTAATCCGATCAGTTCTAATTTGACTGACGGTGTCATTAATAATGCCTCTATTTAGTTACTATGGCTACCACACATATGTCTGACCTTGCGCTTCTCACACAAACACCTCTGTTAAACTGCACTTTTTTTTTCCTTTTTCTACTCACTTGGCTGCGGTTACCATTGGTAACCATTAAATAAAATGAACTCTTTGTCTCGCTTCATTTTCTGTGGGTTTGGCGTAAATAATAACCCTTTAGCATGTAATCCACTCGGTGTTTATTAAATGAGACCCCTGGTCATGTTCAAAAACTGCACCATTCTGAAGTAAAACCAAAAAAAAAAATGTTTTCCTTCTTTGATCATCTGGATGAGTGTTTAATTCTTTACATTACATACAATTTCTGAATTTAAAGGAGTAAAGAGGTTGTATTGCCTTTTTCTGGTGAGGTAACATACTGAAATATAATTGAAAATAAAATATAATGATTTATAATTCTCCAACTGTATCATTCTCTGTATTCCATGATCTGTGATCTCCACTACTTTTCATGAGATAATTATTTCCATAACATTCTGGACCCAATGAACGGATATTTATGCAATGAATGGAGAAATATATATATATATATATATATAAATTTAATGGGTAAGAAGGTCAGCTGTCTCTCCCGGTTGTTTTCAGAATTTAGCCAAAATAATTAATTAGATTATACTTGAAGGAATAAAAATCAATAAAGATTAATTAGTAGTTTGAGTTCCTGACTTGGATTAACCCTTACCTCCCTAGCTAGCTTCATGATGGATGCGGTTCTTATCTTTTATAAATACTGGCTCTAGTTGATGGCAGAAAATGGGTCTTTTGTTTGAAAACGGTCCAAATTCCTCAGATTCTTCATCACAGATGAGCAGTTGAAGATTTATCTGAAAACATGAACACAAAACATAAAGAAAAACGTCCCTAAACATTAATCATCATCATTGCCTCACCTTTTCTGTGTATTTTATTATTATTTTATTTTAAAGTCATCCAACTTTGGGTTTGATTTTTGCATGAATGTGAAGCCTGCATTAAGTTTTGTCTTCATTTATTTTTGTGCTTGTCTTGTTTAATTTCTCTTTCTGTTCGGTGTTCTGGTTTTAACCGTTTAACATTTGACGTCGTGTTTACAGTGGACAAAGGAGGAAAGCCTTCGCCAGGCTGCCGTAGCCAATCAGTTTATCCCGATGAACACCGACCCCAAGGAGGTTCTGGAAATGAGGAATAAGGTGCCACACCCTCTTTGTGTTTAAGGGCATTAAATGTCGACTTTTATAAGAAGCTGCACAAGCAGCTGAGGATCAGTTAAGCAACTTAATTTCATTTTAATGTCTTTCTTTTTAGATTCGAGAGCAGAACCTGCAAGACATAAAGACTGCAGGACCCCAGTCACAGGTTCTGTGTTCCGGCTCTGTGGTGGAACGATCTTTTAACCAGGTCAGTGTGAAATCAGCTCTCCAGTGCTTTTCCGCTGTAACTTTCCTCACCTGGACTTAATGCTAATGGAGGCATTGAGGCTTTTTCTTGTTAATTTTAAGCAAATTCTCTTAAGGCTTGAGTCCAGGTCAGGATTGATGCTTTGAAGCATGGATTTCTTATGGACACTGAGCTGCATTGGAAAAAACAAAACATGAGAAGTAATTAGGTTTTGATATTTATTACCATAAAACAACCCAATTCACAGGACAAGACGTCTTCTGTGTATGTATAATTGTAAAATAAATTAATTTAATAACGGGTATGCAATGTTTGAGAGGTAAACATAAATGTTTTCCATGTTTCTGCTCAGATTGTGTCCATTTTCATGCATAGTTTTATTCGTGAAAAAGGCGCAGCTTTGTTTGCAACCTTTAGAGTTTAATTTTTTTGTTTTTGCATATTAATTTTTTTAATTTCATATGTTGGAAAGGATGCAGATCAGGTCTTGGCTCAGATATCTTTTTGCATGGCTCTGGTTATATCCTGTGAATTTTATTTGCATTTTTTGCATTCTCTCTATGATGTTCTGGGAAATGTTTGACCCAAAACCTGAAAGAAATTAGACTTTCAGATAATTTAGTAGTCTGTTAGTATTTTTCCTATTTTGCATTTCTGGTTTTAACATAATAAAATGGTAGTAACATTAAATGAGGCATGAGTGATGAAGCTTCATATCATATTACCGGTATAAGCCCCAACCTCAGTTTGGCTCCCCTTGTGGTGACTGAAATGCATGCTGATGGTTTTATATTTTATTGCTGTCATGTTTTTCAGACTGCTCTGCTATAACACTCCTCTATGTTTTCAGTATGTTTGGTTATATAAGTGCATTAAAAAGGTATTCATACCCCTTCAGATTTTACACCTTTTTTTTCAGTTACATGCTTTGGTGTTTTATTGGCAATTTATCAGATAAACACGGTGGAGTGAATAGTGGTTAAGAGGAAGGGAAATAATTTGTCCGTTTACAGCCCACATGGGTCAGTGTTTTCACTGTAATTACAGCTGCGGCTGTTTTTGTCCGTTCTTATCTCTACAGATCTTTAAGCTAAAATGTCTTTTTATGATCAGCTATGGGATTTAGGTCTGGATGTAGGCTGGACTGTTGTGCTTTAACTTAAAAAAATCAGTTTAAGGCTGTCTTCCTGAAGTACAATGAATCTCTGCCTCAGTCTTATTTTTTTTATTAATATAGATGTTTTTTTCTTTCTATAAGCTTTTATGTAACTGCTAAAGAAAAACAGCACAACACTATGCCACATTCATGTGGGGATGATACAGATATTGATAGTATAGACGTCGTCTTTCTTTACCTTTTTGATCTCTGCAGCCACCGCAGAATTATCTTACTGCTTGTGATCAAAGTTCTTATAGTCCAGCCTGTTTATGTTGTTAAAAATAACGTAACTCAGCATAAAACTTCTCCACAGCTTTTACACTTGACCCTGCTAGATTGTCCATTCATCTTCATGATGCTTTTCCCTCTCGCTCGCTTCTGAGACCTTCTCAGAACAAATACTTTTCTTAATGGACTCCATTTATCGTTAAAGCGAATTCTAAAGGAAATAGGATGCATCATAAATTACTTTGGACATTCATCCTTATTGGATTGATCTAGTTAAAATTGGCCATCTTACTGTTCAGATTTTTTATTTAAGAAATTTGAAAATCCATCTTTTGTTTTCTTTTCCTTCAGTCTAATCATGACCTACTTTATGTGGGCCTGTCCCATCATGTCCCAATAAAACACATTGAAATGAACATGAGGAAAATATGAAAAAGTTTAAGGGGTGTAAATACTTTTAAAAAGCACCGTGTATTAAAATGCAAAGGTGGAAAGTCGAGATGTGAACTGGAATGAAAAATCCTCAGAAAATGATTAAGTGACAAAAAATACCCTGATTAATATTTCAGATAAACACTTTCTTCTGTGGTCTTTCCTCCTTTGTCTGAGTGTCTGTGAAAGACGGTGACTGCTTTGTTGAATTTGCACGTTTGTTTCCCCCTCCCCACTATTGCAGGACGCCCCTCTTTCTGACTGTACAGACACTATTGACGGCCTTGATGTGTCCGAGGGGTCCTATAGTCCTGCTAAAACAATTAGAAAGGTACTTACTGCCAGTCACAAATATATTTTCCCCTTTTGTTGGATGCAAACATTTGGGCACCGTTTGTCCAAAATAGATCCTGGATCTAACAACTTGCACTGGAGAGGGAAGAGGGAGATATGGGGGGGAAATAAAAGGGGGGTGAAACTGCACACAACCTTTCCAATGAATTAAGGTGTTTCAGTGCAATAAGTTTATATTTTTAGCTGCAAATCTTGTCTTTTTAGTGTTTCCTAAGTCTGTAAACATCAGTTTTAGTTTGCACATTCACACTGCAGCCTGAAGTGACCCAAATCCGATTTTTTTTTTTGCCCATATGCGACCTGGATCTGATCTTTTCATAGCTGTCTGAACAACACGGATCCGATTTTTTTCCAATCCGACCCAGGCCCCTTGGCTACGTGGTCCTGAATCCGATACGAATCTGATCTTTTTTCAAATGCGACCTGTGTGTGAACGTCATTAATACTCAACAAAGGTCACTATTCTGCGTCTTGCTATGCCGAAGCAGCAAGAAAAATGACAACCAAGGCAGATGATGATGCGGAGGGCAGTATTTATGTTTAAACATATTGAAAAGACTGAGTTTTTATGGTTGGAAAAGACCGCTAGATGCGCTCCGGCGCTACCATCCATGTTTACTTGCAGGAAAAAAAGCGCACGCTGGTCTGTGATGTCCTCTACTGCACATTGGGGACACTTGCGTTGTATCACTGCAGTTCACATAGGAGATCACATACAAGTCGCATATATTTGGAAATATGAACACCAATGCAAAAAAATCAGAATTGAGCATCAAGGCCTGCAGTGTGAACGTAACCAAAAAAAATATCACAAAAATCTTCAACGGAGACCAAATTTATTAACAAATGTAGGCCTGGATTTGGAGTCAGACACAAAATGAAAGTGGAAAAACTACAGGCTGATCCAACTTTGATGTAATATCAAAATGAGGCTCTGTATTGTTTGGCCTCCACATGCCTGTATCTCCTCCCTATAATGCCTGGGCATGCTCCTGATGAGGTGCTGGATGGTCTCCCTATGGAGCTCCTCCCAGACCTGGACTAAAGCATCCACCAAATCCTGGACAGTTCGTTTTACAACGTGATGTTGGCGTATGGATCGAGACATGATGACAGACGCAGCAAACCTTATTGCCACAGCTCGCATTGATGTGCCATCCTGGATGAGCATCACTATTGGAGCCACTTGTGTGGGTTGTAGAGTCTGTCTCAATCTACCACGGCTGTGAAAGCACCACCAACATTCAAAAGTGATCAAAACATCAGCCAGAAAGCATAAGTACAGAGAAGTGGTCTGTGGTTCCCACCTGCAGAAACGCTCCTTTGAGTGTGTATTGCTAATTGCCAAGAATTTCTACCTGTTGTCTATTCCATTTGCAAGTGTTGCTTGTGTGTGTGTTTGTATAGGATTGTATAAAAACTGTCGGATTGAACAAAACAGACTGATCTTCATGAAGATGCCGTTGAGTAAACAAACTGCTGAAAAAGCTACACTAGATACTGAAAGGTTCTGGCCAAGACTTCTAATGCTGTGTTTCCACTCTTCTGCGCTTTAAACGGTTTTCTTTACGTAGCTTTGTTCTCCCTGTGACGCCAGGCTCTGTTTCTGTCCTGTCTGTCCTAAAGGGTGAGCTGGTGACTGCATCCAAGGCCATCATCGAGAAGGAGTACCAGCCCAAAGTTATTGTGAGCAAGACCGGTCCCAACCCCTTCAATAAATTTACAGACCAGGAGCTGGAAGAATACCGCCGGGAGGTGGAGCAGAAACAGAAAGGTGGTGAAGGTAAATGTGGCAAGAGAAAAAGGACTGCAATAACCTTTGAATCGTAGCAAGAAAAAGTTTTTCTTGAGTTTATTTTTTTTTTTATTTAGGTTTTTAGGTGTAAAAAAAAAAAATCTGTTTTACTTTTCTGAAGTGATTGGTGATTGATAAACAAGATTTTTAAGGTCATAAGTCGTACATATTATGTCTCCACACAAACTTATTAAAACATGGATTTACAGTGAAAAAACAAGAATGTACGAAAGGATCAACCTCTGGTGCACCCAGACCTAAGCCACGGACTGTATCATCGGGTCAAACCTCTTTTTCCACTCCAACTGATTCACCAAGCTTGGACCAACCTCCAGCTTCCCAGAGGGTCACTTCTTCTCATGGCCTGCCTGTCGCCCAGCCTGCGGGCGGAGGCGTAGCAGACGATGTGTTCTTAGCTGCAGACGAGGTGCCGTCAGGGCAGCATTCTCCGCACAAGGAGTTCCACAGCGCGGTGCTGCAGGCCCTCAAGAAGCCATCAGCTGTAGAAGCGGCAGAGGGAGGTCAGGCTTCAGGTACACCAGAGGCCATCCGCTTCCTTCCCTGCTCATCCTGGGCTTGTCTTACAACCTCAATGGGGAACTAGAAATTCCTGCCTGCGTTTTCCTCTCCTTTCTCTGAGGGTGTGGAGTCTGCTGCTGTTATTTGGCCTTATGCTAGCCTCCTCCTTTCCCATATTTCATCTCTGAAGACTGCTTGTTTTGGGTCCTCCCCCTCGATCCCTGTGTCTCTGATGTCTAGTCTGAAGGCATCAAATCTGTGGCGAATTATATTCTGCTATGCAGTTTGATTGGACGGAGCAGAGGAGAGAGGATGCCTGGAGTTCCTCTCTCCTCATGTAATAAAAGTCCCTTTGTAGAGAAATTTGAGCTTGGTAATCCAATCAAAGGATCATATCCATAAATCCATTTTCTTCCTACTAACTTGTCTTTTGATTTGTTTATTTTTTGGTGTCATGTGTCTCCTGTTTCCATTACCGAATCATTTCAATCTGGTTTGAGGGTTCTCTATTGAAAATGTTTCAATAGGTCTGCTGTGTTTTGTTCCTGGTTTATGTATCTTTGTTTTTCCTTTTTTGTGTTAAAACAAGCAAATTGTCCTACAACCTTTTTTCTTCCATTTAGAAATTTAAGGATTTTAGTTATTTTAATGTTTTTATTACCCATCCTGCCTCCTTTTAATGTGTGAAATTACTTAAAATGCATTAAGCTCCATTCCATTTCCATTTGGTTTGACGCGAGATAACCGTAAAGCTCATTGCCGTCTTACATCGTCTCCATTATGTCATCAGGCATGGCTGCAATAAATTCCAGTATTTGATAATGGATTAATACAATTAACAATTCCTCTTTAATAATTCAATTTAAAAAGTGCAATTAGAAAATGTTTTTCGATTAGGATTATAAATTTCAAGATTTAAATGTTGCATTAGAAATGGCTGGTTTACTCTCAAGGTCCTCCATTAAACACAAATGCCTCAAGCGTTAAAGACGTTTTTGCAAATTAAAGGGACTTTATTTGAATTTTGCTGTTTCCATCAAGCTTTTCTTATGTGATGCTTCAAAAATTATTGAAAAAGGTTATGGAAACGCACAAATTAACTTTTAATTAATACATTTAATCAGCTAGGTTTGGGGGAAAAAATCCAATTTCTGGGATCATTGAAATAATTATCTGCCGTTGTATTTTAGCACCATTAAATCAGAACTCAATAATTGCTTAAAAAAAAAAATGCCTCAGGTAAAATTATATTTAAGTATTACCTATCCAGATCAGTGTTTCTGGGACATTTTAAACATTCATTCCTTATTTATGTAATTTCCCTGGAAATAATATAACACTAGCACACTAAGCAGAAAGATCTATACCGTATTTTCTGGACTATATAGCGCATCTCACAAATTTATTTTTTTTTTAAACTCGAAACATGTAAACATATAATCCGCTACGGGCTATAAGCCGTTGATATCTAATGAACTGTCCCCCACCAAACCTGTAGGAGGAGCTCTACATATCGCAGTAAGGACATAGAAAAGCGCTAGCTCCCCTTAGCTTGTTAGCTCACAGCAATAAGAACTTAATCAGCTCCATTTCAGCTCTGCAGGAATTGAGCCCATTCACTTCATTGGTTTGGCAGCTTTAATGTGGCAAATAAATGGCAAAATGTGAGAATTCTGGATATTTGCTCTCTGTTGTGCATGCTGCTACCATGTTCTTGTGCTAAATAAAAATTAGCCCCTTATTCTTTCATTTCCAACTTTGACTTCCCCCTCTTGACGGTTAGGAAAAATCTATATAAAAGCAGTGGTTCAAAGTGTGGGGGGGCGGGTTGCGGCTTATAGTCCTGAAAATACGGTAATCCTAAATAATGGAAACAGGTCTTTAGAAAGAAGTTAGAGAATAGATTAAAAAAAAATCGATGTCTGTTTTTATTTGTGTAAACTGTATGGTAACAAATACTGCTGATCTCCAGAGCTCCCTCTTTAATATCTGCATTGGACATTATGGTAGCAAATTGTACATAAAGACAAATCAGACATCTTTTTTTTTTTTCTTTTTTTTTTTGTCCAGAATAACAGGTGTAATCATGTTAAGTTTTATGTGTGCTTCTCTGTGAGATTAACCTAAAAAGTATATTTTTCTTTAATAAATACCCCAGTTAGCTTTATAGTTGGAGTGGGAGTGAATCTCTTGTCCACTATAAAGTTTAGAAGAGGAACCGTGATGCTGTGGGCTCGTTTCTCCCTAAGCAACAGAAATCCTTCTTTCATGGCCATCACAGTTCCCAATTATGTAAAATGTTAGACTAGAAACATCCATCTTCCCTTATTCACCAGAGGCAGACGCACAAAGTATGAACGGAAGGGGAATTTTGGTGAAAACGATTCTTGGAGTTCCTTTAGTGCTGCTGCATTGTAGGATTCATTTTCAGGGCTGGATCTGCTGTTAACAGCTTTTTAATGCTGATGTTTCTTTCAGATTTAGAGCAACAAGTAGAGGCTGAGGAGGATGACCCTAAACCCACATTCACACCGCCGAGCACCCCGGTCAGAGCAGAGGAAGGTACGTTAGCCTGATGGTTGCTGGTTCTGCATGGGTGTCCCTCGGCTCTTGTGTTTAAAGGACTTGCAGATGGAGCCTCTCCACCTGCCTGTCTCTGTCTTTGGGTCTGTTGTGGTCTTTAATACTACTACTACAACTTTTGTGTTTCTGTAATAAAAGTCCAAGAGGAGTTTTAATTTTTTTCCCCCTTTTTATTGATAATTCTTGCAGGGGAAAAAAAAATAACCAGGAGGGTGAATATTTCAAATAGTAGATTTTTATAGCCTCATTAACCACAGGGTTAAAGTTGAACTTTTATTCTCCTTCTTGGTCTTTATTACTGTTGGATTACACCTCTGTAAAAGTATTATGTCTTTTATAGTACAGCTTTTGATTGCTGGTGTAATCTGATACAGAAATGTTTATGACGTCTCTGTACAGCCTCTCGTCTCTCCTTTCACTGGCATTCACCATCTTTTTGGGCTCTTTTCAGAATTGTTCCCCCTCTTTTTTTTATTTTGAATCTTCGGTTATATACCCCAACCCCATTTTTATTTATTTTATAATTTTACCATGGTCCCTGTGGTTTGATCTGCATAGACATTTGTTTCTACTTGTGCTTTTTTTTCTTCTTTGTGGCTGCGATTACAATCAGGGGATGGAAATACAAAAGAGTACCTTTTGCCATAGTAAGTATGTACTGTTCCACCTCCTAATTACTGCTCACCCCTCACTACGTTTGTTTGCTCATTCAGTCTGTTTTCCTTGCATGGCTTCAATAGATGTGAGTCGTTGTCTAAATTAACCAATTTTGGTTTTTAACAATTCTTTCTGCTCTGAGTTTCTAATCTGGGCTTGGTGGGGGTTATTTCAGAGTTCTTTTAACCGTCTTTTCAGTACTTCCTTTTGGAATAAAGGAAGAAAGCCCCTCAAAAATAACTTAGACAAATTAAATTTGGCTGGAAAACACCATGGCAGCGCCCAGTTGCAGTGACCAGATACAGCTCTTGACAAAAATAAGACATTTTTTTGCTTCCATAAATCTGTAAAGATGGAGCTTTGGAGCAACTGCTGAAGTAAACCTCACAGCCCTCTCACTCTTTAGTGTTAGATGACCTCTCCTCCTAACGATTTACTCACTCTAAAATTAAACAACCCCTTGCACACGTGCTCATTCTTTAAATGTATATTTCTGTCTCATTCAAAATACGACCTTCAGTGGTTTTAAAATGTGTTGAAATGTTGTCTGTCCTGCAGGCGTGTCCTTTACCAGGTACATGAGTGCTTTGACTGTAGCTTTCCAACCAAACTGGCTGCTGCGGGTTTAGCTTGAAACCTGGTTGTTGAAGGCTGGCTTTATGGCTTATTGGTCTCCAGTTTTCCATTTTTATCTGTGGTGTTTGACCTTATCGCTGTTCTGATCGACTCCAGTTGTTGAGTGAAGACGCAACTAAAGGTTTTCTGTGGTTTTGTTCATAACTGGTCCCTCTCTTTCGCATGGGCCCTACTAAAATAATTAACGTTGTCGTCTTTAGCTTGTGGGACTACTTTTCAGGCTGTTTGTTGTTCTCAAGCTGATTTTCTGGATGCAACAGAAGTCTGTCTTTGCTTGGAGTTGCTTTCAAATACGTAGGTTAATTACTCACATTGGCCATTTAAAATCTACTTTTTGATACCAGAGCTATATTTGCATACATTTTTTTCAAAATTACTGTTGTTTTTTTAATCTTTTTTTTTCTTGAGGATGTCATAAACTCCTCTCTGCAAGCAAGTTTATGTGTGAAAGTAAACATGTATACCCCAAAATTCAACTTTAGATCAATAAAAAAAAAACAAAAAAAACATGCACAGCCCTGTACCCGCTCCCGAGAGGTAATGCCTATTAAACACAAAAGCCCATTTCTCCTTCTTTTTGCTCCCCGATGGTCACGTATCTCCTCCTCCACTGCACGGTGCCTGTGCCATCTTTGTTATTAGTCGCTGCTGTCGGGTAGCGACAGCGGACCGCTGTGACGGCAAATCTCACAATGTTTTCCAAGGAGAGCTCTCCGCGCAAAGCATTCCAGGATATATCCACCTCTTCTGAGGCCTTTCTTTTCTTCTCATACACTTCATAGACACTTTTTCTCTTACGACCCTCAGCCGTTTTCAAAGAACCGCGATGAGAAAGGTGAACTTTGATGACTGACTGAAACCGTAGCTCACCACCAGGGTTCCCGCGGGTCCTTAAAAAGTCTTAAAAGGCATTGAATTCTTCAAAATAAAACTAAGGCCTTAATTGGTATTAAAATGTCTTAAATCAGTCTTTCGTAGGTCTTAATTTTTAAAACATCATAAATAGGATTATTTTTATTACAATTTATTTTTGTAATCTAAAACATTAAAATTGACATTTTTTTTTTTTTTTTATTAAAAAAAAAATTATGGCTCGCCATTATTGGTTCCGTCCCGATAGCGGAACCAATAAAAAAGTTGTTGCGGCCGGGACATTTGGGAGATGCGCCATAAACTTTTTGTCTGGAAAATATGAGCAAGTATAAATGTAACGAAAATTGGCTCCAGCCAAGAGTTTTCTCCATGGCTAAAACCAGCACCAGGGAACATACATGAGGCACAGTGTATTTTGTGCAAGAACAATGGTAATTAAGGCAGTGGAGTCTCATGCGAAACGCGAAACCCAAAGCGTCAAAATCGAGTTACCGATTTACCGACCCTTGTCTCTGCAACGCCTCCACTTATCACCAAATCAAACATACTAAGAAAACGATACAAAGAAAAATAGCTGCAAAAAAGACTTAGCACTGGTTATGTTGTGGCTTTAAAACTGATTTGTTTTGTTCCCTGCTAAAACAAAGTTTATGAATTCAGTTAAATAATTGTTAAAATATATCTGTCATTTGTGTGTTTTTTTAGCTTTCTTTTTTTTTTCAAAATTGAAACATTAGTGCAGTGGTTTATGCTAAAATAAACCTTTGGGTTAAGTTGTCGCAAGCAGGTTTTTCTTGTGTTTCTTGTGAATTTGGTCTTAAATTTTTATTTCAAGTGGCATTAAAAAGTCTTAAAAAGTCTTGAATTTAACTTGCCTTATGCTGTAGGAACCCTGACCACAGATACACGCCCGAAATTGCGCATGCGCAGAAAAAAATAGCTAATGGAACGAGCACGTAGGACGGCCATATGTAAACATATCAGAATGATTGACAATTAAGAGGACCACTTGTTTAGATGATTCATCTGGAAATAAAAGATTGTCCTCTGCACCTTTAAGGTCAGGAAACAAGGTCATGAAGCAATAGATTATTTTAACAAATTAAATTCTATCCTGATGACCATATTGAATAACAGACAGATACCCATAAAGTGGTAAACTTTCCTGCTGTTCAAGAGGTTTTAAACCAAACTGAAATTCTCTATAGAAACTATATGACTAAAGATATCCATGGATCAATTTTTCCTGATGGACTACAAGTGTCTTAAATATCGGGACTGATAGAGATGATGATATTGAATCAGTGGATCTCTAATCTTTATATTTGCTGCATTTTTAAAGCAAAGCTGTACAATATTAACCCTTCTTAGCTGCCACCCCTCAAGTTAAAGCGTTAAAGATGTGTCCATATCCAATAATTGGTTTTTAAAGCCAACCTACAAAATGCATTTAATTTTGGAACCTTTTAAGGGTACAAAAAGCAGCAATTGGTCACACAATCTTCCTACCGGTTGTATTACCAGCACTTTTCTGAAGTAATTTACTACAGGTTGGTCATCTGAAAGGTAATGTTATTTGTCCCAGTTTGTTACATCATCTGTGACTCAATTTGTTTAAGCTTGGATCAAAACCACAGCATAGCAGTATGCTATAGGCTAACATTGAGCTGCTAACCTAACTGAAGTGTGCTATGGAATAGAAAATCCCTTTAATTGTCTCACAATGGGGAAATTCTGGTGTCTACAGCAGGAAAAAGATTATAGCAAAAATGGTCACACAAATTGGACCTTAGAAATAAAAAATAACATGATGGTGAATAGTTAAAAAATAAATAAAATACTGTACTGTTAAATGTTTAAACAATATAAAAACTGTGCACCTGGAGATTAAATAACCAATATACAGCTATGGACATTTTTACGGTAATGGATATTTGAAAATAGCTGCAACATCAGGGATGTGCAAAATGACAGCAGCATGTTATTTAACTGACTAAGGTAGAAACTGTGCAAAATCAGCATGAATGTAGCAGCTTATTGAGGTTGTTGGGAACAGTGATGGTTATTGAGTCTTACAGCTGCTGGGAGGAAGGATCTATTTATTACATAACGCTCCCTGGTGCATTTAGGGTGCAGCAGTCTGTCACTGAAGGAACTTTCCTGTTTTGCAACAGCTTCATGAACGGGGTGGGAAACATTATCCAATAGAGATGTTAATTTAGCTAGGATCCTTTAGATCTTCATATCAGTAACACGGGGTGTGTACAAATCTGATACTATTTTAATAAGCTGCAATCTAAAATCCAAATTATCTGCAGTATAAACCTGGACTAAATCATTTTGCCTTTAAAACAGTCTGATCCTTATCAAAACTTTATTCTGTGTCTGGAAACACAAAATTACAAGCTTTGAAGATTTTTTTAAATTTCTTTATTTGGCTCTAGTGGCGACTTGGATAGAATTAAGCCTAATATCTTTTTGCACTTTTAATGCTTAAGCTACATATAGATGTTTTGTGTTTTTATAACTAACTGAATGACCAATGAGGCATTGATAGGAACAGCTCCAGGCTGAACTGCTGCGTGTTTCTATCATTGCAAACATTTGTAAATCTTGGACTGTCACCTGTACTTGTTTATTCTGTTTGTGCACAGGGTTCAAATGAACAAGGGAACTGCAGTCATTAAGATTTGCCTGTTTAAGTGAAGGTAAAACAAGAAGTTTGTGCACAGGAACAACAAAATCTTGAATGTTTAGTCTGTTATGCTGTTTTCTGGCATTATACGAGATAAGCTGTGACGATGGAGTATCCTTGGTTTGTTTGGAGGTAGGTTTATAGGAAAGTTAGTTATTTTAGTGTTTAATTAGCCTGAAGACTCATGGTTTGGTTAGAATGATGACTGTGGAAATGAGAGTTCTTTATTTAGACACCAGCTTTGTGAGCTGCGTTATATGTTCAGGAAATGAGAAGTTGTTGCTTTTCAGGTAGCAGATTCTGCAGCTTTAACAGCATAATCAGGATTTTATTTGTAGGAACTTAATGTCACTTAACCGTTGGTATGTCTTCAGAGATCCCTAACTATCCTGCTTTTCCCCTCCGTCAGAGTCATTGCCGGAACAAACCTTTAAGGACGAGAGTGATGCAGCCACCCTGAGACAGACCCTTCCAGATTTAACCCCCGACGACCCCTCTGATGCTCCGGCTCTCCCCGCTGAAGACTCCACTCCAGCCGCTGCTTCCGCCGAGGCAGCTGAAGGGGAGGAGGCCGCTGATGCTGGGGACCAGGAAGGCGAGGAGTCTCCCAGCAAATCCCCCTCCAAAAAGAAAAAGAAGTTTCGCACACCTTCCTTCCTAAAGAAAAACAAAAAATAGACAGTCCTAGATTGGAGAAAGTTGGATAAGGCTGACCTCGCCTTCATTTTAGTTCCTTTTATTTTGTTTTGTACTTTTGCCCTTCAAGTGAGCCACACTCCCACACTTATTCTTCGGTTCTATATGTTAAAAATTTAACCTGCTTTTGCTCATTAGTGTGTATACAGTGTAAAACGATCGCATTATGGCTTTTTTTCTGTTTAGATATTAAAGGCTTTTAATTGTGAGTGCAATCAGTCTTGTCAACTCCATCTTGTCTTAAATGCATGACTATAACTACAGGCTCACGTGCTTAAATTAGAGGTTTTTATTTCTTTTCTTTTTTAACTATTAACCAATGTAACCACTAGAATGTATAGGGATTGTATCCAAATATGTCTGCCGCTGCAGGGCAAGAAGCTTGTACCTTCTGCTGAGCTGATGGTCACTTCTGACAGTGATAAACTGCATAAATGCAACCCTGAAGCTGTGCGCTCATTTTATTACAAATCTGCAGACTGGAAGAGCTACAGTCCGGCTTCTCCCTAATGGTTGTTTGCTCGTGTCCAAAATGCAATAACTCCAATGAAATCACTATCAGCCACATGTAATGTTTTCCTTTTTTTTTTTTTTTTTTTTTTTTTTAAACATTGTTTTACTTACTCACATGGTTCTTAATCTAATGTTGGTCAAATACTTTGCACATCGGATTAAGTGAGAACACTGCTGCATTATGCAAGATTAGCCCTGCCTTGTTTCTGACATTGTGCTCGCGTATCAGTCTAAGGCTTCCTGCAATGTATTTGCCTCTGCCTGTAAGCCTATATTATGAAGGAATGTGTACATTTGTATTTTTTTTTCAGTTTTTATCATAGCTTTTGTTTTGTATTATCTCCCCAATTTCACATTGCTAATTTGCATCTAGTGTTGCATATTTCCATCGGTTTCTGGTGGCATTTTGTTACATAAATCAGATTATTCCCTTTATTCTGTCATTAAAAACCCAGTTTTAGGAATACATTTGCTCTTATCCAGTTGCATTTATTCATTAAAAAGGTTTCATGTTTGATCATGTCATAGAATCATAAATCGTGATGCTAATTAGTCTCTCCATGAATGATACTTAGGCTGTGAATCACTGTCAACAGTAAAGACGATTTACACTGGAGGAACAAAAGAAGCAATTTTTGTTGTGACTGCAATCAATGGGTGGAAAAAAAAAACAGTTTGATGTTCAGTTTCAGGTTGTGTGAATCATTCAGCTGTAATGGAGAGTCCTGACGTGCTTTATGAAATTGACCACTGGTGACAGATGATAGACTTGCATCGCATCGAAGGGCTTCAAACTGATTGTGGGTTATATTTCAACTGTTCCGCTGAAGCAAATACTAATGTCCAACTAATCCTTTAAATCTGCTTTATTGGTGGTTTTGTTTTTAGACCTGCTAAGTTGTATCATCTATCTGAATTATACCCATTTAAATATTTTCTTTTTACTCAATTTACAAAGTTATTCCACCACTTTCTCATGGTTCCACCTCTGAATAAAAACACTACCATGAAAAGGAGAATTGTGTGACTAGTTTTCAATATTTTACATAAATTGCAGCACGCTGAAATATTAATTTTGCATCCTGTTTTTTTTTTTTTTTGGTTTAACATTCTTAATATGTGAAAGTTTGACAGTTTTAATGTAATAAAACGTGGAAAACTTACAAAAGGAACACTTTGGCAGACTATTTTAATACTGGATGATGGTATGAAATATGATGCTTTTGTGGTTTATTTTTGTTCATTAGTATCAGCTATAGTTTTGCACTTGATTTTGTTTTCAGTTTGGTTTTTTTAGGCCTAGAAGAAAAAACATTGGTTAAGATTGTACAAAGTTAAATAATATCATTTAAAACTTACATTTATAAGTCTAATACAGAAGATCAGTAATATATTAGGTGTTATATCTAAATCAACATGATTTTATGTAGCTCCTTACACCAAGTAAAAAAAAATTTTTTCTTGCTTCAAGAGACAATATAATAGGAATAATTTTTTCATGATATCATTGACCCTAAAGTTAGGCTAAAGATTATTAAGGTGTATGCTTTTATTAAAGAGCCTGAAATGTTGATAAATTTCTCATACCCTAGTTATTTTACCTATTTTATTTTTTTACATACAACATCAAACACTATCGTACTCTTTAGGGATTACAGCATGATTACAGTAATCCCTTGTTTTAAAGTAGAGAGAACAGTACCTTTTCCCAATGCTCTCTGACTTGGCTAGAAAATGATTAATTTGGTCACTATTAAGAAATGTCCCATTAACCTATTTCATAGTAGTATTTAGCTGTTCTACCTTCAGAATAAAGTGTATGGTGTGTATTAATGCCTTCACTAAGCGTTCAGGGTTTCCTTTGGGTGACTTAGTTTACAGTTTACTCTAAAAAGAGCAAATTTTTTTGAATCAGAGGATTCTTGTCCTCTAAATTTGACTGGTGTATTGAATTTAGAGCCTTTTTTTTTTATGTTTTTCCATGTTACCTCTTCTATTTTAATCTTGATCTTCTATTTCTATTCTAAATTGTCCAAAAAAAGGCTACATTAGAGCATCATTTGATATAAGTATTCTCTTTGGAGAGCATCGTAATTTCACATATTGCTGAATTTTTTTGCTTTTTTTTTTTTTTTTTTTATCTAAACCATATTGTCTTTGAAACCTTGCAATTTCTAATTAAACAGCTCACTTGGTACTAATGTATGGAGGACCAACTTTGCCATAATTAGAAATAAATGCAGATATAAATAAATGCTCCAAAAATAAATAAGCATACAATTAATTGCCCCCCCAAAATGCAATAGAAATTAAATTATACAGGTAGAAATTAAATTATACAGTGAGACATATATATATATATATATATATATATATATATATATATATATATATATATATATATATATATATATATATATATATATATATTTATTTTTCTTTTTTTTTATTAGCTGCTTTGTTTATTCACCTTTGTTATAATTACCTTATTTATTTAATGTCCGTTATATTCTTCAATTTTATTTATTTATTTATCACTTATTTCTTAAAGCATTTATTTATGTGCATTTTATAGTATTTTTGTCTGGTTACTGCAGTCAAAACGCTAAAAATGAAGAAATTAAAACCGAGCAAGGTGTGGCCGCTAGGGGCGCTGTTATTAAAACTGACACAGGAAGTAATTCTGGTGTCGTGTACCGTGAACATGCTCGGAAATGGAAACCTTGTGAGGAAACGTGGATACCAAATGATATAAATATATATATATAGAATTATCTCCGGTCATAACGACTTTAGTTTGACTTTAAGACCTGGTGGTTCTTATATTTGGACTTCTAGCTGTGGCTTCAAGGTAAATATGTCTTCTGTTTGTATGTTTACAATCTGCTATGACTAACATTTGCTGTTTTTATTCCTTTTTATCTTTAGTTCAGCCGTAATTTCATTAACAGTTACTTTAGTTTAACAAATCGTGTGATTTAATGTTCCAGCAGCTGGAAATCAGGCTGCTATGTGTGGAAGGGCTAATGTTGATTAAAGTGCTGAGAGCTTTGAGTTCATGTGATGGTCAGTCTTATAGGGGAAGTTTCACTGTTTGCTCTAATTATTTCTTTAGAAATAGAGGAGTGAGAGAATCTGAGCTGCCAGTTTAATGTGTTTTAGGTCTGAAAAGTTCGGCATCCCATCAGCAGAGCTGCAACTAACGATTATTTTGCAAATCGATTAATCTGTCTATTATTTTTGTCGATGAATCGATTAATAATCGAATAGAGCAGAAAGATGTTAGGAGTTCTGCATAGAGCATGTTGACATAAGAAAAGTTTTTATCTTTAAGGCAAAATATATTTAAAATGTTTGTAAGTGGGATGCTCTGTTAGCTCAAGGCCTGTTTTACAGTCTCTATATTCCAGTTAATGATTAATAGATTGTTAAATTAGTTGACAAATATTTCAATAATTGATAATAATTGATTAATCCGATTAATTGTTTCAGCCCTAATCATCAGCATGTATGATGATCATCCATCCATTGTTTCCACTGAACATCTGTGCATCCATCCACCATCCATCCATTTACTGACTTGTCTGTTGATTCACCATTTATTCGTTCTTTTTTTTTTTTTTTTTTTTTTACCCCAGCTTTTTTATGTTCATTATACTGTTACAAGTATAAAGCAATGAAATTCACTCTCTGCATTTAACCCATCCCCTTGGGGAGCAGTGGGCTGCCATTGTGTAGCTCCCGAGGAGCAGTAAGGGTCTTGCTCAGGGACCCAGAGTGGCAGTCTGTGGAAGTGGCGCTCAAACTCAGAACCTCAGGATTCCAAACTCTTTGCCCTAACTACTAGGCCACTACTGCCCTCCTTCCTGTTGTATTTTTTCTTGCAGGTTTCATAAAAATAAAAACAAAATCCGTGTTGAACGTTTGTGTTAACACTTTAGGATGTGGCTTAAAAGAAAAGGACAGAGGACTCCCTGCTTCTCTCTAGGAAGATGCTTTGCAGCATTCGATGCAGGTCTAGCAGTTTCTGCAACAGTATCTTCCCCACCGCCATCAGACAGCTGTTGAAAAAACTCTGAATCATGTCAAAAACTCTGCATCACACTGATAATACCAAACCAAAAATACTGCATATTTGCACCCTGTATATTAATGCTCTGAGCTTCCATATAAATGCATTTTTTGCCCTATGTTTTTTCTGCCACACTGTTTACATTTGATCACTTCTGCACTTTAAGTTTATTGACTGTCTTGAAAAGCTGTACTAAATGAAATGTCGAAACGTTTAGTAAACGACAATAAAAGTTGTTTTAAATTATGCAATTTTGTTACTGAGGAGGTGTGGGAAACTTTATTTAAGAAGGGTAATAAATGTGTTTCTTGTCACAGATGGGAAAGCCACCTAAGAGGAAGAACCTGGCTGACAAAGTTCGTAAAACCAAAACCGCCACTGAGATC
The DNA here is from genome assembly GCF_016077235.1 of Cyprinodon tularosa. Lineage (NCBI taxonomy): Eukaryota > Metazoa > Chordata > Actinopteri > Cyprinodontiformes > Cyprinodontidae > Cyprinodon > Cyprinodon tularosa. Next base: position 860,241 of record NW_024039062.1, on the reverse strand, counting down.
AAAAACAATCCTTTTGAGGTAAAAATCAACCGAAAGAAGTTTGATGTTCTGGGGAGAAAAAGCAAACATGATGTGGGCCTGCCGGGGGTATCTCGCTCTAAAGCCATCAGCAAGGTGAGAAACCGCTCTGCTTTTTTTTTATAAAGACGCCTCTGACTTGTTTGTCTTTACAGCCTGATTATTTTATTTTGTTGGTTTTTAAAGCACATCGACAGTACTGTAAAAAAAATCTTTACATCATTAAAGATTTCTTTCTTTTTTTCCCCTTTTTTTGTCACAGTTAAATGCTTTAGATCGCCAAATGGTCAAAAATAATTTTTGATTCGACACTTTAAACTGTTTTCTATATATTATTTCATTTATTAAGGCAAAAACGTTTTTTGATTGTGTGTTTTCATTTTAAGTTAAGAGGGAATAGATAAAAATACTCGTTTACAAGGAAATCACTTATAAAACTTTCTTATTTTTTGTTTATCTGTAGAGAAAAGAGACACTCTTGAAGGAGTACAAACAGAAAAACAAGTCTAACAAATTAATCGACCGACGCCTTGGGGAATATGATTCCAAGATGGCTCCAGAAGACAAAATCCTGCAGAGGTTCACCATTGAAAGACAGGTTGGTGACGTCCTAAAGGATTCTGTTGGACTTGGTTCCTTTTTATACATTTGGCACAAAAGTGAAGAACAGTTAACAGTTAGTTCTCTATTGTAACAATGCTATATGTTTTTGATTGATATCATCTATTGCCTAATGCTTCAAGGCTTCAAAAAAGAACAAAAATGTAATGTCTTGTTTATTTTATGTCTTATTTATTGATTTAACAAAGTGAGTCCTTAGTAGTGCTTGAAGGAACCTTATAGAGATCTGAGTCTGACAACTTCTCTGCACGCTGGTCTCACACTTTTCCATCCAGCAGGCTAAGCTAAGCTAGATTTACCAACACAGAAAGTTTCTTCCTCATCAAGACAAAATTTTGAAGGTAGTCTCTTTAAAATGTCCTGTTGGGGCAATGATTGATTACTTGAAGGATGGAGTTTGGTCCCATAGGGTGGAGATACGGATTTGTTGCGTCACCCTTTTGATGGAGGCATCATATTGCCTCCATCAAAAGCTCCTTGGCTTTGTCCTCCAGAAACTCAACCATGCTGCCCGACAAATATGTTTCCTATAGCAACGTTTCACGTGGCAACATTTAGGTGAAGTTAAACAGGTTTTCCAACCATATATGATTTATGGCTAAAAAGTGCAGCAGAAAAAACTGTTGATTAGGAAAAATAAAAAAGATTAGATCTACTGAATATCTCAAAAGTTTCTACTGATTCTTTCCTTTTGTGTTAAACTAAGAAGCATTACTGAGGAAAGAAAAAAAGCTCTTCCTAACCTGATCTTGACATAATCTCTTACTTTGGTGTCGTATTCTTAGAGAGTCCATGAAAAACGAGACATTTACAACTTGAATGAGGAAGAGGAGCTGACTCACTACGGCCAGTCGTTGGCTGAAATAGAGAAATTCAATGATGCTGTTGGCAGCGACGATGAATCGGAAGAGAAAGGACTTTTATCAGGTGAGACTGAAACACCTGCATTTTGTTTGCTTGGATTTCTTAATGTTTCCTCTGAACTTACTCAGATTTTTACATGCTTGCTTTTTTTTTTTTTTTTTTTTGTCCAGCTGAGCTGACTGCCTCCCATTTCGGAGGCGGAGGGGGTCTCTTGAGAAAGAAATCTGGGGAGGACCAGCAGGAAGAGCAGAGTGGTCAGAAGACCAAATCCAGACAGGAGCTGATTGAAGAGCTCATCCAGAAGTCCAAGCAGGAGAAGGTCAGCTGATCGAACAGTACTCCTGGTAGAACCATGTAGGACGGGTTTAAACTTTTAAAAATGATCTGACTATTTCATTCATCTGCTTATAGAGGGAGCGTCAGGTGCAGAAAGAGGAGGCGCAGGAGCTGACTGAGAAGCTGGATCAGGAATGGAAAAGCATTCAGGCTCTGATGGTGAAAAAAGCACCGAAAAATTCAGAACAAGCCGACAAACTGGAGGAGAAACCGAAGGTAAGGATTCCAAACATCGAACTGCTTCTGGTTCCACCTGGTCCTCCTCTGATTTCTGCTTTTTATTTGGGCTTCCCAGCCAGAGGAGTACGACATGATCGTCCGAGAGCTCGGCTTCGAGATGAAGGCTCAGCCCTCAGAGAAGATGAAGACCCCTGAGGAGCTGGCCAGAGAGGAGGAGGAGAAACTGAAAAAGCTGGAGGTGAAAGCACTAAACCCTCTGGCTGCCTTAATTCTTATTTTTTAGTACCTTTGCGAGGCAGAGTTTAATCCACTGCATGTTTCCTCAGGCTGACCGTCTGAGGAGGATGATGGGAGATGAAGGCGGGGACAATGTGCAGAGCCAAGTCCACATGTCTGCCGACGACCTGAACGACGGCTTCGACTTGGACCAACATGACAAGAAGACGCTCTCTTATCAGGTATCCTAGTTCCAAATTAGACGGATAGGCTCTAAGGCTTGGATTTTATTTTCTAAACATCTTTAATTCCTAAAAGGATGGAAAGTGGAACATTGCAGAGGAGACTGAAGACGACAAGGAAGAAGAGGAAGAAGGATCAGATGCAGAGGAAGATGATGATGATGAAGAAGAAGAGCAGCAAGAGGAGGGCAGTAGTGAAGATGAAGAGGGCCACTCAGACCTGGAATCTGAGCAGGACAGTGAGGATGAGGAGAGTAAGCAGGACGACCAGGGGAGCAGCTCTAAGCAGCAGAGGAGTCTGAGCAGAGAGGAGCTGAAGGCTCAGCAGGAGGCCGCCAAAGCAGAGCTCCCCTACACCTTCACCGGTGACTACACTCACTCCTCACACAGACGCAGGATTTCTGTTGACTTTTACGAATCTACAAGTAAAAAATCTGTTCTTCTAACTTAGCGCCTGAAAGCTACCAAGACCTAAAAGATTTGCTTCATGGTCACACGCCTGACAACCAGCGCCTTATTGTAGCCAGGACCCAGAAGTGCAACCACCCGAGTTTGGCTGCAGGAAATAAAGCCAAGCTGCAGGTACGTCCAGGTAAAACTGTCATTTTCCTAGAGAAGTTTGAATGAAATTAAGTTTTCTTCTGTTTTTTCAGAAACTTGTGGGCTTACTGATGGAGTACATGGGAGAGCTGGCTACAAGGAGCCCACCTGAGCTCTGCACTGTAGATAAACTCATCCCGTGAGTTTACAAAGTGGCTGACTTTAACATCCCAGGCTTAAAATGGAGCCTTAAACTATATTTGTTAACATTTCTCCTCATATGTTTTTGTTTGTTTTTTTTAAAGGGAGCTCTACACTTTATGCCAAATGTTTCCTGAGGCAGCCTGCCAGGCGATGCAGAGCATCCTCAGAGATGCTGCTCACAGCATGGAGGAGGTGATTGAGGTCAAAGGTCATGCTGCTTTCCCTACATTAGACATGGTATGATTTATTGATTTACATTTTCTTAGTTTTTTGTATCAGGGTTGGCGTGTTCATTTTGCTTCATGTTTATGGTTTTATCAACAACAAAAGAACAGTTTTAGTCTCCTGGTATTTCATTTTTTTTAAAGTAATCCACTACAATTGTTTGACAGAATTACAGTTATCTCATTAGAGATGAACAAACCATTCATGTTTATCTCTGTGGTGGTAGGACAAAAAAAGGCCTTTCCCCCGGTATCCCTTCATGCACACTTAATATGTAGTTTTGGCAAAACTGCTTTGCTGCAGCTGTGAAATTTTCCCAGATGCAAGCATTCCCAGGATTAGTTGTGACCCTGAATCTTACAGCAAATGTTGATACTATGTACGTGTTAATTACAGCTGTATTTAAAGCTTGTTTTTGTTTTCCAGCTGGTTTACCTGAAAGTGGCGGCGCTGCTGTTTCCAACCTCAGATTTCAGGCATCCTGTAACGACTCCAGCGCTGCTTTACATCAGCCAGACTCTAACTAAGGTAAAATGAGACAATCCTAGAGAATGAGAGCTAATTGTTGTCATTCTCTGAGCTTTTTTCCTCTTTATTTACATGGCAAGATGTAATTTTGTGTATTTTTATTAGACCTGATATCTCTTTATATAAATAGCTGAAACATGTTTGACACTTTATAGATTTAATATTTCTACTAGATTGTTGTTTTCTCCCATCGAGACACTAAACATCTTTCATATCTATGGTAGCACTCATCTGTTTGTCTGTGTGTTTTGTGCTTTTTTTTTTTTTTAGTGTCCTGTGAGATCGTTAGAGGACCTAACCTCTGGTTTAGTTCTGTGCTGTCTGGCTGTTGAGTACGTCTCCTTTTCCAAGCGCTTCCTGCCGGAGCTTATCAACTTCCTCAGTGGAACGCTCCAGCTGGCTGTGCAGGACGAGGCCTCTGGTATGTTGATGTGTTTTACTCCTGGTTTCGGTTCATGCGCTGATCTGAGGTGGAGCAGATCCAACTTACTTTAACAATGTTTTGCAGGTCGCATGGCGGTTCCCCCCTTCAGACCATCGGGGAAGCACTGTGATCTGCTTGTGCTTTCTAACTCTGAGTCCTGTAGGAACTGGAGCAAGAAAAACCTCCCGCTGTCTGCTACCCAGCAGATGGAGCTCAAAAGTGATCTGGACAGAGACCACTACAGGTGAGACGAGAGGAGGCTGCCATTTTATCTAGCTGCTCAGAGCCTCACACCCTCAGGAGATACTTTATAGCTCCTCTGATAAATCTGTTTAGCTGACATTAACCAAAGGCTGCATTTTGTTAGTATTGATGTGTTTGGCCTCTGCAGCCTATTTAATTCATTCCATACTAATCTGATCAAGAAGCATGACTCATGTGATCAAGCAAACTACCAAAGAAACAAACTGATAAGTTTTAGTATGTAGAGAATCTTAATACAACCTTAAATAAGATACAAAGTTAAAACCTGCAGATAAAGATTGAAAAATCAGTAACTAAAATTAGGTTGAACACATTTTTATGCTGATGTAAACGGAGGGATTGAATTTCAGAGTAAAAAGCAATATGGCTGAACAATTTGAAAAGGGGGTTAAGTTGGCAGGTGTCGCAAATAACAGAAATAAAAGGCGTTCAGAATGGGGTGACTTGTATGTACTGCTCTACTTAGAGTTTAGTCAAATAGTTGGAAAACACAACTGCAAAGGCTGTAATGGCTATACCAGGCCAGTAGGAGGTGAAAACAACCACACTGAGATGAAATGTGTAAAGAAGAAGCAAGCATGGCTAACGTGATGCTAGCTATATTCCCATAAAAAAAAAAATGCAGCTTTTTTTTAATCCAATCTAAAGATGAAAATCTTGTCAATATGCTCTATCCAGATCTCCTCATGTGGAAAAGTTTCAGTTTCACCTGGATTGATTTAGCAAAAAGTCTTCTTTAAGGAACCTTCGGCAATCGGATAGCCAAAGGTTCATCAGATAAATTGTTTAATCAACAGATTAATCAATTTGCAAATTAATCATTTGTTGCAACCCTTCTCTACGTGCTTGTGGTTGGTGCAAAGGAAAATCAAAATCTCAATTTTGGTTAAAAAAAAATCACAATTTTGAATATTGAAATTTGTTCCACCCTAATAGAAATGAATAAGCTGCCATTATGCTTTTTTGATCATAGTGTGTTGTGAAAAGTCATTTTTTTAACAACCCAAAATACTTTTTGCATTTGGATAACGGGTACATGCAAAGCAAAATATAGTCGGTGTGGATGTGACATTGGAGCATTATTTGGAGTTCTGGAGTATAACTGTGATGCATTTACTGACTTGCATCGTATAGGATTTATGGGATTCGGGCTCACAGGGTTTAATCCCCCTTTTTTCTCTTCTGTAGCCTCACAACAAACCTTACTGTTCCCAAATATCTGATCTTAGTGATAGCCGGGAGTCCTCCCTGTTTTGGTTTGGTATTACTCCGTTTGACATGTGAACATGTTCAGGTATAAACTCTGTATTTCCTGACATGTTCAGATTCTGAGCAAATAAATTCATCTTTACAGCCTGAAAGGAAATAATAAACATTTGTTCTATGAGGTAAAAACATTCATCAGCGTTTTTTTTTTTTTAGCAAGCTGTTGATTCAACCTGCATGTTTCTATGTATTGATGATATTGACTTTAATTGACATGGCATGGATGTGAAATTCTAACACGGACCGCCGTAGCATGTTTACCAGCACACGCTTCATAGCTCAGAGCGTCCCCTTGGTTAATTCTGACTCACCGGCATGCTTTCACGCAGCAGCTGGTGTGTGGGCACAAAGCAAAGCTTGCAAACAGGCTACAGTACAACTGAGCAGCTTTTAAAAGAAACTGTATTTTTATTTACCCAACTACAGATATGAGTCAAAAAGAATAAATCAGATGCTTGAAATGATTCAGATGATGAAAAATTTGGGGGGGAAAAAATCTAGTTTACTAAACTACTGAAGACCACTTTTAAAGTTGAATAAAAATGTAGCATGGTGTGTGTTTGTTAAATTTAATAATTTACAGCATTTCTTCACAAGTCAACAGAGGCAGAAACCTGTTTCCAATTTTTTTTCTCGCAAAAATGATTCACACATTCAAAGCAGACAAAGCATCGATATCCTTCACACCATAAACGTCCTCGCACCTCAGTGCCCAGTTATTTTTTAATTTCTGCATCCCTCCCTGTGGGCTTTTCACACACATGCTCACCAGCTGCTGTTTGCAAAGAACGCTCAGGAGTGACTAAATATCCACTCAGTGCTCCGCATGAAGGTTAGTCTCTAACGAGTGATGATGAAGTCATCAGGGCTGCACCAATCGATTATTTTAGTAATCGATTAATCTAGTAATATTTTTTCAGTGAATCAATTAATACAAGTAGAGTTACTTTTAGTAAGTTAATTAGTCTAAGTAAACAAATCAAATATGGAAAACCTTTGAGCACATTTAAAAATGAATTCATTTATATGTAAATCCTTAATGGAAAATTGTTTAAATGTCTATAATTTTCATTTTCTGTAGGCACGTTATTTTATTTATTTATTTTTTTTAGCAAATGGTGTGTTTTAGATCCCATTTACTGCACGTAAAGATTGGATTTGATTACCGAGTCAGTTGACGATAATTTTGATATTCTGTTAATCTGATTGAAGGTTTCAGCCCTGGAGGACATACAGTTACACAGATGCAGATGTTTCTAAAACGTTTCCAAACTTGGAGTCCTTTTCTGAACATGTAAGAAAAGAAATCCAGCCTTTGCAGCAGGAATTCTCAGGGTTTATTTTTTTTCCTTCAAACAAGTGGAGTGGCAGTCCTTGACTCGACAGTCTGGTTGTGCCATTTTTATTCTGTCCTCAACAGTTTTTTCAGAAGCGTAATCTTACAATCTTGACAACATATGATTGTGTAAACGAATAGAATGGAAAATCCAACAGAAGGAATTCATATTGCGCACAGAATTCAACCTGAATCACTCACATGAACTGACAAACGGTTTTTATTTAGGCCTTTAGAGAAAAGCTCATTTTAAATTTTAAATGCACGTTCAGCTATTAAAGTTGTACGATGCATAAAACTGTAGAACAGGGGTGTCAAACTGGTTCCAGAAAGGGCTGCAGGTTTTCACTCCAACCAAGCATTGTTTTTTGATGTATTTTATTTAGATAAACCTTTTTTTTGAGAGAAAACTAAATTTTATAGTAAACCAGATAAACTTGGTGCTATTCTGTAGCCATAAGGTGGCGGTCAACTGGACCAGCTGGTGACGTCACTTTAAATGCTTCTGACATTTTGGTTACGGTTATCAATACCTGATCAAAACCTGAATACACCTTTTTCAACCCTTTGGTTGTTTTGGAAAATGTGGGAAAACCCAGAGCACTAAGATTACTTTGTTATTCTGCACTGCATCCCTTTCAGATGATCAATCACTTCCCTTTCTGAAAAACAAATACTACTAGATGGAAATAAAAATGTTATGTTTGTTTGTTATGTATGTTTGCTTTACTTATTGGATCGATACTATTACTATTTTTTTTAAATAACATCAACAGATAGCATGTTTTGCGTCTACAGCAAGGATAACATTCGGATATCTTGAGATATTCAAGGTCAAACGGACTAAAGCTTAGTTTATTTTAGTTTCATGATGCGATAAATTTGTTCTAACAAAGTGAGCTTTTGGCCTCATGTAAGGACAAAACAATGGTACATCTACAAAACCTGATGTTTGTATCTCAATTTTAAAATGATGAAATGCACTAATACAAGGAGCTGGAGATCAGATTAGCTTGATGATATCTAATGAAACTGTTCTTATAACTCAAGCTCTTATTATCTGAGGTTGATGGAATATTTCAATAAAGCTCCACATCTTATTTCTACATAATGAGCCTATTCTGTGGAATGAGCTAAAGGTTTTTATCTTAAAATGTTATAAATTAAGATTTCGCTATTTCAAGATCCATTATAAACGTGGACCTGATCCAGAGTATGAAATGTTTAGTGTTTTATCAACAAAACAAACTCTGGTTCTTTCAAACTAATCACATAATTAAAAAATATGGATATTATCTCTCGTTAGTTTAATGAAACACCTTTCTGAATCACGTGAAAAATGTAAAGTGGTACTAAACAATAGAAATGTATAAAAAACATTAGACCAAATTATAATTGTTGTTACAAAATGGTCATAAAATAGGAAAATTAAAATGTTTGCCTCTAAAGCTGTTTGCGGACGTTGCCTTTGTTCTGTTATTGGCTGGCTTTGCCTGCTGGTAGAAGGATGTAACAATATTTTTGCATGCCAAATGCAAAGGCACTTCCTATTGTTAACAAAGAGGTGCTTAACTCTTCTGTTTTACAAATGATTTTTTTCTGCCCTCTGCAAAAAGGAAGAGGAGTTTGTTTCTTGTCCTTTTCTGCATTTACCTGAAACCTTACTAACACTGTCGCTTTTTTCCAGGTTGAATTGCTTGTCTACGTGCCTCGACCTGGTGAAGAGATGCTGTCTGCTCTACAAAGACCTCATCTCCTTCATACACATCTTCCAGCCAATCAGGACGCTTCTTTCCAAGCATCTTTCCTCCCAAACCTTGCCAAATCCTTTACAGGTTAGAGGCAAACCGTTTCTTTGAAGCAGAGCATTCCTTCAGCTCTTTCTCTCTGTGTCCTTGTCTTCTGTGTTCTGTTAATTATAGTGTTTGTTGTTGTGCTGTAGGAGCTTCACAGGGAGATCTTGGAAGCTATCAGCAGCGCCCCTGTGACTCACACTAGACTAGTTTTCGAGAAGAAGAAGCCGATTCCCCTGAAACTGCTCACACCAAAGATTGTGGAAGTGTAGGTGTTCCTTCCAGATCCTCTAGTTTAACCTTAGTTGGAAAAAATGTATTAATATACCTTTGTTTTAATGCGATTGATGTTCTCTAACAGTTTGGACTATGGAAAGAAGCGCGGCAGCAGCAGAGAAGAGAGAGAGAGGGAGCGACTAAAGCACAAGTACAAAAAAGAGTTCAAGGGAGCTTTAAGGGAGATCAGGAAGGACTCTCGCTTCCTGGCCAGAGAAAAGCTTAATGAGGTCATGAACAGGTATGGATCTAATTCCTTATTTGTGTGCAGTAATGTAAACCAAAGCCCTGTAACATCTTCAACATATATAATGTTTGTTTCAGGGATGCGGAGAGGAAGAGGAAGGTGAGGGAGCTCATCGGCAGTTTAGCCACTCAGGAGGGAGAGTGGAAAGCTCTGAAAAGGAGGAAGCGAAAGTGAAAACTTGATTTAAATATGGGCTCCTTCAGCTGAGCCGTTTACCTGTACAGGCAGATGTTTGGGGAATAAACATTTTGTTGTATTTTTATGATTCTTCAGCATTTTTTCTTGAAAGCATTTTTTAATCGTCATCATTTCACATTAAAAGTTGTCAGTTTCTCATTTAGTTGATGTTAAATCAGATACTGTTTGTCACAGGTGAGAAACGCCTCCAATACGATATGCAATGCAAATAAAAAAACATCTTTCATACACGCTGTGTGCAAAACTACATTCATTGTTGCTCCACCCACAACTATTTTAATATATTTATAATCCAATGCTCCCGATAAAGTAATAGAGGCGTTATGATTGGACATATAGAGCGACACATTTCAGTGACAAGGCAAAGCTAATTAATTTGTATTGCACAATTCAGTACAAAGAATGCAAAGTGCTTTACATGATTAAAATATAGGAAAATAAAACAGAATCAAAGCAAGTAGGAAATAAAATAAAAAATGCAGAAGCAAAAAGGAACAGTTGGACTAAATAAAATAAAGTTGAAATAATGTTTCAGATAAACTGTTTAACTAAACAAATGTGTTTTTAGTCTTGATTTAAAGGAACTCAGGCTTTCCGCACTTTTACAGTTTTCTGGAAGTTTGTTCCAAATAATTGGAGCATAGGAACTAAATGCTGCTTCTCCATGTTTAGTTCTGGTTCCAGGTATGCAGAGCAGGCTGGAGCCAGAAGACCTGAGTGGTCTGGAGGGTCGATACACTGATAGCAAGTCTGTGATGTATTTACAGGTGCTGGTCATAAAATTAGAATATCATGAAAAAGTAGATTGATTTCAGTAATTCCATTTAAAAAGTGAAACTTGTATATTATATTCATACATTACATACAAACTCATATATTTCAGATGTTTATTTTGTTAAATTTTGATTACAAATGACAACAAATGAAAATCTCAAATTCATCATATCAGAAAATTAGAATATTGTGAAAAGGTTCAAAATTGATGGCCCCTGGTGCCACACTCTAATCAGCTAATTAACTCAAACCACCTGCAAAAGCCTTTAAATGGTCTTTCAGTCTAGTTCTATAGGCTACACAATCATGGGGAAGACTGCTGACTTGACAGTTGTCCAAAAGACGACCATCGACACCTTGCACAAGGAGGGCAAGACACAAAAGGTCATCGCTAAAGAGGCTGGCTGTTCACAGAGCTCAGTGTCCAAGCACATTAATAGAGAGGCGAAGGGAAGGAAAAGATGTGGTCGAAAAAAGTGTACAAGCAAGAGAGATAACCGCACCCTGGAGAGGATTGTGAAACAAAACCCATTCAAAAATGTGGGGGAGATTCACAAAGAGTGGACTGCAGCTGGAGTGAGTGCTTCAAGAACCACCACACACAGACGTATGAAAGACATGGGTTTCTGCTGTCGCATTCCTTGTGTCAAGCCACTCTTGAACCACAGACAGCGTCAGAAGCGTCTTGCCTGGGCTAAAGAGAAACAGGACTGGACTGCTGGTGAGTGGTCCAAAGTCATGTTCTCTGATGAAAGTAAATTTTGCATTTCCTTTGGAAATCAAGGTCCCAGAGTCTGGAGGAAAAGAAGAGAGGCACTTCATCCACGTTGCTTGAAGTCCAGTGTAAAGTTTCCACAGTCAGTGATGGTTTGGGGTGCCATGTCATCTGCTGGTGTTGGTCCATTGTGTTTTCTGAGGTCCAGGGTCAACGCAGCCACATACCAGGAAGTTTTAGAGCACTTCATGCTTCCTGCAGCTGACCAACTTTTTGGAGATGCAGATTTCATCTTCCAACAGGACTTGGCACCTGCACACAGTGCCAAAGCTACCAGTACCTGGTTGAAGGACCATGGTATCCCTGTTCTTAATTGGCCAGCAAACTCTCCTGACCTTAACCCCATAGAAAATCTATGGGGTATTGTGAAGAAGAAGATGCAATACACCAGACCCAACAATTCAGAAGAGCTAAAAGCCACTATTAGAGCAACCTGGGCTATCATAACACCTGAGCAGTGCCACAGACTGATCGACTCCATGCCACGCCGCATTGCTGCAGTAATACAGGCCAAAGGAGGCCCAACTAAATACTGAGTGCTGTACATGCTCATACTTTTCATGTTCATACTTTTCAGTTGGCCAACATTTCTATAAATCCTTTGTTTTTATTGGTCTTCAGTAATATTCTAATTTTCTGATATGATGAATTTGAGATTTTCATTTGTTGTCATTTGTAATCCTCAAAATTAAACAAAATAAACATCTGAAATATATGAGTTTGTATGTAATGTATGAATATAATATACAAGTTTCACTTTTTAAATGGAATTACTGAAATCAATCTACTTTTTCATGATATTCTAATTTTATGACCAGCACCTGTAGGTGCTAAGCCATTCAGAGATTTATAGACTAACAGAAGTATTTTAAAGTCTATTCTCTGAGATACAGGGAGCCAGTGTAAGGACTTTAGAACTGGGGTGATGTGCTCTACTTTCTTAGTCTTAGTGAAGACATGGGCAGCAGTGTTCTGGATCAGCTGCAGCTGTCTGATCTACTGTTTTTAGGCAGACCTGTGAAAACACCATTGCAGTAATAAATTCGACTAAAAATAAACACATGGATTAGTTTTTCCAGATCATGCTGAGACATTAGTCCTTTAATCCTGGACAACGCAGAGAAAGATGTGAAAATGGATCCATGTTACTGTCTGGAGGTAAATTAAATAGTTTTTTTTTTTTTTTAAGCTATAAAAGTTGAAGGTGTCTTCTTTAATTTCAATATCAGAAGTAGCAAAACTCTGCTGAAGCCTTGGTGAAACTGTTGTCATGGTGTTCTTGCTTTGCTGACCATACAGGAGCAAAGATAACTAAATGATGGAAAAACATGGCAAACGTCACTAAGAATGCTTATTCTGTCCATCTGATGGGATATGCATGTGTTTAACTTTAGCCATTAAAGGAGGGGAATTATTTGCTAAACCGCTCAGAACAAAAGTTATTGTTACCATTTATTGCAATAGCAGCTCTACAGACTTGGAAAATTTAGCATAAGCTAAAGCTTTAGATAGAGGGGAAAACAAGAAGGTTGAGAACACCATGGTTCCTAATGGTGGGGTGACAATTTTAAATTATATATGGACTAAAGATACCATAGAATATATGAAATTGCCGCTAAATGTAGTTAATACTCATCTGGAACAAGTCTCATTGTTTATTAAATATCACTCTGCCTTACAGATTTTCTCTAACTTTGAAATGATTATAACTTAGTTTCAGAATGTGACTGGGCTGGTATTAGCAGCTGCCACTGCCCCCCTCTGTGATGTGAAAAAAACCAACAGAGATTCATCCTTTTAGGACTGCATGAATGTACCAGGACACGGCAAAATACATGTAAATCACTAGAACACGTGTTTGCATGATGTGATGGCTCTTTTGATAAAATCATAACACACAATGCTGATCAGGGCCTGACCTGTTACATTGTTCAGCAAGTATAAACATCATCAGACACCTTAATCACTTTGCTCTAGAAGCTGCTTTTTAGTTTCCCCTTATCCTTTTCATGGTTCTGGGGAAGCATTTTTCTTAAATTTTTCACCTGCTCAAACTGAAATCTTATGTTTTTTTAAGGAACCTCAGATTATTGCTTTTTAAAATATTAAAATTTTAATTCAGAACATATGTCAAAATTGAAATTTTTGCCGTTGGATTTATTAAGATTACATATTAATCTACCTGCTATCATGTTGCTTGCTTGATGCTTTATCACTAATTTAATCATATGAAGGATGATCATCCAGATTAATCTTTGCATTAATCGGCACAGTTCTAATTCTGCATACTATCTCTAGCCAAATAACTAAATTAAATTGTACATTTGTTCCATGAGTGACTTATATGTAGTAGACTTAAATATGAGTCAAAACATTTTTTACCATGTTCTTGCACATTTATCTGCAATCAATAGCTGCCTGTAGATAAATGAAAAATAATAAGTGGGAAAAAATACTATAGGTTATTAGGCATTGGGGAACTTAAGCTTTTGGTGTTTTTTTGTAAAAAGTGAGAGCTTTTGATTTCAGCAGACTTTGTGATCAAACACCTGTCGTCTTCCTCATAACTGCGGCGGAAACATGGACACGTTCAGGGAAAACCTGCTCTATCAGAATCAGCCATTTGTTGCATTGCTGCAAGCTTTTATTTTTACATGTATGTAAAAATACAGGTTATCACTAGATGATCTTTTGCGCACCACATTGGTTCAAGTCAGAGTTGAGTTTGATCAATTCTATATGAAACACTCTGGATTTCACACCCACTCATGCAAGCAACCTGACTGCTGCTCTCAGGGGGTTAGTCTGACTCACTGTTTTCTTTTCCCAGCTTTCTCACAAGATAATGAATGTGAAGATCCTCTGACATCCATCTGATCCTGTCACAATGTAAACAGTGTCTCATTTATTCGTTACAGGAACTTATTTGCACATATTTATTGTTTTGACTTAAAGTGTATAAAAAATATCTCATATTACAGTAATGCAATCAATTATTTGCAATGAATTAGTGTATTTTTTTAATGGTTTGAAATTTGTTCAATCAGTCAGTAGTCAGTCTATTTTGTGCCATCTGCAACTGATCTCTAAAATTAAATCCTATCTACGTTGACGCCATGACTCAGCTCATTCAAGCTCCTCTACTTGAATTCTGTCACCCATGTTTTCACTTACCTTGATTTGTGTCCTGTCATGTTTAAACAGGTAGGAGGCTTCTCTTGAATGTTAATAAAAAATTAGGAGAGGGAAATTGTCCAACATTTCTTGGTATTCTGAAACTAAGAAGCCAAGCCCAGACCCTGAACAAAACAACATAATCTTCCATCCATCAAACTTTACATTTGGCACAATGTCAGGTCTGACAAGAACCCTTTTTCTAGCAACTCCCCCATCCAGACTTCTGCAGCAGATTGCCAGATGGAAAGGTGCAATTTGTCACAGCTGCATGCAAGGCTTTGCATTACTCTTCATTCCATTAAGCTCTGCTCACCGGTGTTGGGCTGAACTAAAAGCCCCTGGATGTTTCAAGGTCTGTAGAAAGTGACTTAACAGTTCAGGTGACCTACCGCTCCATGGCTGTCGTTCCAGATCACCTCTACTTTGTAACACCACTCTGACAGTTGACGGTAAGAGAACATTTCCCAACTTGCACAGGTGGCCTCCCATAGCAGTACCACGCTGGAGTTTATCAGGCTCCCTGAGCAACTCACTTGTAGGAGCTGTATGCATGCTTTGATTGCTTAATTGTGCACATATGCACATATGGCCCTGAAAATGTATGTTGAGCCCGATGAAAGCTCAGGTGCTTCCTTGTTTTGGCCACACATCCTTTACATCAGGAACTTCCTCCATGCAAAAGTACTTTTTGTTTATTAAAAACAGTTAACATTTAATTTGAATTCTCTTTATATGCATCCAGGATGTAATTTTTCTCCAGGAGCTGATTTAATGGAAACAGAGCAAACTAAAGTAAATCTTCCTAGATATAAAGCAAGTCTAGATCTAGCAATCTGCTTTTTTTGTTTACTCAGTTCCACAAACATAGACTGGCATGCAGGTGTTTAGCTGTCAACTGGAGAGGCAGCAGTGTCCTGTTCAAGGACATGACAGCAGGTGGAGAAGCGGAGGCCAAAGATCATCACCTCAGCAACAGCTTTTCCTGTTCCTGACGTCATCTGCTTGCACTGTTTAAAGCATTTTTAATATTCGCTGGGCTTGAATTTAGTTTTTTAAAGCTAAAAAAAATCCAGGATTATAGATAGATTCACAATGCAAATCATGCAATAATTTTCTTTAAGGGCATCTTTTAAGTCCATAAAGAGTAAACATTAACATCTGTATCTGCTATATAAAGGTAACACACCTACTTTTCTTCAAAATAACAGCAACAGTAATTTACTACCTATGCTTGACTGATTCAAACTGTTGAACAAAAAGCCCAATGAGTTAGTTTCTGATTGCCAATTGCCAGTCCTCTATTTTCTTGCCTGTATAGCTTAATTTTCCAGGCACTTTTTAAATGTATTATACAGTATGATTTTTCAACAAGTTCCCATCTCAACTTAGAAAAACTCAAATGTGAAAAAGCCAACTATGTTTTACAGCTAATCAATAAGACAATTACTGTATCTAGTTTTCTGTAAAATTCAAATTCAGAAATTATCAAAATAAGGGTTGTTGTTTGTTGTAGAACAATAATTCTAAGATATTTTTTGTTGCTTTTGCATCTGTGAGCCTTGTTACTATGCATGTTGTCAAAGAAACGCACCTTCCCCGCCCAGGCATGTTTTTTGGTGATTGAATTTTTCCTGATACTGCAATTTGTTTCTTTTTGAGTTTTCAGTTACAGTTTGATTTTTGCCATTCTGTGTTTTGTTGGTCATTTCTTTTCCATTTTGTGTTAAGTTTTAGAAGTGTTGGATTTTTTGAGTTACTCTCTGTAGTCCCTTGTGCCAGTCTCCTTTCTAGCTCCCTTCTAGTTACTCCTATCCACACCTGCTCCCTATCAGCCGATCAGCCCATTCTGTGTTCTCCCATATAAATATATATAAATCCTCATTTGTGTTTTTCCCTGGTAACTCCTGGTTTTGGTTTCTATTCTATTCCGGGATTTGTGCTTCTGTTGCCATCTCGATTTAAATTAAATCTGCAAGAACTCATCTCTGTCTCCTCATCCTCTCTGCATTTGGGTCCTCAGCCAACTTCCACCAAACCTGACAGAATTGCTTTAAGCTCTTGTTTTATTGCCATGACTGGACATATAGGCAAATTTAAACACTTTTGTGTTGCTACTCTCTAATCTTTGAGTGAAAACAAAGCTGACCTTAACTACTCTTATTTTTCCCTTTTTCAAGAGCAGCTTCACACTATCATCCTTTATGTTAGGCTGTTTGTATACTACGGAAAAAAAGGGTTGAAGATTATTTAAAATGTTTGTAACTTATCAGTCATCCTGTTCTTGCTAGCCAATAAAAAGCTATTCAGACATTCATTTAGTTTTTCTGAAGACTTTTTGAGAGCTATTCAGAAATCTTTATCAAATATGTCAGCTCACATGGGAGCAATCTGTGGTTAGAGTCATGATGTTCAGTGATTGCTTTTACCTTTTAGTAAAGGTGTCTTTCTTCACCCCTCTTTTTTTCCTCTGTCCACAATCTGAACATTTTGGTCACACAAGGTGTGTCCTTTGTTCTGAGTTTGAAGTGTATGTCTGTATCTTCATAGCAGTCCTCACTGCACTGAAGCACATCAACAATGCCACTCAGTGGTGTTCTGTATTTGGGAATAACCAGTTTTTTCTGAGTGTGTTGTTGGGTTTGAAGTTCTAAAGTGAAGTGATTTTCTGACCTGTTTGTTTTCTTTTCATTTCTCCTCTGTAACTGTCAGCCAGGTGACTCAAGAGTTCTGAAAAGTTTGGAAACGCTGTGCTAAAATAGCCTGACGTAGTCCTACTCAAATCTAGTCAGAATATTAGTCTGATACTGCTCCATAGAGCTGTGATTATGGGGCGTGTTTCGAACGAACCAGGAAAAAAAATGCCTCTGCACTCAATTGGATAGACCTACAACCAATAAGAGCAACGGAGTGCGTGACGTATGTTAAGCGACCAAGGGAGCCAGCTGATAAATTAAACTTTTGCCAAATCCCGTAGGAAGGACGCCAAAAACATCTTTCTTTTCAACAAATGCCTTGATCGCGTTTCTCTGTTCCCCTTTTAAAATTAATTTGCTGTTGATATCTTCTAGAACAGACCTAATAGCAGAATCTACACACCTCAACTCTCCAGCGGCAGCCATTGTTGTTGTCACCCAAGCGCGCTTTGGTGACGTGGTTGATTACGTTACTGTTGATCATCTGTCCATCATCGTATAAAGCCCGCCCTGACAATTTGATTGGCCCGACCAGATATTGGGCGAGCATACTCGCGCTACTATTGAGCAATGCCAGACCGAACTTCCCGACCTCAAACGTTGTGGGCGGGACTAAGTTCGGAATGGCACCCAGGCTAGTGCTAAGAAGTACAATCAACTGCAATCCATCGATTGAGCTTAAAACTGTTAATTCTGCATTGTTTCCCATCTGAATAAAAGTTAACATAAACATTTTCCATCAGTTTTTGCTACCGCAATACCAAATGCATTTATTTAACAGATTTTTACAGGACTTTTCCAGAGGTGCCAGTAAATGTTGGAAATCCTGATAAGTATTTAAAAAACAGCAATTAAAAAATAAAATTCAGTCTATTTTATACTATTCTACATCAAATATAACTCTTACATTATAAGATTAAGATTCATGTAGAAACATGTAGCAGTCAAGTAGCAGTCTTATTCAGAAAGTTGAAATATGAACAAATTTGTTTTGTAAATCTGCAATTCATCACACCTGCTTGTCTGTATATAAATTGTGAGCGTAGTCCCATTTTTTACATATTTTATTCAATATTAGAATCCAAATAAATCATTACACATTGGTGAGGCTGAATATTACTTTACATGCTATAAAATACAACGAGAATGCACAAACAGCCCAGCACTTTATAGTCCATTGCAGAAAACAGTGACAAAAATGCACAACAAAATAGAGACTATTATTATGCATCCATTTTCAAACAGATCCGTGTAAATTGTTCATTTATATATCGAGACACTTAGGTGTTTGTAGATTGTGGTATACTTCAATGTTTGTGTTACTGACGCAGCCAAACAGCTGACACGGGATAGACGGACCCTCTGTGATCAGGTGACCTTCTCAGTGGGAGGGAGTCACTGTAAATGACAGCTGGTCACAGAGAACACACACACCTGAGGCGCCGCCGGGACGCACAGCACACTCACACAACAGTTCTCCGGCACTTTACAAGACATTTACTGCAAAGGCAGAACAGCACACACAGAAACCCACAGACGTTGAGCACAGACTCCGTGACGGACCGGAGGCGAGGCATGACGGGACTTGGCAGAGCGACACGGAATGTTTGGATCGTTTTCCTTTGACTGTGAAACCATCAAGCCACTTAGTCGTCCGAGTCCTCCTGGGGGAGACAAAAGGAAAAAGAGGTTTTCCTGTGGCTCTGTCACACAAACAAATGTGATATGATCCCTTTACTCCATACTAATGTCACATCTGAGACACAGGAGCTGGTCTAGAAACAACCCGCCCATTTATATGATTTATTAATGACCTCTGACTGCTGTCAAACAGGGCTGAAAGTCATCCTGTGGTCATGACAGAAAAATGTCTCAGACATACATTTACTTTCTGTCTTTATCATTAATCAACACATCTCTGTTAAAATTCTTATTATGGGTATACAAAGTAAAATAATGAAAAAAAAACAATTTTATTATATAATCCTCTACCAGTTTCTGTATGATTGATAAACCCATTAGCACTTGAAAAAGTAATCATCACCATTATACTGTTGCAATACCACAAATGACTGCAGGATAAATCCTAAAGATGTGCTTTACTTCTTTGTATTGCGTGTAGTAGGCCAAGTCACAGTTTTACCTCTGTAGGTTCAGTGAAGTCAGTATCGATTGGTGACTCCACTGCATCGGGTACCGCTGTGACATCCCCACCCTGGAGAGCAAGACAGAAATGTATTTTACCTCCAGATTCAACACCTTCTCCCTTTACCTTTTATATACTTTCTCTGATTGACTATGTATAGGAGATACTATGCGTAGAGTTAGTTTTTCACCCCTCATCTCGTTTTCTTTCTGCAACATATTTGAAGAATATGTTGTATATGTGATTTTTTTTAGATATTGCAAAAACTGTTTTATATCCTAACCCTGCTTTAAACTTCTTTACAACTCTGTCCCCGACATTTCTTCTGTTGTTTGGTCTTCTGAATGTTCTCCAATGTTTTCTCTAGAACATCAGAGCATCCAAAAAAGGCAACAAACTGGTTGCATTACATCTTATTTAATTTTATATGCATCCTACAAAAGGATTTAGACAAAATATTTAAACCACTTATTTTCAGGAAGTTGTATGATGATTTTTCTAGTGCTTAACCCTTTATAGGACATTCAGTGAAAGACTTTAATTGTCCAAGTTAAGTAATTTTCTCTTAAAATAAGCGATTTTTTTTCTTGAATTGAGCAGGTAAGTGAGACACTTTGCAATGGAATAAGAAAAATTACGTTTAAAATAAGGGGAAAAGTGCAGTCTCCTATTTCAAGTGCATAATATCAAATAATCTTATTTAAAGGATAAAAATGCTCCATCCACTGGGATATTTTCTTATTTACCTACTCAAATTAAGGGTAAATACACTTATTTTAAGACATTTTCACTAATTTTTAGATATTTTTTTGTAGTGTGTTATTGGAATCCAGGACAAGACCTTATTATCTTTGTAACATTAAAAAAATATGGATATTTTGATGGCAAAAATGAATGTCAATGTAATAACAAGAAAGGCCAGCTTGCCCGAATATATATATATAAAAAAATAACAAAAGTGCTTCTATAAGAAATTCATGAAAAAAACTCTGAGAGTAAAAGAAACACATTATTTTTTTTTAGGTACAACATAACCTTAGAGGCTTATTAACCCTTTAGCTTTACTTTCTAACTTTTCATTTATCTTTTATTCTTTTTTCCAACTTAATTTACAGTAGGTAATATATCATTCAAGGGCTCATCTAATTGGTCTAATGCCAAATCAAAATGCACAGCCATGTAGCAGTATCCTTGTCGAATGGCTGGATATAGATCTTGTGCTTCTAGACCTCACTGAGAGACGGGGGGCTCCATTTCTAAGGGGAATGCAAGTGATCAAAAAGAGTTACTTGTCCTATGAAGGGTTAAAATCCCTGCAAAATAAGAATAAAAAACTATGCAGTAAATACTCAGGTAAGGAACAGTATTAGCCTCTATTCTTAAAAAAATCAAAAGGGTAAATTATATTTAAAACACTGTTTTTTAGTCTCCTCTGCATTCAGCTGATAAACCCTTTTCAAAGGACAGCTTTAAAAAAGCTATCTGCAATTGGTCTTAGCCCCAAAGCCCAATTGCATTTAGGAAGAAGGCAATGGACAGTACGGATATGTTTATTTTGTCTAATCTAAAAAAGTATATCATTCATCTCAAACTAAAAGTTGATCAGCTAAAAGCTGAGCTCCATTTAAGATAAGGTTCCTACACCTGTAAACACAGTAGTACACAGTTGTTGTCTGCATAACTGGTATCAAACAAAACACATTTACTTTAGAACATAATCAAAATAAAAGCAATAAAAAAAAACAAACAACTATAAAATTGTGTTTAAACTTAAACACAAAACTATTCTCTATCACAACAGCCATTATGTTTGTTAGTATTCTTGAAACAGGAGGATGAGTTTTAACACAGATGGAAAATGGACGTCTCTCTGGCCTTGATTAAACTGTGCCGATGGCCTGACTTTCCATAATGGAGGTTTTTCACCTTCTCCTCATCCTGTTGCATCTATAACCAGCCAACAAACCTGTATTCTGCTGAAACAGTTCTCTGCTGGTAAATAAAGTCCATTTTGGTTAAAATATTAAGATCGCACAACCTTGTCTGAATCAACTCTGTAGGCGTAAACTCACTAATGATGTAAAACATTTGGTTTTCTTTTTGCTCTTTTGTTTCAGCCTGGTTGTTTTCTGTAACATCTGTGTATTTCCCTGTCCTTGTACCTTTCCAGTCACTCTGTAACTGGATGAGTCACAGGCAGCTGATGAATTGGTGAAACACTGGATGAGAAGATTAATCTGGACAACACGTCGCAAATGCTTGTCTGTGGCTGTCTTTATCTGTCTGAGTGTCTCAGGAGAGGCGCTGAAGGACTTTTTCCACCTGGCATTCATTTTTAAATAGAATCAATATTAATGATGTTTAATGACTCTGAGCCGCATGGGAACGTTTGTTAAATGAGGACAATCTGCTGCCATCTATATGCCAGTCTTTTGCTAAAAGGAATCAGGTTATAATCTTTTCCGATCCAAAAGGTTTCTTCTTCTTATCCGACCTCTAAATCAGCGCAGATGCATTATTATCTGTCTATTGATCTGTCATTTCACCTTCTCCCCCTCAATGATGCATTTTTTTTCACCTGTTTTGTTGATACTAATAAAACAAGCAATGTTATAGATTAAACAAAGCAGCTGTATTAGGTAAAGCTGAAGCTTTCGAATTGTACGTCTTAATGGGGCACATCTCTGCTTACTGAAACCTGTGAAGACACAGTTAAAGAGACGTGAGCGGTTGGAGTCACGAATTGCTGTCATGAATTCCCCTGTGCCTTGGCGCTAATTAGGGAACTAAAGATTTACCATCACAACAAACAATAAAAACCGTGTTTGTGTTCCCTGGGAAGCATGTGTTTCCTGCAGCTGAAAAACAAGTGAGTATTTACAGCCAAATTAAGCTCACCAATAGGGATAGTATTTGTTTTACTGTTTCATTAATAAAGGTGGGAAAAAAATGTATTAATTAAAAAATTTGTGATAAGTTTGAGGAGATCAACATTTTTATAGTTTAAGACTCACAAAAGTCTGTTTTTAGTTGGTCTGTTAACTTCAGATTAAATAAAAACCCAACGTGTTTACTACAAGGTCTAAGGTCTCATAGATTAAGGCCCAACATATCCCCAATTGGCCCCTAAACACTTCCCCTAAGCACTAACCCTCGGTTAGTGTGTTCCTGCGGAGGGTTTGCTACATAAAGGGCCGTCCCAAACCACATAGTGGGTAGGACAAGGGGAGAGTTAAATAGAGAGCCCTAAAATAGAGAGTCTGCTTCATTGCAGCGTGGATTGCAATGGGTGTAATGGCGATCTATATTAAAATATAGGTTTAACCATTATTAAAATATAAGTTCGGCTGGTTTGCTGCATCTTCATCACATTGATAGAAAATCACAAGATAGGAAAAAGAAAAAAAGACGTCATAAATTCCCAAAAAGGAAAGGTCTTATTTGACTGTAGAAAGTTATATTTAATAAAGGGGAAAATGTTCGACGTCACGTAGACCTTTGCCACACAGCCACAGCCATGCACATGGGGCGCCACTGTGTTTCCATAGCAACAAAGTGATGGTTTAGTGTTGGGCCTTGCATTTTCAGAAATTAACTAATCAAATGATGCCATTATCCATAACACATCGTTCAAATATTTGCATGTATATAAGAAATCTTAAAAAAACAAAAAAAAAAAACAGCTAAATAAATAAAAGAAAAAACACCCACAAATAAAACCTTCATACAGTAAGTCAGGAAAGTGTCATGAATTTACATTGGAATGTTAGCTAAGATGTTGGTAGAGGTTTTTTTTTCCTGTTTTTCTAATTTTGCCACACCAAGAATGAAAGATTACAGAACTATTAACAGAAATATTGCTGAGCTAATTTAGGCTGCACTGGTTCTGTGGAATTCACATTAAAGACCACAGGAGGAAATCTATAAAAGCCAAGTAGACATGGTAATATGAGCATTAAAGCCCTAAATGTAACAACAAGTGAAGATTATGTAAAGACATTCAATACAAACATTCATAAATATAACAATGAGAGCTGGAAATTAGATATTCTATACATATGAAATCATATACACGAGTTTTACATAAGAACTATGACAAGATGTAATTGATTAGACGGAATAAAATGTAATTAATGTCCCTGTTCTGCTTAGTAAACTGTAACAATAATGTATAAACTAAGAAAAAATTAAAACAAAGGACTAATTTCTATTCTTATGTTACTTTTAAAATCAATTAATATCTTAGCAAAAAAAAATAAAAATAAATCCTCACTTTGGGTTCATAGCAGTGACTCTATGTTTGCCATAAACCAAAGTTTTATGTTTCTTTAGTGAGTCTGCATATAGCAGTGTGCTCATATAATGCAAAATGTTTGGCTAAATTCTTTGTTCATATCATTAAATTGAAGAAAAAAAAAGGAGTTAATGATTTTTTTATGCCTTTAATTTATCAAAAAGACACCTTTGATTTTTATCATCTGCATCTTTAGAGTCAAACGGAGACACAATAAAGAAGAGAAGTCACTTTCACAGAGATGAAAGTAGCATAATTTCTCATGTTTGACTTGAGTCTGAACAGAAAACTGTTTGCTACGATAAACGGCCTTAGCCTTCCCTTCCCCTTTAGACAAAGGCCAGACTGATGGAGGGTGCCGGGTAGCTACCAGCGTGTAACAGCTTTCATTTCAGGTGAGAAAGACACGACAACAGACATGAAAAATGATGACAAATGACTCAAGGGCGATGCGCCATCTTTAACACAGTGAAGACTTAGTTTGGAGCTCCAACATGAAATGGAGGAAAGCATTGTGCTGCTGCCTCAGGGTAGCTTTAAATTAACTGGTACATCTGTACGCAGACAGTGCACTGATATAAATGTAAATCACTATTGGACTTGAAGCTCCTCATATTCTGCTGTAGATATTAAACATATTTAAATCATGTTTAAATAACACAAACATGTACAATATACTGAAAGCATTTATTCATGTTCTTCAATTATTTTTTGAATTCCTCAAACAATGACAGGTTGCCAGTTTTTCAACAAATCCCTTTATTAAGTTTCCTCACTACCAATATTTCTCAGTTAACAGTTAGTGTTGTTACAACAAAGTGAGAGTGATGGGAACAACACTAATTCAGGCACAAACTGATAGACTACATATCATCACACAATAGGGGCAGAAGGTGCTGAGGCACATAATGTCAAGAGTCAATAGCTTCAGACCTCCAAATATATCTTTCATAGAGATTTCATACCAGCTATCTGTAATGCGCTACAGTCCAGTTTCTGGAATGAATCACAATGCTGTTAGCCCATCTCAGACCAAGGAAGAGACCCTACAGAACCCTACGCTGGTGTGGTTACAACTGGCAGGGTTTCATGGGGTTTATTTGAAACTTGGAGCAATTTGGTTGCAGTGTGAATTAATTCCGGTCCCAGGAAAATAAAACCAGTAAAATGATGAAAGAGCAGCAGACTTGAGTAAGAGAAGAAGATATACAGAGTAAATGCATAATGCTGAATATGAAATAGTTTAAAAAGGTCTTATGGTGTTATGATCTTGCCGTTGATGATTAGCCTGATTACTCATTTCATTCACCTGTCTAACTCTGTCCAATTTGTTGTTACTGTTCATCTTATCCATCTGCTCTTGTCTCTATTTAACCTGTCTGCTCTCAGTCATCAGTCAGAGCCTTTGATCAGAGTTCTCTAGTGTAACTGTTTGTGCTTTGATTGCCTGATCCTGACCCGTTCTGCCTTTGTACCCCTGAGCCTACCTGTTCCTGTTCTGATTTGTTTGCCTGACTTGTTTTTGGACTCCTGCTGGATTCTGTCTGTTATCCTGTTGTCCTAACCTGGAGCTGTTTCCCGTCACCGACCTGGTTTTCCCTTAGAAAACTCTTCGGACCTTGAATCATCTGGTTCTGAATACTGAGCAAGTGTTCAACACTGGCTTAGCCGTGTGCCCAGATCTGGTCTCCTGCTGCGTCTTGTTGTCAACCTGAACGGCTGGAATCAACCTCGTTTTCTGAGCACGGACTGAACTATAAAACCAGGTTAGTGATCAGAAGTTCCTGCGCTGTTTGGCAGATGTGACATCAAGCACGTCCATGTTAAATCTAGCCAACAAATCAAATATTCAAGATGGATTTTGTGGATACTCTGAAGCAACTGGCAATCAGCTCTTCTTTAGAGCTTCAACTTCAATCTTTGTCAACTTTATGTTCCCTATCTTCTATTTTTAATTTAAAAAAGGCTTGTCTGTGCAATGCTCCTTCATTGTAGCTCAGAGCCATATCTACTCTGTGAATAAATTTTGCTATATGAATGAAAACAAAAGTTCAGATTTATCAACTTCATTCATGAAGGTGAGGCGCCAACTTTGTCTAAAAATTGCACCGTTCACGTCCCTAAATTTACCACCATTGTCTCGCCCAGCTTCACTCCACTTTGCGTCGATCCAAAACTTCAGCATATAGATTACAACGGATTCCTTAGCTCCAAATGTGAAATTCGCATTCAGTGTGTAAGTTTCTTTATAATGTAGCTCATAGGTACACTAAGAAGTATGCACAGGTCGCTCAATAAAAGCCTTTCATAAATACAGAAGTTATTGTGTGAATTTTGAAATGGTTTAAACGTTTTTACTCTTTTATTTGCATAAGATATTTTAATGAGATATACTTACAGTGGGTAAGTATACTGAATGCAAAGAAACGTAATTGGTTGCCTATTTAGGTGCAGTAATGTTAAATCATTGTTTGATCAACTAGTTATGTATACTGCCCAGTAATTGACCTACTATCTAAATCATCTAACTAATACTCTCACTAATCACCTGTTCATCTATTTGATATTGCTATCTGTATAAAAGACATCAGTCTACAGCCTGAAAGAGTCAGACTCCAAACTCAGTCCTGGCCAAGAATAAAAATAAGAAGAAAATTATAATTCTACACCAGGGTGGGTAGAGTGAATCTACAATAGTATAATAGGTTGGTGTCAATAATTCAACCATGGGAGCAATTGTAAGAAAATGGAATACATACAAGGCCATTAATAATCTCCCTCAATTTAAGATCTCATCCTGTGGGGTCAAAATGATCATGAGAACAGTGAGCAAAACCCCAGAGGGGGCCTGATGAATGGCCTGCAAGGAGCTGGGAGCAAAGTTCCAAAGGCTACCATCAGTTACAGACTGCGCCAAGAGGAATTCAAATCCTACAGTCCCAGGCGTGTCCCCCTGCCAAAGCTAGTACATGTTCAGGTCTGTCTGAGAGTATGGACGATCCAGAAAATTTGGGGAAAATATCATGTGGTCATATGAAACCAAGATAGAACTTTTTTTGCACAAACTCAACGTATGTTTGGAGGAATAAGAATGCTGATATGCATCCCAAAAGCACCATATGTACTGTAAAGCATTGGAGTGAAAACATCATGCTTCTGGGCTATTTTTCTGCAAATGGGGACAGGATAACTGATCTGCTGTTAACCCATAACAACTTCTATCATTGAATGCACTGAAAATGGAACATGACTGGGTCTTTGAGCATGAAAATTATCCCAAACACAAAACTCGGACAATAGTGGCTCTGTATTAGCATTTCAACTTTCTGGAGTGGCCAGTGTCAAGACCTCAACCCCATACTTTTTTGGAGGAAATTAAAAGTTGGTGTTATCCAGCAACAGAACTAAATCATCACTGCTCTGAGGAGATCTGCATGGAGGAACTGGACAAAATATCTTCAGTAAATAGCTCCAGTATGTGCAAAATTGGTGAAGGCCAACAGAAAATGTATGACTTCAGTTTGCAAACCAAGGTCACAGAGTAGTGAGTTTAACTTTTTTATTGACCAAATACTTGTTTACCACCATAATTTGCAAATAAATACTTAAAAAAAATGTTTAAATGTGATTTTTTTTTTTTATGTGTCTCTGATAGTTGAAGTGAACCTATAATGAATCATACAGCCCACTCTCATGTTTCTAACTAGGATAACCTGCATAATCAATGGCTGACTAAATACTTTTTCCCCCACTCTGTTTATATATATATATATATATATATATATATATATATATATATATAATTTTTTTGGGGGGGGATTGTGTAGTAGAGTGTAGCATTTAGATTTATTGTGTAAGGGCCAAGGAAGAGCGCAATGGATTTACCTTCACAAGTGTAATTATAATGTGTCATGTATATATTTATTTTGTGTGTGTTTGTTAGCTGGCTACTTGCCTTTCCCAGCTCTTCTCCATTTTGCCAAATACTGTAAGCAGATGCACTTGCCACTCTCCCAATTACCTTCATTCTTCCCAGCTGTTCTTCTGCCTATTTATACCTGCCTTTGTTAGTTGCTCCTCAATCACTCATCATCATTCAGTCTGCTCAAAGGCTGTTTCCAGCCTGTCAGCCATATGTCAGTCCGCTCAAAGGCTGCTTTTAGCCTTTCATCCATCATTAAATCTGCTCAAAGTCTTTTCTTTTAGCCTTTCAGCCATTATTAAGTCTGCGCAGAGCCTGCTTCCAGCCTGTCAGCCATGATTCAGTCTGCTCAAAGGCTGCTTTCAGCCTTTCAGTCATCATTGCATCTGCTCGATGTCTTCTTTCAGCCTTTCAGTCATTATTAGGTCTGCTCAAAGGTTGCTTTGAGCCTTTCAGTCATCATTAGGTCTACTCAGAGCCTGCTTCCAGCCTGTCAGCCATAATTCAGTCTGCTCAAAGGCTGCTTCCAGCCTGTCAGCCATAATTCAGTCTGCTCAAATTCTTCTTTCAGCCTTTCAGTCATCATTAAGTCTGCTCAAAGCCTGCTTTCAGCCTTTAGTCATCATCTGCCTTCTTAGGTCTGATACCGGACAGTTCAGCCTGTCACCAATTGTTTCTGCCTTTACCGGTCTCTCCAAACATACTACCGGTCTGACCTGCCAACATTCATTAACATTCATTAAAATTATTTTAATAAAAGTTTTGAAATGCTCACTTCGGGGCTAGCTTAATCATGGGTTCTCAGAGGTCCTCTTGTTACAATAAAGGGTGCATATTTAATGTGATGTTTACAGTTAAGCGTAGCTGGATGTAGTGTAATTTAGGGACTATTAGTTCTGTACATTCTAATAAGCATACTAATGCAGACAAGGATTAGGGCTTAGAGGAAAGAGCCGCTGTATTGCAATCAAAAAGGTCCAATTCCTGTTTCCTCATGTCAAAATGATCAAGTATTAATGTATGAATATGTACTTATTGGAGAGAGAAATTGAATGAACATTACTATATTTTAAGCTATTTGAGTAGCCATTATGACCAAAAAAGTTCTATATAACCTCAGTCTGTTTACTATCATAGATAACACACATAGTCCAAAAATAATAATCCTCCCATTTTGAAATAGATTTTTCAGTTATGCCCGTACATACAAAAAGTAAAAAAAACAGTGTGAGAGCACATTCAGTTAGGTTTGTGATCATACCATGTACCTGTTGTCTTTAATAATGTGAAGAACCGTTCAAGGATACAGATAAAGTTTAAACTGGAGATACAACTGAAAACTAATGCAACTTAATAAAACCAGCCCTTTATGGTCCGTACGTCAACGGTTGTGTCAAAATATTAAAGTCATGTCTGCCGGTAAAAATAACAATTTTATACTTAATATAACAATGCAAATTTTGAATAGAGATTAAAGACTCTTTTTAAAAAAGTATATAAAAGATACTGTAATTTTAATAGCTTAAATTAACATATATTTCGTATATAAACTCTCACAATACCTTTATGAATATTTTAACCTAATGTTATTTATTTCTTGAACTATGCTCTTACAAAATCTTTAATATTTCCTGAGTAAGTAGTGACAAAGCTTCATTAAATTAAAGGCAAAACCTTGAAAAATGGAACAAGAGTCGTAATCAGACAGCATGAGTTAAGTTTTTAACCAACAAAATGTATTTTAAAAAAACTTTCTATTCAACATTAGATGAAAATAGTTTTTTTTTATTTTTACTTGTTTGGCTGGATCCTTCTTGACCAATCCAGTGGCAGCAGCGATGTTGCCCGCTCCTTCCACAGTTTTCTGGGCCACAGCCGTAACCCCGGTAACCACAGCTCCACCCATATGAGACACTCCAGACACAGTTTTTCCAGCAACTGCAGGGACAAAAGGAAAGAAAGAAGAACAGAGGGGAGTCTGTATTATTTTAGTCTGCAGACCACTGAGGATTGCAAACAGGAAGATTTACAGCAACGTTATTGGAGTAATCTGAGCAACGGAGCTAATCTGATGGAAAGAACTAATTTTTGATATGATGTTTAAAATCAAGTCATTCCTAAATAATTTTTTGCTGAGTTGCAAACAGATTGAGAAAGGTCCACGTGTAATTGAATCAGCTAACCTAATCTCATGAAGAGCCTTGGGTCATTTCTGTACAGAGAGGGAAGGCAAACAAATATGTCCTCTTGTGGACTAATCACCTTTGATGGACGGTTTCAATCAAAACAAAGGCTACAGGTGAACTCATAAGGCGTTCACTGATCAACCAGTGTTATACAGCGTCGTTAATCAAGAGCAGAAGGCTTACTGGGCATAATCATGGCCTGTGTAGATCTCTCCAAAGCAGATTATCGGATTATTTAATGCAGACTGCTGACATTATGCCATTGTGTATTTATCTTGCAGTCACTCACTTGCTTTGCATTAGAAATGAAAAGACAAGCAGTTTTCCAGGGTCCCTACTGCACAACCAGTGAGGTTGGCCTGGCTCTGCTCCAGTTTTTATGTGAGAAATAGAACAACAAAGCCTGCAGGGAGTCATTCAGGTGTAGTGGTGAATTAGGCAGTAGAATATGACACTTACCCCACAGGGTAACAATAATCTGGCCTGTTAACCACCTGAGGTTTGAGTGAGGCACCATCACTTTACTCTTCACTCATGTGAAAGATCTGCAGAGTTAAAAACTAGTCCCCTGTCTCTGAAAGTAGGCCTGGGTTGGTATGATATCCTTTCTGAACAAGTATTAAAGATACCATGAAACAAAAAATATAAAACAGTAAGCACTGATTTAACTTTTTTATTTAAAACAAAAACAACAATTATTCCTTTTGCTGCAAAGACAGGGCTGGAGTCAGAAGGATGAGGGCCTCCAGATTAAATCCAGTTTTTGGAACAAATTTATAGGTCATGGGTCACCTTTTTATAATTCACGCACCAAATTAAATTCTTATGAAATGTTTGGTCCCTTTTGACATCCGGAGACAATATAACTTATTGATTTTATAAATTCATTTGTTTTTAATAGTAAACACAATCAAATTTGAACAAATTGCAGATTTAAACTATTCTACTTTGCAGAATATGTGCATTGGGTACAATAATACTGCCATTTAACTTTAAAAAAGGAACAATGAAGCATAACAATGATCATAAGTCTACTAATACATCTCTCTCTCTCTCTCTCTATATATATATATATATATATATATATATATATAAGTAGATAGATAGATATAGATATATTTTTATAGCTTTTTTATTTTCGTTGTAGTTCTTTTAGAAAGCCATACTGTGAGAAAACATATAAGTCACATGTAGTTTTTGAAGAACATGTGGAACAAGGTTCATATCAACATTAAGGTTATTTGTCCTTGCTCGTATCAATTTTTAAATTAGAAGTAGTCATTGAGCTCCTTTTTCCAAAAAATGCCCAATATCAAAAAGACATTATATTTAGAAAAGACAAAACAGCACAGAAAATCTTAGTGTGCCGGTTCTGTTTGGTGGGAGGTTATACGTTGGTGCAGTTGTTGATTGGCAGCAAGAAGGTCTCAGATTCACATCTTAGTCTGGGGTCTATCTGCAAGTAGTTTGTTTTCCCTACATATGCATTGGTTTTCAGAGTGCTTGGTTTAAAAGCAATAGCTTCACATTATCCAATGCTGGTTGCAAAAATTGTTCATTAAAAAAAACACACAGACAATTCGCAGCTACTAAACTCACAGGGTCACAGGCTACTGCCCTAATAAATCTTTTCTAGGGTCTGTCTGCCTGATTACACTTTAACATCTGGATAATATTCATCTATAATTCAAGTATTCTGTGGGATCCTGTCAGAGATGCTTTCAAAGAGACAAATTTTTCTTTCCTTCTCCCACAAAAAGAAAAAAAGAAAAAAAGTAACTGGCTTCTAAAGTCAGCTGACTGGCAGGGTGCAGCATCAGGTTTGGGGTGGGGTAGCATTGCACTACTCTTATTAACGAAGTCAGAAAAAATGCCCGTTCACAACATATTTTAGGGAATCTAATTAAATACATTAATGTAAGAGCTGAATGGTAAGTTGGCATGATTTCAACACATTCGTAACCAGTCAGGAGGACCTAATGTGGCCCTAAAGTTTAAACTGCCACAAAAAACACATATATTTATATATGTTGGTCCCCCTGGATAATGTGTTAAAACAATATATTCAATTGGTTCAAAATCATCAAATCGAGGCCTATATATAAACAAACAATACTCAGACCCAAATCACATTAGACATAAACAGGAACTAGCCTCAAACTCATGTTCCACAGCAAATTTCTTTCTTTGCTGTGTTTGAGTTGCATTGGTTTCAACAGGCTCTGCTTTGTACTTTTTTTTTTTGCTCTGCTGATCACATTTCTAGCAATGGTGCTGCCATTATATGGAACATCTTGGAAAGGACAGGTTCAAAACTGTGGTTGCGGACCTCAAACTGATTTCTAAGATAAAATCAATCCATCTATGACATTTTTCATGTGTAAAAAACAAACAAACAACAAAACCGATCTAGATGGAGCATCAAAAATGGCCCAGATACCTGAAACACAATCAAGACTGGTATCAAGTATTTAAACGTGAATACTGGGGAAGAATAATCATAATCTGATTAATAAAAAAAGCTGTTACCTGAGGAGACCCCATCCTTTGTTTTATTTCCTGAAAGAAGCAAGGCCCACAATGTTACACAGTATATACACTGATACACCTAATAATCACAATATTGTTATAATGAGAATAATACTGTGATTTTTTTTTTAAGTAGTAATTTTCTTATAATAAATCAGATGATTTCCTGAAACCCACCGACATACATAACCCCATCCTTAGTCATCTCAGCCGCTCCAGTCACTCCCTGCTTGGTTTTCTCTGCAGCTGCCACGACCCCATCCTTGGCTTTAGAGAAACCCTTCATCAGCGCGTCCATGGCGGCTCGGTTCGGCTCCCAGAAAACACGCACCCAGCTGCAGAACATGAGACGCATGATGAGGATGAACCGAAACAATAGTGTTAAAACACAGAAAATGATGCCACCGCCCCGCCTCTGTTTTTTATTGTAAGCTGAGCTGCCACATAGAAGCAGCTTTGGAGTAAATCCCACCTGTAGGAATGAATGGAAACCTGTGAATGGATTTACTATTAATGCAAAGGAAATGGAGAAAACTGACCAATTATCATATTCTTTCCCTTTAATTAACGATATTTTTTCCGGAGAAGAGAGGAGAAGTGTTTTACGCACCTGTTTGCTTCAACTTCCTTTAAGCCCGCGGTGTGATGGGTCTCTCCGGATGGCAGCGGAGTGTCTATCCCCCCAAAGAGTAAAATAAAACCGATTTTACTGTCAGCAAACTTCAGCTGCTCGGACGGACAGAGAAGACTCTCCACAGGTCCGTTTGACAGACGCCTCCCACGCCACGGAGAGATGGAGAAAGCGCGATTGATCAGCCTCTCTCTCTCTCATACACACACACACATAACATGCACAACACATGGATTACGTAGCTGTTTCTATACGTGGGTTGTCCACGGTGAGTGGGAGCAGAAACAACCCTTTTAATGTCATCTGTGGCTCAACTACCAATTAGGCTGGTGGCAGTGTAATTACTAAAAACAACAGAGCTCAGCTGTTCTCTCTTCCCACATGGGACTAAGATCTTAACTACAGCTGCAAAGCAGGTTGATGACTATAGGGTGCCCAGGGGCGGAGCTAGATGGGGGCCCAGGGGTGGGCATGGCCACCCTAAAGCCTGGAGTACACTGTGCGATTTTTTTCAATCCTTGCATGCATCTGCTGCTCACACTGTACGACTAAACCCTGCGTTTAGTCGTACAGTGAGAGCAGTAGTTCACGATTTATGTTTGGCCCGACGCTCTGATGCGATCTATCTGCTCACGATTTATGTTTGGCCCGACGCTCTGATGCGATCTACCTGCTCATGATTTATGTTCGGCCCGACGCTTTGATGCGATCTACCTGCTCACGATTTATGCCCGACACTCTGATGTGTATCTGCTCACACTGTACGACTAAACGCTGCATTTCACACATTGCATCCCTGCAAAACTGCTGTGTTTACATCTGAGAGGAGGAATAAAAGAAGAATCCTTGTTTGCGCATGCGCCCTGAGCGATTTGCCCACGACAGTTGGGAGAAAATCAAACATGTTTGAAAGTCGGCCCTATCGAAGGATCGTCGCATGACTGGAAAATTGCGTGAGTGAGCTTGACGCAGACATTTTTGATTTATGCCCAGTATTGAAGCGTGGTCTGCGCTATAAGCTGTGGGTCTATATACGGCGGAGGGGTGAGGAAGTGGGGGTGAGTTTGTCCGACAACGGAGGAACATGGCGGCGAAAAAGAGTCTCGATCCAGGTGGGAAAGGGTCCCAGCGTTCTCGCGCACCTCACTCTTTTAGCTTGTCCAACTTCACGAGTTGTTTTCCGCAATTTCGGTCATAAAAACAAAACAAGCCGGCCTCCTGTCTGCGGCACTAAGTGTCTGCGGAGGGGGCGGGGACGTCTTTTTGTTCACTGCGACAGCTACGCAGACGACCTAGTTTCAAAGTATAAATCAGCCTTAATGCTACATTCACACCAAAAGTAGCAAAGGCAGCAGGAGCAGCTGATTTACATGCAAGTGAATGGTTGACGCGCATCAAGGCGCAGGAAAATGTCCCGCAGCGCGTCTGAGCAGCTGAAGCAGCGCCTCGTGAGCGTTTGAGCATCTGACGCGCGTGCCGTGCCACGCCGCAAACGCAGCTACTGCTCGAGTTGGAAAAATTGAACTGTTACTGCTCGAGGCGCTACATCAACCAATCAGAGAAGCTGATCTGGGAGCTGGCAGGGAGAGAGATTCATCGCTGATGATCAGAGATGGGAAGTAACGAAGTACAAATACTTCGTTACTGTACTCAAGTAGATTTTTCTGATATTTTTACTTTACTTTACTACTTATTTTTATGGCGACTTTTTACTTCTACTCCTTACATTTTTACACAAATATCTGTACTTTCTACTCCTTACATTTTAAAAAATTGGCTCGTTACTTTAGTTTTGAATCATTTCAATGAAGTTACCGTTATTATTTTTCACGTCATCAATACCAAATTCAATCTAATTAGATGGGAATCTACGTTGCATTTGACGCACCACTACAAGATGAATCGACAGATTCGGCGGTATTCATTCGTGGCAAATCATTGCAGCTTGGTAGCGGTGGTGTTAGCATAGTAGTATGGACGACGCGATGATTGAAAATGAACACAACAGACATCCATTTAAAATGTAGGCAACGGCATGAAAAAAGTGGTTTCCACTTTTACTTTTATACTTTAAGTAAATTTACAAGCCTGTACTTTGTTACTTTTACTTGAGTAAAGAAGTTCAATCAGTACTTCCACTTTTACCAGAGTATTTTTTAACACAAGTATCTGTACTTTTACTCAAGTACGGAAAGTGAGTACTTTTGCCATCTCTACTGATGATACAGATCACTATGGTCACTCTTCTGAAATAGTTTATTAACGCCTAAATTAACTTAAAATGCTGAAATCTGCCGGCAAAACACGTTCGCTTTTATTATTCTGGTGCCTGCAGTTTGGATTACGGACATGAAAACTGCTTTTCAGCCGGCGCGGCAAACCGCAAGGAGGCGACCAGGCCATAGGCTGCTGTTGAATGGGATTCCTACTGACCGAGCACTGCCGGCATGTGGGGGTCTGAGCGCCTCTGACAGAGTGAGAAATAATGTTTGAAGGCAGGATGGTAATCTGGATGAACTGACTGCACTGATGAAGTTTTCAGGTGGACCTTCTCATTGAAAAACAGATTGAAACTACTTTATTCCCACTGATCACAGCAAACATAGCTGCAAGGCAAAGAAAGGATAGGGTAGTGCCGCCCAACGCGCATCAGGCCCACTTTCCCACCGCGTCAGAACTAAACTTGTACAAGCATAAAAAATGAAGCAGCATGCTCTTTTTTGCTGCTCTTGCTTCTTTTGGTGTGAACGTAGCATTGGCCACCCCTGTGGCCACCCCTACCAATTGTTTCCCTCTAATACAAATGGTGGCAACAGTAATACTCTCAAGGGGATCCTTCGAAATATTACAATTTTTCATATATTAACAATTACTTGATGACAAAAACATTGTGGTATATAATGCACATCAATATACTAACATTAAAGATGATAAGTACAGAATTAATGCTCTTTTCAAAACTAGATTTTGTGTTTTATGGAGTAAAGAGAAAATTATGTCTCTCTGGAACTCATCTAGGAGTCTTTAGTGAAATTATAGATAAACAACTATTTTAATAAAACATATGAAATAATAATTTTATGTAGATATTAGTACTTTTTAATGTCAATTTTATGTAGAATGATTACTGATTAAAGTAGGTAAGTAATGACAATGGAAAAAAATCTTCACCCAAAACTCAAACCTGAAAGATTTTATCCACTATACCTTTTATCTAGAAAGCACGGATGTTTGAATATATTCGACTATTTGTTAGCAAAGGCTGTGGGAAAGTATAGTTTGTCTTTATTTAGAAAATATGGATGTTTTGCTTGTTAATTTTCCTGTTAGAACAGTGTAGATTGACCCTGAGGTTTTGGTGCCTATCTGCTTTCGGCCACCCCTCAGTGTACACTGATTATTACTTGAACACCCTCATAAAAATTTCTGACTACGCCTCTGGGGGTGTTTTGGGGTGTTTGTTATATTTATTTAACAAACTAAATATTTAATTAGCAAACTAAATATTTAGCTCCCAACTAAATATTTATTTAACAAAGTAAGATTTTTATAAATGAATGAATGACACAATAAAAAACTTACTTGTAAAAAATAACCCCATATTTTCTCTGAAAACATGCTAAATAACCATAAATATTGCTCCTAATTTATAACTGGTTGACTTTACAAACGGCATGCCATAGATAACTACTTATGGTCAGTTTGGAAATGACAAATATGTTTAGAATATAAGCTTGTACGCATTATGAGATCACTAGATATATTTTATATGAAAAGAAAATAGAAAATCCTCACAAACTTCAAGTGTTGAAGTTTTAATTCTAATTTTGTTGTTGTTGCTATTGAATTAATTTATCCTGGTTCAGCGTGAATCTTTTTGCTTGAGTGTGAAGTCTCAGAGGTCTAGTTTGGCTTTTTCTGTGTTTATTAGTAATTAGCTTCCTTACCTTCATTCTGCCTCAGCTGCTCATCATGTCCCTTGATGCTCTGCTGGTTTGCTGTCCTTTCAATCTCACTGTCTCTGTATTTAAGCTCATTGGTTGTTATTGCTCTTTGCTAGATTCTTCGCTTTCGTCGCATCTACTTCCTATACTTTTCGCAATGTACAAGAGCATTCTGTAAGTTCTTATTTTACTAAGTGATCAGCTTCACCTCAGTTTGCCACTGAAATTGAGTCCTTCCTCTGATTGAACATGACCAAAATGGATCACAGAGGACTTTGTAAAATATAAGATGGCATAAACATTTTTGTCTTGTCTAAACCGTTTAATCACAAACATAACAAAACACATCTCAAATGGTACAATTGGTACAAATTAAATTAATACAAGTATATAAAAACTACATATTATATATTAAAAGTAATTCAAATACAATCAATCGCCATAGGCAACACTAAATAAGGATGTTTTAAACCTGGACTTAAGCAAGGGTTGAGGCTTAGTTTAAGTCCTCACTGAGGGTATTCCAGACCTTGGCTGCAGGATACTAAAACGCAGCCTCACCATGTTTAGTGGTGACTCTAGGGACCACCAGGAGAACCCTCTCTATCTCACACCCTAAAGTTGTTCATATGTCTGTACTTTGGTGCTAAACCATGACAAGACACAAGTAGAGCTGTTTTAAAGTCTATTCTCGAAGCCAGATGGTGGCAGAGTACCCAAAAATAGTACTTAAGTAAGAGTAGCACTACTGCATCATATTTTTACTCAAGAAAAATTAAAAAGTACAATTTTGTAAAACTACTCCTAAAAGTACATTTAAAAAAAAAGTCAAGTAAAAAGTAACTAGTTACTACCTAGCCTCGTGAGACCATCCCGATCTCGCGAGCTTTCAAGGTTTCACTCGCAGATCAGTCTGGAGACTCTCCGTTAAAGAAAATTTGAAGCCGTTCACCAAACGAACGTCCAATCAGCGTTGGCTTTGAGGCGGGTTGAGGTGTGACGCAACGAGAAGCGCGACAGTTCTGTCTAAAGAACATGGCGGCTTCAGCCGATGAAACTAGCGTTAGCGTGGCTATCGAGCAAGTTTTATCGGAATTACAGAGTATTTCTTCACTGAAAAAATAGCAAAACACTGCTCTGGAGGCTTTTCTCAGAGGAAAACATGTTTTTGCTCTTCTCCCGACTGGTTTCAGCAAGAGTAGCCTGGCTTGTGGTTGTGTTTTCGTTGTCGCTCTGTTAGTACGTCATATGCTTCGTTGATCTGATTGGTTTATTTGGCCCGTCTATCACCAACATAGGCCAATCAGCTAACCAGTATTTGCGCCCCTTCCCAAAATTACTTCAACGGAAGGTTCCCAGATGGATATGTGGAACAAATCCATCTGGCGGAGTCAGGTAAGTTACTACCCACCCCTGGTGACAAAATGCATAACAACAAACAGTCAATTTTTCTGTTTCTATTTCTGTCATTGGTTCTGGTTTTATCTGTTGTCCTTATGAAAATGTAATTGAAAAACGAATATTAAAGTGTCCAGCTTGGAGTCACAAGAATATGTTTTCTCATTTAATATTGTTTGACTCAAAATTAGTAAAAATAACAAACAAACAGCTGTTTACATTGAAGACAGCTGAAGACCTTAAATATTTTGAACCTAATTTAGACCAAATTACAGTCGAATGTCTACCGAAGCATTTTCATAATATCTGTCAAATCAACTCAAGACGTATTTTGTCTTTGAGGGAAACTTAAAGACCGGAACATTAAAGATTGAAAAGGGATGATTACACTTTCTGCAATAACCTGTAAAAACTGTACCTGCAGTTGATTTGTGATAAATCGCTTAGTGTTATTACAGTATTTACATTTGCATACCCTCCTAGCAATTTGCCTATTTTCCATCAGCATATAAGTTCTGTATATATATAACATAATATGTCTACAGTTTGCCAGCTTATCACATGCATTCTGTTTACACTTGGTATGAAGATCAGCCTTGCTCTTACTAACAATTTTGCAAGTGTCTTTATACATGAAAAGCTTTGGAGGACCAGGCTCTTTGTGAGTAAAAGGATTATAATAAACTCCTATAAGTTATTCTCAAAAAAGATAATCTTTTAACGTACATATATTTGAATACTAATGAATTTATTTTGAAATTGAGAAAAGGGGGTTGGGTGCCAAAGATCTTGCAAAACATAAATAGAAGCTTGACAATTCTGTAATGTATTTAATTAAATCACATAAGTCTAATATCAGCCTTATTTAGAGAACATGGCATAGGTGATCTTAAGAAAATGTATGGCAGAATCTCAGAATAATTAATTTACAGATGTTCTTAGGAGATTTTTACAAGCCATTTATTTAATTTTTGTATTATTTACCTGCTTAAAGACATTCAAACTGAACATTGACATTTACAAACAAAGGTTACTAAATGGATGCCAGCTGAACCCACAGCTTATGAATCCTGACCCTCCTTTACAGAAACATTGACGCAACCCTGAAAATTTAATCAACCCTATAATTGATAATTTTGATCAGATATGCTTTAGATATATAATTGTTGTTGTATACATTGGACTAAAAAAATATTAAACATTTTTCATAGGTGCTACTGACATTATTATTTTTTTTTTTTTACCAGGCATTGTTTACAATTCAAATAATTCAAAAATAGAAAGGATCGTAAACAAAAAGGCTCAGAAATTAAGTAATTATGTGATATAACACTGGGAGAAACTATTATCAGATATACTTATTGAACACGTGGAAAAGGGAGATTAAGTATTTTGCATAATACAAACTCTGTTTTAAAAAATGTTGTCCACAATGTATTGACTGACCTATGTTCAATGTGAGTTCACTTCTAGCTCCTGATGGAAAAAGTTCTTACCTGGCAGTAGAATTGGGAAGTTGCTTAGATTGTGTCAATGACTTAACAACAATTCTTCATACTGAGAATGGATGTAGCAACGTTAGAAAGGAAGATGACAGAGCTTACAAACAAAAGACAGAAACCCGAATCCATGTGTATTTTGTCTGTGAGAGATTCACATGCTAGTCATGTGTAGTGGGAGACTGTTGCAGAGTAAGGAAATATGTTCATCATGTCCTCCAGCAACCTATGCTTTTTTTTTGTAACTTTATTTTTCTTTATTTTCATAGATAATAAACAACAAATTAATAAACAATATACAATAATCAATATACAGAAAGAGACAGACTAACAGATAAAAAAAAGACAAATCAAAAACAAAAGTTTGATCTGTTGGCCTCATAGACATTATGGGCACCATCTAGTGGACACTTCAATCAAGTCATATAGTCAGATTGGTTAAAAGCTTTCTATAGAAGGAAACCCAGAAAGATGGCGGGAAGCTCATTAATGGGCTTTAACAGCAGCTCTAGTGTACTTATGCATAGTTGGATGATATCTGCTTCATGCGAGATTTGACATTGTTTTTGTTTTTGCTTTCATTTTTTTCTTTTTGCAATTTTACCAAAATTATCTTGGTAAACTTAGAGTACTGTTTTGAGAACATTGGAACAATGACACATGTTTATACTTTGGAGGGGCTGTTCTGGAAGAACAGATTACAGTTTTAATTTGCCTTTAAAAAAATCTCATGTAGGGTCTGATAACCATACATCACAAAGTCCAGTAGAACTGTTCTGGAAGAGTAGACTGCTTTGTTCAGGGGATTTCTGCCACTATTATCTTAGGGTAGGCATCTTTGCTATGAAATGCATCCTTTTAACCCTCTTTGCTGTCGGTGTTCCTGTTCTTCTCTACTATATCCCTCAGAAAGATGGTGACCTAGGGTCTTTGTGTAAGGACAATATTCTGTTTTAAAATAGGGCTTCATGCATCCTAACAAAGTTTAACTTTAAAGAGATTAAATGCTACCAATCCCATATTCTTTGGAGGAATGGAAAAAATCACAACAATAATGCGTGAGTCTCAGTCTGTCCTTAAAGCCAGGTAGCACCAAACATTGACTTGACATTGAAAAAAATTGTAAATCATCAAATATAGCAGGTTGACTGCACTGACTTAAATGAACAATTGTTGATTGCAACAATTCTGCAAACTTCCCTCTCCTTAGATGATTATATTTTACACTGAGGGTTTCTGAATTGATGCAGCTAGTACCAATGTTTCCTTTGCTATTTATTTTATATCTGTAAAAAACTTTGAGGTAAGCTCTAGTTAAGTTGGAAATGCTTTCAGAAAATAAGATTGTGTTTAGCTGTCAGATTTAAGGTTTCATCCATAACCTTATATTAAAAAAAAGAACTGGAATATGAACTCTATAAAAAATTAATTTTGTTCTTGTATCTAAGTTTCAGCACATTGTTTAGAAATGAATTATGCATCTTGTAATAAAAATGTACCTGTGCCTGTTTTAGCTGCAGTGATTTCTTTTAGATATTTCTTGATAGCTTTCCAATTTTTCTACTGGAGAAATAATAACGTCTCAAAAATTGT
The DNA here is from genome assembly GCF_016077235.1 of Cyprinodon tularosa. NCBI lineage: Eukaryota > Metazoa > Chordata > Actinopteri > Cyprinodontiformes > Cyprinodontidae > Cyprinodon > Cyprinodon tularosa. The sequence goes on along the minus strand of NW_024039062.1, from coordinate 818,902 downwards.
ACAGAGTTTAGTTAATGCTAGTCTGAATAAATATGACTACCTTATAACAGTGTTACCAAAAATTTTCACACGCTTTTAATTTTGAGCTTTTTATTCTGTAACATTGCAGCCGGAAACTTGAAAGCCTTTTTATATGAATCATCAAATGCTAATAACAGTATGATATTCTTTGTACGGTAGTTCTGCCTGCCTATTAGTTCACTATTAGCTGGGAACTTTTGCAGCATTTGAAAGGTTTTGTCCCTGAATAACTCTGTGTTTATCTCTCCAGCTTCTCTGTCCTTGTTGGAGAGAATCATCCCCACAGCAACATGCTGCCACCACCATGTTTTACCACGGGGAAGGTGCGTCCAGTTTTAAACACAGTTTTTTGCCACTCATAATTTAAATATATAAAAAAATTATATCATTTGCACCAAAAAAAAAAAAAAAAGCCACAAATTTTCTTTGGCTTGTAAGTTGTGACAAACTGCAAACATGTTTTGCCTCTCATTCATTATGTGGATTGTTAGATGCATTAATGATGCTGTGGATCTCTGCAGACTCTCTGATTTTAACAAACTATCTGATTAATACTCATGCAATTTGACATTCTGCAAATCTGTTTCTTATTGTCTTACTTATGGATTAGGCAGTACTTCTTTTAGAGTTTAGGATACTGTTTCAAGCTAAAGCCTTTTTTTTTTTTTTTTTTACCCAACTCTGCTCTATCTGCTGTTATTTGGTCTTTATAATGCAGGTTCAAATGTTCTCCAACTGATCTTTGAATTATTAATCACTGTGTGATTTGTTAAAAAAATTACTTTTTTGAGTAAAGTCAACAAAGAGCAAATTCTAAATAAAATGAAAGCTAATATTCATTCACATCTTTCTTAGATTTTTTAAAATCCAATCTTAAAATATGTGAAAAGATTCATTGGTGTAGAGGAAAATAGTTAAGAATATTGTTCTTTCTGGACAATTCGGACAGAACTTACTGCCAGCAGACCGTCGCTGCCTCTTCTCATTGGCTGAACAAATCAGAAGGTTTTTGTGTAATACTTTGGATTTAATCAGATGTTTTAATTTAATATAAACAGTGACTAGCTGTACCGTTTTATATGAGCCAGATGTTGAAGCAACAATCTGCTCAATTGATAGGAAAGGCCTACTTTATGAAGCAATGTTTTAGATATGGAGAAACAAACCCAAATAAAACAACAATCAGAGAAACGTTCTTCTTGATGGCTGTCGTGCAGTTGATATACGATAATGCATTATAAGCTCAAATGTGCTTTTTCATCTATTCTCTACAGAAATTAAGGGAAAAATATCTACTTGATTTCTTATAGACCAGATTACCTTTAATTTACCAAGATATTCTATGTTCCTACACCACAGTCCACCTTTCCATCATTAAAAGTTACTGTTCCAATGTAGCTGATTTCAAGTTGCATAATTAGGAGAAAAAACAAATCAGTGCTGAATAGATAGAAGCATATAATTTAAAGGCTGACTCTACCGTTTTATTCTTTATTACAGCCATCTTTACTCAGCCTCTGTCAAGGCCAATTGTGGATGAGTCATAGCACTGCCACCTATTTAAAAAGCTCTCTTGTACTGAGTACAGCTTTCTGCCCTACTTTGGTTACCTTTTATGTACTTTAAAGTACTGGTATAAATGAGAAAATCTTATGCCTCCTTTATAACAGCTGATCTGGACCCTGATGAGGACAAAGATACAGGCAGACACAATAATTCAATCATGCCTTGTTTTTCAAACCTTACATCGTACCTTTTCTATCATTGTAGCGTGTTCAAGACATTGTTTGTGTGTGTGTGTTTCTTTATGCTTGAATTTGACAAACTTCATGCTTCCCTAATTGAAGATGTGAAATGCTACAGGAAGTCTTAGATCTGCAGAAACAGAAGCTTCAATGATACAATTATCCCACATATCCTGCTGTTTATCACCCTGATAACTGTTCCAACACAAAGCTTAAAATAAAACAAATTACAGTTTGCAGGCTTTTGCACCAAAAGCCTTCATGATGTGTTACAGTTTATAGAAATATGCATTTCGTTGAGATTATTTATTTCTTTCATGCCACACAGTGCCACCTACTGCAGCATTTTTGCTATTGTTTGAACCCTCTGACCTGTAGAAGGGAAGATCCAGGAATGATAATGACCCTGGAGTGCTGACATAAGACAGAGGTGTGACTGCAGTTAAGCTGTTTTTTGTGTCACGTTGTTAAAGAATTTTACATAACTTTCAATCTATTTTTTAAGTGCACATGAATCTGTTTTAAGAAAAAAATATCTCAGGTATTTCTGGCTCTACTCCGAATTCAGCAGCCTGTACAATCAAATTTTACTGCTGATATAGGTCCATTCTTTCATGGTATGTTCCTTCTAGCTTCCTACAACTACAGACTGTATTCTTCTTTTTTTTTATTTTTATTTCTGTTTAATAAAGCTTGGATAGATTTGATGCTAGTGGTGAACTTATATCCTGATTCTTAGCTTGATTTAGGTGCTGGAAGATTAAACTCAAGTAAAATCACAGTTTATCTACCCATGTCTATCATCCCTCTTTCTACTAAGGGAACCTGATGCCATTGGACCTGTGTTTCACTATGAAGAAAGCATTCTCATCATGATTAGCAGTTTTAGCTGGCCACCCCTCATGTTGGCAACAAAGTCAATTTATGGTCTCATGTGACCAAAATACCTTCTACATTTTCATTGGTTTCCTAATCTGATTGGGTAAAATTTAAATTAACTTCTTAAGTTTTTTGCCCCTTTGGATTTCACAGCTAAGTAGCCCTCTGACACACTGTCCTATCTGAACTGCGAGTCTCTGCAGCTCTGTGGGCCTCTTAGTTGTTTCAATGATGTTCTCCTCACCAGAACCTTCAGTTGAAACTGACTTTTGTCCTTTGATATGTTTGTAGTTACGCACACTATAGCTACTATAAGATTATAAAGTGAACCTTGGTCTATGAGATGCTGAAACTCTGATTCATTTTTTTTTTTTTTTTTTAGATAATTTTATTCTAAACTTCTCCACAATTTTATCCTTAATTTTCTTTAGTATGCCTTGGTCTTTGTGATTTGTTTATTAACAGATGTGAATAAAACCTCTAACCTCCCAAACCCTCTAAGACCTTCACAAAAAACCTGGATGTAAAATGAGAATAAATTACAAACGTCGCCTGCTAAATGACTTCTTTAGACATTTGGTTGCAGTGGATTTTATCCAGGCTATATGGGTAATCATGGTTTAAGTGAAAAGGTGAAACCTCATTGATATAAAAAATAGCAAACAAAATAAAACACATAGATTGTGTAAAAGCTTTCTGACTTCTTAATCTGTTGAAATTCAGTTTTGTATTTTTGCTGTGGTTCAATTTTACATTTGCTTTCCTTCTGTGAAAACCCTTCAAATTAGCTTTGATGGCACCTCCAATGACTCAACCTCACTCCATAGCCAGGTCCCTAAATTATACCATCAAAAACTGTGCCAACTGTGAAGAAGCGATTAATGATGTTGAATTAGTCACACTTTTGGGCGTTGCTAGATACCACTGTCTGATTGTGGGTCCAGCCAGAACAAGTAAATGGGCATCAACTCAATTCTTGTAGCATTACTGCTCTCACATTTGTTTGTTTCTTGTAAATTCATAAAAAAATCAGCTTTGAGTTTAAACTAAGATGATATATTTAAGCAACTTTTCATAGCTTTATAATTAGTTTAAATGCACTTTTCTTTGCAGTTTGACTATTTTTTCCATATGCAATCATCATTTTTAGCTTTTTGCTTTAGGATTACAGTGCTGCTTGTTTTATGTAATTTTTCTCACCATCGATAACAATGTCTTTATGCATATTTGACCCTTTATAGGGCACTTAGTGAAATACTTTGAAAATCAATATTTCAAGCCAATAGTGTTATGGGAATCCAGGACAAGACCTTATTACCTTTGTAACGTTAAAAAAATATGGATATTTTGATGGCAAAAATGAATGTCAATGTATTAACAAGAAACACCAACTTGCCCGAATATAGTAGGAAAAAATAACAAAAGTGTTTCTATAAGAAATTCATGAGAGAGAAAGGAACACATTTTTTTTTTTGGTACAAAATAACCTTAGATGCTGATATTAGCACTTACATTTTTTAGTTTATAAACTTAAATATAATTGTTAACTAGGCTTATTAACTTTTGAACTTTACTTTTTAACTTTTCAATTAGCTTTTTACCTTTTTTTTCTTGAGTTAACTCTTTTTTCAGCTTAATTTACAGTATGTAATATATCATTCAAGGGCTCATCTAGTTGGTCAAATGCCAAAATAAGATGTGCAGCCATGAAGCAGCATCTTTGCTGAATGGCTGGATATAAATCTTTGGCTTCAAGACCTCACTGAGGGGGTGGGGGGGGGGGGGGGGGGGGGGATTTTTAAGGAGTATGCTAGTGATTCAAAACGGTAACTTGCACTATAAAGGGTAAAAAAACAACAACACAAAAATAGCTAGCCACAGTATAATTTGTCATATAACATATTTTTGTCACAATGACCTTGGAATAAAAAAAAAAAAGCATAACTTTTAAATTTCCCATACGATCAATGAGTCACAGTTTATAGTGATATGTTTGACAAATTACACTTGCTTTTTCTCCCACCTTGTTTTCAGGGAGTTACCCCACTGTCACTATGACTAAGATAATCACTGAGGTGGGGTGATATCGAGCAGCTGAACCCTTACCTTGCACAACACCTCCATAGTTTTTCCTCACCACTTTCACTCCCCAATCTTAGAATGGTTTCAGCCATTCAGGTTTTACTGGTAAAAACTCTCACCTGTATATTTGTTTTGTCCATGATAGATTTGGATTTTGCAATAAGATTTTTTATTTATTTTTTGTCATAGGTGTTTTCAGCCAGAGGCGGCTTTTTCACCCTTCTCACACTTGTAAATGTGTTCACCACAAATACAGAATTAATTTGATGGATACCTATTTCTTTTTATTTTACATCTTTACACCTTTTCTTAGAAACTTAATAAAATCTATATCTTATAATGCATCAACAGTGTATGTGTTCATAAAAAGCTGCCGCTAGATGGCGCTATATGTAAGTTGTAAGTTGTTCCACAGTGCAGCCTATTCAAATGCATGGTTCTTGTTGTTCTGGATGCATTCGTCTAGGTAAAGTTTGTAATCCTGATCTAGGTATGTGCAAAAACAGATATAACAAACCAGATTAACAATTAAGACATTAGCTCATGTATGTATAAACATGTAAAATCTGTTCTAGAACTCCAACCGGAAATAAATGCATTGCACAACGACAGCCAAGGCAAGAAAAGTGACAGTTGTACAGATCCCTCAAATGGATAACAGCGATGTGTGTTTGTGCAATAAATGTCCCTTTGCAAATCTGATCTGGTTAAGTCCTGAAAGACAAAAATCTTACAGAGATTGTACTGTTGAGAGACTAAAAGTGACAGGGTAATTTATATATATATATATATATATATATATATGTATATATGTATCTTTCTTTCAGGATGATACAGTATGTCAAAACATTTGAGCTATGTAATTTATAGGTGTATGTTTAGGAAAAACCTTCATAATATCCAGACTAAGAATTTGGATTTAGTTTAAACTCTGAGTCACTCAAATCCTTTCCTCTGCGTTCTTATCAGATCTGCAACACATGTTAGTTTCTCTGTTGAAACTCCAGTGGAAATCTTTAAGAATCTCAAGAACCATTTGGTGACTCATCTGAAAACCCACCTGGGAAAAACAGGGAGTGCTTACTGTCAGATTGTGTGATAAATCAACATCACATGGTTAATCTGATCTGTTCTGACACTCTGAACATCAGGTCTGCTGCCTCACAGATCTCGTTACAGCTTGGAAGAGGTGTTCACTCTTGTTAAAACACACAAGTTATTATCTATGTCAACAGCAACTTTAATAATTTACTGAAACAAGCTTTTCTGTAATTCATAACTCAGTGTGGTTATATCAAATGAAAATGGAAAGCATGTTGACTGATGTGTTAAAAGTACGTTTTCATGGGATTCATTCTATTTTGCTTTTCATTTGCTGTGGCTGTAAGAAGGACCCCGTTGCTATCAGATAAATTCAGGTATTAAACATCTATACCTGGCCTTAAATGAGCCATTACCATATAGCAAGGGTGCATTCGAAAATGCAACATACACAAAGAACAAATGGCTCTGGGAATTTTAGTCAAATGCAGTTACCTATTTTTGCCAATGGATTAGCTTTACATTAGAGGCATAAATTACTTCAAAGGCAGTGCAGAAGAGTAGATATGGGAGCCAAAATGTAGTGCAATACACTTTTAAGTTGATACTCCTTGCAGTGCACCTTTGAGGCGCATCACCAAGCACCACACCTTGGAGCGTTGGCCACCAACCAAATGCTGTTGGTGTGCATTGTTCTATAGAAATAATCAGGGCATATTTTTGACACTCGTATGACACAGATTTTGTGAGTTTTTCTTAATGTACTAAAGGTTTTATCTCACCACTGTGGAACTCTTTTCAATATTTATTGTATTGTATACCTGAGAATATGAATATGACAGTTTTTAAACATTTAGTGTTCTGGTTTTGAATTAAGACAGCAGACAAATAACAAGGTTGCTGAAATAGCAAAACACTTGCAGTGAGGAAAGAAAATCCAGCCAAAATATGACAGCATAATATATTTAAAGTTAGCAATAAGAAGAGTTATAGCTAGAATATGGTAAGAAAGTTAAAGAGAAAAACCAGGAACCATAGAAGAAATCTTAAATAAGTTCTCTGGACACACTAGAGGTTGCAGTGGTCTACATGTAAATTGTGAAAATAGGAACACTGAGCTGTCCGAGCAGCTAACTGCCTGGGGAACCTAGATTGATATGTTGTGCCATTTGTACAGACACATGTATTTTCTTTGGTGTTTTTCTTCTCTTTGTTTTGCAATGGCAATCCCAAGTGTTTGATATGTCTATGAAAACAGCAGATTATTTATTTGTCCAGAGGTGGGGCTCAATAATCATGCTCTTTGGTGAATGGAGTGAAAGATGGATAAATGTGTTGTCTTAATGAGGGCTATCATGGGACAAAAATACAATACAGTGAAATTCTTAATTTGGTGATGGTCTGACCAGGATCATTTTTTGCTGTCTCCCTTTGCCGGTTTTCTGAGGATGCCCCACTGGAAGGAAACCCAAGGGTAATTTTTCTGGCCTGGAACCACCCAAGTATCAACCAGAAAGAACAAAGTGTCACTGGATAGAGCAAATGATATCGGCACAATATGGGGAAGACAAAGCAATATGCTTAACAGCTGTATATAAAATCCTGTTTAGTTCAAGATTTGTTGTCACCTTTTCAGGCTTTGGAGTTACTGCTAGTCTCTTGTTATCTCCTTTTCACATCTATCCTTTGGTATTGTTTACTCAGTTCTGTATATTTCCCCCAGCATTACATTTAAGCCCATATCCCACAGCTGCTCCACATTTTGTTAATCCACTCACCAATTTCTTACTCCAACTATCAATTCCCATTTGTGTTTAATGTTGCTGATTTAGTTACTCCTCGGTGAATTCCTCTGCCGTACAGAGTCCTGGTCCTGTTGTTTCTTCTTACACTGTGCCTCTTGCCTGTACATTTTTGGGTTTGAAATCAAAGGCTCACAGCCTACATGATTTTCCTACCTTACCACCCATTGCTAGGAAAAACAAGTGTCAAAGCACTATTTCTTTTACTGTAGTTTAGTTTGATTTCAACTCATGAATTCAGAAATCCATAATACACCAATGCAAAGACAAACGTAGACGACGCTGTCCATGCATGACAAGATGTAGTCTGTTTCCCACACTGTGTTTTTAGACAGGGCAAAAAACTGCACACACGGAAGATTCAAGGAACTTGTTTTGCCAAGACTAACAGGCCTAAATAACATCACAAACCATCCTACAGACCATTGACTATATATCGACCAACTTCTTTGCCAAACTCTCATTTTGTCCACAAGTTGTCCTTGAGGTCTTTTATAAATGTTTTGGCGCTTTTGCCAAGCAGGAAGGAATGACTGAATGACTCCGGCATGTCTGCAGCTGTAGGATGTTTCACCAACCTACCTTTGAAAAGGTCAGGGAGTTCTTTTTGCATGGGAAATAGTAGAGAGTCAAGATGTGGTGAGAAAAAAAATACTTTGCATGTTTTCTGCACCAGAATATGCCTTTTCTTCTCTCTTTTCAACTCAATACATGCAAGAGCTTGTTTTTAAAGACACTCATTAACTCCTTAGATTTAAAAGTTACTACATACTGTTGCACCAGATTTTGCCACAATGATATCTAAATAAAAAGAAAAGATTTCTGTTTCAGTTATATTTCATTTATAAACAGTGGATGTCTTTACATGTTCAACCCCAGGAGCATTATCTGGACATTCACCGTCTATAATAACCCATGTGTATTTGCTCTCTGAATGGCTGATAAGAGAATGCAGTGAAGTGACATGAAACAAATTGGATTTTCTCAAACAGGATGATGATTAAGTTTTTTCCCCCCTCCCTCAGTCTAAGATAATGAGTTCAAAGAGAAGTTACAGAGTTTCAGGGGGAAAGTGACCAGTTTGATGAATTCTCCTCTTTACAGTAAATACAGCTGGAAACCCACAGCTGTTTTTTGTTGCATCTCGGCAAAAAAGATCAAGATGACAGTCTTGGAGACCAAATTAGTCAGGGATGTCTTCTTTAAAAGCATTTCCACTAGAAATGAGGACTCAAAACTGAAGTTGGAGTTGGTGCAGAGTAATGCATTCATCAAATGACCATAAAGCGCTTGTTTTTTGATTCTTCTCTGTGAAATCAAGTGGACAATTGGTTGCAGTTACAGTCAGAGTAAGACTGAAACCAAATGAAACCATTCATATTAATCCCACAGCGAATCGCACAGATTTTCCTGAGCTATGCAAGAGGAAAGGCCCATGTGTTTCTGTGCCATGGAACTGTGGTTTCCAATACAAATCCCTGGAAGGGGAAAAGGCATTTTCACTTGGCCTGCTGCTGCAACGCATCAGTCTCTGTTTCATAACAACACGCTTCGCCTGTTTTCTTAACATTACTCAACAACATAGAGAGCTTCGATCTGAGACCGGACTTGTGTAAGTTGAAATGTGTGATGCCTGTTCAATACAAACAATTCAAAACAGATAAAATTATCCCATTTATCGTGTTTACTCTTTTACAGCTCTGAACACTGAAAGGGGACTGTTGCAGAAAACCCTTTGGGTTGTCACACAACATCTGCCTCAAATCCAGGCTGTTATACCTCAAACATGAGGTGAACAGCCACTGACACCCCAGCCCATGATATCATGTAAAGTATGTGTGGGATACGCTCAAGCGTGTGTGTGCTCCAGTGTTGCTGTTGGATGCGATCCAGGCTTGCAGATGGCCCCGGTTTGTGTTTGCAGTGAACGGCTTCAAGCCTCTTGCATCCCAAGTGACCATTATGAACCATGTGCACACACACAGAAACGTGTACAATAGTTGTTTTTTTTTAGCAGAATTTAAGTGAGAAATGTAATCTGAAGTTTTTTTATTTCACTTGCGCAACTCTACCTTTATGACAAAGATGTTCAAGATCATTTCCGTGGCATGAAACGATCACCTACTGATATATTTAGCAAAAATGCAAATATCATTTGAAGATATTGTATAAATCTATCGTGCAAACATGCAAGTTGGTTATCTTTGGATGTGAGGGAATCCCTCATTGTAAAAAGAGTTGTTTGCGTCTTTCCGGTGCGTTGTTATCTTTCTAGTGACGTTCGGTTTCTTTCTTTGGCTCAAGTGGAACGTAACAAGTAAAAGTGAGTGTACCTGCTTTTACTTTTAGACACTCCCACATTGGCATCCACTACTATGGCAACAACAATAACATGCTGGAGGACTTTTATACTTCCTGGGAGATCCTCTGGTATGCAGGCTCAATGTTTGTCAATTCAGGAATGTTGCCGGGGAGACTGGAGGCCATGAAGAGGGAAACCCCTTATCTGCTGACTTTGTCGTTTAACCGTTGTCACAGTTCAAAGACTGGTTAGAAAGGAGAAATAAAACAGGCGCACACCTTGAAGGTCGGTCTATATTACAGTGTGCGTCACCATGGAGACTCTGTTTGGGTGGGGCGTACGCTTCAGAGGGCATGAATGAAGCAAAACGGAGGCAGTGAAAAGAGACAAGGGCGTCCCCTTGGCTTTGAGTCAGTTCTTGGAGACTTCAACAGGAACTCTGGAGTAGTATGTTCATGAATGAGCAAAAAAAAAAAACCATTGACTTGTTTATCTTAGTGAAAGGCATGGAGGGCAGGGTTTTAAATCTTCCCCTGAATGTGATTGCGACACAGTTGTCCTCTCTGGTTAAAGCAATGTTTAATTCTACATTACACTCATAATCACTTCAGACCTGCTGTGTGTTTGAAATTGTGGTCTGGGTGTTAAAATGCAAAACTTGTTTGTTTTTGGTCTTCCTGCCCCTTAGAGATCTTAGAGATAAACTGGGATGGGTTCATGAACAATCATAAACACTGTAACTTCTAGAATCAAACACTTCTGGTATTTATCTAGTGTGATATAGCTTTAGCTTTCACACAGGCATAATTGTTGAACTTTCATCTGGATAGAACATTTCTAAAGACAGCGAAATTAAAATGTGTTGAGGACAGTTGTTTTACTTACTGGGTTTAAGGAATGATTTGGGCATAAGCAGATGATAAGACACAAATACTTTGTCATCATGGAATTTCTACAGCTCTCCCTAATGCTCTGACTTCCTTCCAGCTAATTTAACCCTATAATGCCAAATGTATCATATATACGGTTTCTGAAATGTTTTGCATCTGATACCTTTTGCATAATTTAATGGTAAAAACTTTACTCAAAATCCTATTGTACACAATCAGATATACCTGATAACAGAGGGCAGAAGACTACACAAAAAATAATCTTGACTTATCGCATAGTAATAAATTATTAATATCAAAAATGTATTTTTCTTTTTTCTTTTTACATATTTTGTTAAAAGGCCAAATAAGGAATTCAAACCAAAAAAAAGTAATTTTCTGTTTTGTTTTATTCTTGGATCGGGCTTTAAAGGGTTAACAAGCTTTCAAATGTCTATTCTCTCCACAGGAAGAATCCTTTGGTTTATATCTTTAGGTGAATATACCTCCTTCTGCTCCTCATACATCTTCACTATCAATATCCTTAATTTGTCTCAAAGCTGACCTGTTTAAACTATTTTACTTTTCAATTACTCCTACATTCACACATTTTATTTTCATGTCATCATTTTTGCAAATTTCTGTCTGTATTTTCATTCAGGAGGTTTATGGTTACTGTGTTTGTTCTAGTGCTCTTATTAATCTTCACAATATTGCTTTAATTTTTGCACATAATACGATTGGACCTTGAGGCTCTTTAAAGGTACCATGAATTAAATTGTATTATAATTATAATAAGACAAGGTAATTTAAATTAAGCTGCCTATACATGTTAAGATCTCAGACATTGATAAATATTTTCCATATAACTAGAGCCTTTGTGTTCAAACAATCGCTAAGAGCATCTTTAGTAAAATCCTTTTAAGTCCAACAAAACTCTTTTGCAATATTTGCTAACATATTTCAAAAGCAGGCTGGAGATTTAGCAGCAGACTGTTCTTTTTCTTGGAGCTCTGAACTAAACCTAAACCACCGAAGGGCTGCAGGAAAGCGACCCAAATCATACAGAGCAGCAGATTAGGACAGCTGCAGGGGGGGGAGAGACATTTTGCGGTGTTTGCATGAGTCATAAAAAAAAAAAAACATGCCTTATTCTTTCTTTGATGTGAACTTTGATTTGCATAGGGCAGTTGAGATAACGACCCTAGCTGAATGCTTTGTATTTACTGTACTACATGTACTACTTCTATCACATATGTCTGTATATCTATATGTCTATATATCTATGTATATCTATATAGACATAAGGCAAGGCAAGGCAAGGCAAATTTATTTGTATAGCACAATTCAGTACAAAGACAATGCAAAGTGCTTTACATGATTAAAGTACAGGAAGATAAAACAGAATCAAAGCAAGTAGGAAAAAATAAAAAACAAATAAAATAAAATAAAAAATGCAGAAACAAAAAAAGAATATTAAAAACAGTTGGATTAAAGAAAACATGTTTTTGTTGAATTATTTAACTAGAACAGTCGAAGGCAATCCTAAACAAATGTGTTTTTAGTCTTGATTTAAAGGAACTCAGGCTTTCCGCACTTTTACAGTTTTCTGGAAGTTTGTTCCAGATAAGTGGAGCATAGGAACTAAATGCTGCTTCTCCATGTTTAGTTCTGGTTTTAGGTCTGCAGAGCAGGCTGGAGCCAGAAGACCTGAGTGGTCTGGAGGGTTGATAAACTAATAGCAAGTCTGTGATGTATTTAGGTGCTAAGCCATTCAGAGATTTATAGACTAACAGAAGTATTTTAAAGTCTATTCTCTGAGATACAGGGAGCCAGTGTAAGGACTTTAGAACTGGGGTGATGTGCTCTACTTTCTTAGTCTTAGTGAGGACACGGGCAGCAGCATTCTGGATCAGCTGCAGCTGTCTGATCCACTTTTTAGGCAGACCTGTGAAAACACCGTTGCAGTAATCAATTCGACTAAAAATAAACGCATGGATTAGTTTTTCCAGATCATGCTGAGACATTAGTCCTTTAATCCTGGAAATGTTCTCCAGGTGATAGAAAGCCGACCTTGTAATTGTCTTTAAATGCTTTTGGAGGTTCAAGTCTGAATCCAGCACTACACCTAGACTTCGGGCCTGATCAGTGGTTACTAGCTGAAGCGACTGAAGCTGTGTGCTAACTTTAGATCTCTCCTCTATTGGTCCAAAGATTATTACTTCAGTTTTGTTTTTATTCAGTTGAAGAAAATTATGGCACATCCAGGCATTGATTTCTTCTAAGCATTTCCTCAGTGCTTGAATTGGTTCATAGTCACCTGGTGACATGGTGATGTAAAGCTGTGTGTCGTCTACATAATTCAATTCAGTTTATTTATATAGAGCCAATTCACAACACGTCATATCAAGGCACTTTACAGCTCACCAGATCAGCCAGTCAAATTGATTCAAAGTTTTCTATCTAACAAAAACCAGTCGATTGCATCAACTCATTGACTCGAATGCAATCCCTCACACTTGCTTGTAGCGACAGTGGAGAGGAAAAACTCCCTTCTATCTATCTATCTATCTATCTATCTATCTATCTATCTATCTATCTATCTATCTATCTATCTATCTATCTATCTATCTATCTATCTATCTATCTATCTATCTATCTATCTATCTATCTATCTATCTATCTATCTATCTATCTATCTATATATATATATATATATATATATATATATATATATATATATATATATATATATACACACACTCTTTTTCTGTTGCTTTACTCCTAACCTGAGATGTTTAGTAAAATGTTTGCCCGTTTATGTTAATGATAAAGAAGCATTGCTTGAGCTAAACCATTGATCAATATTACACCATGTCTTCCTATGGAGCCCTCAGGAAGGTACCCTGTTGGACAGCCCAAAAACATCAAGTGACCTTTCCTTTGATAAACAACATTTAAGGTTGGCAACGCACCTAATCAATTTAGATAATGTTAATATAAGCTGTGAAATATTGATAGGGATGATATGCCCCCTGGGAGGTGCAGCTCGTTAAAAAACATAATCCCCCAAGCATCCAGCCAGCAAAAAAAGATTAGACAGGGGTGTTTATGCTGAGGTTGACCTGCTGAATAAAAGATCAACAAAAATCTGATTTATGCTTAAGCTAGAATGATTCATTAAATTAAAGGCCTTTTATTTTAAAGCATCTGTTTGTTCTATATTAAGTTTTTTTCCAAGCATTTCAATCCATCAGCTTTTACTAATTTTTTTTCAGCCTCCATTTCTTTGGTGAAAATATCATCACCACAGTCAAAATATTGAATATTATTATTAGCTATTACATCCTATAATGAAAAGATTTCAGTCTGTCTTGGGTCCATTAATAAGAACTTTTTAATAGTAATAACATGGAAATGTAGCAATTCAACTATCTTTGAGTAAAAACCAGTACCTACTGTTTGTGTGCTTTTAAACATTTTCAGACAACCTTTTCAGACAATTTTCATGAATTGATAATTAATAATCATAATAAATGAATCAATATTCAATGTCAGATCTCAGGCAACATATACTGGCAACTTTATTAAGTGCAACATTTTGTTAATATTATTTGCTTCTGTCTATGTTCATGTGTTATTTGGAACTAAACATTTTATTTATTTTAATGGTCAACGTGCAATTGAATCTATTGAAATTGATTTATCTATCATTTTTTAATTATCTGTTAATCATCTGAAATAATAATTGTCTGAAATAAATGTCATTCATTCATTCATCAGCTGTACAAAGTAGATAGTTACAGCACTCTTTTTTTAGTCTTATTTTATTTATTAAAGCTTAAATTTTAAGAAAAACATATTTCTATTAATCTGATTTAAAGTAGTTTTTGCTAAATTTAAATATGCACTTAATAATACATTTAACTTCATTTGATTAAATAACCCAAATTTAAATAAATGGATACTGGATAAATATATATGTGTTAAACTGAGTTAATATGGCTAATAGTTGCAACCACACACATGCTCTTGTTGAAGCAGTGTACTATAGGAAGGTAAAGGGACTTCCCTCTATTGTATTTTGTGTTTATATGAAGAATGAATGGCCTCAGTTAAGAGTTTAGCAGCTAGCTTTTGCTATTTAATGTGGAAAAATGTGGCTGCATTGCTCAGGGACTGAATTTATTTTTGATATTTCAAATGTTTAGCTGTTTTGAATAAGACACATTCCTTTGTTTAGCGATTGAAGTAAATTCTAAAATCAAAAACAGTTTACCAGGTTTAATGTGTGAATCCTCTTGACTTATTTAAAGATTGATACAAGGTAAAGAGCAATACAATTTTTTTTTTCTACTTGAGAAAAAATTGAGGGATTTTAATTGCAAAAATAATATACGGAATTATCAGAAGTACTTTTAGGCTTTGCATTTTCCCACCATCTGCCAGAGTTCAATGAAGACATCAAGACCAAAGCTTTCTCTTTGTGGGATCCACCAATTTATTTAATTGTGGCAAACAGTTTTTCAGGCTTTGACCAAGAATAGGTGTATATACTTTAAATCCCTAGGTTTAGCTGCAAATACTTAACTAATAAGCCTTTTTTATGTTATCTTTGATAAGTTTCATTCTATTTCATTTGATAATTAGAATGAATGTCTCAATGGGGTTTCACTTTGAGGTCTCACAAGGTATTCCAGAAAATTTTAATCATTACTTTGCAATAAGCCAGGGATCCAGTCATATTTTCCAAATCATCTTTTCAATTACCAAGCTAACTTTGCCCCTTATAAGACAAAATGAAATTTGTCTACAAATGCAAAATTTTTTTTTAGAAATATCTACTAAATGTAACTTTGTACTAAGGCATGATTTTATGTTCAGATTGTAGAGCAAAATGAATTGTCTGACTTCAAAACCTGTCCACAAGCATGAAAGGATTGGCAGCTCAATTCAAATATAAAGCAGATCATTTAAAGCTATAAAACACTGAATTTTTTATTGCCTGTTTAATCAAAACAATTCTTGCTTCATCTTGTGGAAACAGAAGAAGGAGCTGCAGGTTGCAGACCCTGCAGTAAGCCATCACTCTGCTGACTTTTAGCCTCAAACCTGGAGATGGTGCTGTTGTTACTTGAGCTGTTATTTTGCTTTTTTCTAATTGTATTTTATCTAACAACTGGTACATGTAAGAACTTCATAAGCCAAAATATTTGCTGGGTGCGTTTACTTTTCCTATAAGCATTGATAAAGGCCTGTAAATGTTTACAATAGTTTTAGCTGTTTGTGTTGAACAGTTTCTCCTATATAATGCAATCTGCTTAACTTTGTTTATATACAGTTCCTTTGTGTTAATTTGGGTTAATGCATTGATATGTTTTCATGTGTCGCAGGAGTATCACCTATTAAAGATTTTAATGATGTTGCAATATATTAAGAGAGGGACTTGTTTCCAAACTGGTCCAGCTGGTTTCTTTATAGCAAGGCCTGAGAATCCAAACGCACGCCCTAGGAGGCCGCCATTGTTAAGATTTTGGAAGTAACACGTGATCAATTGCATGCGTAGGTAGAGAGCACGTAATACTTTCCATGATGACAATGAGGGAATCCTGCAACGCAACTCAAGGTACGGCAGCGCTCCTTTTGTCGTCAGAGGTTTAAACCACTGAAGAATGGGGTCATGTCTATGGAGCTCTGTTCATCTATGGGAACTTTTTTCCCCTATCAGTTCAGTGAAAAAAGAAACATCTATGGGAACTTTTTTCCCCTATCAGTTCAGTGAAAAAAGAAACATAAAAAAAAAAGCATAATCTTTTCCCTTGTGTATTTATTTCACGTAGCAAAATATATTGCATAAAACATTCTGCACATTCAGAGGTCTATGTAATGTTATTAAAAATGTCAACAATTAAAATAATATAAAGAATTTAAATACATATTACATACATTACAATTAAAATATGTTTGCAAAATATACAGCATTGATGTATAATTGTAGTCTCCAGGTGAGGAAAGTTGATCAGAGCTGATCCAAAGAATGATTCTGCAAGAGAAGCTGATTTTACATTTGTAAAAAGAAAACATTAGAAATCGTGCATCCGGATTTTAGTTCTCCACCCATGAACAGCACACCCAAATAACTCAATTAAACATACAGAAGTAAGAGCTGTTAATTCTATAAGTTTGCATCTATATCAATAAATCTACTGAAAGCCATTTTGCTTTCGCTCTTCATCAGGAATGAGGAGACACACCTCAACCCAACTTCACCTCTGTAATGACCCGCTGCATTTCCTCATTCTGCTCATATACAGTTACAGGACAGATCCGATTGGCCTCAGGTCACAGATGGCTGACAATTGCTCCTCTTATTGTGCTTCATGTAGTCTTTGACTACATATCACTCCCCCCCATCTTTCTGTCCCGACTTCCCAGCCATCTTCTGCCCCTTAATCACAGCAGAATAAGATTTAGAGAGGAGGTAAACACGCTGGTTTTATGATTGGGCCCCTTCTTACCGCGTGGCCTGTATAATTGAAAAGCCCTCTGTGACTATTTTAAGGCACTAGTGGGAACCCGCTCCCATGTGTGTGCTATGGCTGAGAATAAGACTCTTGCTTTTTTTCCTCTTGTATTCACTGATTGAGTAAAGTATCCCTGCTTTTTCTCTTCCATAATCACCCTAACATGTTTAATATAATTGAGAAAACAAAAATTACAATCAAATCTGCTTACATGTCAGATCGGCTAACTTTTATAGCTTCTATCCTTATTTTAAGCTCTTTTTTTTTTTTATGCTGAATAATGATGAATCTAACAATCAGGAGAGGAAAGGAACCTGCGCTGTTTTGCGCAGGTTTTCAACCCACACCATCTGCTCTTCACACCGCTCTGCAATCCCCGACCACCGACATACCACAAACCAAAATTAACGCTGTTTCACTGTGAGTGAAAAGTTTAAACAAACAGAAATATCACCAGTCAGCGTCTTCTCCCTCAGCAACTGAGTCAGCCATAACAGACTCTGTTTGGCTGAGATTATAAACTCTTATTTTGGACATTGTTTGCATGGATAAAGTGGTGCCTTGGGCGTCATGATAATAACCGATTCCTTTAAGAGTTTAGAATTAAAACCACTGTACAGACAGAAATTAAAGCGTTTTTAAAGTTCACCTAAACACTGACAAAAACAGATGGCAAATACCACCTACCAATAGGAAAACACACAGTTTTTACTTTTTTAATTCACTGCTTTCAAAGGGAGTTTTTTTTCGTCTACTGACACCTACAATTTTTAGCCACACACATAGCAGAGTAGTTAGATAAGTTAAGATAATGAGCGCGTTGAGAAGCTCATGATGGTCTAAAGAAAATGAAACCATTTCAATTGCACATAGTGTCTATTCATAGGGAAATACTTCTCAGCTTGTGTAACAAAAATACATTAGAAAGAGGGAAATTCTTTTTCTAGATTGTACTACATCTGTAAAATGAAGATATACTTAGAAAGCTGGTGCTGAAACACTCCAGACACAAATATCTGTCACAATGGAAAGTTTGAAAGCTTTAAGCTTTTCTGGGTCCACTATGGTTTAAACCAAGCTGGCAAAAATAATTTGGCTGTAGCTTTAAATTACAGTGCAAATTTAACACCAGCATTGCTCTGTGAAACCACAACAATGAGACGAAACAAGATGGCTGGTGCGTTGCCTTGTATTGTGTCGTATTTTACATTGTTGAAGGTGACATTAGAAAGAGCACATGTCAGCTGTTTTTAATCTCTGGTTTTATCTTTTTTAAAGGAGTAGTTGAGTCAACCAGATTTAAATATATCAAATGTATTTTAAAAAAGAGTGTAAAGTAAAGCCAGACTAAATGTTCCTGTTTTAGGTAAATCAAGATTACCAACATTATTTCATTTTATCTGATGCTGGAATAATGAGAGATGATTTGAATCAGTTTCGTCAGATTTAGAGGTATGAATAACAAGGGCACTTCCGCCCGTCAAACTCTTGTTGATGAAGCAAGAGTCTTTTGACAAGATTCATCTCAGAATAAAAGCAAAAGACATGATATAGATGCAGACTATAAATAATATTTACCAGTCCCCCAAAAAACTGCAGCAATAAAAGTTTGGATCTATAGGAGAATAAAGAGAATAAAATAAAATATTGACATTACAATTCTTTTGCCTTTTACCACAGAAACAGTATTAGTTTCAGCATCTTCCTGGAAAACAGATACAACCCTGCAGTGCCACAGTGTACCAACAGAAACAAGGCATTCTCATAAAAAAAAAAAAAAAAAAAAAAAAAACACACAATATCTCTTATTTCCTTTAAGGCCTGAATTAATTTATTAACTGCACTTAACTAGAGTAAAATGTGTTGCTCCATTGACAGACTTGAAGAGATCATTAACAGGAATCTTTGCATGTAAATGCTTGGCAAAGTTTCATTTGGGTAAGGGCAAAAAAAGGAGTGAAAATATATTTCTAATGTTTCCAAGAAGCTATCACTCTGATTTTGAGGCAGTTTAGTATGGTTGGGTTTTGAAATATCTTGTTATTTAGTGCATGATTTAGAGTAAAGCTTGTGGAGCTCCCTTTTTTCTCAGAACTAAATGTAATACATTGCAGTCATATCTTAGTTTATACAATGCACTGACATAACACGCATATACTAGTCCGATTAAGGCTTATAAAACTTATCATTTACAAGAAAAAAGATCTATATTGTTTACTATTTTAAAACATTGTATCTTATGTTTTTTAAATTATAAATGTTAAATCGTGAGCATTTGAATTCATAAAGTGATGTTGGCTTTGAAAAGGTTGGTGAGCACTGCCACAGGCCTTGTGGCAAAGTGATATTTAAATTAAAAAAAGTGTCTTATAGTTATTAAACTAAAAAAAACCTTGGTCCCCTGACTCTAACAAATAGGCACATAACCACATAAAAGGCAGACATGTTTCACAAGAAAATTTCCTAACCACTAATATGGCTATGCTTTAAATGAATGTATAGAGTCTGAATCATCACAAACTGCACACAGTTAGAAAAGCAGTAAATAAACATGTGTGATATCTAAGACTTTCATTACAGGTGCTGGTCATAAAATTAGAATATCATGAAAAAGTAGATTGATTTCAGTAATTCCATTTAAAAAGTGAAACTTGTATATTATATTCATACATTACATACAAACTCATATATTTCAGATGTTTATTTTGTTTAATTTTGATGATTACAAATGACAACAAATGAAAATCTCAAATTCATCATATCAGAAAATTAGAATATTGTGAAAAGGTTCAAAATTGATGGCCCCTGGTGCCACACTCTAATCAGCTAATTAACTCAAACCACCTGCAAAAGCCTTTAAATTGTCTTTCAGTCTAGTTCTATAGGCTACACAATCATGGAGAAGACTGCTGACTTGACAGTTGTCCAAAAGACGACCATCGACCCCTTGCACAAGGAGGGCAAGACACAAAAGGTCATCGCTAAAGAGGCTGGCTGTTCACAGAGCTCAGTGTCCAAGCACATTAATAGAGAGGCGAAGGGAAGGAAAAGATGTGGTCGAAAAAAGTGTACAAGCAAGAGAGATAACCGCACCCTGGAGAGGATTGTGAAACAAAACCCATTCAAAAATGTGGGGGAGATTCACAAAGAGTGGACTGCAGCTGGAGTGAGTGCTTCAAGAACCACCACACACAGACGTATGAAAGACATGGGTTTCTGCTGTCGCATTCCTTGTGTCAAGCCACTCTTGAACCACAGACAGCGTCAGAAGCGTCTTGCCTGGGCTAAAGAGAAACAGGACTGGACTGCTGGTGAGTGGTCCTAAGTCATGTTCTCTGATGAAAGTAAATTTTGCATTTCCTTTGGAAATCAAGGTCCCAGAGTCTGGAGGAAAAGAAGAGAGGCACTTCATCCACGTTGCTTGAAGTCCAGTGTAAAGTTTCCACAGTCAGTGATGGTTTGGGGTGCCATGTCATCTGCTGGTGTTGGTCCATTGTGTTTTCTGAGGTCCAGGGTCAACGCAGCCACATACCAGGAAGTTTTAGAGCACTTCATGCTTCCTGCAGCTGACCAACTTTTTGGAGATGCAGATTTCATTTTCCAACAGGACTTGGCACCTGCACACAGTGCCAAAGCTACCAGTACCTGGTTGAAGGACCATGGTATCCCTGTTCTTAATTGGCCAGCAAACTCTCCTGACCTTAACCCCATAGAAAATCTATGGGGTATTGTGAAGAAGAAGATGCAATACACCAGACCCAACAATTCAGAAGAGCTAAAAGCCACTATTAGAGCAACCTGGGCTATCATAACACCTGAGCAGTGCCACAGACTGATCGACTCCATGCCACGCCGCATTGCTGCAGTAATACAGGCCAAAGGAGGCCCAACTAAATACTGAGTGCTGTACATGCTCATACTTTTCATGTTCATACTTTTCAGTTGGCCAACATTTCTATAAATCCTTTGTTTTTATTGGTCTTCAGTAATATTCTAATTTTCTGATATGATGAATTTGAGATTTTCATTTGTTGTCATTTGTAATCATCAAAATTAAACAAAATAAACATCTGAAATATATGAGTTTGTATGTAATGTATGAATATAATATACAAGTTTCACTTTTTAAATGGAATTACTGAAATCAATCTACTTTTTCATGATATTCTAATTTTATGACCAGCACCTGTATAAGAGTTAGCCACTGATAATCTTTTTTTTTTAGCCTTCTTTCTTGTTTGCTAAACATACAACGAATAAAAAAAGGTAAAACTGTTTGCTTGCAGCGTGAACTAAAGGAAGTTTTGCATTGTGGTCCACTGCAGTGACACATTTAAACAAAAAGAAATGAATAAAAAGTTTTTTAACTGACTTCCATAGTTTAGAGTATAGTAACTGTCATTCTCACACCTCTGAATCATGTTTACTTACAAAATCCTCTAATACTTCAAATAAACAGCAGAGCTGAGGAGCTCTGCAGTCAGACCCAACAAGTGTGCTTCCAGATTTCAAAGTTACCCACAATCATTATATTTGATTCCAGAAAAAGATCAAACAGCACTGAGGGTAAGCCGCACACTGCGCACATGAGGAAAAGTTCCTCTCTGGAGGCCAGGGAAAAAAGTTGTTTTTAAGATTTTAACCATTATGAAAGATCAGGAGAGATGTCCATCAGTGAATCTTTCGAAACGAGACGCTTTTATTCTAAAAAGATAATGATTCTGAAACTTTAAATCACATTTGCTGCATGCAGTTCATAACAAAGTAAGAGAATGACTCTTTTTACTGGCATCCGCTGTGGCACCAACCGTTCGCCACGCTGTCTCTACTTCATAAAACAAAGTGGGGGTGAGTTACAACATAGGATCTGTTTTCAGCTATTGTTGCAAAAGCAAATAAACTGTATTTCCAAGCAGGGCAAACAATGTCTGACTGCAATACACCTGCACTTCCCTTCAGTCGTGCCGTTTTCCCTCTCACTGCTCCCTCATGGATGTATACATTTAACATATACTGTAGTTTCAAAAGTGCAACTACAGTGTAAATTATATTTATTGGATATTTTTTAGATTGCTACTTCTGTCCACTTTAAACATCCAGATCACTTGTACCTTTTAAAAGCTGAATTCTCTTTACGTGTGTTGCAGAACACTGTAGGAAATCTTTAAAGAAGGATTCATCTTTGAAAAGTTTACATAAGTTTTATTATCAGCTTCCAGATTATGATGTTTGTTAAGGGTAGTTCAGTTTTCAGTACATATACTTCCCAGCTTTCTTATCTTATATATCTATATCTTGGAGAAACTATGAGCAGGACATTGTTTCTGTTTGTACTATAAGTTACTGAAGAACACATCCTGTAAAAATTTTGCTTTTCTTATACGGATTATTCAGTTTATAAAGTGGAATAAAAAAAATTGTTCTAATGTTTTTTTGAGCTCCTTAGGTACGTATTTTAGTGCAACCTCTTTAAATCCAATATGTCACTTCCGCCCCACCCTTCTCCAAAAATCCCACTCCATCCCATTCAGCCTTCATTTGTAGTTTAACTGCAGAGGTATGGTTATCTAAAAGTGGAAAAGCTTTTCCATAACAGAGAACATTTAACATAACAGAGAAAACTAAAGCTGTTCAGAGTAATAACATAAGCTGTAATCCTATTATTGATGCTAATGACAATAATAATTAATCACAAACTATATGCCAGATACCTTTGGAAATATAGATGCTACCCCCATGTGAACAAACACTTCTTTTATACAAGGACTCAACATAGTTAATGAATTAGTAAACGCTAGAGCGAGGAATGTGAGAAAGATGAAGGAGACCTTCAGTAAATCCTTCTTTACCCAAACACACGTCCCCTAAAGTGTTTTGCTAAAACAAAGAGGACTTTCTACACTTTCCATGAAAGAATGCATTTAACCAAGCACTTCAGAGAGGTTCTGATCCCAGTGGATGGTGTATGACATGTGGGCTAATACAACTAACAATAAAATGTTTAGATTTATCTGCCTGTTGCTTTAGAATCCTTCAGCTTGGTTTACAAAATTACAGCAAGAAATAAAATGGCAGATTCTTTACATCAGTTGATTGGTCCATGGCCCTGTTTAGCAGTTTCACAGCAAATACTGTGATCTAATACTTAATACTTAACTTAAAGGGCTAAAAAAATTTGACCAAAGATGCATCGAATATTTAAAAAAAACAACATCTGTCATGATCTTGGCTCTTCTGTTTCACCTGTTCCAGGCTCTATTTAACCTGTGTTCTTCCTGTCATCATTGCCAAAATATTTGAACCCTTGGTGAGAGTCTTAGTATTAGTGTTTCTGATTGCCTGATCCTGACCCGTTCTGCCTTTAGACACGTGAGCCTGCCGGTTTCCATTCCGATCTGTTTGTCTGACCTGTCTTCGGATTCCTGCTGGATTTTGCCTATTTAGCAAACCTCTTCGGATCTCTGATCTTCTGGCCCGGACTCCTGTGAACCTCTTCGACATCGGCTTTGGCTTCGTCCTCTGGATTATCCTTCCTTCCTTCATCTGCTTCTTCTCCAGTCTTTAGGGCTTCAACGTCTGGGACTCTCTGGGCACCTTTTATCAGACCAGCTGGAATCTACCCCTTCCTCTGGCATGGACTAGACATTAAGTCTTGGTTAGTGACTCCAAACGTTTATAATCATTCTCCTCCACCAGATTGACGTGGTCACTAACGTGTGTTTTCTTCCTGCAGAAGTTCCTGCCTTAGATGCCCTAGCTGCTCACAGGGGCGGATTTAGGACACTTGGGTCCCTAGGCAAAAACAGGCAGGGAGCCCTCTGGAATGAGATTATACAGATACAAAAAATTAGAATAGACTTACATTTTTTGTTCTATCTTTTGTCCCTCTCTTCTTGGCCCTTTTCTTGTTTGGGTTCTCTCTCTATATTTTGTACTCAGGTGACTTTTTTATGCTGTCTCAAAAGGAAAGAAAGATTTTTTCCAAGCATTAAGCTCACTTAGCTGATTGACCCTTCCTGTGTTTCCAAAAAAGACAACAGCATAAGTAAATAAAACAGTCCTTCTTCTCCCTGTAGACAAGCCATGATCTGCTTATCTGTCCTCCATTTTTCATTTGAATAAAAGCTATTATTTCATTTTTCAATGAAATAATAGTTGCATGAAACATGACAGCAGACAAGATAGAGGAGAGCAGGAGGCGGGATTACGAATCTACTTGCTCTGGAGAGCAGAGTTCGCTGCTTTTATATGTTGTCGCCAAAGTCTCCAGTAACAGAAAAAAGTCGCTAGATTTGGCACTAAGCACTTAAAAAATAAATAAAAGCACTAGAGGGGTCTGAAATGTCGCTAAATATTGTGACAAAAGAGCTAAGTTTGCAACACTGCTCTTC
The DNA here is from genome assembly GCF_016077235.1 of Cyprinodon tularosa. Lineage (NCBI taxonomy): Eukaryota > Metazoa > Chordata > Actinopteri > Cyprinodontiformes > Cyprinodontidae > Cyprinodon > Cyprinodon tularosa. Next base: position 794,246 of record NW_024039062.1, on the reverse strand, counting down.
GCACCGTTAGTTCGCCAAGACACACTTAACATTGTAGGCATTCTGATGCCTTTTTAGAGAAAGGATTTATATCATAAACATAATTATTGTGCACAAATAGGGAATAGTTGTATTAACCATACATGTAAACAAAGTTTTATGGGGGCCCCAGGAACTCGGGTTCCCTACCCTCCTGACTGATCAATGCAAATCTGTCTTTTTTAATAAGATTCTTTTGAGTAATCCTACTGTATGTGTCTGAATACTGGGTCCTCTGTTCTGAGTCTTAACAAAATTAAACATTTGTGGACTTTTAGAGATTCTGAGTGTGCAAAGAATTTACTTAGGAGATTAAAAAAAAGGGGATTTCTTGTCATATGTCTCCTAGAAACTACTGTGTTTTAGGGAGCTGGTGGATAACAATATCAATATTACCCATCTCAATCAGAAATGTGGGGTATATCACTGACAGGTCGCCAGTCCAGCACGTGACACAGAGACACAGTTGTGCTTATTGAATCTTTGAAGCTGCTTTGTTGAGATATATAAATTTCTTACTGGATCGATTTGATAGAGTAATAATTGTTATAAAAGATTTAAAGTAGTAAACTGCTTATAACTGCAGCTATTTAGGCCATTTATTTTTTTCCTTATACCAGATCGTTCTTACTGTTTAGAATAAAAGGACTGTTGAAGAGAAAACCATGTTCCAGAGATCTGAGCTGCTACTTCATTATAGTTAACTTAAATTAACAGCCACTTCAGAAACAATAAAGCAACAGTGTAGGCAGCCTAATGAAACACTGAGCTGTTTCCAGCATGCCACTCTGACCCAGACTTAACTCACACCCACCAGCATACTTTCCCCTTCCAACTGCAAAGACTTTTTTTTTTATTATTCATAAAACAAGATAATATAAGATGTCCCTGGCATTGTAGACAATGTTGTATATTTTTCTTTTTTCTACTCTCCATTAGGCGGTTATAAAATCCCAACGTTTTATTCAATACAACATGTCTAGACTATATTTTTATTATCATTATTGCCAGTAGCTAATTACGATTTTATTGTGCAAGTCAATTGGGGTTTTGGTCTGCCTTTGTTTTTCTAAGTTTTTGTCATTCCTTGTGTCTCAAGGGGAATGCCAGTCAACCAGTTTGTCAGCCACCCACTCGAATTCAGAGCTGATGGAGGAACCACAAGTAACCAGCGACCGCCTGCATGTCTCTGTGGATGTGATGCCGAAAGTGACACTGTACATGTATACAACAGAAAACAAATTGAACAAACAAGAAAGTCACCTTATCCTTATTTCCAGTTTAAAAATACCTAAGCTTTCTTATATATCTCTTCTTATATCTCGTTCCTTCAACTAAACAGTTAATGGCTTATTAAGGTCTTTTGTATGAAGAGCCAGGCAAACACTATTCTAGCTGGTTGTATATCCATCCACAGAGAGCATAATTAAATATATGAGAGATGCACAACCATTCCTGATTTTTTGGCAGAAGAAGTAATGACAGCAAAGCAAACTATAGCTAATCTATGAGATTCCAACATGACTTTCTTTTTTGAAAAGTTTGAATAATTACCAACAGAAATACACAGCTATCCTGGTGGTGGCCTAGTAGTTAGGGCATTGGGTTCCAGAGGTTCTGAGTTCAAGCCCAACTCCCAAAAAGTACCAACCTGGGTCCCTGAGCAAGACCCTTAACCCCACACTGCTCCCCAGGCAACGGACAATGGCAGCCCACTGCGCCCCAAGGGGATGGGTTAAATGCAGAGCTAAATTTCTCCAGTGTGAGATTATTATTATTACAAGCTGAATGACTGCTTCATTAACATTTGTTTCTATCACCTACATTTGTACATTAAATAGTATGTGGGGAGTTTGGCTAAATCTAGTCAACCACGATATTGATTTTGGACACTGGGAACCAATGTCTATACTTTATATCCCGCCGCGTCTATTTGGTTGGGATGGTGAAAGTTTTACTCTGCTAATACACTATATTGCCAAAAGTATTTGCTCACCCATCCAAATTATTGGAATCAGGTGTTCCAATCACTTCCATGGCCACAGGTGTATAAATTCAAGCACCTAGGCATGCAGACTGTTTTTACAAACATTTGTGAAAGAATGGGTCGCTCTCAGGAGCTCAGTGAATTCCAGCGTGGAACTGTGATAGGATGCCACCTGTGCAACAAATCCAGTCGTGAAATTTCCTCGCTCCTAAATATTCCACAGTCAACTGTCAGCTGTATTATTAGAAAATGGAAGTGTTTGGGAACGACAGCAACTCAGCCACGAAGTGGTAGGCCACGTAAACTGACGGAGCGGGGTCAGCGGATGCTGAAGCGCATAGTGCGAAGAGGTCGCCAACTTTCTGCAGAGTCAATCACTACAGACCTCCAAACTTCATGTGGCCTTCAGATTAGCTCAAGAACAGTGCGCAGAGAGCTTCATGGAATGGGTTTCCATGGTCGAGCAGCTGCATCCAAGCCATACATCACCAAGTGCAATGCAAAGCGTCGGATGCGGTGGTGTAAAGCACGCCGCCACTGGACTCTAGAGCAGTGGAGACGCGTTCTCTGGAGTGACGAATCGCGCTTCTCCATCTGGCAATCTGATGGACGGGTCTGGGTTTGGCGGTTGCCAGGAGAACGGTACTTGTCTGACTGCATTGTGCCAAGTGTAAAGTTTGGTGGAGGGGGGATTATGGTGTGGGGTTGTTTTTCAGGAGCTGGGCTTGGCCCCTTAGTTCCAGTGAAAGGAACTCTGAATGCTTCAGCATACCAAGACATTTTGGACAATTCCATGCTCCCAACTTTGTGGGAACAGTTTGGAGCTGGCCCCTTCCTCTTCCAACATGACTGTGCACCAGTGCACAAAGCAAGGTCCATAAAGACATGGATGACAGAGTCTGGTGTGGATGAACTTGACTGGCCTGCACAGAGTCCTGACCTCAACCCGATAGAACACCTTTGGGATGAATTAGAGCGGAGACTGAGAGCCAGGCCTTCTCGTCCAACATCAGTGTGCGACCTCACAAATGCGCTTCTGGAAGAATGGTCAAAAATTCCCATAAACACACTCCTAAACCTTGTGGACAGCCTTCCCAGAAGAGTTGAAGCTGTTCTAGCTGCAAAGGGTGGACCGACGTCATATTTAACCCTATGGATTAGGAACGGGATGTCACTTAAGCTCATATGTGAGTCAAGGCAGGTGAGCAAATACTTTTGGCAATATAGTGTATGTCTGAGCTGTTGTCTATAAAGCTGGAACAAGCTTTATTTCACTAAGGGTTTAAATAGTAATATAGCATAAACGTTCATGTGTTTGCGTTTCCCTAGTTTTAGTCAAGAGTTTTTAACTGAGATATGTTGGACTTGGAGCTGCATCATTTTTATTTTTAAAATCTCATATTTGGAATGGAAGTTGTGGTTAATGTATCAGATTAATGTGCAGAGCTATCTGTTTAACCATGATTTGAGCTCGATTCACACTTCCATGTGTTGTTCCTGCATAAAACCAATGTAAGACAGTCCAAATATCATCTGATTAAATAACTGATTAAATGTAACACCCCTACTAGGGTGGGCAATAAATATATTGAAGTTGCACAACACTATTATCCTTCTATAATTAACTTAATATGTATGCATCTCCCTGTGACTCTTTGGCTTTAGGCTGTAGTGGCATTTATTTTAACTCTCACTAGACAGAAAACAGGAAGAGAGAAAGGGGAGAGTGATATCCAGAAAACCTCTCTACATTCTGATTTAAACCTTGGACAGCTATGTTGTGTTCTGAGGCCTCTGAATGTAGGCTGCCCATGTTGCCCCTGCATCAGCCTCAATGATGTGCTTTTAAAAAAAAAATAGCTAATTTGACGACAGGTTTAAGGGGCAACAGATTTCATAAACACAATAAAAACTGAATCTTCCAGTAAAGGGAAGCGCTGGCGCTATGTGAAATATGTCTGGTTCACACGACAAGAACAACTGTGTAGCAATCTTCCCCCTCCGACACACTTAAGGAACCTTGATTATGTCAAGGATCCAAACCTAATCTTATGAGATAAATCTGCTGTATGTGGTTTGTCAAGAGTGATGTCTGCTCAGATGGACATTAAGACCGCTCCACCATCAGTCTAGGCATATTCACCATGTTAGACAGAATCATCATTGATTATTCCATGTCAGCTATGTCTTTTTACTCTGAACTCACATTTGAAGTTGAATTTTGTAAGGTTTGCAGTTATCACCAAAATCTGTCATGACTCAGTGTTGATTCAGTGAGTCTGTATAGACATTATCTACCAGTGTAACACAATCATTCAATCTAAATAAACTCCCATAGAGCAAAAATAATAAATAATAAAAAAAACACACACAAAGAATAAGATAAAATAGATGACTCACTCCCTCTCTGACATGGTATGGCTTGAACTGTCATTTCTTAAAGATGAAGATGTGATTTAATATTTATGAACAAAAGGACCCAGTTTTCGAGGCGGATAGAGAGTTAGGTTTAACAGAATTTTTATTTAAGATCAACATCAAATTCAGGAACCTCTGCAGGAGGAGAACACAGGTTAGTGACCACGTCCATCTATGTAAGTGAGTCACTAACCTGGCCTTAAAGTTCAGTTCGTGCCAAAAGGATGAGGTTGATTCCAGCCGGTCGGCTGCCAACAATATGCGGCGGACGCCGCCTAGAGAGTCACAGACGCTCATGTCCTGGAGAACAGGCAGCAGATCAGAACTGAGCAGACAAAGGAAGACAGGACAGTTTAGAGGTCGAAGCCAAAGTCGGTGACTCAGAAGTGAGAGCCAGGAGAGCAGAGATACGAAGAGGTACTGAAGGGAAATTCATGACGGTGTCACGAGTCAGTTCCAGCTTTGGTTCACTGTTACGCCCCCCCAAGGTCTAGGGGTCTTGGGGAAGCAACATAAATAATGTCTGGAGTAGTTCGGGGGAAGTTAAAAATTATTTATTACAAAAAAGATGGTTAAACAGCCCCAAAACACAATATAGCTTAACTCAGTTAAAACAAAACAACAAAAAAGGTAAGGGCAAACAAATTCAAGATTGGCTGAGAGCAAATAAAATTACAAACTGCCCAAAAACAGTCAGACTAAGTTTTAACACAAAAAACAAACCAAATGAAAAGACAAAGGGAGCACCAAACCTCCCAAACACAAGCAACTAGCTTGAACAAGGCCACCTAAAGCAGACTAAGCAAAGTGCATACAAAGCCAGGGCAAAGAGCTCTTTCATCCCAAAAACAGATGCAAAACAAGATGGGGGAAAAGCTTAACAAAACCCTCATAATAGCTGTCCCCAAACTGAAAGCTTTTCAGGAGCCTTTTATAAGGTGCAGGTGGGCCTCATCAGCACACTGATTGGCTTGACACTCTTCTGCTGCTCCAATCATGTCACTGCAGTCCTCAGGCAGCCACCAAGGGAGTTCTGTCAGAGCTGAACCTGCACAAGAAAAGGCCTGCACAGTCTTAAAAGGCCAGGGGCCGTAACACTCCCCCCCTTAAATTACAAAACCAAGTTTTGTATACTTTTTGTCAAAAAGAATCCCCCCCTCCTCAAAAACAAAAAAAACAAGCATACTCACATCCTGGAAAGGCCATCTGCAAGAACATTTTCTGTTCCTTTCTTATGTCGAATGTTCAGATTGTATTCTTGTAAAAGTATTGCCCAACGCATAAGACGCTGATTGTGGTTGTACATGCGTGAAAGAAATACTAGTGGATTATGATCAGTGAATACATCAATCGGTAAACTACTGGAACCAAGATAAACATGGAAGTGCTGAAGAGCCAACAACAGAGCCAAGGTTTCCTTTTCAATGGTGGAATAGTTTAGCTGATGTTTGTTAAACTTGCGAGAGAAATAGGAAACAGGATGATTTAAACCCTGCAAATCGTCCTGTAAGAGCACTGCACCAGCCCCAACAGCGCTGGCATCCACTTCCAGCTTGAAAGGTCGGGTCAAATCAGGTGCAGCTAGTACTGGTGTGTGGCAAAGAATACTCTTAGCACTTTCAAAGGCATTCTGGCATTCATGTGACCAAACAAAGTCAGTCTTTGGGCTAAGTAGATTGGTTAATGGTTGAACTACTGAGGAGAAATTTCTGCAAAAGTTACGGTAGTAGCCAACCATGCCCAGAAATCGTCGCAGCTCACGACGTGTTTTGGGTGTGGGATAATCATTAATCGCCACAACTTTGGCATCGAGGGGACGAACTTGACCTTGTCCCACCTCTCTGCCCAAATATGTCACAGTGGCCTTGCCAAATTCACATTTTGCAAGGTTAAGGCTCAAGGAAGCTTGGGCCAACCTGTGAAATACCGTATACAGTGTTTGCAAATGTTCCTGCCAGGTTTCTGTATAAACTACAAGATCGTCTAAGTAAGCGCTGCAGTTGGAGATTCCATGCAATACTGTATTTATCAGCCTCTGAAAAGTAGCTGGAGCATTACACATACCAAAAGCCATAACGTTATACTGCAAAAAGTTATCTGGGGTCACAAAAGCGGAAATGTCGGAAGCCCTTTGAGTTAAGGGGACTTGCCAATAGCCCTTGAGAAGGTCCAACTTTGTGACATATTTTGCAGTTCCAATATTGTCCACACAGTCTTCAATCCTGGGGAGAGGGTAAGCATCAGGTACGGTGACACAATTGACCTTACGATAGTCTGTGATAAAGCGTGGTGAACCATCGGACTTGGTTTCTAACAAACACGGCGAGCTCCAGGGACTTTGACTAGGTTTGGCTAAACCATGTTCCAACAGGTATGCAGTCTCCTGTTTCATTAGAGAACGTTTTATGGGATTAGCACGGTAAGGATGCTGTTTGATGGGCCTAGCATTTTGAACGTCTATGTCATGTTCAAGAACTGTTGTACGTGTTGGTACATCATTAAATAAACACGTATATTTACCAATGAGGTCCATTACATCCTTTTGTTGCTCAGAGTATTAGTGGTCGAGATGGCTCTGCAGAGATTTTAGCATCTCTGTGTTCGTAAGGCGAGGACTAGAATAGATGGGATAATTCATTCTTAAGCCATCAGCATTATTCAGTTCCTCTACTTCTAGTGAAGTAGTGACTGCAACTGGAGCACACACTCCATTAGATTCTGATGCAGATCGAGAGTTGTACAACTTAAGCATGTTCACATGGCAGACACGACTTGTGCGCCGCCGATTAGGGGTACCAATAACATAATCATTCTCCCCTACTTTCTCTAGGATTTCATAAGGGCCATGAAATTTGGCAGACAAGGCAGAGCCAGAAACTGGTAGGAGTGCAACAACCTGATCTCCTACTTTAAAAACTCTTTTGACAGATGTTTTATCATAGTGATGCTTCATTTTTCTCTGGGATTCAACTAGATGCTTTTTAGCTAGAGCATTAGCTTGACGCAGGCGCTCACGAAAAGCTTGCACGTACCTGGTCACACTTTTTTTAGAACCTTCTGCAGGAACCAGGAAGGTTTCTTTCAAAGCTCTTAAAGGGCCACGAGGTGTGTGACCAAACACTAGTTCTGCTGGACTGAAACCAAGGGATTCCTGGACAGCTTCCCTAGCAGCAAACAGTACAAAAGGGACACCCTCATCCCAACTTTTTTCAGTTTCCAAGCAGTACTTGCGTAGCATTGACTTTAAGGTCTGATGCCACCGTTCCAGAGCACCTTGGGATTCTGGGTGGTAAGCAGATGAAACCACATGCTTAATGTTTAGAGTTTTAGCTACCTGTTTGAACAATTTTGATTGGAAGTTTGTTCCCTGATCCGTTTGTAAAGTTTTAGGTAACCCAAACACAGAGAAGAACTTTGTCAGAGCTTTAACCACAGATTTGGCTGTAATTTTACTCAAAGGGATGGCTTCAGGGAATCGTGTTGCAGCACACATTATTGTGAGCAAATATTGATTTCCACCCTTTGTTCTGGGTAGAGGTCCAACACAGTCTACTATAACATGGTCAAATGGTTGGTCTATGACCGGAATAGGGCACAACGGAGCAGGTGGTATTACCTGATTTGGTTTTCCAGCAATTTGGCACACATGACAACTACGACAGAACTTTGAAACATCACGTTTCATACCAGGCCAGAAAAAGTGCTTTAGTAGAAGTTGGTATGTCTTGGTAACACCTAAATGACCAGACCACTGGCTTTCATGAGCCAGAGACAGAACTTTCTGTCTATATGTGGTTGGTATAACAATCTGTTTCACTTTACACCAGTCTGAGCTCCCTGCACCTGATGAAGACCATTGACGCATTAAAACACCATGTTCCACAACATAAGCTTGTTTCTCTTTATTGGCTTGTTCAGCACTTACCACATTCTTGAAACATCTTTGTAATGTTTCATCAGCTTGTTGAGCAGATTGCAAATGTTGTCTGGTGAGAGGGATGGATGCTTTCTCCCAAAGTGGACCAGGCTCCTCCAGCACCACCACATCCGGAAGTAACGGAATACTGTCACTTTTGGTTGTTGCCTCCTCCTCACTAGAAAATGGAGACATCAAAATAGAATCAGAAAGGGCGATATCAGGGTCCTTGCGTGCTTGTGCACGGGTGACCACACAGGCTGGGTACAGCCCAGGGTCTGAAATTTCCTTGGTTGTCTGGTTTAAAGGATTATCTAATACCTCTAAAGTGGGAAGTACCAGACCTCCAGCAATGTCATTCCCCATTAGTATAGCCACACCATCTATGGGTAAGTCTGAGCAGACAGCAACAGGGAAAAATCCTGTGATAAGTTTTGATTTCATATAAACCCTGTGGACTGGTCTTGGAGCGTAGCCCATCTCTATCCCCCTCAGAACAGAGTTGTATCCACATGCACTCTCATGTGAAAAAGGTAAAACATTTGAGAGAATGACTGACTGGGAGCCCCCAGTGTCTCTCAGGATGCGTACTGGCTTCAAATCAGAGGCATCAGCTGTCAGTGAGATTAAGCCATCAAAAATGAAAGGTTCAAAACAGGGATCAGGTAATTTGTCACCACAACCAGTGCTCTTATTGCGGGGTTCCTTTTTAACAAAACCAACACCTTTAGTCTGTTGCGAATTTGGCTGCGTTTTGCGTTTTAAAGCTAAGCAATCAGCGATGACATGTCGAGGTTTGTGACAATAGAAACATTCCCTGCTTTCTTTTGGAACTGTGGCTTTAGCCATCCGGGTATGTGGCACAGCATTAACATGTGACTTTTCATTAAGAACGAAAGCTGATTTATGAGTAAGCACATACTCATCTGCAAGAACAGCTGCAGAGGCTAGAGTGTTCACTTTCTGTTCATTTAAATATAACACCACACGATCTGGAATACACTTCTTAAAGTCTTCCAACAATATTAGCTCACGTAAAGCATCATAATTGTTGACTTTGGAAGCAGCACACCACTTATCAAAGAGAACACCCTTCTCTCTAGCAAACTCAACATAAGTTTGTTCAGCAGTTTTCTTTTGCTGTCGAAACCTTTGTCTATATGCTTCTGGAACCAACTCATAAGCTTGTAAGACAGCAGCTTTAACCAGATCATAATCTAAACTATCCTTTAAAGGAAGTGCTGCCAACACCTCTTGAGCTTTACCAGAAAACTTACACTGTAACAAAAGAGGCCAGGTTTCCCTAGGCCATTGTAAAGCACCAGCAACGCGCTCAAATGCTGCAAAGTATGAGTCAACCTCAGATTCTCTGAAAGCAGGTACTAACGAAATACACTTACTAATATCGAATGGTATCGCAGACATGGAGGTGGAACCTGGTGTGACAGAGGCGGGGGGGGGGCTCGATTCTGGGCCTCCAGCTCAAGCTTGCGCAGCTGTATAGCCTTATCAGCCTCTATTTCCAGCCTCCTGATCTCTAGCTCCAGTTGAGCTCTCCTGTCCTGGGCTTTTTCCTCTGCCTCCATCTGGAGACATGCCAACCTCACCTTCAAACGCGCTCCATCTCGTCCTTCTGAGCTCACAGAAGACAGTGGATCATAGCGAGGAAGTGTACGAGGTGTCTTTCCCCGGTCACTCACTGCTGCCTCCACACTAGGAACATCTTTGAGATCCTTCTCAAACAAGGCCTGTTGGCTTGGCACTGCAGCAGCCTCAGGGAGATCAGGCCCTTTAATCACACCAATCCCCACCAACCTATCCACTATAAGAGCCTTTAGGTCCCCTTTAAGGACCTGTTTTGGGACCTGCAACTTAAAATGCTCCACAATTTGCAGCAATTCACACTTGCGGCAGCTATCTATAAGCTCAAGAGAAGGGTCGGCTAAAAAACGCTCCAGACTGAATGGAACTGACATGGTTCCTGGATACAGCCAACTCAAAATGTCCCCCTTAAATCTGGAAAAAGGGATCCTAAGAGGATCCCGGACAAGCCCCCAATTATGTTACGCCCCCCCAAGGTCTAGGGGTCTTGGGGAAGCAACATAAATAATGTCTGGAGTAGTTCGGGGGAAGTTAAAAATTATTTATTACAAAAAAGATGGTTAAACAGCCCCAAAACACAATATAGCTTAACTCAGTTAAAACAAAACAACAAAAAAGGTAAGGGCAAACAAATTCAAGATTGGCTGAGAGCAAATAAAATTACAAACTGCCCAAAAACAGTCAGACTAAGTTTTAACACAAAAAACAAACCAAATGAAAAGACAAAGGGAGCACCAAACCTCCCAAACACAAGCAACTAGCTTGAACAAGGCCACCTAAAGCAGACTAAGCAAAGTGCATACAAAGCCAGGGCAAAGAGCTCTTTCATCCCAAAAACAGATGCAAAACAAGATGGGGGAACAGCTTAACAAAACCCTCCTAATAGCTGTCCCCAAACTGAAAGCTTTTCAGGAGCCTTTTATAAGGTGCAGGTGGGCCTCATCAGCACACTGATTGGCTTGACACTCTTCTGCTGCTCCAATCATGTCACTGCAGTCCTCAGGCAGCCACCAAGGGAGTTCTGTCAGAGCTGAACCTGCACAAGAAAAGGCCTGCACAGTCTTAAAAGGCCAGGGGCCGTAACATTCACAGAAAGGCAGAATCCAGCAGGATTTCGAAGAAAGGTCAGGCAAACAGATCAGAACAGGGACGGGCAGGCTCAGAGGTCCCAAGGCAGAACAGGTCAGGATCAGAAATAGAAACACATACGGATTGTTAAATCCCTAGTTCATGCTAGGATTGTGTAGACAGAAACAGTAATACAAATGTTATGCAATTGGGAAACAATCCCATTTTTAACGTCCATTAAGGTTGAAACTGGACCCCATGTTTTAGCAGGTGTCCCATAATTAGAGTGTGCACAATAATAAACACAGCGTAATGATTTAAGGGTTTTACCAGACATGTTAGGATTTCAAAATCCTAAGTACTGTTTTACCCTACTTACTAAAACATATAAAATGGTTTTCTATAATTTTAACAGGACTTTTTTTCAGTAAATACTGCAGTAAGATTTAAAAAAAAGCATAACATTAAAAAGATGTATTGGAATAAAATGACAAATGTTCGGTATTGCTTTCTTTAATGTCACTTCAACTCTTTTGTCAAACAGTTGTCCTCAGAATGTTTAACCGCAGTCATGATAAATATTTTTCTTCCTGTTTTATATATAGCTTGTATTCTCTATGTGATCCCTTAGATAATTATACATAATTGAAGGTAACTGGTGGTGTCTTGTATTATAATGCTGTTTTGTTTTAATTTTACATGAGTAAGTGGTGTTAAATTACCTTCCAACAGAGGAGATGAGAGTAACAGATACCAAGAAAAACCAGAAAAACTGAAACTGAAAGCAAGCCACAAGCTATATATAGGACAGATGTGGTGCTGGTGAAGCTCCTTATACCAGAGGTGGTGGTTGGTGTTGGGTTACCCTCTCCCTCTCCTTTCCCCTCCCTGTCTGTGCCTGCTCCCCCATTACTTTGACTTGGAGCTCTTTATTTACCCCTCCAAACCTCACATGCGCTTCACAATTACCCCTGAGGATGCCAGTACCTCCACTGAACAGCTGCTCACTAAGATGTCCAAAGAAAAGAGATGGAGCTGTTGGCTGTCCAGAAATAATGACCAAAGATATTACCCTATGCAAGCGTTTGCAGCTTGCAGCTTTCAGTCTCACTCAGACAGACTGTGTTCTGATGAAAGAGAGGTAAACAACAGGTGTTTCATATAGATACCTGGGGGGATAATCTAAGGAGGGATTACCTACAATAGCCAACAGTGGATTGGATGACACAACAAAAACTAGAAGTATCGTCTGAAAGCGTACTAATGATCTACACAGTTCCTTAATCTGGTGGGCACAAAACATTTTTGTTTAGTCATTTAATAAATTACCAGAGATTTTATGTTTCTGTTTCTCTATAAGGAAGCATCTTTATACATGGCAAAACATAATATTCAATAGAAAAGTCCCTTTTGATGATTGTAGTCATAAGGAACAAATTTAAATGTTATTAAAAAATTCAACATTTCAGTAACTCCATTAGTAAGTTTAACACATTATATGCATATACCTATCATATAGCTTAATAATACATTGAGCACATCCAACCACCACATTGATTGATGATGTCAAGGCTTTATTTCTGTCAATTGTGATGATTTTAGGTTTAAGGAAAACAAATTTAAACCCCAAAAGACATGGATACAAAAATAACTGACTGATTATACCTTCTGATGAACACAAACAGAACTTGCTTCTTTTTATCTATACATTTCATTTTGATGGTTTGGTAAAATATTGCAATATATAGTGATATTGCAAGATCGTGATAATATATTTTTACCCAAGTATCGTGACATGTATTGTATCAAAACGCACATGCCAATACTCACCCATACGTAAAGGTTATCTTAAAAAGGTGCTTATAATCTGACATACAACCCTCATCACGTATTAAAACTTGGTTTAATATGTGATGAGTATAGCTAATAATACACTTATTATAAATGATAAAAAGTGACTGTATGGTCTTGATAAAGGATGTTTTTCATGAAATACAGTGGAGAGATACCTGAAGATATGTCTAACCCTCATGTGACATAACACACTTTCTTGCATTGCATAGTGTTTTCTTAAGCTACAACAGTTGACATTGGGTGTCAACTTTCAATTACAGCTGTTTCAGGTTGATAAACCTGGGTAAATTATAACCTGTAAATCCCTTTGGAAATGTATTGAAATGTTTTTATGGAAAATTGTTAATCTTCTTTTTCCTTGTTAAATTACTGTTAGGAGCGGCAATTTACTTAATAAGAACTTTACGATATTATTACCAGAGGTGTCAAAAGTATTAATGTTTATTACTAAAATAAAAGTATAAATTCTACTGTTTAAAAACACCTCTGTAGAAGTTAAGAAGAGAATTAGCTTAAAATTTTTACTCAAGTAAAAGTGTAAAGGTACATTTTTTAAAACTACTTAAATTATAAAAGTAAAAGCAATGCATCAATGTTAAGGATAGATGCTTTAAACCTTATACTGGTTAGTGTGTAGCTATATTAAAGTAAGCTTTTACTACAATTCTGAATGATAACTTTTTTACAACTTGATGGTAACACTGTCAAATTTAACTTTGCATTATCTTGAACAGCTATTTATTTTGGTGCAGTACCAAGTCCAACCACTAATACATTGTGATAATTGTCTGGAAGAAACTAATAATTTTGATGTATTTAAATTTTTTTAGGTACTAAGAGGCCATACTTGAAATACTTGAAATTGAAGGAGTAGAAAGTATAGGTAATTATAAAGATGTAAGAAGTAGAAGTAAAAAGTTGTCTAAATAATAAAGTAAGTAAAGTAAGTAAACTTTATTTGTATAGCACTTTTCACAGACAAAGTCACAAAGTGCGTCACATGATAACATAAAAACAACACATGTAAAAACAGATTAAATGCAATAAAAGCTATGATAAATAAGAGAATAAAACATAAATAATTACTCCAGTGAAGTATAGCCACTATTTCTACCTAAGTAAGATAACAAAGTATGTGTACTTTGTTACTTGACACCTCTATTATCATACATCTAAAATCTGTTCTGTTGGTATTTGATATGATAGACCTGCAAAGTAGTGGATGAAATTGGAAAGAAAACCATACTATATATTTCCAATTTATTGTGAATGATAATCTAAAAAGTGTTGCATGCATTTTTAATCCCCCTCTTTAAGTTGATATAAATGATAAAAAGATATTTTGCTGCAACTCTCACCTAAACTTTGGTGGAGCAGGATTCTTTCAGCTTTGCACATGGGATCTTTGACTTTTCTTTTGTGTAAAATAAATTAAACTAAATCTTCACAGAGAATGATTTTTCTAAGCTATCTTCATGTCTTTATAAATATCTTAGGCTGATAAAGCTAGCAGCTTTATCTACAAGGATATTTACTTGGAGTGCACCTGAGAAATTTTCTTAGTGCTTCATTTTCTTGAATGTGTTATGTATATGATCTACAACCAAAATAGACAAAAACAAACATTTAAACTCAAAACATAATTTTTTAACAAAATTTTCCCCAATGAAAAATAATTTTTCACTTTTTACATAAGTGCTCATAGCCTTTAGCATCACACTCAAAGTGGAGCTCAAATTCAAGCTCTTTTCTTTGACTATCCTTTAAAGGTCTATTCAGATAGATTGGAGAACGCCTGTGGTAAACATAGTGGATCAAACTCCAGCAATGAAATAAAGAGTTATTTAGAAATAGAATTTTAAAAGCACCAGAACCATTCCTAGATTGGGAAGCATGAAAAAAACCTAACATTTTTAACAGGGCTCTTGATTGGAGTACTCTTGAACTCTGGGAAAGATGATATTTCATATTCCAGCTCCACAATGACGATCAGCATGCAGACTGGACCACAACGGTGTGGCTTCAAAAGTAGTTTGGGAATGTCTATTTGGCTCAACTAGAGCCCAGCATGCATTCCAGTTAAAGACCACTAGAAAGACCAAGGAATATCTCTCCATTTACGCTGCCCATCCATGCTGAGCTTAAGATAATCTGCAGAGATAAATGAATTTTCTCTGTCCAGCTTTTTGAGACACCCACAAAATGAACCGAGGAAGTAACTGGTGCGAAGGTGCCCACAAAAAAAAAGAAATCATAAGACGGACGATAAACACTAATATACATAGGACTCTGTTTATCTGTACACATGTAAAAATAAATTGCATATTATTTTAAGTTTTTCATCCTAAAGGTGTGTGTGGAGGTGATACTTCTGTATCCCTGTTAAAAAAAAGCATATTTTCAGAATCATTTTTTCAGAATTTTTTTTTTTTTTTTCTTCCAAATGATCAAGTAATGTGTGTTCGTCTATAACATAAACCCCAACAGAATGAGAAAAGGCTATAAATACTTGCAAATCACAGTATTTGGAGTTTCAGACTAAAATAAACCCACTGTATCTCAATACCTATCAGTTTGTTAAGTCCTGAATCGTCCTTTTTTTCAACCTGTGCTACAAAAGATTGGAATTTTTTTAAATTACATATTTTCTTCAGCAGTATTTCCTCTGGTGTCTATGAGGTCTGTCAAAATTTTTTATTGTTTCTGACTTGATTTTCAGTTTCCCATAAAATGTATTTATGTATCCCATAAATGGAAATGTTGAATCCCTGTCATCTTCACTTGTAATAGGAAGTATAGCAAATAGCTCTTTTTAGTTTTCAACAGCTTCTCACTAAGGCACTATTTCCTTTATTGGACCTCACCTTACCTTAACTATTTGGAAAAGCTAAAGGAAACATTTGACACACATTAAGCAGCATTTTGGTGCTAAGAAGGGGATCCCAAGAGAACGTCCCATAAATAATCTGACCAGTTAAAGCACAAAGCTTCTCTCTGAATTCTCTGAAGCTCTCATCACTACTTTTTTAACTCATGGCATTTATTGGCCTGCTGCCACTGATAGCTTTCTTGGCTTTTCTCCTCCTCTCGTTTATTTTTTGTTGAAATACTGTCATACTCACGTTAAAAGAAAATCTGCCAGAAAGCACCAATAAGCACTTTAAGGGGTAACCATTTCATAAAACCTTTGCATGTCACAAAATATAGTTACTTTAATTATAATTTAGTTACTTTAACAGAATTTTTTATGTCCTACCATGTTAACATGAAATATTTGTGTTGAAGTAAAAACATTTGATTAAGAAAATGGCAAAACGGCTGCATTTTTTTCCCGTGCACCTGTATGGCCACAGAAAGACATGTATGTGTGACAGGAATATGTCATTCTGTGGCCATATGCTGTCATCTCTGAGTTAGGTTCGTCCTTTTTACTAGTCACATGTTGCAGGGCTGAACCTCCCCAAGCTGACTGATTGTGTGGTGTGCCTGCTTCAGTTTGGACCTCAAAAATTCCTGCCATAAAGGAATAATCTCTGCTCTTGTGGTGCTTTTCTTATGTTTTTGATTCCTTCCATTCATTCACACACATACACAGACTACCCGCCACCCACACACACACACACACACACACACACACACACACACACACACACACACACACACACACACACACACACACACACACACACACACACACACAGCTCTAACAAAAATGCTGCATGCACACAAGTCATAATCTGATGGGCAGAGCTGCACCCAGATGGTCTGATTCATATTCCTGCTGCAAGCAGCTGATGTCAAACAGGTGTTACCTGACCTTCATATGGTTGTTCCTATGCTGTATTTCCTTAAATCACAGAGAGCTTTCTCCTCTACTCTTATTACTCACCCTGGTGTTAACAATTAAGTGTTGTAATGTTGATGCCCTTCGCTTTGCCAATATTCTAATCAGAAGCCAATCATTGTTTTGTGTACACTGGGCCCAGAGCCCTTGTCTCCCAGACTGCATGTTGGTGCCGTCCGTCATTATGTTCTGTTCCTGTAATGAGATCCTCCTTTCCACGGCGGCACCAAGCTCCGTTCTTCACCTTTCAAAGTAGGCTTGTTCACGTTGATCAAAACATGGTTGTTCTACACTTAAGTGGCTTTCAGAGGCGTGTGCCCACTTTGCCTAATGATCCATGGTGTGATGATTGTTTGTCTTTCTCAGCCGGGGGGAAGCGATTGATTGGGCAAATATTTTTGCTGGAAGGCAATCTGATTAAAATGAAAAGACCAAGTATTTCAGACAGCATGAGTTCTGTGGGTTTTCTTCATGCTGTAAAAATCAACGTACAAGCTTATCTAGTGTATCTGATATGATTCAAAGTGGCACAAAAAAGTATGCTCATTCAATTAGTGGGCTTGTGGGAAAGCTGATACCCTCTATTTATTCGGCCAAACATTGCAAACAGATGAAGGACACTCCTGCCGTCAGGCGCTTCTTTGCTGATGTTCTGTGAAGTTTCTAATTATGGCAAAAATTTATGCTCTGAGAAAGTGGATCATTCATACAAACTTTTTTTTTTTCCCCAGGGATGAGTAAACATCTATGTTGGACTTTTCCCCATCTTACTCACATACATACTTTTACACATACTATCCCAGCTCCTGTGGGAAAGAGTGAGGACATCAGGCCTTCATACAGCATTTTTAAACATCACTTACAAAGCTCAAGCTGAAAATTAAAAGATTATCCTTCTCTGGGTTAACTCTGTAGATAAAAATGGGAAATATGACAAGGTACTTTGGTGTGAAAAGCTGTTAATCTTGCCTCAAAGCATAAAATAATATCCGTTGCTTCACTGAATGGAGAGATTCACAATAGGTTAAGGGAAAGGAGGTAATCCAAGCTTTGGTTCGCTGGGACTGGTTAGTGTGTCGACTGTGAGAAGCCATGTTTCCCGTGGCTCAGAGAAAAGAGTGAACTCTTTTTGGTGTCAGATGTCACTGAATCCACTAAGTGCTCTGGTTACCTGTAAACCCCTGTGGGCTATAGACAGGTTTACAGGAAACTCTGCACTGTACAAAAATAGATCTTTTTTATTTTTTTGCACATATACGTGTCAGGCATTCAGAAACCATGTAGTAAACTACTCTACTTGCTGAAAATAAGGGGTTTCTAAAATAAAGCTCAGTGACAAAGAGCAGCAGGTGTGGGAAGAACTGACATTTCCCAAAGTAACCATCAGTAGTTTAGATTTCCATCCAGCTACCTGACATTTGTGTGTTTGGCTTCATTATACGAGTTAGAAAAAAATGACAATAGGATAGAGATCCAGGTTTGAATAAATGCATAAACTTTTTGATGTTAAATCAGACTACCGGTAAAAATGTCCTGTTAAGGTCTGTTAGGAATGCGTAAGTTTCTCCTTTTTGCTACATAATATCATATGAATTTACTGATTAACAACACATGTCACCTTATGGAAATTTACTGAGTCAATTCAATAAAATTATACAGACAGATTGGTTAAATAATGTTCTTTCTATGGAAATCCAACAGGTTGCACTTAGTGATTAATTTGCAGAATTTACTCCCTCTAGTTGGAAATGTAGCCCCAAATGACTGAGAGATTTTTTTAGGGAATTTCCTTACATTTCCTTACATTTTGGTGGATTTAGTTTTAAATGTGTGAATATCTTAGCCCTGGCTATATGCTGAATGTTATTGTCCAGCAGGTAAGTGAGCATCTTCTCCAGTCACATGTGTTTCACAGCCTCAGACTGTGTTTTTTTGCCCTAGGATTACCCTTTACCAAGCTGCATCCATCAACCCTTTTCCTGTATATGTCTCAGTGATTACCAGAGGCCCGTTCATCCTATGACTCTGAGACAAATCCTTCCCAAAAGAAAGGACTCCAATGACCCTTTCAGTTCACCTCACTATTTTCTGTCCTCTTTTGCCGTAGGATTAGCCTGGGTGCCAGTCCGAACTTAGTCCCGCCCACAAGGTTTGAGTTCGGGGAAGTTCGGTCTGGCTCTGCTCCATAGTAGCGCGAGTATTAAAGCCCACTGTCAGGCGATCCAATCAAATTGTCAGGGCGGGCTTTATACGATGATGGACAGATGATCAAGAGTAACGTTATCAACCACGTGACCAATGCGCGCTTGGGTGACAACAATAATGGCTGCCGCTGGAGAGTTTGGGTGAGTAGATTCTGCTATTAGGTCTGTTCTAGAAGATATCGACAGCAAATTAATTTTAAAAGAGGAACAGAGAAACGCGATCAAGGCTCATCTTCTTATTCTAGGCGTGAAACTGCACGCTTTGATTTTTGTGGACAACAACTATGCCTCGCTTAACATACGTCACGCACTCCGTTGCTCTTATTGGTTGTAGGTCTATCCAATTGAGTGCAGAGGCATTTTTTTTCCTGGTTCGTTCAAAACACGCCCATAATCACAGCTCTATGGAGCAGTATCAGACTCATATTCTGACTAGAATTGAGTCGGACTACGTCAGGCTACCGTAGGATCATAAACGGTATAAATCCTGTTTACATCTGTAGAATGCAGGTTGACTCTCCTGCTACTAAAACTCCAGGTCTTATTTTGTGGAAGAGGCTCTACAGCGCAGGTGATTATTTTGCCAATACAAAACAACAAGCAGGTGTTTTTTTTAGATGGGTTGAGTCTTATCTTATGGTTTTAAATATATTTCTCAGCAATTCACAGTTGCAAACAATTTTCTCTTCATTTTCCATAGTTTGTACCAGAGACAATGCCTGAAGCAGATGTTGGAGTAACATGCTGAAGCCTGTGTGCAGATAATCCGACAGGCATTATTTAGCTTATATTTCCCTTAATATAGCTCCTTTTAGTGGCTCTGTACATTAGCAGCATGTGGTTTGAGGATACATCCATTTAGCTTTGATGGGTAAAGAAGTTCTTCTCTCTGATGTGTTTCAAGCTGTTTGGCTCAACTTTTACCCCCTCTGGCCTGTAATTAGCCCAGAGAAATCTGGTACTGTCTTTCCAACAAAAAAAAAAAAAAAAAAACTGGAAAAAAACAGAAAACAACTCAGTCGTGTTCATTTGCTGCAGCAGGAGATGTCTCATTTTATGTTTTATATCTACTTAAGAGAAAAATGGGGCGGAACACGACTTTTGTTATAGATGACCTACCACACACTGAGCTTGAATCCTAATGCCTTAGTTGTCTTTTTATTTGCGCATTGCAGTGCAAGCTAACAGCCCTCAAGAGGGAAAGCAAATGTGCTCAGTTTGCATGCATTCCCCTCTGAACCATACCGGTGCTTGCTGCCAAAGGGACAGCATGATTTTATCATTTTCACTCGTTCTTCCAATCCTGTTGTTATAAATATAGTGTTGCTATGCATAAGAGAAAAAAAACTGCTTAATTTACAAGAAAGCAGACTGAGACCAAAGAGCTTTGTTTTGAGGAAAAGTATTTGTAAGGGGGACAGAGTAAGGGAACTTTAAGGAGGTAAAGGGTTGGGATCCAAAATGTTTTGAACATCTGTTTCATGATGCAACTCCATTAGACCAGTATCTAAATGAGACAGTTGAAGGTTTATGGAAATGTGTAAAATCCTTCACCAGGGGGATGCACTTGAAAGTCAGGTAAGTACAGGTTAGGGTTAGGGTTTGGGTTAAGGGTTAGGCTGACCTGAAAGGGATGTCATATAAAATGAGTCACCAGGTGAACAAAAGGGATGCTCCCTTACACACCCTTGTAATAAGAGCAACCCTTTCCTGTGATCTTGTAGATATTACAAGTTGCTATGATTTTACATGCCAATATACAGTTCTGACTCATCTATCGGTTGGCACTACTCCGAACCCCCACCGTCATACTAAAAAAAAGACTCCCTGCACCTCATTGTCCTCTGAGTCAGCAGAGCAGGGATTGTGCGCTAGGTTTTTAGCCCACGTGTGCGTGTTCGGGACCGATCAGAAGTGGTGGAAGGACTGGGGATATAATTTTATGCAGTTAAAATGCAAGAAGTTGAGTGGTATTTTAGGCAACTTTAATGACACAGCCAGCAAAATGAGTTAAAAAGCAGTCAGGAGGAAAGTACATAATAATGGAAAAGTATGGGTTTCAGGTCTTTTGTAATACAAAACAACAGAAGCAACTTTCACATTCGGCCTTATAATTAAAAATGAAGACAATCTGGATTGGCAGGATCAGCACCATTATAAAAATCTGCAATATAGGATCTTTTGAGTGTCAAAATAAGTTCTATAAATACACAAAATAAATTATCTGAAGTATAGCAAAGAAATTAGAATAATTTACAAATAAAACATTTGGCAAACTTATTTGGAGAGATAAGAGGATTCATTTACAAGGATCCACCAAAATCTTTATTACAAATTCTCCATGGTGGTTTACTATGGCTATTTATATGGGGCCTGAGTTTTAGAAGGAAAATATCCCTAGGACAGTTTTTTTTTTGCTGCCTGGGCATTACAAAAGCTGTTAATGCCATTTATAAATGTACGATTTAGAAAGTTAGAAATCAACCCTACACAGCTATTCTTTTGTGTCACTGGGTTCACTGATGAATG
Organism: Cyprinodon tularosa; assembly: GCF_016077235.1. Classification (NCBI taxonomy): domain Eukaryota; kingdom Metazoa; phylum Chordata; class Actinopteri; order Cyprinodontiformes; family Cyprinodontidae; genus Cyprinodon; species Cyprinodon tularosa. Next base: position 772,806 of record NW_024039062.1, on the reverse strand, counting down.
GCAAACTGAGTGGAGACATTGCTGCTACAGTATTTGATGGACACCTGGAACCTGTGTAGCAAATGTGTGCCAATACGATGCAAAAGCCATCATGTCCTGACATGACTGTGGCTTAAAATATGCCTTTGTTGCTGTGAGAAGCTGAAAGCATCTTACCTGCAGCAGACAGCGGACAAAGTAATTCCGGTTTGGAGAATAAAGAAGGAATTTTCACAGGAATTCAAGGTAACAGCCGTCAAAACAATCCATTCATGAGTGAGGCTGCATCAATTAAATATAAAAGTGGTGATCTCCTAAATTAGCTCATCTGTTTTCCATTTGGTTATCATATGGCTCTATTTAAAAATTATTTTATATTTCTATATGTAAATAGTAATTATATTGTGATTAATTTCAATGTCAAAAGCTACATCCTGGCCTAATTACCATTCAGACTTTAGAATAAAGAAATTACTTAAACAGACCTGTTAAATAACATGAAATACACCAGAAGATATAAAAAGACAATAAATCAAACCCTGATCTAAGACGATTAATGTAGGGAAGAAGCACAGTAACTGATCTCTATCAGGCTGATGGAGTCAAAACTAAGGCTTTAGGACTCCAACACACAGATGGGGAAGAGATGGAACAGTAGAAAACCTTTCAAGGTGCCAATCCCACCAGCATTAGTTTAAGAAAATGCACAATCAATGACTCATCTTGGAGGTCCCAGAAGAGACAATAATATGATCTAAAGCACTGCAATGCTTGCCTCATTTTAGACTATTTTTCCTTATTCATCTGTAAAATAGAAACAGGGTAAAAATTGTATTCAAGGGGGAATCCAGGGAACAAAAATTTACTTAAGATGAAACTGTCACTTTTTTGAGAGTTTCCGTCCTACTGCATCTGTAGAAAACATAAACTAGAATTTTAGAAAAAAGACCACAGCTAAAGGTAAATATAGAGGTGGTAATTGGCAGGTCTGGGGCTCATTTCCTCTTCTAGTACAGTAGATGGACTACTTGCTATTATTGATGGAAAGATGAATTCTGCTTATGACATCCAACTCCGAAGGACAGCATCTTGCTAATTAGTTAATGACATTTAAAAATGGGTGGCATTAATTTATATATAATATATTTTATACACTGGCTACATAAAATGTGAAAATGTAACTTTGCATAATCACAAATGCTGGTCTTTTAACAGCTTGTTCTCACCCCAAATCCCTTCTTGTCCCTGCATACCAAAAGCAGGAGGAGATTATGTGATGTAGCACATCTGAGTAGAAGAAGAAGGAAAAATAAAACAGAAACTCAAATCCAAAGACAAACTAGTTTCAAATATCTTGAGAGGTTGAATGAAAGAGTGATAACATGCAACCTACTACATTTGAAGACTAAATTAGCAGCAGAAACCTCATGAGACGGACTTTCCACTTTATGCTTTTTTCTTCGTGATCAACTAATGCTGGAGCAACAGCACACTGAAATAACAGCACCAACTGAAAGTGTGCCTCCAGCCACATTCAACTAATCTCTACCACTAAAAGGCACGTTGACATGTGATGAGGGGGACCTGGAAACAAACCCACTACCTACTTTTCTTTTGCAGATCACCTACAAAATCTGCTGATCCACATCTGGCCTCAGTGACCATAAAGATGATCTAAACACAACATAAAGTCCACCTCTTAAAGGTTTAGTGGAAGATTTTCTTTATCTAGGTGGATCATCAAAATAAGTGGTCCTCCTAATTGTCTACGCGACAGCTAAAATTTAGCATGCTATTTGGAGAAATCCATTACACATCACTGCTGGTAAAAGTGATCTACCTCCATATTGTAACTTTCCAGAGAAGATAAGTTAATTTATTTAGTAATTTGCATTGTTAGTATTTATATGGTGGCCAAAGATCTTTATTTACACCGCAAACATGTCCACATTTCCAGTGCAGCACACAAACATACAAGCATGTCATGATTTTTTTAATGTACCAGTAGTCTTATTTGCGGAGAAACTTTTCAAATACACACAATACAAACATAGGTCAGATGAGATCCATCTGAGCGACCGTCTTATCATTGCGTCCTGCACCTCCTCTAGGCGAAATGGGCTCATGCATGCTCTCGCACGTGTTCAATAGGCGTTCCCTCTCAAGGTTGTGCATGTGCATTTTTTTCTTAAAGTGGAGTGGACGGGTCTTTTCAAAAATTTGACTGGCTTAAAAAAATAAATGTTTCTACAGGTAAAGTCAGGTAAGTCTGGGGCAGTAAGATATGTTCCAAGTATTGCAAATACAAGACGTCCGTTTTTGTAGCCACTTTCAATCATTCTTTTCCTGGGGCCTATTCAGATAAAGGTAGATCTGTTTAAATAGTTTTCACCCTAATCTTAATTTTCAAAACCATATATTGCTATATCTTCCACCAACTATTAAACAATGCAAAAATCCCAGCTAAAGTGCCCTTTTCTTTTGCTTATTTCTAAGCTTAAATTCTTTCATTTAGCTCCAAACAACAATGCTAGGCTGAGTATCTGCGTCGAGTAAGGACGTCAACCTACACTTGAAATGCAAATTGTCCCATAATCAAACTTGAAGCGCTATTTCATGTTACATTAAAATACAATGCACTTTGTTCCAAATTTTGTCACTGAAAAAAATCTATATATAAATAAAGATGATAGGAGTAAGCTGCAGGTCAAACGTGACACTTTCTCCCTCAAAGTGCATATTATGTTTACCTGGTCGGCTTTCATTGTTTTTTAACTTAGCAAGCCTACTATCAGGGGCTGTGCTGTCTCCAACCAACAGCTATTCTCTCTATAATCTGGCTTATACAGAGATTATCGTACCGCAGAATAAAAGGCATGTTGTTTTTGCTTCCATAATTGCTTACTTTTTTTTCTGTCTATAGTTGTTTTGGGATTAGACCAAAGGCCCTGCAAGTCAGAGCATATTCACAGTAGGATACATTTGTGAGCCTGAGTACACAAAGTTAAGAGTAGCCAGATAAAAATACATAGGTTCTCAATGCTGTGATTCTAAGAGTTTTGGTCACTGCATTGCTGAGCCTACCCTTTTAGTGGTGAGCCTGACTAGGTGGCTCCCTTTACCTGCAAGACTTCACACTTAAAGGTTACAAGAATGTCAGAAACCATCATTCTTACACTTACACATAAGTGCAAACTAGAATCACTACATTGTTAGAGTGTTTTCTCTAACCTAGGACTCCTTTGGTGTGATGCAATGTAACCAAACACTTTGGGGCAAATCATTGTTAAGTTAAACAATCTGAAAAAACCCCCAGTAAAATTAACTATTTTACAACTTAAATTCAATTTGATTAATGTGCCTATTGCTGTGTCCTCAAATGTTATTGGCCTTTCATGTAAAACCCTTCCTAATTCTAAATTTCATATCCTAAAAAGTGGAAAACATAAAAACAGAAAAGCTTGAGAGTGAAAAATAATGAAATTGGTTGCTTACTGATTGTATTTATTATTAAAGAATAAGTGTCCTTTGTTTTAAACAGATTTTTTATAGATAAAAGGGATACTGGACAAATGTGAACTTATGTGTGGCTTTTAGATTATGAAGCAATAAACACAAGGTCAACTGCCAGACCATCGAGGTGGCGGTACATTTTTCTTGTAAACTTGCTCTTTTACTCTGATTTTCACATCATACTGGTGTTCTGTGAGTAAAAGCATCTGCTATATTCACATTAGCACTGATTAGCATCTGATTTCTCTAAGAGAGCTTTAATTTATTATTACCAAAGGTAGGCATAGCTTTTTTTCCATAGTTTTAGTCTAATACAGTATTTTGACTTCCCTTGGAGCCTAAATGAATGTAGCATCAGTTTGAAGTTACCTTAATGGTCAAATGACTTACCTTAGATGGACTAATAAGTATCCCAACTTCACTATATAGAGCCGGGACTATAAACTTTATTGTGAACGCAGTTAACTGGCTCTTCAGACAGATGACAACTACTTTTCGCTTCCCATTTGACACATCACTCTGGCTCCCCACGTGGTGCCGACGCCATCTTTTCATGTCTCTTGCTCCTCAAAAAATCCCACGATGGATAGCTCTCAGAAAGCATTCTAGGATATATCTTATTAAGTGACAATGATTGCACACTACTTTATTGCACTGCATTGTGGGGAATTTGAGTCCATTACATTTTCTCCCACTAGACATTCGGACACTCATAAAATGGCATAACCCTTATATAGGGTTCTATGTAGGGGTTAGGGCACAGATTCGGACACAGCCCTAGAGTTTGTGATAACGTGTCCTCAAAATAACTGGGAGACATCTCTTAAGTAAAAGTCTGATTTATTTTGTCAAAAGTTAGACTTTTAGCTGCTTTATTTTACTATATAAACACAAGTATTGCATGGCTCACTGGTATTAATCAGGCCATCTTATTAGCAAATATATATAGGGTGCCAGAAATTTATGATTTGAATTTAATTCTTTGTCAAAAACTATTGGGGCCAAATGGATTCCTGCCAGAGCTTGCTCACTATAATGCGTTTTACTTAATCTTCTATAGTACCTCTGTCAAGAAAATGAATATAATTACTGATATCTGCAAGTCTGAAGAGAGTTATGAAGCAAAACTGGATAAAAGGAAAATGCACCTAATGACTGTTGACTGGTTGCATAGAAATAGCTTTTATGAATAATAATAAAAAATAAACAGTCCAAAATCAGAGCAATTTTTCATATCTGGATATTTATTAATTTGCAACATTTGTTTTTGATTTAACTGATTTAACTTTTACACCACCAATAAGATGAGTCACCTTTTGTTTAATTTCATTTAACAAAACTCCAATACAAATAACATAGCAACTAATGTCAAATATTTGCAGACTTGTCATAAAAGGCACCAGGGAAACTTGACCTGTACTTAAAGCCAAATTTTAATGAGCTCAATATCTGAGCTTATCGGAGCTGATATGACGTTTGACTCAGACTGCTGGTTATAGGGAGTGGTGGTTATTTTAGTTATCGTGAGATGTTTAAGGAATCTTGGAGCTGTGTCACATCGCTTCCCTTATTTGTCAATTGGACGCATGCTGTTTTGTTTCATATCATGTTGCTCCTGTAATACATCCAAAGGTCTGAGGTCAGAGATAGAAAGATGGCGAGCAAGAGGAAGGAGAGAAGCAGATGCTCTCTCAGGAGGAGGCTTCATCTCCCCTCCGCTTCTCCCCCCTTATTCCTCATATTTAATTTTAAGAACATATGGACACTAAAGAAAAACCGCATGACCTCAGGACATGTTGAGGGAAATAAACAAAGACAAAGTGACAGAGCAAAAAAAAAAAAAACAGGAAAAAAAGAGTGCGGATGACAAAGTATAAGAGGTATGAGAGGGAGGTTTTAGATAAACATATTTTTCTGAATTTTAGCTTGGACTGAGAGTGAGTGATGGAAAATAGCGAGCATAGCTTTGTCCACGAGGCAGCCTGGCTGATGAGGCTGGGTGCGGTGAGGATATCCTCAACTTTTTTTGCCCCCCTCTTTTGACCCGATTGTAATCATTGTCAAGCCGGACAAAGTCTCTGATACTTATGTCTTTAATGAAACCACATGTAATGATAGCTGGTAGGGCTCTGTGTTTTCACTGCTTCATAAGAGCTTCAGAAATGTTATATTTGACATTCAACTGAAAGAGAAAGAATTAAATCCTCTCAAAAGGTAAATCTGATCTTATCTGAAAGAATAAAGGTTAGAGGCAAGCTAAATTATATGGACTAACACTTTCTATCCACCCAACACATGTTTGGCTTGCAAAGTGAAAATACAGAGTACATTCATCATTAAGCAAATATTTTAGGTAATTTCTGTGTGAGGTAAGGAGACAACAGGATAAAGATGACTTATTGTGGTTATAGTGCAACTAAACTAACACCTTAGCAATGATGTCCAAACATTTGGCCTTGTGGGCCAACATTGTCATGTTTAAAATACTCATGGGCTATGATATATATTTCCTCATAAAAATTCAAAAGTCCTTTTTCTTGTTATATATTTTTTTCCTTGTCACTAATAAACTAAACATGTGTTTTTTAATGGAACAAACTTGTCTAGTTTTTATCAATACATGATGGTAAACAGGTACCTATTTGTGATGGTTTGAATGTTTTCTGTATGATTTTGAAGCTCCTATTGGGTTGATTATCAGCAGTATAAGAGAACATGGGTTACTATTTCTGGTAAACGGTTGTTGTATTCTGCAAGTTTTACAAAAAGGTTTAACTATTTGTAGCCCCATTTCTGGCTAGTATATTTTCTTTTCCTATACTCAACATTTTCCCTTTTAAGATTTTTTCTTTTACTTTTCGATAAAACAAGAAGTTTATCTGTACCAATTCCCTGTAAAAAGCTGAACCAATGACTTTATGGGAACCACAACATGTCCTTCCACCATTTTGACATATTTCTATGGAAGAACCCAAAATAATTCACATATAAAACACAAATAGCTTCCCTTCAAAGTTGATGGGGATAATGGTTCAAAGGGTTAAAATGAGAAAAGTAACTTTTCCTTAAAACTCCACAGATAAACAATGTGAAAAAGGTTAAACTGTGGTAACATGGAACTGATTTGAAGCACTTTAATTTCCTTTAATGTAATAAAAACATTGCAGACGTTTGCAAGCTTGTTTATGTTACAACATGGATAAGCACAGCTAGGAAGACATTTTCCTCAACAGACCTTCATCCCGCTGCTGCACCAGCTCAAAAATCAAATCACCATAAAGACAAGCAGGACTAACACAGTCTTCTATTTGTTGATAAAACATAGTGTGCATCCTCATTTGTATCCCATTAATGAATTGCCAATGCATTTTGATTGTCCAATGGTGTCTGAGTAAACCTATTGCAGTCATTTAAACTATAAGGTCATACACTTGATGTACTTGTTTTTTTTTTTGTGTGTATGTGTGTGTCCTGTTTTACCAATATGGCTCTGAGATGTCCCAAAGATGATAGCCCAACAGCTTTGCTTTCACAAGCAGACGAATATGACTATTGCCACAAGGTTGTGCTTGATACTTGTAAATGGAACCTTACTAAAAGGGATTTCGGGAGTAAAATGGTAAACAAAGGTCACAGAGACAGAAAGGGAGGTGAGAAAGAAAGAGGAGATAATAACTAAGGGGAGAGAGAAAGAGACGGAGAAAGAGTGCATGAAAAGAGAGAAAATTAAACAAAACAGCAATAATAGACAACACAGAAGATATACAGTTAGTCCTAGGAGTCTCCTTCCACACCTGCATGAGATTTGAGGAACAGAAAAACAGAAAAAGGAAGACAACAGACAACCAAAGTAAACTTAAAAAGAAAAGCTTCAAGAGCAGCAGGTAACCCTTAAATATCCATCTGTGTTGAAGGCAAAACCTACAGTGATTACACAATATCATTCAGGGTGTTATATATCTGCAGCTGCAGCTTAGTATTTAATATTTATGTTTTTTTTGTTGATTTTTTTTTTTTTAACGCTTTGTGCAGATACAATTTCAAGTGTGGGAGTGCTTCTTCCACTTGCTTGTTTGTGGGGCAACTATGAATGTTTACTAATATATAGAAAGAATGAGTCTAAGAATTTTGGAAAATGAGACAGATTATAATCCTTATAAAATAATAACAGCAAAACAAATAACAATATTTTATTTTGCTACAGTTTAGCTAATAATATTGTTTTATGTAATCATTCAGTGATTGGATGAAGAAAATTGTGCAGTTTTTCATTATGTATTTAGTTTTATGGTCTTTAGACATCAGTAAAAGGCAGAGCATTTTAAAATAACATCAAAACCTTAAAAATTAAACCAACACCCCGACTCGGTTTCAAAAAAGGTCCAAAAAGCTCTGTTTGGTCATTTTGGCAAAAGAGCCCATGAGCTCCAACTCAACCTTTATTTAAACTAAGCCTATTGTGATGTAATGAAGAACAAGAAGTAAATTTAATTTACTTCTTTATTTTAATTTACTACTTTATTTCAAATCATGTTTAAATTGGGGTTTAACATTTTGTGACTGAGGAATTTGGTTTAAGGTGTATCAGGAAGCTTAATACAAACTAAGCTCTTAATGATGCATCAAGATTGGCATCACTAGGTTACCAAAGAGCTGTTCCATGAAGATTCTATTCAAATCTGTGGTGTCATCACACATAGGAAGTATCGTAAGCTTTGACCACAGAGGAGGTAGTTTCTTGGTTATGTGATTCCAACACATTCTTAAAAAATAAGCCTACAGCTGTTTGTTTGATTATAAAAATCATCAGTATCTGATTCTTATGGTATGTCACGTTTCAAATTATCTTTCTTCATATGAGTAGATATCTGTTAAATGTTTCTTTCTGTAGATGGAGGGACATTTTTGGAGCATTCTTGTCGTTGCTCATTACGCCCCAGATGTTGCCTCATATGGTTCTGATGAGCTCATTTCACTGGCCATATGACAAATCAAGCTCTTTCTCTCTCTAGAAACAAAACAGTATTGCAAGTAAATTGCCTGAGGTCAGCTGAAGTGTTGTTTGTGTATTGAGACTTTTTTGAACTTTGACCTTGGCAAGAATATAACAGAAGAAGCGCTCAATCATTTCACAAGAGGTACGCTCCTCTAAGCTGCTTCAAGTTAAGTCATTGGGCCAAGAATGTGCTGATTTTAAATGTGGCAAATGGCAACCATGATGACTGTCGAATTGCTGCAGCGTTATTGAAAACATGCTTCCCTCAGTGGGAGACCTTCACCCCATTTCTAAGCGAGCTGATGGACCACAGCAAAAGTAAAAATTAATCATTAGTAAATCTTATTTTGAACCTCATGTTGACTCAGATCAACACAAGAATCAAGCTAAGGTCCCATATGATCACATGATTATATGAACAAAGGATTCCTGATGACACCCGGATGTGAAGTTTTAGCTTTATAGATATAGAAACATTCAAACCGCTATTTAATGCTTTGGTTAACAATAAATCATGCTGGGGTTTCATTCTGTCTCTAAGTCTTATTTGTGATGTCTGGGGTTAGGTATTCAGCTAGGATTGATTGCAGGAGTTTGTTGAATACTTGGAATTAAAAGCCTTGGAGGGAACCATTGTTTGCTGATGATGATTTGTTTAGCAGGAGGAATTATGTTTCATATATTACATTCTGTTTAGATTGAGCTCCTTTCCCTGTAATTATGACATCTTAATGCAGATTAGGAATGTTTTTTTTCTAAACAGCGTGAATAAAGTTTCACAATCTTATTACTTATTTTATGAAAAATAAAACACCACCAATATTTGCTAAATCAACATTATTTAATACTTTTCAGTGGTTTCTTTGGGAACCATCTGCCCAACTACCATCAATCTTTTTGTGTCAAGGGAGATGAATTGGAGGTAGTTAGCACATTACATCATTACAGGGATCATAGTGATGCAAAGGGAGACTGCTGAAGGCAACTTACTGGTCCTCCAAAAGTGCTTTTAACACAAATCTCCTCAGTTTGAATTGTTCTACCTCTATATAAGTGAGATAAAGCTTCTTTTTTAAAGTTGTTGTCAGAAAAAAATATATTTTTATTATAATATTCTATATATTATAATTTTATAAAAGCGGCTGCTTAGTGTTGTAGTGGGTAGCACTGCTGCCTTGCAGCAAGAAAGTCCTGGGTTCAATTCCTGGCCCAGGGTCTTTCTGCATGAAGTTTGCATGTTCTCCTTTAGCATGCGTGGGTTCTCTCTGGGTACTCCGGCTTCCTCCTACAGTCCAAAAACATGACTGTTAGGTTAATTGGCTTCTCTAAATTGTCCTTAGGTGTGAGGGTGTGCGTGAATGGTTGTTTGTCCTTTTTGTCTCTGTGTTGCCCTGCGATGGACTGGCGAACTATCCAGGGTGTACCCCGCCTCTCGCCCATTGACAGCTGGAGATTGACAGCTGGGCACCAGCACCCCTCGCGACCCCACTTGGGATTAAGCGTGTTAGAAGATGGATGGATAGATGGATATTTTTTTATAAAAAAATATATTTTTAGTAAATTAAAACAAGTTAAATGTTATTGTAAGAACAGGCAGCAAATAAGATGTGTTTTTCAAGCAGACTCATATTTTTTGAATTTAATGAAAGGACAAATGATGTAAGGAAATGTTGGAGGACTCCCTATTGGGAACCGGTGAACCATGGAAACCAGGAGCAGGTCCTGCTAAACGCTTCTGCTGTAGATTCTTCCTTTAAAGTTATCTATTAGATCTCGGAATATAATTTAACCAGGTTCATGTGATCGACAACGCAAGATGAAAAGAAACATCGATAAGAAAGATTGTCTTTTATTGTGTGATTAAAGGAATAAATCAGAAAAATATTGTCAATACTAGGTTTTAGAGTGCAGGGCATGCATACTGGACTTAAAGGTTATGGTTTGTGAGAAACCTCTAACTTATTAACCAACTTGTGAAAATATGAATTTCAACAATTTCCTTTTTTCAAGAAAAACGCATATGTATGTAAAAAAAAAAAATAATAATAATAACATAACCACTTTTACTTCTGCTCTTAAAAGTCTGAAATGAAGATGGTATCTGAAATCACACAGGTGCCAGTTCTAAGAAGTTTGAAAACCACTGATGTGGAAAAGGTGGGAGACTACTTCAGACATATAATTTCAATGTTAAATCTAAATGTTTTCTTCTTGGAAAATAAATTCTGCCAATAACCCTAATATTATCCAATTTATTTGCTTACTATGCATAACTGGAACTTTAATGGGCATATACCATAAAAACTTTAAAAGTATAAAAAGTATGAAAAGTAATTCTTAAACATGTTTAAACCAAAAGAGACGTTTGAGTTTTTTTCCCACTTTAAAAACAGCACGGCATTGCAATGCAGAGATGATGATGTGGTGTCTGTAGAGGCATCACCTGGAAATGTATCAGTTCTCCCCAAGAAATTACACTTTTAACAAACAAAAATTTAAATTAAAACACTTAGCTTTATAGATAATGTTTCCTGCATACATGAAGCACATCTTCTATTCTGAGATTCTGCTTATACCTTCATCTTCATCCACCTTGACAAACTTCCATGCTGAAGCAAAATACCTCCAAAGTAAGATGCTACCATCACCATGTGATTGGAACGTCTTCAGCGTGATGTGCAGTGTTAGATATCCTTAAAGGGATAGTTCGGGATTTTTGACATGAATCTGTATGGCATCCCCATCACCAGTGTCATGCAATCACACTGACTTACCCCTGGCAGCATCCTGTGAGCAGAGTTCTCGTCCAGCTTTGGTCATGTCTCGTTCCGCCTAGCTGGGCGGAACGAGACATGCATCTGGCTGTTGTCAGGCCCTAGCTGTCAGGTCATGGTGTCGCGCGCACTGATACGAACAGAGAGAAAATAGGACCAAGTGATAATGACGTGTGACTTTTTCCACTACAATGTTTTTGGGATGCAAAAATATCACTCTTTTGAACACATAATGTTTTGGGAAGAGAAACGTTTTATTTCGCTGGGTCTAGCAAACCTGTCGGACTACTTTCGGCTTGACCAAAGCTGGACGAGAACTCTGCTCACAGGATGCTGCCAGGGGTAAGTCAGTGTGATTGCATGACACTGGTGATGGGGATGCCATACAGATTCATGTCAAAAATCCTGAACTATCCCTTTAAAACATTTTGGTTTAGACCAAACTTTAATTGCTCCAAGATGGACACTTTAGTAGATATCACTAGTAGAGCAGTAACTTCCCTGTTGACAGGTTTTCTCTCACAAGCTGTAGAAATCTGTTTAATGTTCTGTTTATTGGGTCCCTTCATTTATATGGGTGGCCATGTTTTGTTATTGAATTGGAAAAGCTTCCTTGATGGGAAGCGAAACGCCTTTAAACTTGGAAAACAAAGTCCAGCGGTTTGTCATTTGACTTTGTTTTAGACATGTTTTGTTAGACTTCCAAATATGCCAAATCTTCTACTCTTTTATGGTGGACTGAAAAATTCTAATATACTACACACTTCATAGCATTAAACCTTATTATTCGTGTGTTCTTCCACAAAAATGTTTTTCTTATGCTGAGATTAAATTGCACACACATGGGACTTTGAGAATCGTTAAGGTGATTCCTGAATTTAACTGGTTTCACAGGATTTTATTAGGGGCCATCAAAATAAAGAGGTTGAATGTGAATGCATTGTAAATTGTAAAACTCTAAAAATTAAATAAAATTGAAAGAACAATTCAACATTTCAATTTTAGCCACTATCAAGGCTCTTGATAGTGGCTAAAAATGAAGGAAAGAACCAACAAATGCAGTATGATAACAAGTACCAATATTAAAATCTTGAGAGATTTTTTTTTAACCTAACAGACATTTTTTTTAGAGCTATTCTTCTTTTGATTAGAATGTTTATTTATTATTTTATTATTTATAGATTGTTTTACTTCACATAATAATGTATCATGGAACATCCATGTTTAATATTTATGAAATGTTTCATGTTTTTTCATATTTTAGAAGCTAAATATACAAATAAACAGTTTGTTGTTTAGGATATCAGCTGATTTCCTATGGCAGATATTTCAATTTCAAAAAAATTAGGAGAAATTTATTCATACAATTTTTTTTGTCTTTGGTGCTCAGACCTCGTCAGGAAACATAGCGCTTAATTTTGATAGATATGCATGAACAGGAGCAAAGAATAGCGCTGTTTAGGGACCTAGAAGATGGAAGTCCAGTTGGATAACACAGTTTGAGAGAACCTGTCCATGATGAGCAAGCATGAAGCGAAAGTGGAAAGGAAAAACTCCCCGTTGGGAAGAAACTTCTGGCAGAACCAGGCTCAAAATGGTGGTCTTCTGCCGGACCGGTTAAGATGAGAGAGGGAACGCAATAAGAGGAATGACACTCTGATGAAGCTTTAGCTACGATGGTGGAGGAGGGCTGGAGGTGGGTTGAAACGGTGTCATCTGAATGAAGACACACAGCGCATCCACCCCCTGCGCACAGGAGCAGACAGGTGTGAGGCCTTTTAAGATGAACTTTGGATGCCGATTGGCTTTTGTGGAAGTGTGGTTCAAAGCTGATTGGCTGTGTCGTAAGTGGATGTAGGAGAGCAATGAGTTGCTTCAGTTGAATTTCCGCCGAGGCTCTATTTAACAAATAAGGTTGTGTTCTATTGAAATGTTCTGTAATATTTGCAGCCCTAAGCAACTTTTATTTAGCAAGACTCAGGGAAAAATGGCTCTTTGGATTCTAAAGGTTGCAGAACTCTTTTTCTATTTCGAGCATTGACAGTATTGGAAATAGAGAACATCACCAAGCTTTGCATCATCTTATAAAGATATGATCAAACAAAAAGTGCAGGGTCAGGTCTCGCTGTTTTTTTTTTTTTTTGCAGACTGTATTTGGCCTCAAGGGGGTCTTTGCTTCCTCTTCTGCTTCATAATTTATAAATAAGGTGCTGAAAACTCAGTCACTTTGACCCTGGTAATGTTTCCTTTCTCCACAGCTGTACACGCTAAATGAGTTTCTCATCGATGTATACATGTTCAGCTCGCCACAATAAGTGTGACCGTTGTTGCAAGTCACATAAGTAAATTGTTGCATGATACATGGAAGAATTTGTGTGTTCTTTCTTAGTCTCACATTACGATGCAGTTTAGCTGACTGCTCGACCTTGTGTGTCCAAAAACAAAACAGCTTGTCTGAGATTGGACTTCAACATAAATTTGAATTATACTTTTTGTTTTGAACTGACAAAAACAATTTACAGTCACTTCATATTAAAAGCTGTGTTTGCAAACAGTAATGTGAGGTATTTGCTGCGATCCAACTGTTAGGATGATGTGCACACGAGTCAATAAAATGAAATGAGCACAACTCTGAAATTCCTGAGATTGTGTGTTGTTGACATAAATCACTGGGAAGATTACTTCCCAGCAAAAAGAAATTATAGCATGAGGGGTAAGACGAGGCTCACAGTTAGACAAATTAAACGGCTCGGTTTAGAATCTGCTCAAGCCTGAAAAGCTACATTTCCAGTTAATAGTGAGGTTAAGATAAAGGAAAAAAAAGAGGCCAAGAAGTGTGTTTCTTGTAACTCAAACTCCCTCGCTGCAGAAAACTCTTCAGTTTGAGCCGGGAATTAAACCCAGGTCACCAGAGGCCACATCCACCCATTTACCGGCCAGACTGCCGCAGCCTCCCTTAAATCCCCGTTAAAGAATTCACTTTGCTTCCCCCTAATGTGATGCAAAACATTCAACTGTCACCGTCCATGAACGGGAATATATTCCGCTGATAAAACTTGTCATGCTCATGCCGTGAGCACTTTGGGAGAACACTGAGGGATCTGAAAGTGAAAAAAAAAGTGAAAGGTCTCATTTAATGCTGAACAAGGCAAACCTATGGCTGCAAAAATATCCCCCATCCCAACTTTTTTTTTTTTAAGCTCTTCGCTGAGCCTCTAGGTTACAAGCAGCTCTGACAGGACTCTTAATTGGATCCAGATATGAGCTGCCAAACTCCTCTCATTGGTTTATAGAGTGTTGATGTCAGAGATGCAGCGGAGGTAAAAGTTAAAGCTTTGCGGTCCAGAGTGCCTCCTTTAATTTGGCTTCAGTTTGTGTTATTTATTTCTTTTTTCACAATCTACATCACACTTAATGGAGTTTAAAAAGTCCCCCTGAACAGGAATAGTTGTTTATTCTTTTTGATTCATTGCTTTTTACCAGAAAGTTCATAAAAGTCCTATTAACTTGTCACCATTTGGTGTCTCAGCACTTTTAGCCTGAATGGAATCAATCAAATTGAGGTAATTTACCTTTTTCTTTCTCCTTTCCATGAATCTCTGGGACAGGAAATATATTAACAGTCTGGTCGAGCATTTTACATTGTTGCCTTTCATCTGCATAATAGATCACCTTTAGAGTTTGTTTATAATTAAGTTTTCACTAAATAAAGCTATTTTAATGAAATACGTGGAGAAAAATCATAACAGACTCATAGAGGAGACAAAACGAGGCTTTGTTACAGTATTAAGTGGCATGAAAACTAATAGGATCAGTTTTATTAGTCTTGTCTTACAGCCACAAGTGGTTTGGATTTTGAGGAGGTCAGGGGTCATCATACATCTTAATCAATCTGTAATAAGCATCAGCATGAACTCTCACCCCCATCATCTCTAGACTGTTGCCTCAGATGAAGGGACTGGGTCACAACTATTTTTTTTTCACATTAAGGTACATTTCTTTAAAGGTCCTCATAGGTATTTCTGACATTATTGCGTCTGGAGTCTATTTTCTTTGTAAATTCCATCCTCACATCGCCATAACAGCTCTGCTTTATCAGTGGAATTTGTTCTGCTTTCTCACAAATTGGAGCAAAATACACAAGAAAGTTTAGGGGAGGAAATATTAAAAATGATTAAAATAAAGCGAATAAAATCAGGATCAAATCAGAACAAAGTAAACACTGTTCCCTGGTAAACCTGTGTGAAATGTTTTGAAATACTAGTAAAATTTGAAGTTTATCCAAAAGCAACCGATATTTTTTTTATGTGAAAACATGTTTTTCAAATTTATTCTTTTTTTTTTTTTTTTACATGATGTTAAAATATTGGTCCTTATAAAGCCTTCATTCCACACCCTTAGCAAAAAGTAGTTTATTCAAGTATACTAAAAGTGCACTAATTTCATACTTAAAATCAGGCAGTGCACTTAGAGTTTACTTATTCTAAACTATATTTCATATACTTAACAATAGTATAGTCAAGTGTACTTGACTATACTTTACTAAATTATACTTTAAGTATACTTTAGTAAACTTAAAAATGTCCCAATTTAGTTCAAAGAAGTATTACTTTAGTAATACTTCAAGTACTCTAAAAGTACATTGTTCGGCATACTTTCTAAACTTATACTTATACTTAAGTATTCTTTAAGCTACAGTGTGTAATAATTACAGGGATATACAGTCAGAAATGTGATATATTATACATAACTATGTTATTTATCATCATCTACGAGCTCAGCCTCTTAACCTTAATATTTGCATTGCCTTAGAATTTGTTATTTATAATTACATAGGAGCGGGTCTCGCAGCCATGGAGGCAGACATCTTTGCGCTACGGCAGCGCAGAGCCAACAAACTAGCGATTGCGAGATCGCCCATTACTCTCGAAAGTAAGTATATTTATTATCTTAAGTCTAAATGAAATCTATACCCTACACAGACTAATGAAATACTATCTGTAAAATTATCTATGTAAACAAACCTCATCACTTGAGAAGGTAGGTGATGCGGACGTCGTGGAAGACATTTTGTCCCGTAACGCTCGCCGTACTGTTAGGGGGGAGAAGCGGTGGGGGGGAGATGTTCATGTTGCTGCGGTCTGCAGTCTGGACGTTAGATGTCGCTGAAACTTACACACTGTAGCTTTAATAGAATTTACTTCAAGTATACTACATTTTGCTTAGGGCAGGTTTTTCTTTGTTGTGGGATAAAGATGTTGATCCCATTTCTGTGTTGATTTGTTTATGTTTTGTAACATAATTGTTCTGCTGAAGATACGATTATGATATATTTTCCATTTTTTTTGTAGATTTCTATTGCATAATATTTGGTTATTTTACAGATCAATCGACGTCAGAGACTCTATAAAAGGTCCCCTGGGCCTTCGAAGAAAATAGCTGTAGAGCATAAAAAGTTTCCCTCCATATTACAGGTGAGTCTAAGCGGCTTTCTTCATATTTCTATACTTTGTTTGATTATCCATCTTGATTACTTGTTTCTTAAAGCTTAATATCTGTTTTTAAAGGACACAGTTCCACCTAAACACCCAGTAGAGTGTAGCCATCATCAGGACTTATTCATGACAGGATCAATCCAGAACCAGTTGGCATGTAGATAGCATCAAAGTATGCTTTGAAATTAATGTACTCTACTGTCCTCGTCATTGTGGATTATGGTAAAATAAACACACGTCTTCACCCTGCTCTGTCTGTTACACTTCAGTAGCCTTACTGTTAAGCACTGTTTTTGTGGTTAGGTAGCTCTGTTTTTTCTTATGAATATCAACGCAAACAGACACCCTGACTAACTTTAATGGCATGTGTTATCTTTCTATTTTGAAGGGAGTCTAAGGGAAAGGGGCCACAGGGTTACATCATCTTCCTACTTCAGGGAAATTAGAACTCATAGACTAATTCTGAGACTCAAATCAATAAAAAAGTATAGACTGAGATAAAAAATAAAATAAAATAAAACTTCTGTTTCTTTTTTTTATTCATCCTTTTCCTCCTGGGGTGCTGATTCAATCAGTTAGTTCCACTTTGATATAGCAACGTATCAAGCCAAGTGGTTTGTTTTGTTTCCTAATCATAAGTAATGAGCTGAAAGAAAGAAACAGGTTTATAATTTAGCTGAATTTCTACATTTTTTGTTACGGTGATCAGAAATCTATAGATTTGTCCATGTGAAATAAACTCCAAAGGACATTGGATTATGACTGCAGTGACTGAGTTATTGGCTGCCAAGGAACAAAGAACCAAAGCAAATGTGGCCGAAGGATCTAAATTCAAAGCCAGCACTAAAGACTTGCAGTGGGTCTCTTTTTAGTAATCCACACCCACCTTCCTTTATTTTATTTTTAATAATTTGAACATTACTCATTTAATTTGAGTTGCATTTTTTAATACTTGATATTTAAGACCAAAAGCTGTTCTTCTTATGTTATTTCGTCTTGTAACTATCTATATGCAATATATATCTATATGTAACATACACAGTAAAGAGTATTTTTAATCTATTCAATTCTTTTAATATATTTTGTTCTGTTCTATTCTATTCTAATCTATTTTGTTCTATTCTATTCTGTTTCATTCTATTCTACTCTATACTAATTTCTAATCAAATTTTTACCATTCTATTTTATTTCAATCTATTTTGTTCTATTGTATTCCTTCTAATCTAATCGGAAGTATTCTAATTTATTCTTTTCCATTCTATTTTATTCTAAGCTATTTTTTCTGTTCCATCCATCCATCCATCCATCCATCCATCCATCCATCCATCCATCCATCCATCCATCCATCCATCCATCCATCCATCCATCCATCCATCCATCCATCCATCCATCCATCCATCCATCCATCCGTCAGTCAGGCTAAGCAGAAATGCCCAGACTTCCTGATCTGGAATACGTCCCGACGGAGGCGACCAGGAGGCATCTGGAACAGATGCCCGAGCCACCTCAGCTGGCTCCTTTCGACGTGGAGGAACAACGACTCTATTCTGAGCGAGCAATTCTATTCTATTCTATTCTATTATTCTGCACACAAATGATTAAGAGCATCAGGTCTAATTATTAGGTTTTACAAATAAACAGTAAAACACACAATGTGACCTCACATCAATTTGAGAGCATAGAAAAACCCTGCTAAAAATAATTTTTATGTTTTTGTACGGAGTTGAAAAATATGATAACCCTCAAACTTAATTTTTGAAAGATGAAGTGGTATGTTATTATGGTTTAAATGTAAAAGGTTGTGTTTCTTATCCAGCCTAAACATTAATTTATTGAACACAATTCCAATCTTGCACCACTGGATGAAATAAGTCAGATAGGAAATGTTAAGTGTATCATTTATGGTACTCATAGATAATTTCTGCTGATTTATGTTCACATTGAATATCTCATTAAAGGTAAAATTGTTTTCACTAAATGCCTAAACATCAGCTAATGCAACGAAAGATCTGCTCTTGTGAATTCATTTTAAACAACTTTACCAGGGCTGCTATGTATTGTAGGCATCGTATGTAAAATATGATCCGTTTTTGAGAACGTGGCTATATGAGAAAAAGAAGACCAAGCAAACTTGACACCCCGAGGAAAGCCTAAATGGACAGACCCCCCAGGCGTCTGTGTGCTCAGTAAATGAGATTAGAGCTCAATTAGGAGGGGGACATTTTGACACATGTGTTATATTTGGAGGGAGAAGACTCAGATATTGGCTGTAGGAAGGGTGGTAATTGTGTGAAGGATATTTGATACATTGCTGATCTAACCTACAAGGTGCCTTTAAGTTTATGGTTGGTCTCAACTCATGATTTCAAGCAGGATTTATCCGCTCTTTAACCGCACTTTTCCTCTAGAAACCCCTGTCAACACAACTGGAGAAAAACTTAACTTTTTCACTTTAACAACTTTTCTCAAGCTATTAAAAAGAGAGAAAGACCAGGCTTTTATTTTCCTTTGGAGTTATTCCAGAACATAACACATGTTGGTGAGAAAGTACACTTACAGCACTGCCATGACCTCACATTTCTACATACGTACATAAAGTCAGTTATGTGTCCAGGTTTCCGACGTCACTGCATAGCTCTGTGAAACCACTAAAGCAGAGCGGAGCGTCTTGTTTTTGTAAACACTCCTCTAGAAACCAACCCGATCAGAATGTGGCTCAGCGGCTGCTGCCAGCATTAATATGCGGTTAATGACATGGCTTGGCGACGTGCCCTGCTCTATTGATCGAGTGTGGATTCTTCCAGTCCACTTTCCCACCCGAATGTTAAAAATGCTCCATGCTGTCTGTAGTTTTCCCTCTCAGCTGCACGGCTCCCCATGCAGAAAACGGATGGTTCAGATCATCAGATTTGCATGAGATTTACATACTTTAGTCATCTGCACCTCTAAGCAGGGTAAAGGCCACTGCTTGCTGCTGAGAAAGCTGTTTCAGTTGTTAAAGCTTTTGTCAAAATATTCAACATGTTCTCTAGTATCTTCTATGTAGATTAAAAAATCTACCTCAGTGATAAAAAATCTGTTTACTCCTCACACTGTGTGCCTGAATGTTAAATGATAAATACAGATGAAATTATCTGGAAGAGACACATTGATTCAAAAACATAGTCTGCTTAAGAAACAGTGTCAACCAAAAAGGAACTTTAAAACTCGAATGCATAAACATTGCACATCTGGACGTGCTCTGTCAGTCATGTAGTTTACAGGAACATCTATCTGCTTTAGTTTCTCTGCTTCTCTTGCTGTCCCTGGGATGGACTCCAGGTGTGTTGTAACACTGTGGATGATTGGGGGGTGATCCAGCGCTTGGGTGCCAAAATGCTGTGGTTCCTCAGTTGTTGCTTTTTTTTTGTCTTTTTTTCTTTTAATGAACAGCTGGTTTAAACATGCTGGAGCCAACTCCAGTCCCCAAACTCAGGTAATAAAATGCTGTTGCTCAAAAAACTGCTTTAATTGCCATCTTAGGCTCCCAAATCGTACGCTGACACAGCAAACATTTATAACAACCTGTAGAGTGGAAATAACCAGCAACAGCATCTGGGGGAAATGTTTTAGCAAATCATGAATACATTAATTATCAGTCAACCCTGCAGTTTAGAAATTCTGCTCCTTTCTCTTCCAGATCTTCCAAAACTGAATGATTAACTTAAGATTGTGAAATAATGAATTCGACATTGAGAAAAGTGTAAAGGCAATTTAGATTTACTGTGATTTTATTAGATGGGAGGATCTTTTTTTTTTATTAATTACATATAGGAACATAAAGCTTTTAAAAAGCTAAAGTGGTTTAAATTATATAGATTTTTGTGTCTATTTTGTCATTTATACCATGTTCAATTCAAGCATAAAATTGATGATATTAGAAGGATATATGTAAAAGGTAACGCTGCTTGTTTAAGATAAGATTAACTTTATTGTTGCAAAGGAAATTTGATTTGGGTGCAGACTCTGGCTGCTACATAGTCCAAACTATGTGTCACACTGCATTCACACATAAAAACACTGCTATAGAAATGAAGTTATAAGACAATAAATTAATAGGTAAGGAAACATCTTACATTACATTCTCAATAAAAAAATGTATAAAAACCCTTATTTAAAAAAAAAACCCTGACTGCATGAGTGTGTGCTCATCCTTGAAAAAATACAAAGTATTCAATTCATCTTTCAGTTTTCTTACAATAACTATTTACATTTTTAGCATTTTTCATGTTGTAAATGATGGGGAGAAAAAAATGAAAGAAGCTCAAATGTAAATTTCAAGAGAAAGCTAAAAAAAAACCTGTAAGAGACGGTTTATCTACTACAGTAAAGTGAAGGCAGTAACTGGATGAAGCCAGAGGCAACATACAGACCCTACTTCCTAAGAAAATATAAAAAAATATATATATATATTCTTAGAATGTGTTGCAATATCAAGAGACCAAACTGGAAATTTAACCGACTATTTAGTACAAGTTGTTAAAGAAATTAGATTATGATCAGCCCATTACCATCATATCAACTGTGAACAGCAGCATGATGTGGGGTAGTTTTTTTTTTAAATGGGTGAAGGTTTTATTGAGCGCAGATATAATACAGAACATTTCAGAGAGCAGTCAGCTGTAACCCCAAAAGGTTCAGGTGTCTGTTAGAAATATAAGAAATACATGGATGACTAGAAACGTCATCACAATCTAATATATTTGTAAAAGTTTTGGCAGGAAGACCTGGTAAGTGTTTCCAGATGGTGATAAGAAGACTTGATCCCCCAATATCTGCATGCTTTAGATTAGAACAATGAACACAAATTAACATAACTATGCAGACCACACCATGCAATACATTCTAAATTACTATAAATCTACCCAAGGTTGGACTGAGAGAGGAACTGTAAATTAAGATAATTGCAAAGTCAGCCTTCTGACTTTGCAATTATCTATCCAAACTTCTATAAGTTTGGGAGTTTTGTTGGATGTGGCAACTGATCTTAAATCTCACAAACGAAACAGGAAGTGTCCGGTGCCAGAGTTTTTGGGAGTTTTGGGAAATTGCGGAATATGATCAACTCACCAGCTGACCCAAAATTGACAAGTGTAAACAAAACAGAACAGAGAACAGAAACAGATGAGCTAATGAGGAATGAAAAAGAGCATTTATGGGCGTGGATAACGAGTTTTAGCCTCAATCTCCTATTCCTGCAGCCTGAGCCAGACTGGAACCAGTTCCATTGTTTCAACTAGTACTGAATCTGGACTGTAACTGAAATCAGTATGAGGTTTTATTTACACCTGACACATCTGATCTGCTGTAAGTGGACCAGAGTTAGTTTCTCCATTTGGTCCGGACCTGTTTTGCAGGTGTGAATCAAATTAATCATATTTGCAATCTAATCCTAAAGCAACCCTATTTTAATTACACTATATGTAACTTTAGTAAGACATACAATTTCACACTCCAGCCCTTTAGATGGTGCTAAAAAACTTTAAGGGGGTTTGATGCCACATAGAACAGTAGATAGATTTGCAGCTATAGCATGCAGGTCCATGCACAGAGATAGAAGAAAACACTTTTTCAGACAAAGATTATTCTAAAGTTCTTCAGCAGTGGACTCTGGACAAGCAAGCTTTCAAATAATGAAAGCCTGCGGTGAAACATCTACGAGTTTGGGGTTAAGGCAGAGAAAAAAAAGAAAATCGTTGATATCCCTGTGGACATCATACCTGTTTGACCCTCTGTTGCTTAGCAACACTGCTGCCAACAAGTGTAAGATTTTGCTTGTAGGATGCATTCACAGGAACTATCTCAAATTTAAAAAAAAAAACATTTCTTATGCCCTACATTGACTGGACTAATCACTTTCAGGGATTATTTAGCTGTAATAACAGCATAAATATTCAAAAAAAAGGTGCTGCATCCAGGACTGTCATGGAAGTCCTACTGTAGTCATTTCTGACCAATGGGAGCGATGATCATCACATGCATGGCTTTTTTGTTGGTCAGGCTTCCTTAATTCCAGCCCTCAAGGTCTGCTGTCCTGCACATTTTAGATGTGTCTCTGTTTCCACGACTGAATGAAATTACTGCATTACCTCCTCAGCTTGCATTGAGGTTCTCCAGAGTTCTGCTAATGACCTGATTATTTGACTCAGGTATGATGAAGCAGAGACACATCTAAAAGGTGCAGGACAATGGCACTCAGGGGTTAGAATTGAGGTACACTTTTTAGATTAGAACACCCTTCCAAAATGTACAATTCCAATGTAAACCAAACCTAATGGGAAAAAAAATAAAGTCCACTTTTCTTTTGGACCAAACACATAGAGCAAATGTAGTCAATCACCCCACCTCCTAATTCCTTACACTAGCTGCCTGTGTCTAAGAAAAGGAACTTTAAATTATGTCTCCTAGTCTCAAAATCACTGAATGGCTTAGCACCAAACTCGTTGTCAGTGTATCAACCACCCAGACTGATCAAGTGTTCCAGTTCAGGTCTAGTCTGCATCCCCAGAACCAAACCCAAGCATAGCGAAGCAACACTTAGTTCATGGGTTGCAATTATCTAAAAAAACACCAAGAAAACTGCAAAGTTGCTAGAACCCTAAGTTCCTTTAAATAAAGGTTAAAAACTTAATTTGTTTAAAGTTGCCTTTGATTATTCTATTTAAACTATTAAATGAAACATCATTAGCTTCTGTCTGTAGTCCAAGTTTTCTTTAATAGCTTTTATTATGACACTGCAATATACTTTGTTTCTATTTTCTTTTCTTATGGTTTCATCACGTTAAACACTTTTAATAGTGCTGTTATTGATATGTGTTATACCAATAAAACTTGCCGTCCCTTACGATGTTTACCCCACAATAAAAGAGGGGGAAAGTTTTAGAAGAATTTATTACCCTCATTCTTTGTGTGCAGTCAAGATTTGCCAAAAGAGAGATTTTAAAGATAAGATTTACAATTACCAACAATATATCAGTTTTACTAAGAGTTTTTTATGAGCAAACTGGAAAGAGAAACAGTGTGATTAATTGTTGCTTTAATTTAAAAAATATAAAACACCAAAAAAAGAAATGCATTAAATCATCTGGTCTCTTTATGTCTTCACTTTTCTTAAGGGATTTAAAATGCATCACTCTTCAGTTTTCTGTTACATATAAAGCTGCTGTTAGTCCCTTAATTCACAGTTTAAAATCACAAAAAAGTAAGAAAATGACTGATCCAGTGAGAGGGAAATTAGACTTATTGCATTTCCAAACAATGTTCAAATATTCCATAGCTGGAGCTGACATTTGTAAAATTATTACGTCTTGTTTTGTGAGCTGTTTTCACAGGTGAAAATAGCAAAACACATTCGAGGGTATTGACATAAATAAGGTTTACATGAGTAAGAAGATGAAAAAAAATCTCTCCCTTTACTCCTGGCTCTGTTTCAGCCTAGTTGAAGGACAGTCATGTGATCTGCAATTTTATCATAAGCAAAAAACGGCAAGAACGGTACAAACAATATTTCTTTCAAAATTCCCAAAACAGAGAATATAAAACATGAAAATGATGAAAGCTAAAAACACAGGGGAGGATCAATAAAGTCTAGTTGTCCATTTAAACTCATTATTCACTTTGAACCCAGAACTGAGCCTCAGTGGTCCGTTATTACAGTACAGGTGTCTGTGGGAAAGCAGAACAGAAGTGGAAAAGCCAACACTTTAGTTGTTGTTTTATGCATTTTAGAAATCTCTATTATACCATCAAAAAGCCAGTAAAAAACAAACAAACAAAACACTAAAACATTTGAGGAGGTTAATGTACATAAAGCTTTTCAACTGACATGATAGCAATAAAATACTTTGATGACGGGGCAAGAAATGTGCTTCACTTTAGACTTTGTCTCTTTCATTATCTATGCACTTCTTCATATGCACCTGAGTCACTAAAACATATCTTTCCCTTTCCTTTCTTGTCCTTCTCCAATCTGGCGCTGACCTTCTTCCTTCTCTGTCCTACTCCATCTTGTCTTGTCTCACCTTGTTATCACCCTATCCGCTCCTGTCTCATCTCATTTATACTGATTTTCTTCCGACAGCGATTTTCTCTTTTTTTTTCCAGCCTCCGAGTTCACAGCTGCTTCACATTCCCATCTAATACTTTTTGTGTGTTCTGTAATGAGCACCGTCACTGTAATATTTACCTCACAGCTAAAATATGGACAAACATGATGGGAATCTGTCCACAGAGGGCCATAAATGAGACAGAGACACCAAACTGGTCCGACTTTGGTTTGGCTCAGATTGTTTAAGCTAGAGTAGTGACATCCCTTAGCTTTCCCTCTGCACTAACAAACACACACACACACAGAAACACGTGTGAAGGCTGATAGTCCTGTTACAGTCCAGCTGCATCCCATCCGAGGCCCCTTCTCCGCTGCCAAAAGATGAGGACACAGATGATGAAGTTTTGTTCAACAGCATGCCAGCTCGGTCCCATGATGACATCACAGACTGATGTCAAGCCGATGGGTGTGGTGAGGAGGCAGCCAGCTGAGAGGGGTACGTGTGTGTGCACTCGTGAGCTTTAGTGTAAGTGTGTGTCTACTTTAGGGCTGGGTGAAGGAATGTGGTGTCCTCTGGGGTTTCACGTAGTCAAAGTTTTGGATGGACGTGCATTATTACGTAGGTACTCAACTAGGATAAGACCAAGGAAGAGAAACAAGGCGGGCAAAGGGTAGAAAAGGAAGGAAAAGGGTTTAGATTAGTGGTTTGGAGAGGTAAATAATAGATTCAAACCAAGTCTAAGCATGGGCGATAAAAGGAAATGTGTGCAGTTAGTCATAATTGAGAGAATGCATAGACCAATTGATACTTTGATATAGTTTCTCGAAGTTATACTGCATTTGCATTTTTTATTTAGAAAAAATTCACTGTATTTGACACGGCTCTGAGATGTTTAACACAATATCACCACAAAAATGTAAGGTAAAAGCTATCTCAGCTTTTAAATTTGGTTTGCAAGGTAGAGGTTAAACAATAGTAGTAAAATGCAAGACTGCCTGCCAGAAGACTGTAGTGTTTCTGATTCCTCTTTGGAAGATTTGGAATAAATTTGCTCTACTTGATTAAGACCATGACTTTATGTCAAATGCTGAGGAGACAAAAGGTTGTTGGACAATCCTGGACATGTCCCATTAGGTTGGACCACCCACTTACTATGTTAAATATTTTTAACAGAACTTGTAAAAATTGTTAACAAATTTATACAAAATACCTTACTAACCCTTACTTACTAATAACTTACTAACCCTTTATATATGAGCTTGTGGTGCGTTATTACTGTGTGGTAGCTAGTAGAACAAACCCAGTGATAGGTGTTATTATACCACATGAGTCTGCATAATATAATGATTTAAACTAGCATATAATAGAAATAAGAGATCTGAACGAAGACATACTACAGGCATCTATGAGTATGAGACCAAAAAAAAAAGTGAATTTTTTGTCAATTTGGTTAAGGGTTAAACAATGATGTCAAAAGAGAAACATAATTTTATTCTTTCTATAAATTAAAGGAACTTTGACATTTTAGCTTTTTAACAGACGTTAACATACATCCAAAAATATTTTTACTTTCTATAAAATTAAAATATAATCAGTAAACAAAGCAGCATTATTAAATGTTCTGATATGATATTAACAGGGTTTAAGAAAGAGAAAAATACTATAAACTAATCTTGTTGATTTCCCATCATAGAGACCAGGAGAACAGGTTTCCCATTAAACCTACTTTTCTGCTATAATGTGGTTAAATCACAGCAAACTATTGGACTTTGTTTTGCCTCCTTGTCAAACGAAATTGCAAGACAAACCTCCCACGCAGTCCACAGCAGATAAGAGCATATCAGCGACTGAAATTGCTCACAATTTTATGTTGTGATAGGATGGAAAAAAATTCTAGTTTTATGGTAGTGACAGTTTAAAGAAATGAAGTATGGCACAGAGTAAGTTATGTGTTAATAGTAGGGGGTAGACATGTGTTTTATGTCCAAGTAAAGAAGAAGACAATTTGCTTTTTTTATTAAAAAGCATCATATTTGTGATTCATATGTGGGAGTGGGACACCCCAACAGTGTAACCAAGGATTTAAACGCAAATCATGGTCTCACCTTGAAAGGTGTGGCCATTACACAGGCAGAATAAATGTTCTTTGTTGTGCACACAGAGACTAATCACACCTCAAATCAATTAGGAATCTCTCATTCGGGATGGGGAGTATTTTCAGTTCTATCAGTAAATATTTCATATTTTGCAGAACCCCTGCTGCACTGTGAATCCAGGGTTTTCTGTAATCGTTTTGAATAAATACCTTTTAATCCAGTTATTTGTGTACCTTAAGTGATATCACAATCATATGTTCAGATTTGTGGAAAAAGACATAAACGAACATAAACCCTTAACAGGTTTGAACAAAGGTTGTGAAAAGAGCAACGAAACCATCTTCGTGCGAAAAACATTTCCAGATAGGCATATTTTATATCTTAATCCGCCTAACTGCTTAGCTGATCTTATGCAGTGAATGTGTGTCATAAATTTTTTTTTTTTTAACAGTTTGTTTTGCTTCTATGACGCAACTTTAAATATGGCCCCCACAAACCCAGAAGGTTAGTTTATAGACATGCAATTTACTTTTATAAGACCAGCTTTAGTAACTTAGAGTCAGAGATTAAAAAAGAAAAAGACGCTGATGGTGTTTAAGAAACTCTGCATCTCAGAGCATTAAAAGATCATATGAGAAACAGTAGAAAATGGAGCTCAGGAATGCATCTCATTGAATTTATGCTCTCAGTTTCACCTTCAGTAATGGTTAACACTGCTACGTTTCCGTGAACAAACAGATTGCATGAAACAGTGCACACTGTTGTTATTTGGACAGTGATATAGCTTTCATTGTTTTGGCTTCCATCCTGCAGCAAAGATATGAAATGAAACAATGACTGTGAAGTTGTTTAGAAATGTTGACTTTAAGCGGTAATATTGTTTGGGGAGTTCACATCCCTTTAGCAGGAACAATGAATATTTGCACATCGTGCATTGATTATTTTTTTTTATCTTAAATTCTCAAACATTAATTATGGGAATATATTATTCTCATACACCATATACATAAAAAACTTCTTCCAAGAGAAAGGTAGTTTAATTTGTTTAAAGATGGCAAAATCAAGTTCAAACAGCTCATGGACAGTTGAAGCAAGCAGAATTGGCTTTTCTATTAGTCTCATTTTCTACTTTTTAATGTGTCTCAAACTATGTAGCAAGTAACCATGTAGTGTTTTTAATCAAAAATCAGTAATATCACTAATCACTAATATTCTTAATCTGTTACTTATTCTGTTCTTCTTATACACTTTCTAAGGTTTACATTGTGTGATCACTTCTGCTATAACCTTTTGCTGCTGTAACTCCACAATTTCCCCACTGTGAGAAAATAAAAGGATTTTCTGTTCTATTTGACTCTGTTCTAGTCTATTCTAATATGTAGTCAAATGCAAATTCTCCTTAAAGGCTAAAAATAATCTTTTTTAAAATGTAATATCACAGAAAAGATAAATTTTTTAGATGCTAACACTACTAATACTATACTAATACTACGGCATTTTTATGTGACATAAGTTCTAATATTGCTACCAGTTAGGGCTCAACAGTTTCTGTTTCAAAGTGTATTTCAGAAAATAAAAGCATTAATATCTTTAATT
Source organism: Cyprinodon tularosa (assembly GCF_016077235.1). Taxonomy (NCBI): domain Eukaryota; kingdom Metazoa; phylum Chordata; class Actinopteri; order Cyprinodontiformes; family Cyprinodontidae; genus Cyprinodon; species Cyprinodon tularosa. The sequence goes on along the minus strand of NW_024039062.1, from coordinate 744,270 downwards.
CTAGAAAACATTCTTATTTTTTGTTTTGTCTTTTTTCTTGCTGTTATTTTAATAATTTGAAAATTGTTAAAAAGTTGGCTTAAAAAATCCTTTGATCTTTTTTCCCAATAGGTTTCTTCTGACTGGAATGAATAAATAAAGCGTTTATGATCATAAAGGTCGCTATCATGGGCAGGAGTGATTATATTGCTATTTATTGACGTCATATTAATTTTAAGGTTTTTTAATCATGTCATCATAAAACTGATTTTATCAATCAGCGTGGCCTGATATTAAAAGATTTTTACTTTAGTGATTTTCTTTATAACACGATCTGGGCGCCTGCTGAAAGACATTGAAGAGCTGATGAGTTTTTTAATGTCTGTTCCACGGCAAAGGGCAGGGGGCGTGAGTATCACCCTGTTACAATGACAGCCAAGACAGGTAGTGAGCTCTGCTGTGCTTGACGGTCTGCCAGCAGGGTGTGGGTCCTCTTCCTCTGCCAGCTTCATGTCAAACCTCTGGCACAGTGCTCCAGCTTTTTTCTGTTGGGTGGGGAGATTCTATGTCGTCTGCTAAGAAGTGCCCCGTCATGGAAGAAAAATGAAGGAGGGGATGAGAGAATTGACAAGGATACAGTCTATAGTGTTCTTAAACAGCACTAGGAGGTATGCAGATATCTGTGAGGTACTCTGTATTTGTATTTGTGTGTGCAGGCAGACTCCTGGGCGTGTTGGTGTGTGTGCACTGCCTCTCCCGTGTTTCCCTCCAGCTGACAGCAGCTTCCTGTTGTAGTAATTGTCTTTTTATAGTTAGACTAAGGCGCCCCTTGGCCTAGACAAGTGCTTTGGATCACCTAAATGAAAAAGAAGTAATGTAAGTGAACCGCTGAAAGAGAAAGTGAAGAGGGCACACAAAATGGAGAGGTTAAAAATGTCAAACACTCCTATTGGAAAATGAGTAAAACCCCTAAATCAGTTTCAGCTCTTGCTGTTACATAACTTTTTGCTCGGTTTAATGTGTTGAACTGCACTTATCTGAAATGTGGCCCTTGTAAAGGGATCCCAGTATTGTTACAGAGCAGAATAGTAATGAGATTAGACCTGGCTTGGCTTTGTGTACGCAGTAACTCCACCTCTGTGGCATTCATAACACAGGCCTGGGTCACAGGGAAAGGACGAAATAAAGCAACGACAGCACTCTTATCCAGCACTCCCCTCCCTTCTCCCTTCCTTCCTGCAAAATCAGATCTGAACACTGGCCTATCTCTCCACCTAGCCCCCCGAGAGGGAAAAAGAGGGGGGGGATGTCTATCTGTTCCCTGCGCTTCCTCCACAGCTTCGCTAACATGGGTGGTGGTGGGTTTGTTGCATAATGAAGGCCTGATAGCACAAGGCTGTGAAGTCCTGGGCTGATATTGTGTCTGCATGCCTTCTGTATGCCTTCATCTAAAAAGACTCAAACTCCCGCCTGTCGGGATGTTCAGGATGCAGGCCTGGGTCTAGTGTCGCGTCATGGCAAATTCAAATTGGGCCTTTTTTGACATTTTCATGAATCAAGTACAAAGATTATTTTAAGTCGTCTGAAGCATTAGCTGTGTTCTTTATGCCTTAACAGGGGAATTTGATCTTTTTTGGAAAATTTTGTTCTGATTCAAATAGCACCAGATGAACAAATATTACATTATGACACCTCCCTCTTTAACCAACTTTAAGTTGGTGCCTGTAATCTGTGATCATATAAAACCGTCTTTGTGCTTATCAATCAAGGGATCAGTGAACTCAAACAGGAAATCTCTTTTTAATGACCAAGCTGCCCTTGTACCGTAACGCTCTGCCAGCCAATTAGCTACCAATACTTACGTCCTTGTGTGTATTTATGAAATGGACCTTGGCTTTGAACACATTTATGAGTTTTGTTTAGACAGCAAAGGGGACAAAGTCACAAAAGCTCTCATTTACAGACTCCAGAAGGGACTGCATTTCGGGGCTCTATCTGATCTAACTGCGAGTGAAGCCTGGATTCTGCGGTCGTCATCAACATTTCCTAGTGCAGAAATTAGAGCCTTTCACACCGCAGCTGGTCACCAAATTAAGGGGAAACTAAGTGGGGTACTGAAAAAGATGATAAATATCAAAATGCACTCATCAGTGAAAAGAGGTGTCTCTGTCTTTAACACATGAGACTCTGGTTTCTGAAAAGACACATTTAGTAACAGGCAGAAATAACATAAATTAGGAGGAGTTTGTGGGGAATGTTATTTAGATTAGGAATGCCAGAATTGTGGATTTATTTTTGCCTGTATTTTCGTCTCAAAAGCAAAGTGGAGAATTTTTGAGGGAAGCATTTAAGTCATAAGTTACCTGCAGACAGTCAATAACCCCTCATATGAGTTAAGGAGACTGGGGGTTAAGCCCAAAGAAGATATTTCCACATGTAAAAGCTATTAATTAGCTATTTATTATGAATCATCAAACATGAAACAAGGTGCGGCTTAAAATGCAAACAAACTGCGTTACTATTTTGGTTCCTTACTGTGTATTTATCACATGCTCTGTTTGTTGATATTTAACACAATCCTTTTTAAATTACATAATGAATTGTTATTATTAACAGCTACTTAAGGCATTATGCTGTTAGATCGCAAGATCAGTGATGGCATTTTTCAGATTAGATTCAGATTAAATAAATTAACATTGACCTGACTTGGTAGTATTGCTTAGGTCATATCCATGCAGGGAAAAAAATGGTCAAAAAACAATTTTGAGAAAATGTGTAGCCACGTAAGTGCATGCAGGACATCTAAAGACAGTACAGTTTGTATAAAAGGTGGCGCTGGGATCAAAAAACTGTGGGCAAAAATAAAACAGGCCTTCACAGACAAGGTTGGGGGCAAAGACGCACATGCCAGTTTCTGAGAGAAGGTACTACGGTGTTATACTGTATAAGAAAAGATGCAGGTCAAATATACAAACAGAACCAAAAAAAGCCAACATTTTGTAATATTTACTTTCTCTGACCCAAGTTTAAGAAAAACGTTATTTTTTTGGTCAAAAAAGCAGTACCTGTGTGGACGTTATGCCTAAATGACAAATTACCTTTACTGATGCACGTTAACTCTAGAGATAAAGATGGATTACTTTCTCTAAAAGGTCATATTGTCAAACTTAATTAAAAATCCAACGTAAAAATTAACAAATAGTCATAACTCAGCAATAATAGAAATTTTGACAATATGCTAACTCACACCAAAACATCGTAAAATAACTGTAAAATAAAATCTATAAGTTCTATAAAGAAAAGCTGTAACCATGTAAAGTCCATTTGAAGCTAAAACAAAAATCTAGGTTTTATTTGACATTGTTAAAACATTTTATCTTTTTTTATTGTGATTTTTGCATTTGTGTGCGATAACTAAATTTTTGAAGTTATTCATCAGAGATGAAGTTTAGTTATTTTTTGTGGGGGAAAATATAAGATGTTCAGCAAAACTTTCAATTCACAAGCATAACAAAGCACCACTGTGGCAGAGTTGTTTATAACATAGAGATCAACAGACTGATGTATTATTTGTAATAGTGGAGAGTTATCTTGAGGTTCTGAGATCAAGGCAGGCTGCCGTCTCTTTGGTTGTGCAAGACAACTCTGCAAAACAGGTCAACATTACTCCTTCTAGCAGATGTTTTAGAGTACTTCTAGCTGTCAGAAAATTAATTCTAAACTTTCAAACAGCAGGTTAAGCTGCTAAAGAAACTAGCTGCAGGTTAGGAACATTATGGAAAGGAAAATTTCGCTGTTCTTTTTAATATTGGGAGAGCTGGACTATAAAACAGAAAATGCAAGTGAATGTTCGGCATAAATGTAATTTCTTCATTACCAATAAATACATATAGTGATCTTAAAGAAATGTCTGCTTGTTTCTCGTAGCTTAAAACATCTAAATAACTTCTAAATGTCATGACAGGGAGTCAGACAGTGGGATAATTCTAAGTCTTTATTATGAAAACTGGCAGACTGTGGATCCGCACTATCATTGGCTAGGGCGTCTATCACTGAAGCTCTATCGGACAGAAACACGGGTTAGTGACCATTATAATCAGACGGAGGATGATTATCCACGTTAGTAGGATCCAGGTAGGAACAGGCACGCTCAGTGCATAAGAGGCAGATCAGGTCACAATCAGGAAATCAGAAAAACTATGGTACACTTAAAAACCCCACTCACCACTGGCCATTGAGAACGAGATAATCTGGCCCTGATAGCTTGATGCAAGTACCTAATATCGAGGCAGAAGCAGGGGGATTAGATGAGCGGTAATGAGCAACCAGGCAGAGTTAGACAGGTGGAATGAATGAGCAAATAAACCAGTCATCACCGCCAATATCATGACACCAAATGGGAATATTTTTATACTGTATCAATAATCTTTTTACAGCTTAAACAAAAGATGGATGAAAACTTTTCTAGCTTGTCTCTTAATCTCCCAAAAAATGTAACATATTTACCACAGCCCACACACTCTCCTTTTATCAGCATCCATAGATACCATCTTGATAGAAAGACAGTACACCTGTCACCTTAAGGGTTTTAATGTATAAAAGATCTGTTTCTTTAAGCAGGCTCTAAGATTCTTTCAGACTCAAATTACATGTGCTATTACTACAGACCTTGTTATATTTGATGAAGCCATGTTTAAGAAAAATGTATGTACAAACCTAAAGCAATAGATATGTGCAAAGACGTAAACCCTGAAGAGGATGTCTGTTTTTATATACTATAGAGGATGCATTAGAGGACATGTTGGAGTAGAAGCTAACAAACTGACTGAGATAAACAGGCTAATGTCTTGTTGATGCCTTTTTTATATATAAAATTCCTTCAGGGAGTGCTTCAACAGTAAAGGATATCATTGTCGCTGTGTTAAGGGATTGGCAATCCTTGACAAAACAAACGAAAATCAGGCATGAGGCATAATCTGAGGTGATAATTACAACAAAAAACTACAAATTTGAAAACAGGACTAATCAGGAAAGATGCTTGATCAGCATTCTATTGGTTCTCTGTGCAGCGTTTTCTGTCCCGTCACTGTTACCAGCGTTTTAACAGTGTAAGATAAATGACTGCTCCTATCTGTGGCCAGAGGGTGTGTACACCATGATCAGCACGCACATTATGGTGGAGTAGATATTTACCCTCTGGCCCGGTGCCCTAGCTTCTCATTCACAATCTCACATCATTTATCTGGACTTGCTCTGCGTCTGCGTCTTCCACGTGTTGATCAACAAAAGCATTTTCAAAATCCTTTTCATTTTCCTCGTTTCTTTCTGCAGCTGACAGATTTTAAAGCTGTTGCTCAAGCATCCATGTGTCATAATTTAGGTTACACCTTTATTATGTTTTAATGGGTGACATAATACCACAGAGACTTCAAATTCGATGGAAAACCCCTTCCAAAATGATCTCTCTCTGACCCATAGTTGCGTTACTATGTCCAGCACACCTGCTGCTTTTCTTCATGTCCATTCTCACATGCTCTCCCTAGATTCCCTCTTATGCCTTCACTTTCTTTGGCAGCCTGTCAACATCTTTACTGGAGTTTTTCACTACCTCAGTTTTGAGGTTCTGAGTTCAGTCCCACACTTAACGCATATTGTGTTTAAAAAGGGCCAAAGACACAAGACAGTGGAACATTTTCATGGACATAACACAATAATGACATAATCATCAATGCATCATCTAATACTTGCTGCTATAATGAGTTTTCACTCCTTCACCAACATCAGTCACCTTCACCAACATGATAGAAAAAAATAACACTAGAAAAACAGCAACAATGATGTTAAAGATAGCAGTAAACACTAAAAGTAATGGAATAGTACTCCATGCTCTGTAGCAACTGCTTACGCACATATCAAAATGAGTCACAATGAAGGGAGGGCCTGCCCGTCTCCTTTACTACATTATAAAGCATTCAAATAGTGCAGAGAGAAAAAAACTGGTTTGACAGACAGTTACACAATCTGAATTCTTCTCCAGGGAGAGTGGTGCTGGATATGATTGGTGCATCTGCACACACTGCATGGCGGCAGAGAAAGAAAATTTAAAAAATGATAAATGAGATGGAGGATGGTAACCTAAGATGACAGCTTAAAAAATTACAAAAAGGGGATCATCAATCATGCCAACATCTAAGGCCACTTTATATTCAATTAGTTATTATTCTCAAAACTATTTAGTACCAATCTGAAAGACAAAAATGTTTTTTCTAATCACTGAGCCCTCTTACTGGATATTTAAAAGAGAAGTAACAGATTACTCCATTCTATACATGATCTATTTGGTGAATCACATTAACACTTCAAAAAAAAATATGACTTACTTACTCACTTAAATAATTTTTATTAACTTATTAGTGATATCCCTAATAAATATATTAATAATTAGGTAAAGACATGAAACAATTCAATCAACTAATTTGAAAGAAGTTTAAAAAGAACCTGATGATGAGCATTCAGATTATCATAGGGTGATTAAGAGTGTTGAATCTTAATCAGAGTGTTTCTTTATTTCTCTCTCTATATTAAACTCAAGGGTTTATGCAATCATTTCTGTTATTTTATCTGATTTGATGTTTAGAGAAGAGAAATTAGGATTTTAAAAGGAGGAAGCACATTGGAACGGCAGAAAATTGTTTTACACCGAGATGGCATGCATTCATTTTTGGCCAAAGTATTGTTGTTTTACCTTTCAGTGAACTGGACTCGGTCCATGGTCCTACAGTTCTGAACGTCCATTTTTCAGCTTAGTTGAGAAAGAAATCTCAGCATTATAAACATTTAATCCCAAAAACAAAACTGACTCTCCAAGTAGGCACCCACACTTCACTTTTTGCACATGTGTAGGATGTTAGTTCCTAGATGTTAGTTCTTCTCTTTGGAATTTAGAACAGGTTCTGGATGACATGATGCTGCACAATACAATGCTATTGAATAAGTTGGGTTTTGTCAAAAATGCTTACAGCCTTACATTTAAATACTGAACATTGAACCAAAACATCCATTCATTTTCTGTCATGTTTATCGCAAGCAGGGTCACAAGGAGAGCTGGCTCCTTTCTCCAGCTGTCAATGGGTGGGGACGACCTGTCTAGGGTACACCCTGGTCGTCAGTCCATTGCAGAGAAACTCAGAGACAAATGGGGCAAACAATCATTCGCGCACACACTCACACCTAAGGAGAATTTAGTGAAGCCAATTAACCTAACAGTCATGTTTTTGGACTGTGGAAGGAAGCCGGAGTACCTAGAGAGAACCCACGCGGGCTCATGGAGAATATGCAAACTCCAAGATTGTCTGGTGATTACCCATTGGGCTGAACCCTCATGGTTCTGGTGCTGTGTGTTTCTGTCTGTCCAGACTCTTCCCTATGAATCAGCATTAGTCAGGACACATAAGTCACACCCCACCAGCAGAATTACATTACCACAGGACTTTCACTCACATTTACTGTCCAGTTTGGTTAACCTGTTGCTCTCACAATACATATTCAAAAAACACTGTATAGGTTTGTATATAAGGGAATTCAAAAATAAATAGACACAGTTGTGAGGAGGTCCAAGCTTTACTGGATTTGACAGATTATATTTTTACTGCTGGAAATAATCCCTACATGTTGAATTATTTCAGATCCAGACTCTTTCTACAGCTCAGTCTCTACCATTCATCATCATGTTGGCCAACACCATTAGGAAGAAATCAGATTTTTTCCATAAATATGCTCCTTGATCCAAGGTAAACATAAACATCCAAGTTAAGTTAATAACTATATTACAAATAAGTAGGTTTGTATTAGAAGGTGAGTCGTTCACTGCTTTATGTATAGTATACAACGTAGGATATGTGTCAGACATTTTTGATGTAGTGGCCTGTCGCCTAACCAGTCTGAGATGTCAAGATGTCCATTAGCCTGATGATGATTTACTTTATCTTTTCACTGCAGACTAACCTCCATAATGGCTTTTAGACCGGTATGGGTAGAATGATTGCAAACATGAGGCAGGCATAAATGACAGGCCGCTACAAGACTTCAATCAGCTGTGTTGTCCAGAGTATACCAGGGTATACGTTGTATACCCACTTATTTTTTAATCAACATTTTTTTTTTCCTACCTGGAATGGGTGACAATAGTTGAATAAACTTTTGGCTCTCAAAATGGTATCGGTGCCCTATTTGTTGGTACTCACCGATACCACCATTTTAGTGCTGGATCGGGGCCCCGTCTGATACTGGTATTGGTGCAACACTAATATATATCTGAGTTACACTAAAATAGCCTTTATTTCAATTTTAATAGTTTATGAACTTTTCAGTTTATCTGATTGCATTTGATTTTTATTTTTAAATAAGGTTGAAATATGAACAAAGATGAAAAATTCACTTCTAAAATGTTTTATTTGAATAAATGTTTAAAAAAAAAAATAGCTGAAACACCATGTTAGCCTCATAAGTTTTTTATATCCATGCAGGCTGCCTGTGTGAACAGCAGTACCAACTGCTCCTGATGAAGTTACCGTAAATTCTCTAATATTGGCCTGTATTCCAATAGCGGCTGGGACTCTAACATTGGCCGGTCTCGCTGTCAGAGGAGGTGAATAATGGCCGGTCTCTAATACAGGCCGGGGCTATAAACGTTTTTTCTGGGCATACCTCAACATTATACTTGTGGTAGTAACATACAAGTACCACAGCCCTGCGCAGCTGGACGACAGGCCCTGACTGCTGCCCGTCTGCGCGAGGAAGAGAACAGACACGCAGCAGAACATGAGGAGCGCGAGTGATGAGGAGATTAAAGGGAAAGATGAAGAGGAGGAAAACTGAGGAGGAGAATTAAACAGAATTTGAGGATTTTTTTTTTTTTACTTCAAACCAAGCGAGACATGGTAACTGTACTTTTTCAATAAATGAACCTAGTGTTTTATAGGTTCAAATAGACACAAAATCTCATTTTTATTCATTCCACTGGTAGTCTGTTTTGCTCTAATAGCAATAGAGGCCTTTCTCTAATTCTGGCCTCTATCCAATAAAGGCCTGGACCGCGATGCACTTGAGTGAAATAAAGGCCCGGGCCTATATTAGAGAATTTACGGTATGTTAATTTTGACTGTTATGAATCAGCTTTTTAAAGAGACAGTTTAAAAAAGAAACAACTAACTGACTTGCTAAGTGAGAGAATACGTGTTATCCATGTGGATGGACTCAGGAATAAGGAATGATTCACTCACAATCCATAATTGTATCTCTCTTGTCTATAGGCCAGCATTTAGTTATTTTAAAATCATTCCTTCCTGAGGTCAAATAGCAGAAATTAGATCACATTAAGTAAATACTACAAAGGAATATTTGGGTAGCTACATAGAGTGGTCTTACATTTAATTGTTTCTGAGCTGTATTAAAAAAAGAGTGCGAGTAATACCCACTTCTCTAGGGACCACTACACTACTGAGTTTATTACAGTACTCCCAAAACTCAACATTCTATCTCAGTTGCACTTCTTTTGGATGAAAATGCTTCATAATCCATGTCAAATGCTGTTAAGATCCACTACACAGTGTTTGCTAAATCCAACAATTCAAAAAGAAACTCACTTTTTTGAGTATGTCCTCACTGTTTTAGAATCATTCTTCAGTAATCATGCTACCTTAGAGGAAATAAAAGTCGTCATTTCTTCTTTTTGTTGTGAAAATTTGCATTCCAATCAATATGTTTTAAAAAAAATACTGATGTAGTCAAAGAAATTTGCCATCTGGGTATTTGCTTTAAAAACAGGCAGTGAGTTGCTTCATACACTTGTGGCTCTGATACTAAAACTGAAACTGTAATCTTCCAGAGACACACTGATCTTCTATTTGTGAGTCTTTTTAGGACACAAACAACCACATGGAGAGTGAGGAAATGAGGATAGTCAGAGCTCTTGGGTACGTGTGAGCACACAAACCATTAAGTTCTAATTCCAACTCATTTGCAGCAGGTACATAAACTGTTGATTGTTCCTGTCTTCAGAGTGCTGAGTCAGCTTATGCACTTGTTTATTCTAAAGGCAGGAAGATGACCTTTGCATAGGTAACAAGAAAATACATTGCTGAGCTTTAAAAACACAAGATTACTTTTTCTTAGAGTATTTCAGTGTGGCGACACTGGTGCTCAGGCCTCCAAGACAAGCAAAAACTTGTATTTTTCCTAGAGCACACGTAGTGGAGGTGTGTGGGTGTGCATTTGCTTACATGGTGTCTGTATATGCCCGTGTTTTGTTGGCTTTTTATGCAGTTCCATAATATGTTGATGGTACCATGCATCACATTTTCCTTGGCAGAGATGGAAGCGGCTCTGCTCCATGAGGAGCGTGTGAGCAGGCATACATACCAAGTCAACGCATTTTCTCATCATCAACATGCTGAAGAAATCCACTGACTGTAGGCTGTATAATCCAGCAGAGACTGAATGGGTCAAAAAGTTTATGAGTTTCCTTTAAATGTCTAATGGGTGGGGATCCTGCTAGAAAAAACTTATAGGAAACTAAACTAAAACACAACAAAGTAAACTGGATATTTAAAGACAATTACCAATTTGAAAGCTATGTGAAATTTCACTTTTAAGCTAAAATCAAAACCTTTCTGATAGCAACATCAAGTAAAATGACTTTAGTTGGATATTTTATATTTTTATACTTTGAATACATTTGTATTTCTATCAGCTTAAACCTCTATAATTTTATTTTTCTCTTTAAATTTAGAAGTTTTCACAGAAACTATCCCCCAAACACCAGACGTCCTTTAGACATTAGTTTTAAGGCAAAATCTGGTCGGTCCATCATAGTATTGATTTAGTCAAGAAATTGTTTAAAATTGGGCTATGTTAGTTTGGTCTGATTTTGTCCGATTTTAGTCCAATAATAGACTTTGAAAAGATGTTGTAAACCTAGGTCATTTTTCAATTCACAAGAAAGCGAGTATGGACTCCTGTCCTCACCAAGTATGATAAGAAAACAGGAAAGTATGGACTTGGGGAGAACGGGAGTGTGCAGCATAAATCTGGGTCAATTGGAACAGAAGCGTACTCGTGATGTCACCACACACTCGGCTCGTCTGGAGCTGCATTTCACCCCTTGTTATTAATAGTCTGTAGATAATAATAAATTCTTACTTTTTTCATTTAGTGAGGGAATAATAATTAACACAGTCATATAAGCACAAATCAAATTAAGATTTACTTCACGCTGAGAGAGGGCTGCTGCAGACAGGCTAAGGTTAGCCCTGGCTTGGCTTAGCCTCGGAGGTCCGCTGGTTGCCATACTCCTCTCAACATCTGAACTTTTTTAAAATTATGCACTAAATCATTAAATGGGCCATATAGTGATGCTTAAAAGTGTAATGTTCTCGCCTTAAACGATGCCGCAGTGCATGCTGGGCCAGCTGTCAATCTCGAGAAGAGACGAGTCTGCTCTGATGCATACTCGGTAAAGAAGGAGGAGCGAGAACAACATCCGGGGACATTGTCTGTTATTGGTCTGCTGTTCTATTGAATTGGAACAGTACTAGGGCTGAGACTGATGATGTTTCACAAGCACACGAGCACATGACAACACAGGTACACATATTGAGAAATGACCCTAGTCTTCAACGTCTTTTCAACAATCTGAAAATTAGAGCTTTTCACCTTTCACTTTTCAACCAAACGTAGACGTTGTTTGGTCATAAATCATGTCGTCTTTTCATCCTATTATTACTCGGTGGGTAATACTGCAGCTTTAAACTGATTTGTAGAATTTCAGATGAGATCATGAATGCTTCATATACGTCTGACATATTAATTCAAAACATTTGAGTTTAAAGGAGCTAAAAAATATGGATTTATTATTTCTATTTATCCCATTATATTCATGGCTTCGTTGTCTAAAAAGCAGAGATATTAGGTAGAGAATTGTGGCTATAATTGAATACAATTTCTGTGAAGATGCGACATACATGTGGTCAAACATTTAGCAAAGGTTAGACAACATGGCAGTATACAGAAATCATGCTGTTGAGGAAGAAAGCAGATTCTGGATCAGAGAGATGGAAATGTTTTGGTGTGATATATGATCATAAACCCCAGAGGAAGAGCAGAGCACCAAATAATAAGGCTGGATGAAACTACTAGGAGACTAAAATAGTCTACAGTAAAACCAGTGCTGTACCAGTATGAGCTGAAAGGCCCTTAGAGAGGAAGAAGCCAGATTCCCATGTTCAGATGAAAAATAGATAATAATTTGCTTGTAAAGACTCATGTTACATCTGGAAAAAAGAGGGACATTTTTAAGCCTAAGAAAAGCAATTGTGATGCATGGTAGTGGAAGTATGTTTGGTAGGTGTTTTACGGCATCATAGGAGTGGTGCACTTTACAAAACAGAGGGCATTGTAAGAAAAACTGATATGCATAAGAAACACTGACTCAACTTATGCAGCCTGGATACAAAGTGGCTAAAGTACGACAACGCTGTTTTGGAGCGAGCTGGAAAGGTAGGTGCCTAAAATAATCAAAATGCCTTTAAACTACTGTGAGGAGCTTGTTAAAGGACCACCAAAACATCTGAACCTAAATATTCCGTTTAAAATACAGTTCTACCAAAAACCGAAAAATATGTGTTAATCTTAGAATTTAAGGAATATTTAAAGAATGATTCAGACTAAGATTATGTCACTCATTATCCTGGCAACAATTCCAGAAAATGAAGAAAAGGTTATGTCACCTTTTTACAAAATAAATGTAAATATCTGTTTTCAACTGTATCACAAGTCCTTAGATCACCAACTTTGATGTTATATAAAACGTAAAGTTGAAAACTGTTCTTTCGTGCTTTCACCTTTTATGCCACTCTTTCCAAACCAAAATCAATCAAATCTGTGGGCAGGAAAACTATTAAGGGAGCTACAATAAGGCCAAACTTTAATGGTTACCATGCTTTGTTCTGTTTATGGCCATCTATATGTGGAGGACTGTGCCAGGGAAACCCTAATTTAATTCTTTGGAACTTCTTAGCGTTTTTCTGAAGTCTACTTGATTACAGCACTAAAGTCTATGTGCTGGGTCATGAATGTCATTAGCAGTTGCTGAATTTACTCTTGTTGCTTTTAAGTCCCCCATTGATTGCAGTTGGTATGAAATCAGAAAGTCTCTGATGTTGTTTCAAACATTTGCTCAAATGACGATTCCTACACTGATGTGGCAAATTTCCCAATTTTGTTCTGAAGAATGCCATATGAAGCCACTAATTTAGCTCCCTTCAAGCAGCCACATCTCTTTACAGGCTCATTAATTCCATGTGTCTAATAAACAGGCTTGGTAGTAGTTTTCCTTCTTTAACAGTGTCTTTCTCTAATATGCAGAGGTTAAAAAAAAACAAAATGTTGTATGCATAGCCAATAAGAACATAGAGAATGCCGATGTGCTCCATGATGTACATCTATTGGAAACATAGCAAAAAAGGCCAGTAATGTGAGACATATTCTTACAGCTTCTACAAAAGAATCTCCTACTGAAGAACATTCTAAAATCTGCACATTTTACTACATCCAGCCAAGAAGTAAACACATGAAGGCTAGAGATATGATTTTGATTTAGTATATGCAATGGTACCGTTACCTATGGCATACACACGTTTCATCACTGATTGTGTGTAAAAGATCCTAATGGATAGCTTGACAACCCCACCATGTTTATCTGTTTTTAAACAATGTGAAGAACCATAACTGAAAGTGTTCCCAGCCTTGGGGTTCTATACAATTCTGTATGCAAGTGTGGGTCTAATTAATAAAGATTTATATAGTTGACAGAAATTATAAATTTATCTGTGTTGTCATCCTGGTGTTGTCTTAGAGAACATTGAAAATCTAATTGATTCTTTTGGATTAATTTGGTTGTTAATGAAGATACACATGCATTTTAATAATGCAGACTCTACAACTACAAAGAGATCAGATTCTTTTACCTTTCACCAAAAACTGATCAACCCCGCAAGCCTAGAAGAGAAGTTGTGGCCAGCACATTCATCAAAATGTCTTCCTGAGTAACAGCAGTGCTGTCTGATGCTAAAGGTAGCTTGTTCATTCCAAGACATACTTAGCTATGAATTTAGCAAATAGTCCTGGCAATCAGCTGTGTTACTTCATCTGGCAACCACTGTCTGTACCCACAAAGCGTAACCTTCTTTCTCCATGCAGTTGCCATCTGTCTTCTTGCATTAGCTGAGCTATTTCAATATAGCTGACTTTAATATATTTTATAGTATAACCCTGCATTGTATTGTGCCCTTTCTGAAAGGGCCAAAGACAGGGGAAATGTGTTGGGCACTTCGCTACTTCCTCTGTCATACAACCGGAAGGCCTAGGGTTTTAAACAGTTTGTTGTTAAAAGAATATTTTGAGAAGCACACACTCATGTGTCTGGCCAAAGTGTTGACAATACTTTGCTAGATTCTAACCAAGAATTTGAATATTTCTATGTCCTTTTAAACCCTGAGAAGTAATTTGTTGTTCTAGTCTATCTTCCATGCGAGCAACCTGGTGTTTGTTCTTCTCTGGTTGGTAAAACTTTGTGCTTTGTTTTTGCAAGTGCCATCTGTTCAGACATTTTTGGTGCACAAAGAAACAAGATTTGACGAACATCTATAAATTAGTAGATCTTTACATCACTTGACATCACCTAAAACTTTAAAGTGAATGATTCAACCTAGACGCAATTTTTGCACAATGGCAGCAAGATGTCAAGAACTTCCCTCTGCAATTCGTAGACTGCAGAGAGGATCATTGGGACTCCTCTTCCCTCCATAAAAGACATTTCATCCCAGGGCTGCATGTCCCGAGCCGTAACATCATCAATGACCCCTCACAACCTCGTCCTGGACTGTTCTCCCTGCTTAGCAGCATTTGCTGCAGGTTTACCAGATTCCATAACAGCTGCTTCCCAACTGCCGTTAGGCTGCTGAATGTTGTATAAAATGGGGTTAAAAAAACTGCCAAATGTTGGAAACTATAAATCATATACCAGTTTTATGTCTACATTTGATCACCATGTTTACATTATATCGCTGCTGCACTTTAGAAATGGAAAAGTCTTGAGAGCTGTACTGAACAAGATTTTTGGTTTGTATACACTCTGTGTGTACAAAATGACAATAAAGTCTGTCTAAGTCTATTTGCTAGCTGCAAGACACCCGTCATTAATAAGTCACTAAATTTACTCTTCGTTGACATGGTTTTAGGAGAGAAATGATTATGTCATAGAATCCACAACTCTTTCACTTTCATGTACATTTTTCAGAATTTTCTTAAAAGAAATGCAAGCTATTGATGCTTCCCCAAGCCTCATAGCGTCTTTTATCTAACATTTGGCAGGAAAGCAAATAGGCGCACTGTAATTCTAAAAGAAAAGACTTAAACTCTGTGCAGTCTATAATGCAAAATGAATTCAAATGTAATGTCTAGGCAGAATAGCATCAAAACTGTAGAATCAGTATATTGTCATAGGTGGAATAAATGTCAAATACAGAAAAAGACAATCAGCGAAGAAGCTTAGGAAGTTTGTTGGCTGTTGGTTCATGAGCTGGTGGCCCATCTGGTTTGAGTTACTAAAACCCCCTCCTCAATTAGCTCTAGCATGATGTCAATAAAACGTCCGACTAGCGAAGCCATCACTTAAATTAGGCCTGTCAAGTATTGTTCTCTCTGCAGTGCTCCACACAGCCGATCCGTCTGCACTAAAATGATTTGTAGTTTGATTAAGGTTACCACAATGTGCCATTTCTGATTTGATTTGGCCTCCTGCCTTCAACGCATTGCCACAAAAGTTTCAGTGTTACTCGGGTTACTGTACACAGACAAGAATGTAGCGATGAAAAGAAAATCCCCTTCACACTCACTGATTTTTAAGCAAGAACCAAGAAATTATACGGGTCTCCAATTATTTTCCTTACAGTATTTTTCCAGATCTCTGCTCTACGTCCATTCCAGCCATGCAATATTTTTTAGCCCTAACTTTGACCATGCAGCTCTCGGATTTATGCGTGGATATTAAACTGCATACCATAGGGAGGTTTGGAGAAACTGTGGTGACGTTTATGCTTCTTGTCTCTTATTGCACTGCAAATTTATGAGGAGATCCCTGTTTTTTGTAATGGGAGTTTCCCACCAAGACTGTTTCCTCTCTTCTACAAACCATGGATCATCTAGCCACGGTCTCTGTTCTAAAATTCGGGATTATTGTTGTCATTTCACAACCCCAGAATGGTTTGGCCAATTATACATTTTGAAAGAGCTAATCCAAAGTCTGAAAAAAAGGTCACACATTCCCAACCACTCCTAGACGAAAAACACACAACTGTACACCTTTGCGGGAACACAGAGGCCCACTACCCTGAAATCTGACTGCAATTACCAGAAGAATTTCAGTGTATTATAATGCCAAGCACTGTACTTTCAGGATTCCTCCCAACGGCGTTCAACAGTTCTGGTGATCCTCAGCAG
Organism: Cyprinodon tularosa; assembly: GCF_016077235.1. Taxonomy (NCBI): domain Eukaryota; kingdom Metazoa; phylum Chordata; class Actinopteri; order Cyprinodontiformes; family Cyprinodontidae; genus Cyprinodon; species Cyprinodon tularosa. The sequence goes on along the minus strand of NW_024039062.1, from coordinate 727,734 downwards.
AGGGTAAGTGTGCAGTCTTACTCTTTAAATTTTAAACCTATACACATAAGCTTTTAGCCCTTAACTAAATCCCACATGCTTAAAATTCTACGTGCAATGGCATGCAGGTTTTAAGCTGTGTAAATGACAATATTTAGGCAACATGTCTAAGCTTTTGAGCAATCAAACCAGTATCACATTGCACCTCAGGACTGTTTCAGTAACATATAGATCCAGTTAAGTGTTCTGGAAATGTAACAGCTATGACATATATCATTTAATTGCCGTTTCTGTAAGGTATGAAGAATGCTAGTTGGAAGTCTGGGAGAAATGGATACTATTTAATGTATGATAGAAAATTAAATAAATCTGCTCTGAAATGCACATACATTTATAATGGGATAATGTAGGTTAGATTTATTAATGACTTATTTGGGTTACCTGTCTTCGGAAAAAATATATGATATAGCACTAGAGTTTAAAAATCATCAACCATTTGTTTTAGTCTCATTCCCTTTTGGATTGTGTCTAATTTAGAAAGAATCACATTTATACACACACAGAATTTAATTACAATACCTCCACTCATGTTTGGTTAAATCGTATTTTGCAAATTACACTTTGTAGAATTAATTTTAACCAGTTGGTAGTCTGCCATGAACACTGGTTTTAGTCATAGACCAGAAATGTTTAGTAGAGGCTACTCTAGAGCAAATGTTAGCTTGCTTCATACATAAAAATAAAAAAATAGTTTTGATATGTTTTTTTAACACTTTTACTGGAACATCAAACTGAGTTACGTTACAAACAGCTAGTTGTTAATATGAGATGAATAAGAATAAGTTTGGATGTTTCTCTCTAATATTTCATCTACTTCTGGCAATGCACCAATACCACTGGCAGTAAAACAGCCCACAGCATGATGCTGCCTCTACTATACTAGAACTTAGTCCTAGTTTTGACCACTTCAAACTTAGGTACACTGATGGTTAGTGGGTCGCTCCTGGACAATTTCATTTTATCTGAGGGTAAAATTATTTCCCAGACCATGGTTAACTGTTGACACACTTAAATGACTTGAATCGTTTCGGAGTCTGTTATCAATTGGAAATGGCAAAAAAATAAAAATAAAAAAATGCGTAAAAATGGTTATTTATAGATCTTTATTTAATGTATTAACTTTTAAATCATTCAACCCTATAAACACAGTCAAACAAAAAATGTTATGCTAGCTTAGAAAAAAATAGACTTCCATATAAAATCTTTAAACTTTTAACATATAATGTGAGATATATACTACACACTTAAACTATATACAGTGCTCAAAAAATAAACGGAACAATCAAATAACACATCTTAGATCTGAATGAAAGAAATATTCTGGTTGAACACTTTGTTCTGTAAAATGTTGAATGTGCTGAGAACAAACTCACACAAAAAATATCACTGGAAATCCAATTTATTAACCAAAGTAGGCACGGATTTGGAGTCACACACAAAATGAAAGTGAGAAAACAAACTAGAGGCTGATCTAACTTTAATGTTATGTCATTAAAACAGGTCAAAATGAGGCTCGGTATTGTGTGTGCCTCCATGTGCCTGTATGACCCTCCTACTACACCGGTGCATGCTCCTGATGAGGTAGTGAATAATCTCCTGAGGGATCTCCTCCCAGACCTGGTCTTAAGCATCCACCAACTTCTGGACAGCCTATGTTGTAATGTGACGGTGGTGGATGGATCAAGACATGATGTCCCAGATGTGCTTGATTGCAATCAGGTCAGGGGAAAGGACGGACCAGTCTGTAGCTTCATTGCCTTCATCTTGTAGGAACTGCTGACACACTTCCGACCACAAGAGGTCTAGCATTGTCCTGTATTAGGAGGAACCCAGGGCCAACCGCATCAGCATATGTTCTCAAAAGGGGTCTAAGGATCTCATCTAATGGCAGTCATGTTACCTCTGGTGAGCCCATGGAGGGCCTTGCAGCCCTCCTCACATCATTACTGACCCACTGTCAAACTGAAGGATGTTGTGGGCATCAGATTGCCTCTCTCCAGACTGTCACATCTGTCACATATGCTCAGTGCGAACCTTCTTTCATCTGTGAAGTGCACAAAGTATCATTGGTGAATTTTCCAATCCTGGTTTTCTCTAGCAAATGCCAAGCATACTACAGCACAATCATCATCTGTGGACCTCAGGCCCTATAATCTTCATGGAGTCGGTCTTGGTGCTGGGTTGTTGCCCTCCTATAGCCCCTTCCATGTCTCCTGGTGTATTGGCCTGTCTCCTGGTTGTGCCTCAAGCCTCTGGACACTACGCTGACAGACACAGCAAACGTTATTGTCACAGTATTCATCCTGGATGAGCTGCACTATCTGAGCCAGTTGTGTGGGTTGTAGAGTCCTTTTAAATCTACCCCAAATGTTAAAGCAACACCAACATTTAAAAATGACCAAAACATTAGCCATAAAGCATAGGTACTGAGAAGTGGTCTGTGATCTCTACCTGCAGAATCACTACTTTAATGAATGTGTCTTGCTAATTGCAAATAATTTACATCTGTTTTCGATTACATTTGCAGAAAATCATGTGAAACTGAACGTCAAAAAGTGTTGCTTCCAAACTGAACAGTTTGATTTCACAGAAGTTTGAGTTGATTGAACATATATTGTGTTATGTACATGTACCCTTTATTTTTTTGAGCAGTAAAAAAAGACAGAAAAAATACCTCTTTAATTAATACTATGCTAAAATGCCTTAAGATTCAAGTCTTGTTCTGGAGGGTATCTATCAGCAGCCTAAATCTCAAATTAACAGTATATGTGTACTCTTTCTTGCAAAAGTGACGCCACAGGTTTTTTTTGTGTCAAATTTAGTTCTTGACTCTGTTTTGGCCAGGATTTAAACTTAACTATTTTTCTCTAATTTATGCATCAAATGAGGAAACCTACAGTATGTTCAAAAGTAATTTGGACAAGAAACACCATCGAAGCCAAAATAAGGGCACCCTTTGCAATCAATGGCTTTTAGGATGTTTTATTTGGTTACTTTTTCAAAGTAAAAATAAGATCTTATCCATATTTTATTTATTGTTGGTATGCATGCCAATTTAAATGGCATAAGATTAAATAGGGACTTTGAGATGATTTACAAAATTCTTATTTGGCACCAAGGCAGCTCCCAAAAATTGATGCTGCCGCATATAATGTTTACTACTGAGATCTTGCCTCACCTTTACTCCTCCAAATATCCTAAAGCCAAACAAGTCAATCTCTGCCTCGTTTCATGATTAAACTTTGTTTTAAAGGGATCTTTTTGTCAGTGCAGTCTGCTGCTAATTTAGATTCAGATTAAAGGTTTTACTTTTGGAGAGGCCATGCTCTTAGTTGAAAGTTTATTTGACTGCAAACAGAGACCCTTTTGTTCCAACTGTTTCCAGTTTGTGTGCCTTGACGGTTCCTGTCTTGAACCTGTACATTTCCTTTTAATCAAGCGCAAACCGTTAATAGATGAAAGCCAAACATGGAAAGCGGACATGTAAATGTGTCACTAGAAATGCAAAAGATTCAAATTTACAGTTTATTTCTGACCAGTTTTTATTATTATAATTTGCAGTTTTAGCTTAGACTACAGCAGATATAATCTACGTACTAATCCATTAACTGGTTTGTAAGAAAACTGGATGGAAAACAATAAAGATCTGTCAAACATTGCAGTTTTGTGGCTGTAACTGGTTTTATGTTTAAGACTTGGAGGGGAAGCAGCCCAAGTTGTCGGTATGTCAACAAGGTGAGCTCATGGTAAGTCCCTGATTCTCCCATGTCAGGCAGACAGAAAAACACACTCTCCAGCTCTAGCAGCCCAGTCCTGGGCCTTTTCTTTTTAGAGGCTTCTAATCCTGGTGGGTACGCATCCTGACATCACACAGCCCTCCTCCCCAAGCCTCTGTCTGCCGATGTGCCTAACCCACACTCTCATTTCCTCTGCAGCTCACGAACACCAATCCTTGCTCCGCTTTCTCAAGGCTCTGACGTCAGAGCATCTGATTAAGAGGGACTGCCTCATCTGTCCCTCTGAGGTGGTTAAACTTTAGAGAAGGGAGGTGCTGGGTGAATGTGTGGGCTGGTGTGAGTGTGGAAAAGCCAGCCCAGAGTTCTTTCTCTCTTCCTCGTTTGCTTAACCCATTGAAATTCTCTCTCTTGGCTGCCTGGACTACATCATGTGACCAGGAAGCATGGCTCCAATCCATTTCTCCTTCTGACAGAAAGGAAATAATCTAACAAAGAGGGCGGACGCTGGACCCTGCTACGTCGCTGGTTAAAAATAACTGGCATATTTAAGGCTGTTAAGGAATCCCAGGGCAAGCAAAAGCTGGACAGCTTGCCGCCCAGCAGGAGCTCTCTCCAGCTCTCTCTCTCTCTTTCCCCTTCCTCACAGTCGGTTCCTTTGCAAACTTCTATCTCTTCTTTTCCTCCTTCCTTTAAACCCGCTTGGCTTTTTACACAAAGCCTGAAACATGACTACGACCACCACTCTACGCCTCAACCACATGTTTCAGTCCCTGTGGAAACCCACAGCTTCAATGAGGTGTGATGAATGCTCAGCTTCGCCTTGTTACAACTCTGCACATCTGTACAGATCTGGTTGAAACTGTGGAGCTGAAAACTGAGCGCAGTACACAAACGTCTGATACCAATAGCTGCAAACTAACTTCTTTTACCTAGAATTTTGAATATGATGATTCTATTCACTTTGTAAAACCTTCTGAACTAAATGCAACCCCTAACTAATAATCTTTTGTCTTACAGTTCATTCAAAAATATATATTTTTGAAGGTTAGGCAAACCAATTTCCACAGATGATTATATAACATTTATAAAGTATTCCTACTTTTTTACAATCCATGAACTTCACTGTATTTTCCTAGGCATTTATGTAATAGACAAACAAAACAAAGAGCATTATTATATATAAATAAAGATATTAGAAATGTTACCAAAGGTGTAACCTCAGCCCCTTATTCGTAGAATCCTCCTGTGTGTTGTTCTTCATTTTTTGTATGAATCCAGAGATTTTCAGAGAACATCAGTGAACAAACAGCATCATAAAGAACAAGTTATAGCAGGGTCATGTTATAAAGCAATATCTGAAGCATCTAATCTTCAGTTTACATCTGGAAATGTGCCATCCATCATGACTGACAAGCTAGGCAAGAAAATGAACTGTCAGTAAAGCAGCTGAAACACTTCATAGTCGCTTTGGAGGAGCTGCAGAGGTTCACAGCTTTGTTAAGCATGAAAACTGTTACATGTAAGCTATGCAAATCTGGCTTTTATGGAAATAGCAAGAAATATAATTTCTGAAAGAAAGTTATAAGAAGTCTATTTTTTTGTGGTTTGACAGAAACAGGTGCAGGAGACACAACAAACATGTAGAAGAAGGAACTCTCATCAGATGAGTCCAACATATATTTCTTCCTTCATGCAAAACATAATGTGTCCAACATGTAAAATGAAAAAAGTCAAGATTTCAAAGTAATGTGGGTAATCACAAGATCGCACAAGTGTAAAGCAGGTTTAGCTTATAAAACATTCTTCAAAGCTACCTTCCTGACCAAAGAGGACCAGGAGCCAGTGAATGAAGGTTTGCATAGAGAAAAAAAACGTCACATTGATGTTGAACACGTGCACAGAGGAGATGATTTTACTCCAAAGATTCAAATGGGTCTAAACATGGACACCATTCGGGATAACGATCAGAAAAACCCACCTCTCCAAAATCAGAAAGAAATGCCAGACTGAATCGGATTAGAATTCTCAGTCTGACATGTTTACATGACACATTTTCTGCACATGCCAGGAAAGTGACAGTCATCTAAATCTAGAATGCTGCAACAGTGATGCATATATTACATAAAATACAATGGTTCAAGAAGGCTTGAGATTCAAGGTTTTAGATCTAAGCATACTCACATGTTAGCATGGCCTACTCAAAGTCTGGAGCTGAATCCAACAGAAAATCTGCGGAACAATTTGAAAACCTGACTTAATTTAAACTGTTCTACAAAGAAGAAATCCAGTCTCTGGTTCAGCTGCTGTTTCAGAGACTTACTTCAGAGGGCCTGCAACTGTAACTGCTGCAGCTTAATTGGGGGGATGGTTTGGCCACTTTCTCATAGGTTTATATGTAAATAACTTTATAAATCTCTTATCATTACCTTTCAAATAACAATGATGCACTACTCTGTAAAGGTCTGTCCCATTAAGTTCTAATTAAATGCATTAAAGCTGCTGATATTAAATACAACTGGAACATTTTCAGTATAAATACTTGTAAACCCTACTGAATAGTAAAAAGAAACATCAAATACACTCTTTTCTTTTGATGAGTCTGATTATTTCTTTTTTTTTCCACAACAGCAGCGAACAGAGGACTAATTAGCATAAACCACCTCTTTCCCAATCCTATACAGAGAGAAATTTTCAAACCGCGCTCCATGTGTAGCTGCATCTGAGCTTTAGGAGTGTGGAAGTACAGCGCAACAGGATCGACAAAGCTTCCCCCAACGTTTAGAAATTAAGAAAAGAATGAAAGCTATTTTTTAATTACTGAACAGCATCTGGAAAAGAGCAGAGAAAACCTCAATATCTGGAGTTATGATCTGCTGATACTCATATTCGCTTGGAAACCTTCCAGCTTGGGAGTGGAGGAGGACTTCACAGAGGGACAGCAGTGGAACAATAACTGGAGAGCCTTGGATGTAGCTGTTGTTTGGAGTTTTCAGCTTGTATTCTCATACTTTTGTCACGTTAATTCATTTTAATGAGTCTCTAAATGTGAAGAACATCATGTATATTTTGGGTGAAACTCTGAACAAAGCCAAGAACAACATCTGAGCTCATCTTAAAAACACTTAGTGAGGTAAAGGTGTTTCCTCAGGTGAATGTCGTGACAGGCAGACTTTATTTATACTGGGAAATAGACAGAAACTCAACCCTGAGGATGCTGAAAGTCAACAAAAGGGGGAAAAAAAGGAAAAACATACTCATCATAATCACCTCTCCTAACTGATAAAATACCATTACCTAAGTCTCGCCACATGCTGTCCTCATGTCGCTGCGGTGTTTAAGAAAATATCTGAACTTATGTTGAAACAATTCGCTGTGGTAGCATTTCAGAAGATTTTTCTCATTCTCCGGGCTGCATTCAGTCAAAGCTGTTGCATTAACTTATTCCATACACAGGGTTTGGTGTGAGTTACAGACTGGCCATGACTTCATTGTGTCAGGACCCAAGAACAGCACACAGTGGTGTCATCTTTTCAGTCTTTATCTGTTTTCTCCAGGCCAGTATTTCAATGCAAAGCACCTCACTTGTTCAAGTTAGCCTTTTGTTTTGAGGATCACTTTCAGAACCATTATCTCCCCTCATAAAGAATATGTATATAATGACACAGTCTCTATTGTCTTCCTACCTGCTTTAGGAAGTAAGTCTTCAAGAATCCTACACACAGAGTCACCTTAAAACCATCACTTCTTTTCTCACAACACATCTGAAGAAAATCAGGTAAATATACAGCTGGAAGCAGATATGTGGATACTCTGTAGAAAGGAAGGTACACTTTGTAGTCAATATCTGATATTAGATCAAACTTTACTTCTGTTTTTTTCTTCATTACAGTGTCACAAGTACCAAGCAATGAAATGAGCACACTGTATTTAACCCATCTCCTTGGGGAGCAGTGGGCTGCCATTGTGTGGCGCCCGGGGAGCAGTCTGAGGCTAAGGGTCTTGCTCAGGGAGCAAGAGTGTCAGTCCGTCGGAGTGGGGCTTGAACTCAGAACCTCTGGATTCCAAGAGCAATGCCCTAACCACTCGGCCACACTCCATTGCAAATTTGTTTGTTTTAGCTCAGTTAGGATTAATCTGATTATTACTGTTACTTTTCGGAAAATTAAAAAGAAAGTCACCTGCTGTTTTTGATCAGCAGATCGCTATCGATTAAATCACAGACAGATGTTAAGGGTAACAGCACTGATTTTAAGAAGAATATCAAAGTCATACTAACTCAGGCACACAGACTAAAACACATGTGAGATTAGGAAGCAGATATTAAACCCACAACTTTTTGGGTTGGGGCCACTGTCATCCCATGGTGTTTGTCCTTGAGTACCATTCTCCTTTTTGTGTTACATTTGAGAAATGACTACTTCCTCTCTGAGTAGCTTTATTAGCCTGTGTCAGTACAGGACTTGTCATAACTTCTCATGCTTTTATTCTGAAGTTTATTCACACATTTTTGGTCTCAGAGAATAAATGGCAGGACATGCATATAAAAAATGGTCAAATAAGGCAAGATAAAACACAGTTGGGGAGATCCAACATTTGTTTCATGATGCTACACAGTTAGAAATTGATAAAACATTTTCGGAATGAAGGTATTCTCGATTGGCCTAAATTAAGAAATATTTGATGTCAGACAATGAGTAAAGAAGTAGGGGAGCGTCTTGTTGTACAGTGTATGCAAATATCTGATTTGAACTTTACATACGATGTTCATCATCAGATATGTCAAACCACAACTAAGCAGCCCAACAGGATACCTACTTTATTGACAGAGCTCATGTGCCTCTGTATCCTGTCTTTTTCCCACAGGGTTTGTTTGCTAACTGAAGCTCTGAGCATTTGTGCAGTTTCAAACTCTGCGCAAAGAGACGGACAAGACGTTTATGGAGAACATGTCCTGTTGAAACGGCGGCGTGTTTGTTGACATACCTAACAGACGAGATCCTGATGCAGGAGGATCAGTGGCGAATGCTTTGTTTGCTCTCCCAAATTATATCTTCAGGCAGTTGCTGAACTATGCTGGACAGCAGAGTTTATATCAAATGATCTGCAAATTCTGCACGATTTAAAAATGCATTTTCAAACCATAATGCTTGACATTTTAAAGGTTGAATGCTTTTTAATTAAGATTTTTACAACCCTTAAGCACAATTAGTTTTATTGTGTCTTTCCACTGAAGGATATTATTTGTAAAAAACAACAGTATAGATAAAATTGGTATAAATAACTTAATCCTAATGTAAATTTTAGCATATCATACTGTAATAATAAAAAAAAAGACATCTATTATATATCATTTTGCATATAGATAAAGCAGTTCATGATTCAGGGCATTACAATTTTTTTTTAAACTACGTATGATTTAGCCTTTTAAATTGTCAGAATTAATAATATTCTGAGGTATCTGTTATTAAAATGTTTAGGCTTACTTAAGATGTTTCCGAGATCCTGAGCCAATTGTTAGTCTTTCTTTTTAAATGAACTTGCTATTGCTGAAATATTTTAGGAATATATTGTTTCTGAAGTTTGTGGTGGGGCTCCATGGGGTTGGGGCTGGGATCGGTTTGAGGGCCATTTTATCCTGGGGAGGCTCGGGTGGGTTGTCTCTTTCAAATAGTCCCAGGTCTCTGGACCTGTGGTTGAATCTGCTATGGCTTATCATTATCCTTTTAACTTCTTGCCTCACCTCTCTCCTTTTCCTTTTTTTCTTTGCCGTTACAGTTTTTGAGTCCACTAAATTATCCAAAAATAATGTCTAATAAAGTTTTTTGCATAAACAGCTTATCAAGTATAATACATTATAATAATCATATAAAATAGTATTGTGTTATAGTAGTTTGAATAAGAGTAAAAGTCGCAACCCTGCAATTGTAAAAAGTAAACCTGTGGGCTTCTGTGGCTCTATGAAAACAGTTCTGAATGCCACAGTGCCAGACAGCAGATTCAAATTTCAAACAGAAAAAAAACATAATAGTGAAAATGAACTTTGAAAAAGCTGCAAAGTGACTTCACACATAAAAATAATTAAGACTGTAATAGACAAACTGGAGGGTTCCTTTTGACAGACTGCCAATAACACCTACTGTAACTTATCAAAGACACCCCTATAAAAACAATATTTATTAAAAATTGGTCCAAGACAGAAATGTACACAGCAACCAAGGTGCCTCCCTCAGTGGAGACCAGGAGGCAACACCTGTGAAGGGTTTGATTATATCAAACCAGTATGACAGCTACAGCTGTCTGAGAGAGAAAAAAGACACTATATCAGAAATACTTTAATAATCTTAATAATCCCAGAGGGAAATTACTTTTGTTACATGCTCCAGATACAAACATATATATATATATATATATATATATATATATATATATATATATATATATATATATATATATATATATATATATATATATATATATATATATATATATATATATATATATATATATATATATATATATGTATATATATATATACAATAAACTACAGAAGATAATATACATATATACACATATAACTCATATATATATAATTAGTTCATTAATATTCACAACACATGTCATCTCATGGCGATTTACAGTTCACCAGATCATACAGTCAAATTGATTCAAAGTTTTCTATCGAAGGACAATCAGTTGATTGCATCGACTTGTTGACTCGTGTGCAATCCCTCACACTAAGCGTGCTTGTAGCAACAGTGGAGAGGAAAAACTCCCTTTTAACAGGAAGGAACCTGCAGCAGAACCAGGCTCAGTGTGAGACTGGGGTTCAAGGAGACAGAAGCAGAGATACAAAAAGCAACTGTAAAAGGCGGTGCGTGTATATATATATATATATATATATATATATATATATATATATATATATATATATATATATATATATATATATATATATATATATATATATATATATATTTGCGTAATATAATATAACCCTATACATAATATAATATATAGTTTAAACTTCAAACATTTAGTATTATTTCATAATAATTCTAATTATAGTTGGTAATAATTATAAGTGACTCTTTGAATTGTTAATTACCATTGATTTATGTTGGCCCTCCAGGTGTGCCTGCAGGTGACCTGTGTAACCTGTATACCTGATCCCCCTCCTTCATTCTCGGTGTTGCAACTGGAAATATTCTGAACGGCATTTTACAAGAATAAAAGCAGTAAGGATTGGTACCGTTGCTATGAATACAAACAAACCTCGCTGTGCCTCTCACTCTATGTCTTTAGACTGAGGCCTGCCTCCTCCTCCTCCCCCGCCCCCCCTCTCTAATGTTTTTCCTGCGCTGTTGCCTGGGCAACCAGAAGGCGTTTCCCAGTAATAAAGGGATAACACTCTCACGCTGCTTCCTCACTCAGCTCAGACTGCCGCCGGTCCCTGCACGGCAACAGGCGGGAGGGATTTCCCTGCTCGTCGCCTCTCTGTCTTCCCCATTCAAAACAGCCTCCAATCAGTCACAACTAGCAACTTTTTTTTTTCTCCTCTTATTTCCACAGACGCGCCCATCTATCAGCAGTCTGCTCCGAAGCCAAAGTGCGGCGCAGAAACTTTAAAGCATCTCTAACAGGAGGATTTTATTTGATTTTGATCAGAGTGCAGTGAAAGGCAAGAAGAATTAGGACTACGCACACAGATTCCAACTGATGAGGTGAAAGTTTTTCCCATAACATTGCCTGATCATCGGTTGAAGGAGCCTGTAATCCTGCAGTATCGTTTCTGGGGGAATTTACGCTGTTTTCTGTCATTTCAGGCAGCCTCCAAATGACGTCGAGATGGCTTGTGGCACGCTTCTCCCATCTATTTCCACGTTTGCCAGCGGTCCAACTGACAAGAGCAGATCTATAGGAGGTGCCTATTTGGTGAGTATAACCCACTGAAATCCAGATATACTTTTTTTTTTAAATTCTCTATTTAAAGTATGTTTATTTTTTGATGTAGCTCCCATGTTATTACTGCAGGCAAGGCTTGATTCTGCTGGGGCGTGCACCAGTTTATACAGACTACTCGACATTCAAACTAGGAAAGCCCACATGGCTTCTAGCAAATCTCCTAGAAAGAACATTATCATGCATTAAATGCATGAAAAGCTCCTATTAGGTATCTGAACTTGTTTGCTTTTATTATTTATTTTCCTTTTAAATGCTTTCAAAGCCAGTTCTAGTATTTCAGGCAATGCACATTCCATTGATCTTTCCTCCACCTGACTGAGCTGTGTTTCTGAGCTTTATTACCCTCCATTACATTCTTTATTGAATTAAACTTGTCTTTGAGCCTATTTCTTTTTTTTTTTTTTTTTTTTACTTGATTTCGATACATGTGTATTCATCCACAAAGCATGAATAAGTTTCTTTAATTAGTGGTAACTTGATATAAACAAGCTCCTTATCTGGTTTCTGTAACTTATCTCTAGAAATGGAAGGAGGAGTTGTCCCATCTTAAGAGATCCGGTGTGCCAGAGAGAACCAGCTGCTGCGACCCAGACCACCCTACTGCCACCAGCATTGCAAGCACCAGCATGTCCAAGAAGGATACCGAGCCCGATCTTGACTTGGACTATGATTTTATTCTATCCAACTCCATCCTGCAGCAGCAGCAGCAACAACAACAACAACAGCAGGAGGAGGCCATGGGATGCAGCTCTGCTCAGGCCATGTCTTCTTCTCCAGGTTCCTTTACCTCGTCTTACCAGCTACCCTCACCTCAAGACAGCAACGAGCTGCTCTACACCATCCCAGACATCAACGATGTTTCACCCTCAGGAGGTTTCGTGGCAGAACTCATGAGGCCCGATTTGGACCCAGCATACCTCCACCTATCTAGCCTTCATGGCAAGTTTGTAGTCAAGACAACAATGGACATGGGAGAGTACAGCCAAAGCATGAACATTGGCAAGGCGTGCGTGGTTACAGCGGCGGAGTCCGCTCCGACGCGGGTCTCACCGTCCTTCGTGTGCAGCCGGATAAAGCAGGAGAACCCCAGTAACTGCACCATCTCACAGCCCATGGACCTGCATCTGGCAGGGGTGAACTCTCATGGTCGTGCCAGTCAGCAACAGCGTCCCAGCAACTTGGATCTTCATGGGTTTCCAGGCAATGGCAGGCCAATGACGGGCACTAGGTTATCGTCATCTTCTTCCCTTTCTCCAGACAACCCTCTGAGTCGGGAGCACCAGCTGGGACACCCTCTCTCTCAGATCCCTCTACCTCCGCAGGGGTACCACCATGGTACCTCTCAGGGCTTCTCTTCCTACCCTCAGGGGTCCTCCATGCAGTACCAAGGTGATTGGAACGCGACTCTTTACCATGTTGGATACTTTGAACAGTCAGTACAGCTTAGAATTTCTCTATACAATACATTCAATGGTAGTTAAGTGGGGCACTTTCACAGTAGGTTGGTAATACTGACTGCACAAGCGGATGTCTATTACTAAAATGTTAATTCATCCATTGTTTGATATTAAAGTTTCGGAGAGCTTATGTTGACCATTTTTCTCACTTCAGAGGGCCTAATCATCTCCAGCGGGGAGTGTTTGCCTGAGGAGCCAAAGCCCAAACGAGGTCGGCGCTCCTGGCCGAGAAAAAGGGTGGCGACTCACACGTGCGACTACGTCGGCTGTGGGAAAACGTACACTAAGAGCTCCCACCTGAAAGCACACCACCGCACACACACAGGTAGAGCTCTCTTTACTGTTCGTCTTCTTCTGTTGCCTTTTCTATTATGAGGCATGTGTATTGAAGCCTCCTTCATTTATCACAGTCATTTTGTTATCTAGAGCTATTCAGCTTAGAACTTTCATTGTGGATTTTTGAAAAACAGCCGCACCACATCACTTGCATGTTGTTGAACAAACATGTTCATAGAAGGGTGGGGGATGGAGTAGGGGAGTTGCTTGTCAGGTGCAGCAGAACAGGTTGACACTGATCCCTACTCAAATACGAGTGTAAGGCCTTTTACAGAAGAGCTGCAGGACAGGATGGACCTCTTTTCTTGCTGGGCTACTTTCCCCTAAAGGTTGGTGTTAACTGTTCTGTGTGTGATATTTTCTTTCTTTTATTGCAGGGGAGAAGCCATACCACTGCGACTGGGAGGGCTGCGGGTGGAAGTTTGCACGTTCTGATGAGCTCACTCGCCACTACCGGAAACACACGGGTCATCGGCCGTTCCAGTGCCAGAAATGCGACCGAGCCTTTTCCAGGTCGGACCACCTAGCTCTGCACATGAAGAGACACTTATGAGATGAGGACAAAACGACAAAGGCTGAAGGCTCTCTGATACACGTTTGAAGAATCCTGATCAAACACTTTTTGTTACCAAAACTTGCCTTTAAGCTGTCGTCGGGCAACAAGACACGCCGTGGTGTTCATGGCACAAAGAAAAAACATTACTCCTTTAAAAGCGTCTCTCGTGTTGTGCAGGTGATCTGACAAGGCCTCTCAGCCAAGGTTGTAAAACTTTATTAAGGGACCAAAACTGGAATTTGTCTTATTTAACCGACAAAACTTGGTGGACCAGGTGCCAGCGGCTTTTAACTGGAAAATTCAGGGAAACCAGGAGCAACAGACAAAACATCTCCAGAGGCCTTCTAGCAGCGAGCAACATGCCATTGCAGAATCTACTCCTAATACACACTGTTAAAAACAAACTGTATTAACAAACACAAAGATATTTATCGTCCCATTTCACCTGCAAAAGCCATTTATTTTCAGGTACAATTTAATATATACAGAATGTGCTGAGTAACACAGAAGGTTTCTTTAAGGAATAAAAAGGTACCAAAGATGATATAAAGTCAATAAAAAAGGGTGAAGTGAGGGAGGCGGGGGGGCAGTGCCATACAGTTGTGTTTTCTTCCAAAAAGTTTGACTTCAGGTGAACACTTTTAAACAGCGATGGCAATCTACAACGCACTGCAGCTGCAAAGTGCAATAATTTATATGAAACATTCATATTTTTGTATTGAATGAGTAACTCTGAACAAAGATTTTGTTTTTGTTTATAGCCAAAAATATGTAATATAATGTTGAACTTTGTACATTTGTACATAAAAATGTTTTGTTATTGTTTTGTATTTTACACTATAATGAAATAAAATGTATTTGAACTAAGAAAAGCTGGCATGTATACTTGAACAGAAAGCTGTGTTTTCTTGAGGGGAAAATTTAGTTCTTTATATGTTGCAACACTAAGAGGAGCATATGTGAATGGCAGAAGTTGCTCATCACATAGCATATGGTCCCATATCATGATGAAATTGCTGCAGACAGAGTATCACCATTTAGGAATTTTATAAAACACAAATCCCTCCTATAACATCCGGTTTTATGCATTTTTTTCTTCACCTGTCAGAGAAAAGAAAGAAAAAGTAAAATCTAGAGGTGACACCAGGTCTGATAGCCATTCTGTGATGAGACGACGAGTAAGAACTAAACTAAAAAGTGGACAAACTTTCTTATTCCTGCGCTGCTCTTTGCAGAACCAGCTATTTGGAAAAAAAAATAACAATATTAGCACTTGGATGAAAAAAATGTAACTCTGTTTGCCCCTCTAGAGTGTCATTATGACTCAGCGACATTTGTTTTAATTTAGTTCAGCTGTTATGGAGGAATTCAGCTTGTAGCAGGGCTGATTCAACTTAAGTTTTCTTTCAAACTCTTTTAAACATACAGGAACTTTACTAGATATAAATGATTCAAAATGAAAGTACTTAAAACCAGTCTAAGAAATACCCAAAGATTAAGTGTAAATAGCTAAATAATTTAGGAATGCTTTCTCAAAGGCAAATGAGTCTATTCCCTAATGGTTCATATTATTATGATCAGAATAAGCAACTCGAATTCAAAGATTGAGTAGTATAAAATTAATTTGACAAATTTTTGTAGGGATATAGTGGTTTGGAAAAGATAGCATATCTTTGTTTTTAACCCGTTTCCTTTTTTATTTTGTATTTCAATTCATTTTTTATCGTTAAATTATATTTTTCCAAGTATAATGTAAAGAACCTTACGGTTAGCTTGAGCTTAAAGAAAAAATCATATATAAATGAAAGTTTCTTAGAAATATTTTTACCATCTCAGACCACAATAAGGGCAGTCTTTATATTTTGCTGTTCAAATAGCAAACACAGACTAAATCTTAAAAACTGTATTAGTCTCTGAAAATTAATATGCTGCATAAGTTATAAAACCCCAAAAAAACAGGAATTAATTAAATATAAATATACAAGAATTAAACTGTGAAAAAAATTATATTAAAAAAAGTAAAACAGAAATGTTTAATCTTTTTACATTAAACATTAACATATAAATTTGGGGTGAGTTGCAACATTAATGCCAATGTTAAACATAGCCTATTTCGTGGTCCACATCGCCCTCTGCAGGTTTATTCAGGTACATCATCCATATTCTTTGAACCCACTGAACTCAGTTTAAAAGAAGATGAAAATGTGATTTGCTTTTGTAAAAAAAAAAAAAAAGTTTAATGGTGGAAAAATAAGTAATGACAGAAAAACTGTGACACAAGTGCTACTTGTTTGGTTCCAATTTTAATCTTTTTTCAAGGAGCCAATGAATACTGCAATGACCTTTGAGATTTAACCCTTTATATCAGCAAAGAGTTGCTTTTAAGTAATAAAACAAAAGGCACATGGGAAACATCTGATGCAAAAGTCTTGGATTTTAATTATTACTCCATTTTAAGTTGTTAACAACAGCTTGTCCAAGTACAGCAGGCACCAACCGAGGATTATCCAGTGTCATTGTGAAACTTTGATTTGGAACTGGTGAATAAAACACTTTGGAAAAAGGCTTGTTTGCATATATACTGAACACGAGCAAAGAGACAGTGGAGGAAGATGGTGGAAAACAAGAAGTTGCTCCTTCAATCGTCTAGGTTCTGTGATAAAAGGAAGTTGGCAGCCAAGTTCTCGTTCTTATCGCAGGCGAAGTAGGCTTGGATGACAAGTCCTTCTGGAAAACCCAAGGCTTTTAGCTGCATGAAAAGCAAAATATGCTCAATTAGTTTAGAACCATCATGTTGTTCAATTGAGGATCAAGTGGTTGACCATTAAACCGTAAGATATAGCAGAAACTGGTTCCAGATTGCCATGCTCCAGCTCACCCTCTCAATAGCTTCTTTCTCCTGTGGTGTGACCTGGATGTAGCTCGTCTGACCCCCACCAGGTGTACCACCTCCCATTCCTCCAGCTCCTCCACCTCCACCTGCTGCTGGCACTGGGTCTGGATTGGGCTCATTCAGCATCTGAATAAACTGTTCTTGGTGGCTGCTGATCTCCTGTAGCCGTGAACGAGAAACTTAGCTAAAGCTAAGTGTTGCAAAATAAAACGTAGAACTAAGATGCAGCAGTATGGAAGATTTTTATGTGACAAGAAATGACTCAGGGTAGTTCAAACTCTAGTTATCAATTATCTGCATATACAAAGTGAGAGAAACTATGTTTTAGAAGAAGTGCTTCAGTTCCATAAGTTTACAAGACCAAGCATGTTCTATATGCTAGTGATTCCAAAAATTTCTAAAAGTAGAATGGGAGGCAGATCTTTTAGTTATCAGGCTCCTCTCCTGTGGAACCAACAACCTGTTTTAGTCTTTGAGGCAGAAATCCTGTCTATTTTTAAGGGTAGGCTTAAAACTTTCCTTTTTGAGCTTATAGTTAGTGTGGCTCAGGTTATTCTGAGCTATCTTTATACTTATACTGCTAGAGTCTAATTCTGCTGGAGGACATAGGGACCCTTTTCATCATATCTCTATTCTCCCACTCTGAGAAAAAGCAAAAAGAGCATAACATTAGATATTAAACTAATAAATTCTGCAAAGTAGCTTCATCTGATCTATTACTGTTTGGCTGTGACACCATCCTGAAGCGAAATATCTATTCATCCTCTGATGTTGGAGCTGGCTCGGAGCTCGTCTGCCTGGCTGTGTGTTTCCTGGACGGGGCCGCCTGCGGAGCCTGTTGACATTTGCCTTTTGTATCTCTACTTCTTTCTGTATGTCTGCTTGAAGTCGGTCTCGGCTTATTGCCGCTCACACTGAGCCTGGTTCTGCTGGAGGTTTCTTATTATTAAAAGGGTAGTTTCTTTCCTCTCCACCTTCGCTACAAGCATGCTTGGCGTGAGGGATTTCCTTCGAGTCTGAGTTGATGCAATCAACTGATTTTCCTTAGATAGAAAACTTTGAACCAATCTGACTTTATGATCGGATTGAATTGTCTTTGTAAAGTGTCTTGAGATGACACGTGTTGTGAATTGGTGCTAAATAAATAAACTGAACTGAAAATAGAACATACACTGAAATAAATCTCTGAGTACTGACATACAGGTGCTGGTCATAAAATTAGAATATCATGAAAAAGTAGATTGATTTCAGTAATTCCATTTAAAAAGTGAAACTTGTATATTATATTCATACATTACATACAAACTCATATATTTCAGATGTTTATTTTGTTTAATTTTGATGATTACAAATGACAACAAATGAAAATCTCAAATTCATCATATCAGAAAATTAGAATATTGTGAAAAGGTTCAAAATTGATGGCCCCTGGTGCCACACTCTAATCAGCTAATTAACTCAAACCACCTGCAAAAGCCTTTAAATGGTCTTTCAGTCTAGTTCTATAGGCTACACAATCATGGGGAAGACTGCTGACTTGACAGTTGTCCAAAAGACGACCATCGACACCTTGCACAAGGAGGGCAAGACACAAAAGGTCATCGCTAAAGAGGCTGGCTGTTCACAGAGCTCAGTGTCCAAGCACATTAATAGAGGGGCAAAGGGAAGGAAAAGATGTGGTCGAAAAAAGTGTACAAGCAAGAGAGATAACCGCACCCTGGAGAGGATTGTGAAACAAAACCCATTCAAAAATGTGGGGGAGATTCACAAAGAGTGGACTGCAGCTGGAGTGAGTGCTTCAAGAACCACCACACACAGACGTATGAAAGACATGGGTTTCTGCTGTCGCATTCCTTGTGTCAAGCCACTCTTGAACCACAGACAGCGTCAGAAGCGTCTTGCCTGGGCTAAAGAGAAACAGGACTGGACTGCTGGTGAGTGGTCCAAAGTCATGTTCTCTGATGAAAGTAAATTTTGCATTTCCTTTGGAAATCAAGGTCCCAGAGTCTGGAGGAAAAGAAGAGAGGCACTTCATCCACGTTGCTTGAAGTCCAGTGTAAAGTTTCCACAGTCAGTGATGGTTTGGGGTGCCATGTCATCTGCTGGTGTTGGTCCATTGTGTTTTCTGAGGTCCAGGGTCAACGCAGCCACATACCAGGAAGTTTTAGAGCACTTCATGCTTCCTGCAGCTGACCAACTTTTTGGAGATGCAGATTTCATTTTCCAACAGGACTTGGCACCTGCACACAGTGCCAAAGCTACCAGTACCTGGTTGAAGGACCATGGTATCCCTGTTCTTAATTGGCCAGCAAACTCTCCTGACCTTAACCCCATAGAAAATCTATGGGGTATTGTGAAGAAGAAGATGCAATACACCAGACCCAACAATTCAGAAGAGCTAAAAGCCACTATTAGAGCAACCTGGGCTATCATAACACCTGAGCAGTGCCACAGACTGATCGACTCCATGCCACGCCGCATTGCTGCAGTAATACAGGCCAAAGGAGGCCCAACTAAATACTGAGTGCTGTACATGCTCATACTTTTCATGTTCATACTTTTCAGTTGGCCAACATTTCTATAAATCCTTTGTTTTTATTGGTCTTCAGTAATATTCTAATTTTCTGATATGATGAATTTGAGATTTTCATTTGTTGTCATTTGTAATCATCAAAATTAAACAAAATAAACATCTGAAATATATGAGTTTGTATGTAATGTATGAATATAATATACAAGTTTCACTTTTTAAATGGAATTACTGAAATCAATCTACTTTTTCATGATATTCTAATTTTATGACCAGCACCTGTACATGTTCTTTGGTATTTGATTTGTCTTCAACTCTTAAGCATTAACTGCATGCTTTACATTTTAACATTACAATTTTAAATTCTGATATTTTTCATTAAATATAGCCTAAAAAATAATTGTCATACCTGTGCACTAAACAGGTCTGGTATTTCTGGAGTACAAACAGAAGCTGCATAACACTGATTGCAGGCTTACAGCCTGTAAATGGGGAGTAAAGTTGGTTAAAATAAATTAATGTAATATTAATCAGATTTTATTTGTAAAAAACAATAATTTCTGACAGCTTTGTGTTAGTGTATTACATAACATCCTGTCCAAATAAAATTAAATTAATGAGTCATTTAAAAGGTTCCTTAGTGCATGGCTGCCTTTTGATGGCAATGCACTATTATTTAATGCTAGAATAGTGAATTTATTACAAGTAAAGTGGCCTTTTGTTGAAACTGGCCTCTAAAAATAAAGATGTTTTTCTTAAGGAACTTCATTATATTTTTGTTGTGGCCCTTCCTCACCTGCAGCAGCTCTGGGTTCTCCCTGCCGATCTCCTGCAGCAACGTTGGAAGAAGAGCAGGATTCTGCTGAATCAGCTGTCGCATCACCTGGAACTGTGGCTGACTTCTCAGGAAGCTCAAGGGATTGGCTGGAAGTACAGGTTAAAACTATGAGCAGCAGGAAAGAAGAACACTGACAAACGATGCCAAATTAAATGTCTAATTTAGGGCAACTTTAGTTGTTTTTGGGAATCAGGGCGTTTCATTTACCCCCTGCTGCAGGACTTGGTGACGATCCAGTGTTGGCAGGAGCGCTAACACCTCCAGAGGGAGCGGCTGGAGCTCCACTTGATGGAGGCGCCACGGTGTCAGGGCCTGCAGCTGGACCTTGATCTCTGGTTGGCATTCCCTGTACGAGGAGGCAGGACTTACGCTGGTTAGTAAATCAACAGGAGGGACAATTTTAGATGCAGTTAAAAAACTTATTTAAAATAAAATCAAATAGACTTTTTGAAATCATTCTTTTGAATCATTTACTTTACTTTTTAAAATATTTTCCAACAAGATTTTTAGGTATTCATTAAAGGGAAGATCAACATAAAGAGTTTCTAAACTTATTCTGCCCACATCTAATATTTGAAAAAAATATCTAAAAAAATGTTAAATTGAATTTAAAAGAAATAAACTGATAGACTGACTGAAATTGATATAATATTGATAAAAAGATCACTATTCGAACTCACTAGTCTTGTACAAGATGGAGCTGTTTTTAACCCCACAGGGACAGAGCTAGTAATGTCGATAGCGCAATTTACTCGGTTTTGGCTAAATTCCAGCAATTTCTCATTTCAAAAAAGGAGCAAAGAGAAGCACTTTGTTCATTTGTAGATGGGATACGATGTCTGTTCTTCTGACAGGATTTGGAAAAAGTTTGATTTATCAGCTTACTCTACTAGTTGTGAAAACAGCTGCAGATAAATCACACTGCTACGATTGGCTGAAGGCATATTATGGAAGGCAGGTATCAGTTGGCACGTCACCCAATCAGCTCAAAGTATTCTACTAAATGTCCCTCCTTTTCACAGACTGACTGAACGGCAGCCATCCCAGGCTGACAGTCTGACCAATCCCAGTGTGCTGCCAATTTCTTTCTGCGCCGATTCTGTGAGCTGAAATTTCTTATTTCCCCATTTTCATGATAAAAATGACACAATAAAAAGATTTTTTTTTTTTTATTTAATAAAACTTTAAAATGAAAAGCAAATGAAGGGAATGATGATGTATAAGCTTCCCAGATGGCTGCTGAACACATTAATAAATGGGCGAACCAATTAGGGCTGGAACAACTAATCATTAAATGACTGTTTAAATAATCATCAAGTAATTAAGTAATTGATTGTTAACTGTAGTATACTTAATCTAACAGATGCCATTAGTTGACAAAGTGACCCCCTTATAACAGTAATTATGAGATAAAAAAAAAAAACAACAAAAAAAAAACATAATTTTCACTGAAGATGAAAAATCTTTTTGGTCCATAAATAAGTTATGACCAAAAGTTTAAGGTTCACCTGGTTTAAATTCTGTATAAAATCTTCTTTCAGGCACCTTTTGCTATGCAACTATTGATCTAAAAAATAACAACTTATTTTTTATTTTTTTTTACGGCATTAGTGGCTTGTTTTTTAACAGTAGGCTGACAGGAAGAGGGTATGAGAGAGGGGAGAGACATGCAGCAAAAAACCACAGGTTGGATTCGAAACGGGTCGGCCGTGATGAGGACTAAGGCCCCCGTGCATGGGTTGTGTGCGCTGACCACTGCCCCACCGAAGTATGGTCAACTTATCGATTAGATTGCAGCCCGCATGCATGCATCTGCCAATGATAATACGATAAAAAAACACTAAAAGCAGCCAGATTTATTATCAATCTACTTCTATAAATAATGATCATTAACTTTAAATTCAATAAACTCACTATGTTAAAGAAAGGTGCCACACAGATGGTTTGAGATCAAAAGCAGGATTTAAAAAAAAAAATCTGCAGCAGATTGTAATTATAAGGTTTGTAGGCAGCATTAAAGACGTCCATATAAACAGGTTATAAAAAAGAAAAAAAAAGAAAAAGTATTTTCTTGCTCTAAAAGCTGCATTGACAAAATTACATCATTTTGTCCCTGCAGCCCAGTCTTGGAGGTTCTTACTGCTAGTTTTAGAAAACATCTGGTAAGAGAACTTTTGTCTCTCAATAATTATGTTGTACAAATGGTCAGGATTTCTTCTGGCATTGATAAACAGAAAAATGGAGACGCTTTTCCCCTTTAGTTTTATGATCAAACGTTTTTTCAGGTACAGCAACCCACACTGTTATGTAATAAACAGTTAAAGGATAATCCGGGGAAAATATCAATATTTGTATGAAACATCTTCTAAGTAATATAAAGCACCCCACCCCACTTTTAACACCCCAGGTAATTTCCTCCCAAAGCAGATCTAGTTCAGCCACTCCTCATACCGAGAGCAGGTATTCCATAGCTCTGTCTGGGTTGTTGAAGCTCACTCTCAGAGCGGCCACCACTTCTTCCCTCCCATAACCCAGCAGCATCATCTCGTTCACCATGGCATCATACGACGAACCCGTCACTGAAGGAATAAGAACACAGACTCCAATAAAACAGTTAATCTTTAACAGTCGTAATACCGTCTCATTACTTGGTCTTTATGCAAAATTTAGGAAAGTTAACAAACAAAACAAGAAGAAACACATTTTTATTTACAACATATATAAAGTCATTCCGAATAAAGAGACTTAAAAAAAAAAAAAGACTGTTTTATAGAAACCAGTATGCAGCACACAGCAGCAGTTCTTAAGAGCAGCGCTCAGCCTTTTAAAATATTTGCGAAGTAAAGTACAAGACCAGTGGTGAAAAATACTTTAAATCCGAAAGAGCATCTGGTTAAGAGTAAGATTTTTCACAAGGACGAAGAGTGCACAATTCCCAGCAGCCTCAGATCCAAGGCTACACCTCCTGGATTCTGCACCGCTAACTGCTCATCATCTGCAGCAACATGAAGCAACATCATCTGCTTCAAGTAAATAAGCCTCTTTTTAGATGATGTTTGCATGTCAGCGAAAACAGATACTATTTAGTAAAGACATAGATTCCCAGATACCAGGCAGCAGTAGCAGTAGAAATGTGAACACTGCCAATCCGTAAGTAAGAGACATTGTGAGGAGTTGGAAATATTTAGCTTTGTGAAAACCTATCTGCAAAGAGTACACCTCGAGTTCATGCACATGTGCAAGTATGTAGGGGTCCTCAGGACATGTAGACATAAATTCATTATTAAATATTATATATTAATTATTATTAGAACAGCAAGGATCATTACAGATGCAGACTTACCGAGTGTTGAAACGGCTTCATTGATTAAGTTTGAGCTTGAAGTCTCAGAGCTCCTACAAAAGCAAAGAAAATCAAAGTGTCATGTAATTTCTCTACAACATCAGGCAGTTGAGTGCCTGACCAATCCTTACTCTCTAGTGCCACTGGTTGTGGAGGATGGCTCAGTTGTCGGAGCTGGTTTCTCCTCTGCTTTGGCCTCAGGCTTGTTTTCAGAGGACACCGGCTCTGCCGGTTTGTCTGAACTGGACGAAGCTGCAGGAGCTGTGGTGCTGGGAGCAGAAGTAGTCGATGAGGTTGGCGTGGTGGTCGGCGCAGTTTTGGGCTGGGGGGAAAAAAGAAAAAAAAAAGTTTCAGGCTGTAAAATATCCCAGTCAAACACAAGATTGTTTATACAATCCAACCTATAACTTAAAGTATTATTTCACATCATTATACTGCTTCTAAATGACCCTAAGAAGGTATCTGAAAAAGTCATCACACACTCAAAACTGTTCTCCTCAGGTGGATTCCCAGTATTATACAGGTGCTGGTCATAAAATTAGAATATCATGAAAAAGTAGATTGATTTCAGTAATTCCATTTAAAAAGTGAAACTTGTATATTATATTCATACATTACATACAAACTCATATATTTCAGATGTATATTTTGTTTAATTTTGATGATTACAAATGACAACAAATGAAAATCTCAAATTCATCATATCAGAAAATTAGAATATTACTGAAGACCAATAAAAACAAAGGATTTATAGAAATGTTGGCCAACTGAAAAGTATGAACATGTACAGCACTCAGTATTTAGTTGGGCCTCCTTTGGCCTGTATTACTGCAGCAATGCGGCGTGGCATGGAGTCGATCAGTCTGTGGCACTGCTCAGGTGTTATGATAGCCCAGGTTGCTCTAATAGTGGCTTTTAGCTCTTCTGAATTGTTGGGTCTGGTGTATTGCATCTTCTTCTTCACAATACCCCATAGATTTTCTATGGGGTTAAGGTCAGGAGAGTTTGCTGGCCAATTAAGAACAGGGATACCATGGTCCTTCAACCAGGTACTGGTAGCTTTGGCACTGTGTGCAGGTGCCAAGTCCTGTTGGAAAATGAAATCTGCATCTCCAAAAAGTTGGTCAGCTGCAGGAAGCATGAAGTGCTCTAAAACTTCCTGGTATGTGGCTGCGTTGACCCTGGACCTCAGAAAACACAATGGACCAACACCAGCAGATGACATGGCACCCCAAACCATCACTGACTGTGGAAACTTTACACTGGACTTCAAGCAACGTGGATGAAGTGCCTCTCTTCTTTTCCTCCAGACTCTGGGACCTTGATTTCCAAAGGAAATGCAAAATTTACTTTCATCAGAGAACATGACTTTGGACCACTCACCAGCAGTCCAGTCCTGTTTCTCTTTAGACGCTTCTGACGCTGTCTGTGGTTCAAGAGTGGCTTGACACAAGGAATGCGACAGCAGAAACCCATGTCTTTCATACGTCTGTGTGTGGTGGTTCTTGAAGCACTCACTCCAGCTGCAGTCCACTCTTTGTGAATCTCCCCCACATTTTTGAATGGGTTTTGTTTCACAATCCTCTCCAGGGTGCGGTTATCTCTCTTGCTTGTACACTTTTTTCGACCACATCTTTTCCTTCCCTTCGCCTCTCTATTAATGTGCTTGGACACTGAGCTCTGTGAACAGCCAGCCTCTTTAGCGATGACCTTTTGTGTCTTGCCCTCCTTGTGCAAGGTGTCGATGGTCGTCTTTTGGACAACTGTCAAGTCAGCAGTCTTCCCCATGATTGTGTAGCCTATAGAACTAGACTGAAAGACCATTTAAAGGCTTTTGCAGGTGGTTTGAGTTAATTAGCTGATTAGAGTGTGGCACCAGGGGCCATCAATTTTGAACCTTTTCACAATATTCTAATTTTCTGATATGATGAATTTGAGATTTTCATTTGTTGTCATTTGTAATCATCAAAATTAAACAAAATAAACATCTGAAATATATGAGTTTGTATGTAATGTATGAATATAATATACAAGTTTCACTTTTTAAATGGAATTACTGAAATCAATCTACTTTTTCATGATATTCTAATTTTATGACCAGCACCTGTATAATACAGGAATCTACCTGAAGGATTAAAAAGATAAAACACTGTAAATCCCAAACCTTTGTCACCATGACCACCACAAAGTTCTTCTCATCAATGTTGTACTCTTTAAGAGCCGTGTCATCGCTTAAGATTTTACCTGTTTCACAAAAAAAAAAAGAAACTCATTACTTTTTTATTGAAAAAAAAAAAGAAACAGCAAACTACTTTATTATTGACTAAACTTTTTCTGCATTAACTATCAACAATGTGTATAAATAATATCTAGGGATCCAAATTTTAAAATGTACATATAATTATAAAATGCAACAGATATTTTTTTTTAGAAAATGTGTAAAAATATTTGAAAATATGAATCATTTACTTCAAGCAGCTTACTTAAAACTGATTAACATATAACCTAAAGCTAATAAGCTATAGTTCTCCCAAGCAGTGGGGTTAGACCTCTTTCCACTAAATCACTCAGCTCATAATACATTAATTTTATAAACACACATTAACTGGTACCTCTAGTTATGATGTGGGAAAAACCTTAATATAGGTACTGAGATAAAAGATGGACTTTATCCTGCATGCGATCCTTCTTTATGAAAAAAGACAGCATGCAGTGAAGTACTTCTTGCTGTTGCAGCATACAGAGGAAGCCATCTTTGTCCAGTTTTTCTAGATCAGTGGCTCTCAACCTTTTTGAGTCACGACCCCCAATTTTAACATAACCCCCCATGCCCGATTATTATAATAATATGTTACATTAACATAATCAGACAAGCCTTAACTCACTTCAGCTATTAGTCTCTTTATCTTTTTGGGGATTTTTTTGAAAAACATGAAGCAGCATCAAGAGGCTAAGCTTCCAAACAGACCGGCAATGTTGCAACATCCGATTGTTTTTCTGTTAAAATGTGAACTAATAAGGTCAACTTTTAAGTCTTTATAATAAAATGATAACAGCATGTGCTAAAATTTAATATAACACACTGGAAAATATCTCATCCTTAATTTCAAACGTATATGCTTCCAAGAGCTTAAAAATGACAAAAGGCAAGAAATGACAAGTACAGTAGATATCACTCAACTCTAAGGAGTTGTGATCTGTATTTGTTTTCCATGTATGTCAGCGAGAATACGTCTTCTGGAACAGATATTTGGATGCAAAATGGAAAAAAGTACATCAGCTGCAGCTTTTAACATTGCTGCTAGTGACAACCACAACTCATCCTGTGTTGATGCGGAGAAAGCAATCAGTAATGTGCGATCAGAGGAGAGATGGAGTGGGCCGTCCTGCAGTCCGGATGTCAGATGATGCGCGGTGAAGGAGATGAAAGGCTGGAGTATCCAACCGTACTTTTTCTGGCGTGCATTATTCAGGAAATGTTTACTGAAACTTTCAAGCAGGCTCCTGAGGTGAGAGGCAATAATGTCTTTCATAGTTTGAATGTTTCTTTCATAACTCTCAATAAAGTGTTCAAGCTGCAAGAACATTTCCACCCTTCCCCATCCACTCGCACAACCCACTGCTCCTGCTTTCTCTAAATCCTGCGACCTTATCAGAAAGAATACGGACATCTGTGTTTGAGCCTTGTAGGGACAAGTTTAAGCTGTTTAGTTTGTTAAAAATGCTGGCTAAATATGCTAGGCTCACAAACAACTTTGGATCTATTCAATAAGGGGAGAATTACAGTCTGATAACAATATGCAGACCTCCTAACGTAGTTCCAAGAGCCTCTTTGCCATGAGAAAGAGAATTGTTTCGCGGTCTGATCCCATTTCATGACAGAGTGTGGCAGTAAGTCTGCTTTGAAGTGGCCAGGATTTAATCAAATGAAAAATCTTAACAGATGTTAGAAGAACATCACAAAGCTCTGGTTTGAGACACCTTCCAGCAGGTCCTTCCCTATCGATGCAGTGCAGAAATTGAGCAGACCCTCAAAGCTGTTTCTAACCCCTACATATCTCCAGCTCCATCTGTGCACACAGGTGCACACAGCGTACCCCCACTCCACCACCATGATGCTTCACTGACCAGAATCTGACATGCACAGATAAGAATCTCAAACTCATTGATACAAGGAATTTGGAACAAAAGATGAAGCAGTAAACCTATCTATTTTAGAAAATATGTAATTTAATATAGATTTAACAACCCTTACTTTTATCATTTTTAAGTAGCCAAATACTAATACTGAGGTCTGATTTCTATCACTGTCTGCAAACGCTTTTTGCAGCCGCCGACGGCAGATAGGAGAGAGAGAGAGAGAGAGAGAGAGAGAGAGAGAGAGAGAGAGAGATGGGAGAAGCCCAGTTAAAGCCAACAGTAGCTAGTTTTGAGTAATAAAAAGCCTGTGTGATACCAACGACTCGCTGTCCTTCTAATGCCCGGTTGGAAGCTTTTCTTTATTTACTTTTTTCCAAAATGATTTGGCGTCTCATGAACCCAGTTTGGGTTGCAACCCCAAGATTGAGAATGGCTGCTCTAATTTATACAGAGTGCTGGGTCATATGCTAAACTTTTTTCATCTTCACAGTGAAATCTATATATAAATATGTGGACTGACTTTGTGTCTGGTGAACATTTCTGTTACTTTTACCCCGTTTTAGCCCATTAGTCTGCAGAATAAAAAACACAGGATTGAAGGAGGAAGTGAGAAGACAAGGGCGGGGAGTAGAAATAAAGACATGAAGGAAAGTAGGCAAGGATCAAAGAAGCATGAAAGGAAGAAAAGGTGTTAAATAAAAGAAAATAGTAGTTAAAAGGGAGAGGAGAAGGAAAGATGAAAAAGTTAAAGTATGGAAGGTTGAAACTGGTCAAGAAGGAGGAAGAGAGGTCAATCAACAGGAAGAAATACCCAATATTTTCCAAACTTGGAAAATCCAAGTCAATACTTTGGAAGTGCAAATAGATCCTGCTTTTATCGTGAGATTATAATAGAGCAATCAAAGATGAAATTATTTTCAGATATGTTTACACATTTCCAACAAAGGTTCTAATAAATCTGGACGGTAATGCTTGTAGAAAACCATAAATCATACCAGCATAGATCAGTTTCTGTCCTGCAACAGAAAAGTTGTCTTTCCCCTTCTCCTGTTCAATCCTCTCTTTTAACGTTTTCACCTGTGGAAAATAAAATAACATGATGTTTAGTTTGTTGGACCAGTCTTCAGACCTTAATGCACCAGTTTAATTGCTACCATAGGTTTTCCACCAACGGCTCACACAAACATGGTTCAAAAGAACTACTAAGTAAAACCAACTACAGAAACAGAAGCTTTCTTCAACGTTCCCACCAGAAACTGACGCTTAAATTCATTCTAACAGGATAATTTAAGATATAACTACAGCATCTTCTTTAGTAGATTACAATGAAATTTTGCCCCGTTCATAAAAACATTAGTTACATAAGGTTACCGAAAGTAAAAGTTAGTAGATCTATAACCAGGCGGGCTGCGGCTAATTAGTGATAACACAAGTCACTTTTTCTCAATATAAACAAGTCAGTTATATTACTAGTTATTAAAACGATCGATAAATGATCCATATCATTAGCAAGACGGGTAATGAGTATGTAATGAAATATTATTTAATGAATTTCCGCAAACCTGTCCGTATTTTAGTCTATTATCGAACATTCCAAAACTGTTCTCTGTTCCAGGACATACCCGACTCCACCCCCTCTACTCATATTTTATCTCTCACCGTCTCCTCCTCATCGATGTCAATTTTAAAGGTCTGTTGCTGTAAAGTCTTCAAAGTTATCAGCATGTTGTCGGCTGAGCTTAACCCACTGGACAGTTTAAACCAATTGAATCTAAGTTGAAAGACTAGTCGCTGCTATTTTCGTTGGCTCATCACAAACTGTCAGCCGCCATGACTATTCGGTTTTCTTCTTCGTGTGTTATTCATCCTGACTATGCTCCCTCTAGTGGTTTGACAATGAACAACATATGTTGTTCAATCTTTTTTTTTTTTCACTGGCTTTTAACATTGCTTGAAGTATTTGGTTGGGCTGTTTTTTGTCTTTAACTTCCACAGCTGTTAAAAATTCTTAATCCAGTATGTTTTTTCTTTAAAGTGGATGGAAATCTCATTCATTATAAACTTTGTTTGAAAATATCTGTTTATTCTTTGTTCACTGTTCTGTATTCAAAATGGCATGGAAATGTATCTATTTTTTTATTGTATCCTTTATATATATATATATATATATATATATATATATATATATATATATATATATATATATATATATATATATATATATATATATATATATATATATATATATATATATATATATATATATATATATATATATATAAGGACAGCACAGAGGCACTAATCATGGCAGCACAAGAACAGGCACTCAGTACAAGATCAATAGAGGCCAGGCCAGGGTCTACCACACCAGGCAGGACCCCCGATGCAGACTGTGCAAAGATGCCTCTGAAACAACACAGCACATAACAGCACGTTGTGTAAAATGCAGGCAGGAAGTGCATACATGGAACACCACAACCAGGTAGCTGTCATAGTGTACAGGAACATCTGCCATGAGTATGGGCTGGAAGTCCCAAGGTCAAAATGGAAGACACCTCCTAAGGTAGTTGAGAATGACCGAGTTAAGATCCTATGGGACTTCAAGATCCAGACTGAAAAACAGGTGATGGCTAACCAACCAGACATCGTGTTGATCGACAAACAGCAGAAGAAGGCAGTAGTGATAGATGTGGCAATCCCAAGCGACAGCAACATCAAGAAGAAAGAACACGAGAAGCTTGAGAAATACCAAGGACTGAAGGAGGAGCTAGAAAAGATGTGGAAAGTAAGAGCAGCAGTGGTGCCAGTGGTAATTGGAGCACTGGGGGCTGTGACCCCCAAACTGGGAGAGTGGCTACAGCAGATCCCAGGTAAAACATCAGAGGTCTCTGTCCAGAAGAGCGCAGTCCTAGGAACAGCTAAGATACTGCGCAGAACCCTCAAACTCCCAGGCCTCTGGTAGAGGACCCGAGCTTGAGGATGACACATACCACCCCACGAGGGGTGAGAAAACAGTTTATATATATATATATATATATATATATATATATATATACAGTGTCCTGTGTGGCAATGTAGCAATACGAAGAATTGTCTTTATGCCAAAAGGAGAGCCCAGCAGATTTTGCTTTCACAAGTTTAGCAGTATGGCTATTGCCATAGTGTTCCGCTTGATTTATGCATATAAATAGCTTTATTATAATTCATGCAGGGAGTATTACAGATTATATGGACACTGCAATTTAAGTAGAAAAGGAAAAACAGGAAAGAGGAGAAAAGATGAAAGGCAGGGGAGATAAAAGGGAGATAATGATAAAACATCTTGACCCTGCAAAGAGATGTAAAAAGAACAGCACAACCAACGGATATATTATAAGAGATACAATAAAGTAACGCCTTGATACTGTTGCTGGGGTATAAGTAGTATTATTTAATCTGACATGTATACTGTGGTAGCTGAAGAAAAGAATATGGCATGGGTATTATAATACCCATATAATAAGTGTCCCAACCTGGTTAAAGTCTGCCACTATGGTCCATGTACCCTAGTACTCCAAAGTGACAGGCCTGAATGGTTACCGACCTGTAGCTTTAACATCAGTAGTTGCAAAGTGCTTTGAGAAGATAGCCACGACTAGGGCTGGGAAATTAATTGCATTTGCGGTATAAACGCAATTTAGTCATTTTCAAATTGCAGAGGCACATGCTTTTCCTCACATTACATCTCCTGCAAGAATAGTTCCTGGACAAGCAAGCTTTCAAGGTCAAGGAAAAATGAAAACCTGAATGAAAACATCTTCATGGTTGTGCTTAGCCAAGTAGAAAAATGTTTTCAAAAAAACTGCAATTGCAACATTGGCTGAAAAAGATTGCAATTTAGATTTTTGGCAAAAACTTTCAGCCCTAGTTATGACTCACATCAAGGACTCCATCGTTGTCAGTGTTCATCTACAGGACAAACCAATCCACCACTGACACCATCTCATCAGTGGTCCACACAGCCCTCACCCACTCCTACATCTGTCTACTCTTCCTGGATTTCTCCTCGGACTCCAACACCATCAGTGCACAGACCTTTGTGTCTACGGAAACACAAAGGCAACAGTGGCATTGGATGCAGGGGCTTGCCTTGGAACTGGGGGTATTGCCCACTTAAGATCCAGCCCTGGCTTCTCTGTTGTTGCCTAATGATGGTGGTCATTACGGCACCCTTGCAGCTGTGGCTACAATTTAGCTTGCCACTTTAAGTGTGAATATGAATCAGTGAATAGATGAATTACTGAATGTAGTGTAAAGCATAATTGCTTAAAATAGTGCTATAAAAGTACCGGCTATTACGTGTGGAAGTGCTACTTATTTTTACCGAGTCCAACATGGGGGAACTGGGTCTTGAACTTCCTGACCAACAGACCTCAGACTGTCACGATCCACAATACCATCTCATCCTCTATCACCCTCAGCACTAGCTTGCCCCAGTGCCGCGTGCTGAGCTCCCACCTGTTTAGGCTGCTGACATATGACTGCTCGGCAAGACACCCCAGTGTCATTTAGTTTCATTTGCACACGACTTAGTAGTGGGGGGTGTCATAAACAGGGATTACTCCATATACAGAAAGGAGGTTAAACACCTGGTGCAGTGATGCAGAGGCAATACCTTCTGTATGAATGTGAAGAAGACTAAGGAGATGCTGGATTTCAGAAGTGACAAGGAGCCTCTCCATAGCCTTAAGTTATAGAAGCATCTGTGGAGGTTTTCTCCATTTACAGGTACCTGGCGTTGCATTTATCCAGTGACCTCTACTAGACTGCCAACACGTCCTGTTTGGTCAGGAAAGCCCATCAGCATCTATACTTCATCAGAAGGCTGCCTAGAGCTGGACTCAGGAGCTCAGACCTTAGGACCTTTTATAGCAGTGGGCGTTTTCTGCACCAGCATCACAGTGTGGCACAGCAGATGGTGAGAGGTGGGTTCTGCAGAGGGTGATTAAGGCTGCACAGAGGACAGTAGGTATCATTCCTGTACTCATCAAGATGCAGGGAGAGGGTGCTCCGCATCATTAAAGACTCCAGCCATCCTGCACACAGACTAATCCAACCTCTCTCCTCATGCAAGCAGCTGAGGAGCAACCAGAGAAAGACTACCAGGCTCAGAATCGGTTTTTACCCCGCAGCTGTCATATTGCTAAACTCAAGCTACTCTTAATTCAATTTCATCCTCCAGACCGGATAGAGGAGGAGCAGAGGAAGAAATCAGCCTGAAAGATAAATAATAGAAAGCTTTTGTTTGAATGTGCTTTGTTGTCTAACCGAGTAGAAGTGTTGAGGATATAAGAGAAGGCGGGATGGCATTTTGACTGTCTGGGCAATGATGTGTGTGTAGAAAACCATTGCAAATGTGTGGTTTCTACCTCAGAATTGTAAAAGAGTGAACAATAACATTCTGTCATAGCAGATTTCTTTTATTCTTTTGTACTCTGACACAAGTTGCCACCATCAGAAGTAAACAGAGTGTTTTACGCTTGATGTGGCTTCTAAGTAACACAAGGTACTGGGCCTGCCCTCAACCTTGTATTTTGTTTATTGTTTTTGTATTTTTATTATTTTTATCATTGAATTAGTTTGTGTGTATAGGACTTTGGTTTTTAAGGCACTTAATAAATTAATTACAATTGCTAACTTCCTCATTTGAATGAGTATTATATTGGAATAAACAGAAAAGGGAGACTGATGCTTGGTGTTTCTGGCTGACCTTTGAGGCAACCTTTAGAGGTCTGCAGATCTGGATTGTATTTGTGCTGCGACTGAAAACAACCCCAAAAGGTTCTACAATCCAATCCATTTAAACCCCTTTTATTCCTAGGAATGAAAATGGTCTATTTATATTCAAAGCTCTTACATACTGCAGTCTTTAGAAAATCTGCTGTCGAGTTATCTGTTAAGGAAGTACAAAATATAAATCATTTTAAGTCTTCTGCAACCTTGTCTAGTACTTTTTGTTTTGAAGGATAAACCAATCTGTCCATTCTTATCTCCCTCTTCTGTTTCTGTCCTTCTTCATTGCTTTGGATGTCTTGCTCTTCTTGCATCCCCCGCCTCTATCCAGTTATCACAGAAGGAGCAGTGCCCTCACTGGCCTTGGCCTGTGCATCCTCTCATCAGGCATTCCTTATGCTGCTCCACTCAGCAGCAGAACCGTTGTCCTCTTTTCCCCTCTCCTCTCCCTCTGTGACTGTCTCCCTCACTCTAGTCTCCAGGGGTCGTCAGTCTGCCATCGGCCTCTTCCGAATGGGAGAGCTGCAGAGATTACAGTCTGATCTCTGGTGACTCTGAGATATTTTTAAGAGATGATGTTAGACATGTGAAATAAGGACTCAGCCCCCTCTTAAAAGTGCAGGGTAGAAAAAGACAACTCTACACAACGTAGTTTTATTTTCTGAAACATCTGCGCTGCAGCATTGCATGCATGTGTCTTGAACAGATATTTCCAAACACGCTTAAGCACACAGTGTGGTTTTGGTCAGCAGGGTTCTTGCAGGGCGTGGAGTGCATTGCAAGGGGAAACAGATGACTGGAAGGGTATAAGGTAATTGCTAACATGCTCTCCATCCAAGAGCAAGGACTTTGAGGTCGTACGCCTAAAATCAGACCTTAAACAGCAACTTGCTAAAGTATTCATACCTCTAGAGCAGGGGTTTGCAACCTTTACAATCTGAAGAACACTTTTGGACTTCTATCCAGCTGATAAAACTAGTTCAGATCCAGAAAATATACTTAATGAATTTTTTCTTTAAATAATTATTAGAATTAGAGTCAATTTATTTTGTAAAAATAAAAATGTGAATCTCAAACATTACATGACCTTATTTAAAGGAATAAAAAATATAACTTTTTTTTATACATATCTAGAACAGATTGCTAATATATTTGGGAATCATGTTGAAAAAAGTTGTTTGACTTAAAAAAACATTTAACATAATATATTTCTGTTTTTTTAAATTGAATGCAATTGGACAGTGGGGAAAATACTAAAACACGCATTTTTTTTGTATATCTTTTGTTCAAATTATTAATCTTATTAGTGAAGAGCCTTTGTTGAGCGTCTAAAGAGCCACTTGCGGCTCCGGAGCCATAGGTCGCAGACCCCTGCTCTAGAGGATCTGCACATTTACTGAGGTATTCTGTGATGGATCCAATAAACTTAAAGTGTAAGATGAAAACAAAACACATTTCATTTTGTTAGGGGATAGAATAATAAAAAAATATCCCAGCCTTAGGGAATTGGTATCTCCAAAGGCGATCCAACCAATCAAATGTCAGTAAAAATCTGTTTGCTCTGAGGTTTCTTTTAGAATATAAGACAACAAACCTCATCATAAAGACCAAAGCCCGCTGCAGGTAGGTCAGCATGCTTACAGAACAATCTATCTTAAGGAGATTAAAAAAACTAAACTCAGGTAGCAGCAAAACCTTTGCCTTAAAAGGATTAAAATCAAATAAAGAAGAAAAGGATTGTTGTAAAGAACTCTATAAGAAGTCCCATTGGCGATTGCAGCATCATGCTGTTGGAATCATTTTTTCCAGTAGCGACATGGAAGTGGTTACAGTTACTGGGAACATTTGTTAAAGACTAAAGCTCTATGATGATCAGCTGTATCTGGTGTTCCATTATCTAGAACAGCTCATAGGAAACATGCCAGCCTGCTTCAAAGCCTCCACCATCATCCCTGTCCCCAAAAAACAACTAAAATAATAGATTTGTCTCCCAGACCTCTGTGGTAAAGAAATCCTTGTGCTGACAAACATTACATCCATCCCAGGCCCACTTCTGCCCCTGCATTTTGCCTACAGGTCAGTGGATAATGATGAATACAGTATATGCATCCTGTATTCCACAGGATCCCACTGGTGGCCTTCAGCCCTGCCTTCAATCCCATTATCCCAGCCCTAAAACTGCATCCAACATATTTGCATTCAAGCAAAGTTGAGCAGGAGCCGTTTTGAAAAAGCTAACCACGCTAAAAAACAAGAGAAAATTGGTAAAGACATACTGCAAAAGACATGCACCAATTTTTTTTAAAAAACTCTACATTAATTTGTGTTGCTCTAAAATGTATTCAGTTAAAAGTTTGCAGTTCAAATGTGCAAACTTTGCGGTTCTCGAGGAATTAATATTTGAGTTTAGGTAAATTTGAAAGCTTTTCACAATTTAAAGCAGCATATTTTATGGAATATTTCAATAACATGATTTGGATTTTTAAGGATGAGTTTGAGCGGCGAGGAAGACAATCGTCTGTATTCTGATAACTTTATTATCAAGTTAAAAAAAGACAATGAATTACAATATTTACAGAATATCCAGAGATAAATGGAATAAAATTGTAAACAATCATTCTAGGCAACATCACAACCCACCATCAGGTAATCAGATTTATATAGGAAAAAAAGGCAAGGAGAGATTCTAGTTTCAAACTATGGAGACAACAGTCTGAAAAGAGAAATGCTTTTTTTTAAAACAAACTAAACATATATACAAGTATCCAGTGTG
Source organism: Cyprinodon tularosa (assembly GCF_016077235.1). Taxonomy (NCBI): domain Eukaryota; kingdom Metazoa; phylum Chordata; class Actinopteri; order Cyprinodontiformes; family Cyprinodontidae; genus Cyprinodon; species Cyprinodon tularosa. The sequence continues at coordinate 691,358 of NW_024039062.1, read as the reverse complement.
TCTTCAGCAGGGGCGGGAACATTTAGTAAAGTGGGGGATTTACAGTCTGGATCAAGAACACAGTGAAGGATTCATTAACGATCATCACAGAACGGACAATACCGGGCCGACAGCTTCATGGCCGCATTCGTCCAGATTCCTCTGGGTGACGCCAGGCCGGGCGATAAAACTGTATTCCTACGACGACTACTATCAAATGTTTTTTTTTCTTCTTTTTTTTCCTTTCAGGGGATAGACACAAGTTGGTTCTGCAAAATGATGTGAGAACAGCTTCAAGATTCAGCACCAGCTCAACTGGTTTTAAGAAATTTCAAGAGCGGAGGAGATGATAAGGGCTGCTGCCTTCACCTGTTGTTGACTGGGAAGATTGAGAGATTATGGGCGGGTAACCAATAGACTAAATGAGTCATCAGCATATCTGGTAACCAAACAGAAAACAGAGGAGGGACAAGGTTTTTGGTGACATGGATTGGCTACATCTATAGGCTGACTGGAAACCCAGATGGTGGTCTATTGTTTGCATCATCTCTTCATTCGCCAGAAAAACTGCCCGATAACTCAAGAAGTTTCTTTTCATGCTTCCTTTCTTTTCCTTTCCTACACAAAAAAAGCAACCAGACATTTAACAACAGCTTAATTATGTTGGATTTCAGATTTAAGAGTCTCTTAAGGTTATCTTCATTTTTTTTCTTCCCCGATAAAATAAAAACATTAAAAATGAAAAAAAAGGGGTTAAATAATCCTTTCTGAAACATCACAGTTTACACTAAAGAAAAAAATGAGTTTTGTTTTCTATACATGGCTGCTAACATAGCTTTATCTGTCCTACACATTGGATTCTAAGGTCCAAACCAGAAATTCACTATCTCCATCAACAATTCATTGCAAATAATATAAACAAAACAAAAAAAAACAAGTACAGCAGCAAACACAGCAGGCTTCATAAATATTTTGGTACCCAAAACACAATCCCATTGGTTGTGCTCCTCAATATTTTTAAAAAGAAAATCAGAGCTATCTGCTGTTTTTTTTAAATCACAGATTCTTCACCGTTTCCTGTCGAATTGACCATGAATTTAACTTAATTTTCTCATAAGGCTTAAGGGCATTTAAGCAGCAGCTTACCAACAAATACAATCTCTGCTTATTTTTCAAGATCAACAAGATACAAAAATGGTAAAATACAGGCCATTTACCAAAAGAAAAAAAAATATTAAAAAGCACACAGATGTGGACTACTACATGTTTATCAACACAGAATAAGAGTTTAGCAGTGTTTTCTTCTAACTCCTTAACAGTCAGTTCTATCTGTATGTGGGACGTTCGGCTTTGCTTACACTAGTCTTTTTAGTGAATTCCTTTACTTCGACTTAACATTTGACGATACGACTTTAAAGGACCCACTGCAAGCAAAAAATATATATAAAGGAGTTATTTGGATGGCCAAACTGACTGCTAATCCAGCTCCAAATGGTCCTCGGAAGATTGACAAATATTTTTCCTCAAAAAACAGTTATTTCCTTTTCACCCCACCCCCCACAAAATTACTTTAAAATGTTTAAGCCTCACCATTTATATTACAGCCAGTTAAATCAATAATCATGACAACAAAATAGATTTTCAAACCTAGTAGCCATAGCAACTAGCCCACAGAGCTTTTACGGCAGATGAGTTGAGGAGCCTGGTAGCAGCAGTTGTCACAGAGGGTCCTGCTATTGCATTTTTGCGAGAAACACCATTACTTCTCAGCTGACATGGACCATCCTTAGTCATCAAGAGCATACAAGAAAACATAAGAGCGCACACCTCCATATTGTACATAGAGGCCAAAAGCTAGGAGAGAAAGTGGGAGTTCTTGGTAGTGTTCATATGTATTTGTCTCCCATCTGTAGGGAATTTTCACCAAGCAGAGGTTAGAGCTGGTGTACATAGTCCCTTGGCAGGATGGCAACAAGAAAGGACTCGATATGTGTAGCAATTTATTAACATTTCAAGGATTGCCACTGAAATTATGCTTATTCAATCTTTTTAACCTTGATGGAACAAAAGGGCTTACTCTGCGCACAACAGAAGTAGCATCGGTTGCTACTTCTGTTGTTCAATTTATGTGAATTTGTATTAAACTTTAAAGCTGTTGAATCGCCGTTTAGTTCATTTGCTGTTTGATGAGTTGTTTTCTAAGGCACTGGGTATGAAAGCGCAGCTGAGGACTTAACCTACTGGGGTTTGATTCTGATTGAGGTGTAACCCGGTGAACCTGTGGATGGGTTAATGCTGTCTGGGTCTCTGCAGAAGGGTTTGCAAACACCCAAACCAACATTTAACACTAAAAAGACAAGTGTAATCTGCCTTCATCAAGAGGCCTTTTCATTAAACCTGTTATTCACTTGTTGCTCATTTTTAAACGGATATGGCTACAGTTATGACACTTGAAACATATCTCTAGCTCTATAAACGTAAGATCTGACAGGGATAACAAGGAGTTGTGTTATTTTACCGACAAACAGAACAAACAATAAGTACAGGTCAAAGGAGCTGGGCATCACAGGCTGAAGGCTTATACTCAGTATAATATCATATAAAGGGAGCTAGATTATAGCAATTTGCTACAAAGGCAGGGGAAGATGTTCAAAATCTCTAAAATGAAGGAAACATTTTTTTTTTTGTATTTTATGAACATAGGTAAGGTGCAATTGTTTCTAAAGGAATATTCCTACATATTTAACACAATATGGAAAAAAAGTCCCAAATTTCACCCAGAAAAAAAAAAAAGAATTGTTCAGTAGGGGAAACATTTCGACTCTTTTACCCACCGTTGGTTTGAAGTTAAAATTCACTAAACCTGGACAAGCAGGGGGGGGGGGGGGGGGGGGGGGGGGCAGGAGCATGAAAAGATGCTTGAAATAATAAAATGCAAACTTTTAAGTCATTGATTTGGACAATGTTCTTCATAAATAGCTTAGTTTCATCAAGGTAGGGGTCGTTCACGGTGGATTTGACCAGAATGTCAGCGATAAAAGAGTTCTGTTCACTATTGGTTACCAATATATTAAGTTCTGTCCAAGGGGACTGCCCATTTAAAAGAGCTCAGACGTTTTTATGCAGCACAACCTAATACTTATATATGTAACACCTAAAAAAAAACTACTAATGCACCAACTGATTAAAAAGTCACTTTTCTTCCATTTTCAGTCTCCCAAAAGATGTCTGCGTCATTTTTTTCTCCCCCGTTTGACGCTACAATCAGTTTAAGGAGACTGTTGATCCTTTTTGGTGTGAAGCAATTCTTTGTCCTCCACATACTGGCTTTGACTAGTCAGTGAGAGATCAGCAGGTTGTTCTTCCTCTTTGTCGTAACCAGCCAGGTCCAGTCTTGAGTCCTCGTTAGCAGAGGAGTCATTTGAGGACGGAGCTGAGGCGTCCATGGCTGAAGTAGAGCTGGTGTCATGGCGAATGTTTTCAACTACCCTGAAGATAAAGGAGGGACATATAGGACAAAGGTTTAATAAATGGTTGCATCTCTTAACTGTGTTAACACAAATACTGGAAGCCAAACTCATACTGAATTTAGCAAAATTCCAAGTCCGGTTTTGGCCCATTTTTAGAGCTGAACATGAGAGATGCTTTCTTTTTTGTTTTTTTCCCATGCTCCATTTTTTCCCCCTGAAACCTGAGAAATACTTAAATTAAGTTCCATATTTTTCCAGACTTTTAAAACCCTAAATCCTTTTTTTCCACACTAAAGGTTAGCATGTGGCATGTACTGGTTTAGTCCCCTTTTGCAGGGAAATTACAGAGACAGACAACAGCAGCGTGCAGACGTACATGCCGTGCCGCAGGACATGTCTTTCCCATTCCAGGCTGTTAGTGAAGCAGCGGCCACAGAACTCGCAGGGAAGTCGCTTCTCCCCACCGCTTTGCCCGGAACTGGTGCTGCTGGGAGAAGCAAGGACCTCTGGGAAATGGAGTTGAAAAAAATATTCAACTTTAGGGGTAAGTAAACACATGATGATATGAGTCGTTGATAACAGGGAAAAAAAAAAAAAGTAAACGGTGATCATGTCACAACTTTTGTTCACTCTTTTAAAAACACTTATCTGGATTTTAATGTCAGCCCAAAGGCAAACGTTGCTCTAAATTCCATGTACTGCTGCTTCTGGTACATTCATGTATTGTTTTAGTTGATAAATCCAGATCTTACGAACAAGTTTTTTTTTTTTTTTTCAAATTGCAGCAGTGAGCTCGTAAGACTCTGGGTTGTGTTGCTCCGTTTGTTTGTCCCTTGCATCACTCCCAGTTATTCGTCTTCCTCAACGGTCGTTTGTAGTCATCAAATATAACAGAGGCAGCTACTCTTTAAAACATTAAATGCATATTACTGAACTGGGATCATTCTTCTCTGAGATTTAATTTACTGTGCTGAGTGCAAGCTAATAAATGAAGTTACATTCAATAACCAAATTTCACTAAGGTACGGGGAAACAGACTTGCTTACAACTCATAAATGTAAAACTCCTTTCTTTATTAAACCTATTCTGAATATTTGGGATTATTGCTGCTCTGCTGCAGCCCAAAGATGGAAATGTTAAACAAATTATCATTTCCATCATCATTATCATGCTAACAAAGAAGATCTTGACTGTATATAATGAAACAATAAAGTACATCCAATAATCTTTTAAACCTGTTTCAATGATTTGATTTGATGTTTCATAAATATGTTACAGAAGATTTTTCCTTGATGTGGATTAGTACCTTGTAGAACAGGGTTTTCCTTCATCACCTCCTTAACTTGTTCCTCCTCCTCCACGTCTTCCTCCTCCTGCAGCTCTTCCTCATCTTGCTCCTCTTCATCCAACCCCTCATTCTCCTCCTCCTTGATGTTTTCCTCCACATCTTTATCGTCCATCTCTTCCTGGTGATCCACCATGTTCTCAATGATTTCCATTCCTTCATCGTCGTCATCATCCACCTCTTCCTCTTCCTCCTGCATGTTGGCTTCTCCGTCCACCACCATCTCCATAATTTCACTCTCCTCTTCCTCCTCTACGCTGCTCTCTTGCTCATTTAACATCTCCAGCAGGTCCAGATTGACTCGACCCATCAGCTCAAAGTTACGGATAACCTGATCAGAAACAAGAGGTTACTTTTCAGAACTGGCCTTTATTAAAATAGGAGGAAACTATTTTTGATTATACAAAGACAAGACATCATTCTATCTTTTGTAACCAGAATATATATATTCTTCCTGCATAATTTTTGTGAAATTGTTGCATGTTTATTCTATTTGTTTAGTGAAAATACATTACCATTTGTGGCCTAGGCCTGCTTTAAACTTAGATTTTTGCCCCCCATTTCAAAAACTCAACTATAATGCTTTAACGGCATTAACTCTATCAAAACACTCAGATTTTATTCACACCTGGCAAAAGAATCTATCTTGAGCTATCCCTCAACCTCTCAATGCTGTGGCATAAAAATGGAAACCCATTTTGAAGGATAGATTTCCACATATCCCATTTGTAAGAAGGCCTGGGAAAGTTTTAGCTGCATTAGTTTGGGAAACAAAAACAACTGATCTATAAACTCTTCAGCTTCCCCCTGAAACAATGCAAATACTTTTAGAAGTATTTTAATAAGAAATAGTGGCTTTTTAAGGGTTTAGATTCCAAAGGAAAAAATAGATTCAACATCTAGTGTCGACTCACTGCCAGTGAATAAACTGTAAAATAAATGTAGAAAACTATCTCAAATTGTACATTTGTCATAAAAGGCTGATGTAATAGTAGAAACAGATCTGCCTTTCTACAGCATCTTAGATCCTTCTTTGTTTCCTATTCAATTTTAAACTAATTGCAAACAGGACCCCAATAATCTGTTGTAATGACTGCGGCTGATGACCTACATCTACTTTTTTGGCAGTTAAAGTAACAATACAGTTATTAATTATAATAACACACAAATTACACACACAGAAATTATTTAATAAGTTAAAATGATGTCAAAACATTTGACTCTAATAATTTGCTACTTGGAGTTAAAAACTAAGTCTATTAGTTTTAAAATCCCAGGTGTCTCTATGATCACAGAGTAGACCAGTTGTGTAAAACTACACATACTGGTCCCAAACTGACCTTGTGTTCAACACGAAGGTGCTCCTCTAGCTGGCTGCGGCGGCTGCTGTCGTAGTAGCAGAGCTGGCACTGGTACGGCTTAAGCTCATCGTGGTTCTGGAGATGGAGCTGCAGGGCATGCTCACTTGAGCACGTGAAGGTGCACTTGTGGCAGCAAAACACAAGGCCCTCTAAGTACTGTGCAAGCTTGGAGCGGCTCATTTCCAGAGGAGCCACACGTTCTTCTGAAGGAGAAGATGGAGAAAAACAGCTTAATTATTACAGAGAAAAAAAGAGGAAGAATTGCAAAGATCTAAATAAATTTCAACAGTGCGGCATAACACATTTTGCTGCACTGTCAGAAATGAAAGCAAACAGATCTGTGGGACTTCCTGTAGTCCTGATGCCACCTTGAGGTTGCCAGGGAACCACTGAGAGACGGTAATATAAGCAAATGTAAGGAAACAGTTTACCTTGCTTCCAGTCTTTCAGCGAAAATAAAAAGTTCATTTCCATGTCTGACATTTCTGTCAACTGTAGTTCTAAAAATTTGAATATGACTCAAAAGCATGTCCTGTCGAACGGGCCAATATAAACATTGAGTTATAATAATAATAACTGAACTTTATTGATCTCACATTGGAAAAATTAACTCTCTGCATTTAACCCATCCCCTTTCCGAGCAGAGGGCTGCCATCGTAGGGCTCCCGGGAGCAGTGTGGGGTTAAGGGTCTTGCTCAGAGAGCCAGAGTGGCAGTCTATGGGAGTGGGTTTCAAACTCAAAACCTGAGGATTCCAAGCCCTATGCCCTAACCACAAGGCCGCCACTCTTATTAAGTCTACTTTGCAAGACCCGCAACAATAGCTTTATCAGGAGAGAAAATACCGCCACAGAAAACATTTTCGAGTAGGAACTAATGGAAAATTTTGCCTTTTACAATTTAAACAGGAAAAGGAATACAAGATTTTCTAAACTCAAATAAACTTTAAAAATGTATGCTAGTAATTTGGTGGGATTTGACACTTCTTGTTTTTAACAAAGCAGCACGTTTTATCTGCTTTAGCTGCTTTGTTCTCACTTATCTGGTAGACTAAGTGCTATATTTTAAATTAGGTCTGTTTTTCTCCTCAGAACTAAAATAATCTTACTTAAACTCGAATAGGATAACCTACAATGAGCTTAACTCAGCTTAGATAAACTGAGCCAAAGCAAAACCAAGCAAAACCAAGCTTAGCCAAAGATAAAATGAGCTTAAAAATTGACCTAAACTGAAAGAGCTAAGACTAATAAAAACTAATAAAACCAAGCTTAGCCAAAGATAAAATGAGCTTAAAAATTGACCTAAACTGAAAGAGCTAAGACTAATAAAGTAAATTAAACCCTTAATCTGAGCTAAAGTTATCCAAGATAAACTACGGTAAAACAATCTAACAAACTAAAATCTGCTCAGCTTATGTGAGATTTGATAATTAAATCATAAACAGTTTACTTAAACTAACCTAAGACTAGAAAAGATAAAACAATTTAAACTGAGCAAAAAATAAGCTAGGAATCACTAAAACAGGCTACTTAAACTTAAACTTAGCAGAGTCAAACTTAACAGAGAAAAGGTCAACTTAAATAAACTAGAGGTAAGATTAACTAATCTCAACTAAGATATGTAAGAGAAAATAATAATACATTTTACAGAATTTTCAATAGCTAAATATGAATCTTTTAAACAAAACACTTATCAATATAAAAAAATCCATTATATGTCAAAAACACATGTAACTAGGAACTGTTGGTAATCATTCATTATTCAGGTTTTAAGTAAAGTCAGTGGCACCAACAATCTAAAAACCACTCTATAAAAAAACATGATGCTCCTGATGAATAGGTATGCCTACCTCTGTGCAGAACAATATGGTCAATCATGTTGCTTTTGTGTATGGTGTGGTAGAGGCAGAGCGGGCAGTGCAGTTCCCTAGACAACTCCCCACTTCCACTGTTGTGGTGACCAGCATCAACATGCATTGAGAAGTTGTCCCTAAAAAAAAAGGTAAATGGAGCAAAATGGAGATGGATTCTGCAGTCTTCACAATGTGCTGAAACAGGAGAGAACATTTGTATTGAGGCTCAGCAGTTCTTCTTACTTGCAGCAGGTGAAAAAGGAGCAGTCTTTACACTTGAAGAGCTTCTTGCCACCATGGCGGTCTCTGTAGTGCCGCCGCAAACTTTGCATGTATCCGGAGCTGAACTCACAGAACTCGCATGTGAGGATGCCGTCTGGACGACTGTCACCCGCCATTGAGCCGGCGGGTTGAAAGCTGGAGGACATCTGACTCCGTGAAACCAGCTGGTAGGGACTGAGCTGCTGACAGACATCAGCTGGCTCCAGGTCTGATGGATCTGAGAAAGTGGCAGAAAAACGAGACGGCTTATTAAGATCTTAAAAAGAGAGCTAATGAGTAAATTCAATAGAGGGAAAATTCAGCTGTGGAAATAGCATTGTGAAAACCAAAAAACATGCCAGACACACTAGGAAGGAAGGTATCCAGACTTTTAAAACCCTGGAAGGTATGTAACATTATGTCCCAGGATTTCAATTTATCGTTTTAAAATAGCAGCAGCATTGCACAACTGCAAACCCATCAAGACACAACCGTCCAATTAAATGAACATTTTCATTCCATAAAATTGCAGCAGTGATCAAATGTAAACATAGTGGGAGAAAAAACATGTTGTATAACGCATTGATATGGAAGTTTAGAGCATTAAATATATATGGTGCAGTATATTGGTTTGGTATTATCAGAGTGATGCAGAGTCTGTGACATGATTTAGAGTTTTTTCAATAGTTCAGCTATCTGATGGCGGTGGGGAAGAAGATGTTGCAGAATCTACTGAACCTGCAGCAGATGCTGTGAAGCCTTTTCCCAGAGGGCAACAATGGTATTACCGGTATATAGTATTCTACAAAAAATAGGTGTATATTGAAGGAAAAATAACCCCTAAAAAGGGATTAAGATTTGGGGAAAGAGAAACATGCCAGGGTTAAAATGAGAATCGATGAAGCTAAACAAAGGGCCGTCCTCAAAAATATCCAGATAAAGGTTCAAAGTCAAAGTCAACAACCATAAACTTAGGCAGAGATAGAACAGAACCGTTTAGATCAAAGCATAATCATCTTTCATATTGGAACATGTGAACCTCTACCTCAGGTTCAGAATCCGTGACAAAACTTGAAAAAAGCTTAAAATGAAAGAACTTGGGAGAATTTCTGCTAACAGAACTAAACGCAAAAAAACAAAACAACAATCATTAAAGAGAGCAAAGTTGGTTGAAACTAACCTCTGCACACTCGCAACTGTCATTGCTGCAAAATGTTGTTAAAGGTTTAGCATAAAGGGGGCTGCATGCCACACTTTTAAGCATTTATTGTAAAAATAAATAAAGTACAAAAAAAGGAAAATTATAATGATAATAATAATCTGGTATCTTATTTCCCATTCAATTTTAAACTCCTTTGTGATTGTAATAACTAAGTAAAAAAAAAAAATTCTTTCACATCCTATTTTTCCGTTGAGAAATAATTTTTCGGCGCATTACAAAATTATTGCCTCTTGTAGAACCTAATCATCATAACTGGTGCTAAAATATTCTTTTCTTATGACACAAATAGCATCCAGACAGATTTGCATAATCTGCACAAAATCAGTACAAATGTTATAATGCACATTACATTTTTTTCTACAGTTTTAATGCTGTAAACTTTATGAGGAATTAAAGCAAACCTTTGCATTAGAATATTCCATATGTTCACATTAGAGCTGTCATTAGAACAACAAGGCACCCATTGCTGATCTAGAACAGACCTATTATTAAATCCTACAAATGTGAGAAATTCTGGCTGCATAATCATTCAGCATAAAGCTAAAACTAAAAATAATAAGCTAAAAATAATCTACCTACTGTTACAGCAGTGCATGAACTGGCAACACCAAACTGAAATCCCAACTCCGGTGGTAAAAAAGCACAAGCATGAGCATCTTCACTCATCTTTAGCCCCCCCCCCCCCCCCCCCCCCCCCCCCCAGGGCTTAGTGATATCAGTGATCGGGCGCATACTCCCGTCCTACTTTGAGCCTCCGACACATCAATAAATAAACGGAAGTGACACCAATAGATCATGTACCCATGTAGATAATGCCTAATTCAGCAGTCAGAGTGTGAGGAAGCATATAAGAAAAGCTTGCACTTTCTATATTTTGTTGTTTTTGTTTTGTTCTTAATATCCAGTTTCAGATTTTTTGCAAAGGAAGCAAAGAAGTTCAGATTTAACAAGGCCACAGTTTTTTCATCCTTTAATATCCTGTCTGCAATGTGGAAATTAATAAATCAGAGAGCAAATTCAGCGATGATTTGTAGGTTTACTGCATGAATCAGAGCTGGAGCACCTGTTTTAGCAGCAAAGGAACAATGGAGTTCTCCATAGTCTCCAGCAAATTAAAAGCCCCATTATATTAGATATATAATTTATAGGAAATCTGGGTAAATATTACTGCAAAAACAGAAGCAATTGATCCACAACCTTCACAGCGAAGAACAAAAGACTTGCTCAGTCTGAATTTCAGGCGTTCAGCGAAAGGTAGCTGGTTTGACGCAGCACGGAGACATTCAATATGTCAGCTCTGCTCTCGCTCAATGCTTCATTTGTCCTGCTAGCGCACAGCTGACAGCAGAGGATGGTGCACTGAGGAATGCTGCACTGTTCCGAGCTCCAGGGAAGATTCCACAGCTCCAGCAGCAAGGTGACAGCTGCTGCCAAGAAAAGCCTGCAAGCTAACGCCGCCGCTGAGGAAAAAAACAGAAGAACCACGGCAACACCTCAACACACAGCGGCGTGTCAAACTTCAGCTGAGGTGCCACTTTCATTTAACAGTATGGACAAAGAGAAGGCGTCAAAGAAGAGATGGAAGTCGAAACTGGAAGCAGAAATCAAACTGGAAATATTTTTTATGTGTAGGAATAAAAAGATGGATGAAAAAAATGAAAACAGCTGATGTGAAACGTGTAAAACTAACAGACAACTAGTACTTTTTAATGTGCTAAATCTCTGAGACAGTGATTTTTATCCAACCCCTTCCTATTATGTAATAATTATAATAATTGAACTCGACTTGGAGAAATTACCGCTCTGCATTTAACTCATTCCCTTGGGGAGCACTGGGCTGCCATTGTGCAGCACCCAGGAAGCGGTGTGGGGTTAAGGGTTTTGCTCAGAGACCCAGAGTTGCAGAAAAAGGGCTCAAACTCAGAACCTAAGAATTCCAAGCTCTATGCCCTCTATGCACTCCCATGTAACCAAGATACTCCATTTAAACTTTTGAAAACCTTATAGTTTATCCATTTTATATTATTTAATACTCCTGTATTTATTGGAATATCTTTTAAAGGTGTTGCTTTACCATCTGGGGTCAGATGAGCGTGCTCAGTCTGAACGGTCGGTCGAGGAAGCCTGATAGCAGCGTGTGCAGCCTGGATGGCGGCTCGTAGTTTAGGGAGGGTCAAAACCTCACCGTGGTTACTCAGGGAATGCTCCTTCAGCTGGCTGATGGTCATAGAGGAGAAGGGGCAGGACAAGCACTTGTATGTGTGCTGTTCACCTGCAGGAAAAACAAACAGTCACAGATTTCAGTTATTTTATTTTTTTTTTTATTGTCATTATTTGGACAGAAAGAACATGATTTGTTTCGCAGAGATCTGGAAACACGGTTAGATTCAGAGGACATAACCTACAAACTGAAAGCTAAAACAATGTCAGCAGAGATATTTTAAACTTTTACAAGTAGAAACCATAAGGCATTTTTTGTAACTGACCAACGCAAGGTAACATATAACTGTAAGGAAAATGATAGCTGCACTGGAAAAACAATCTAGAAATAAGTACAAATTTCTGAAATTAAGTGTATTTACCCTTACCATTTGAGTAGGTAAATGAGATGATTTGCCAATGTAATGAGTATTTTATGCTTAAAATAAGATATTTAGATAAAATGCACTTCAAATAAGACAATATAAATGTGTTTTCTTATTTTAAATGTAATTTGTCTTGTCCCATTGGCAAAATGTCTCTTTTACCTTCTCAATTCAAGAACAAATGCACTTATTTTAAGAAGCAATTACTTATCTAGATTTTGATTTTTTTTCCAGTGCGGTATTTAATTGCTATTAACGAACAAGAATAACAGAACTGTGAGGATAACATAAGCATTCAACCCCCTTTACTCCGATACCCCTAAACTAAACCCAAAACTACAAGCTGACTTCAAAAACTACTTAAACAGTAAATTTGAACTCTTTTATAAATGTAGCTTCCTCTGTGAAGCGCTCATAAGGTCTGATGGTGAACATTAGGTGACCAAACTCAGTAGAAAACACAAAACATAAGCAGGACGAGGTTATAAAACGGCAATTAAAGAACCGTGTTCGATTAATCATCTAAAAATGGGAAAGCGTGGCACAAGTGCAAACCTACAAACACGAAAGCCTTCATAAAACTATCAGCACAGTTCTTGCAAAGCAGGGAGAAGTTAAATGAAGGGAATTCCATAAAGAAAAGCTGTTAGAAGCTGCCAAATAGAGAGAGGTTGATCGTCCAGCAGAACAACCATCCTTTGCATGATCCTACATGCTATAATTACTTCAATACAAAGGTTTAGAACAAACTGCAGCCGCCCATTTATACGATTCCCATCATTTCACAATTTAGCATCACTGTGTGTTGATCTATCATGTGAAATCTTAATGAAATACATGGAAGTTAGTCGTTATAAAGTGACGAATCTGAGAAATTTTAAGGGGTATGAATACTTTTCAAAAAGAAAGTAGAAAACAGTTTGTTGCAAATGTTGTATTGAAAAGTACTTCTGTTCAAACAAATAATGAAGCTAAGTGCTTTGACTGCTAGAGTATTTCAAGTTAATGTGTATTATTAGTAGTTGGATTCAGTCAAAAATTTTTAGAAAGCTGATATCTCCCAAATTAAGAGTCGGTGGAGCCAATCAGGTTAGATTAGATTTAATTTTATATTCATTGCACATATCAATGGGACAAGGCAACAACATGCAGACTGCACCCAACCAGATGTGCTTGATTTGTATGAATTTATTCACAATTTTGTGTTGCTGCAGAGAAAAACATAACTGTCTATATTTCTGAATGCCCCTACAGAGTCTAGTTGGCTTTTTCCTGCTGCCTGATCTGGCTGTTAGGTGCCTTTACTAGAAGTGGTTTAGCCTGGAAAACGACTTCCTTATTGAGCTTTATCTGTAGAGAACATCGCGTTTAGAACATTTCAACTTCCTGAAAGTACAACGGAAGACAGCGGGTTGGAATATTTCATCTCTACTAAAGATAAGCTTCTTGGCATTTCAATAAGCAGACCTCAAACAATATGTGCTGTGCAATCAATAAAAAAAAATCTGTTTAGACCTAATGGATGTCGCTGTAAGGAGTGACTCAATGTGACTGCATGCAGGTCTGTGTTTACCTGTGTGGGCCTTATGCAGGTGGCTCTTCAGGCGACTAGCGTAGGCAGTTTTAAAGGTGCAGAACTTGCATTTGAAGGGCTTGTGGTGGCCATGGTGAGACTGCACATGTCTGTCTAGGCTGTCAGGGCACAAAACATGACAGAGGGGGAAGGATGGGATTAGAAGGAGAAAAAGGAGAAGAATATAATGCCGTTTATAAAACCAACAGCAACATATCTGCTAATGACTCCATAACACTGAGCCAAGGGGGATGAACTCATCTACCCACAATCCCCTGTAGGGAACTGTTTTCAGTAGAGACGAAGGGAGCTGTGTTTTTAATGCCAGGCCCTCTACGGTGGCGCGGGAATGCAGCTTCTTTCTGGGTCGGGGCATGTACAGTGCAGAGGGATTACACCTGGGAGCTCAGAGGAGATGAGGATTCTCCCTTTCCTTCTCGCTCCCTCTGTCTCTGCTGCAGATAAAACAAATCGCAGGACCAAAATGTCCCGTCTCTCGCTGTAATGTTTGCCCTTCTTCCTCCGAGCTGGCGGGAAATCTCAGAGAAGATTGAAGAGTCGGAGGGATTGCGATCGGGTAAACAGAGCGAGGTGCAAAACTGTGCTTGGAACAAAACGGGCTCAACAGCTAGATGATTTGAAAGACAGATGGTGTCAGAATGGGAGGGTGTACGGGCAAAGGGTTTAAAATGTAGGGGAAAGAAGGCTACTTTCTTTGATATGTCTGCTGGTGCATGTAGGTTTTTTTAATACAACTTAATAGAATCTTTTTTTTCTCCTAAAGTAACCACACACGCAAAAGAACGAATTAGCACCTACAGCGGATAATGTTCCTGATGATGGACCTTACCTGCTGTAGGTGCATTTACCATTTTTCAGAAAACACAAACGTCAAACCAGTTCTGGTGCTAAAACGGCTGCTTACAACTGGCTTTTCCTGACTCTCACTGGTGCTGAAAAACTGGTTTAATCTGGACTCCAAAGCTTTGCTGAGCCACAAGAAATAAATGCTTCCAACAGCAGCAGCAGGCTGGCTGCTGGTGGTGACCAACTGAAGAGTGGTGGATAAAAGGTTCAGAACATTTATAGAAATAAGTTTAGTTTTTAATCCATTATATCCAAGAGAGAACTGGTGTTTAAATATAGGTCCATGCTGAGTAGCGATCAGTGGTTCCTTCTGATTTTATAATGGCGGCTGTTTATACAAACACATAGAACATACATATCAAAAACATTATGGATTTCTACACTCTGTAGTTTTTACAAATTGAGGCTGCTTAAAGATCTGAAACAGAAAGTAACTACAAAAGGAAGTTAAAGCAAGGGGAAGGAAGTAAAGAAGGAAACAAAAATGATAAAAGGAGGAAAGGAAGGATGCTTGGAATGAAGCAAAGAAAGAGATAAGAAAGTGTGAACAGGATGAGAGAAAACATCACAGGTACGGATTTAGAAAACCATCACAATAAGGAAAAAGACATCAAGACAGAAGGACACAATAAAGAAAAAAAATGAAGGACAACCAAAGGTACAAGGTAGGAGAGGAAACAAGAAGGTGAAGATTGAAGTGCACTAGTAAGGACAGAATGAGATAAAGAAGAGAAGAGGGAAGATAGGAAGAACAAGGAAAGAAGTTAAAAGGAAAGTTAGATGGTAGAAGTTTTTGTACTGAGGGGAGGAATGAAGAAAACTAGGAAGTATAAATGAAAAAAAATGACAGCAAGAAAAGAACAAATGAAAGACTGAAGGAGATAAGGAATAAAATTTAAAGGTAATGACAAAAGGAAAGGATGAGTGAAAGGAAACAATCAGAAAGGAAGGAAGGAAGGAAGGAAGGAAGGAAGGAAGGAAGGAAGGAAGGAAGGAAGGAAGGAAGGAAGGAAGGAAGGAAGGAAGGAAGGAAGGAAGGAAGGAAGGAAGGAAGGAAGGAAGGAAGGAAGGAAGGAAGACGACAGAATAAAGTAAGAAAATAAAAGGAACAAAGTGAGGAAGATAGGTCATAGGGAAGGAAACAAGGAAGTAAATACAGGACACAGAGGAAGGAAATAGCATTAGGTATGAGGAGCATGACTCATCACTTACTTGTGTCTGAAGGGGGAGACGAAATGGCAGTACTGGCAGCTGTATTTGTCCTCTTTGCTGAACAGAGCCATGGCCGAGTGGCTCCTCTCATGGGACCTCAGCCCCTGCATGGACATGAAAACCCGGTCGCACTGGGAGCATGGGTGACCCCCGGCTCTGGCAGCCGCCACCAGGGCGGCCGCTCTACCCTCGACACCTTCCACGTTCGGATCAAGGGGCTCCAGCTCAACGTCGTCAGCAAGGTGATTGCTAGAATGTGTTGAAAAGGGGCGGGCAAAGGCTGGGTTGTGTCCATCGATGCCATCGACTTCGGACGCTTCGTCCTCCTCCAGGTCACCGTTAGTTAGAGAGCTTGAAGTCAGGGGGATATCAGAGACCTCCTGCTGCAAAGCAAAGAAATGTTTTGCTCACCAACTGTTTTGTTTTTACATCTAAATATTCTTTAACGACTTTAACTGCTTATACAAAATATTTAAAAAATACAAAACATGATACTGAGAGATATAAAATAATTAATATTTTTCTAGCTATTTTGGATCACTTATTGATTAATTTTTGCTGAAATCCATAAACTGACTCATCTGTGTTCACCATAAGTTCTTATTTTGGTAAATACTCCAGAATCAATTGACATCGAGACATCTTGGTGCTTGAATTTCACCTTATTATTCATCCATCAGCATGCCAAATACTTATTATTTCATTAGTAGAAATGAATTAGGTCATAATCTAAAGCTCCAACAATTCTTATCTCCAATCTAAAAACCACAAAAACAAACAAAATGTTTCCATCTTTTTCCCTTCACCTTCCTCAGCAGCTGTAGAGCAGGTCAGTAAGGCCATCGCAAGCAGAAGGACAATCACTGCACTCTTTTCTTTATTGCCAGGAGAAAACTCATTCTTTCTGAGGAAGGATCTGACCCTGCACTTCAGGAAGCCATAAATATGAAGCACCAACTGCAGGCCCAGCCACTTCCTGAATTCACAATCCCTGCCTGCTGTGCATCCATCTTTCAGAGCACAGATCCTGATTTAGAAGTGGATTTCAAAGATTACAAATGTGTTTGTTATAATTTTCTCTCATATAGAGAATGATGTTATTGTATATATGCATATTAACTCCAAACCTCAAATCAGTTAATGAGTGAAACAGAAATGATCCACCTCACCATGTTGAAACATGGCGGGATCAGCATCATGCTGCGGAAATTATTAATTTTAGAAAAGATGGATGTACCTAATTATCGTGGAGGAACCCCCATTAGACGTTGTGAAGACAATAATCCTACACAATTTTCTTGATCCAAACTGAGCTTCACTGATTTTATGTGGAGCAATGACCACAACTTTCAAATTTCAGAGGTACAAAGCAGGTGGAAAAATGCCCCAAACGAGCTGCAGCTCAACATTATAGTGGAAATTTGTTTTGGTAAATATTTACCAACGAGATTATGCCTAAAGAAGCACACACAACATTGCAGATCACCCAAAAATAAGACAACTAAAATCTTTTTAAAAAATTTTTAGTATTTGGTTAGAGCTTAACTAAATGTGGAGACATTTCAAAGGACATCAAATTGCAAGACTGTATAGCTAATATGGGGCACCCTCAGTGTTTCACACTCTGAATGCTGCCCGTCTGTCTCCTCCTTCATAATAAAGTCAGGCCTGGATCTGAGGATGATGCTGGATCCTCCGGCCTGTTGCCCTCTGTGCCAGCCTCAGTGGAATACTAATGCACAAACTGTTACCCCCAACTGTCTGAAAAGTTATGGCTCACAGCTTCATCCTCTCATTTAAGATGGGACAGCATGGCTCATTTTCTCTAAGGGAGGCTGACAGCTTTCCTTAGTAATAAACAAAATACAGAATCGAGTCTATTAAAACAGTTCAGAGTTTGAGAATCAGTAAACAACACAAACTCACCAGGGATCAGACAAGTGTGCTTTTATGACATCCTGAAATAAGGTCTTTGGATGATTTTTGCACAGCAGGAATCTTTACATTTGCATGGAGTCTCATTTTGTAGGGAGAACAATTTTCTTAGAGGAACAGTTTGACATCTTATTGTTGACAATTACAACAGCGAGGGGGCAGGAATTAAGAGTTTAAAGGAAATCTGGGGCACAATCCTCATGCATATGTCATGCTGTTAAACTTCTTAAGTATCTGGAATCATATGGATGGATGGAGGTTTTCTCTTGTAACTCAAAAACTGTGGAAAATACTTCTTTTTTAAGACTTTGCTCTTGGTTCTAAAATACACTCATAATGTGTAAATATTTGGGTTATCCAACATCACTTTCTAATATTAAAGTTCAAAATCTCTTAAAAAATCTGCATCTTCTAATAAAAATAAAGATGAAAAATGCGTTTAGCCGTTTTCCTTCTCACATTTTCAGACAACCACTTTCTGCAGCGATTAAAATACCACCCAAGCATGCTGGCATGACACTCTGCAAGCATCCTGATAACCATCAGTGGATTCCCGCAATTACCTAACAATTAAGTCGTTAACGCAAGCATCTCGAGACGTTGAGATAATTAACTCATGATCTAAAGATACTGCCATTAAAGTGTGATTGAAAGCATTTTTAACCTTTTGTTACTATATTATTGTTAAGTAAAAAATGCTGCAATTGTAAAGAATTTCTCACTCTTCAATCATGGCGATATCAACAGTGTTGCTCACCTTGACATGACCGCGTTTGGCCTCTCCGTACTGGACATGCTTCCGCAGGTGGTTACAGATTGCTCGGAGGGTCGGGTGGATCTCCACGCAGAAGTTGCACCTGAATCCTATGGGGGTTTTATTTGTAAGGCTTTCCTGGAGACAGACAAACAGCATGTGGTTTACCTTCTCAGATACATTTACAAAGGCTGGATCTTGATTATATATAATAAAGATTCTTTGAGAACTAAAACACAATCCTTCGGCCTATAGCAGTGAAAAATATTTGCTGCAGTCAAAGTACATTAATATCCTTTTATAACTCATGTCCTATTCAGGAAGTTAAATAATGCAACAGTTCTTAAACAATAAGATCAATAGAAATTTTAACAACCTTATGATGTTATAATTTCTGATGCACTTTATATACAATATAAATTTAAATGCAAAAAATAAGTAAGAGAAACATGTAATAATTATAACTAGTTCTACCATCCCGAATAAGCCTTTTGTAATGTCATATGTTTGCATTCTCAAAAAGATGTACTTTTTTAGGATAAAGTTAAAAATTCTTCACCCTGGTAACCCTGAACCTTGATTAAATGAACAGTTACTATCATGTTAGGCTTTAAAAACAAAAGAGGAGAAGTTCAGAATAATTCAGGCAAGAATAAATTTAAAAATTACAAACAGTTGATATGTTCTTGCAGTAGATCAGTCTTTTGTACTCTTTTTCTCCTAGTAATCCAACATAGTTGGTCCAATACACCAAAGCTAATGTTAAGGAGCAGGATCTCTAGAGTCTCAATAGTCTTTAAAAAGCTCCAGTGTAATAAAAAGTGTAATTTTATTTGTTTTAAAAGAGCAGCATCTTGGGAACTTTAAGGCATTTAGCATTTGGTGGGCTTCACAGAGATGATCAGTGTTTACATATGCACCAATAATGACCTTCCTGTGTGAAACATGTGCAAACTAAACATGTTCTCCAATAAAACAGCTGAATATGAGAATGAAGCAGACTGAAAAAGAGGAAATATAATCAGGGTTAAATTCAAAACTATTTTGTTTATTTCAGCATCTCCTTACTGTCACATTAGATAGTTACTCTAAAAATGGCGAACAGGTTTCCTCCTCAGTACATTAGCAGGAAGATGGTTAGTGGTGCAATTCCCTTTGACCTCCAATTCTTAGGTAAATAAGTTTTTCTTTTTAACTGCTCAGTGCAACATGGCAGCAAAATTGAGGATGTATGTGCAACACTAGCACGATGAGCCCAGTGTCCTGCATGTCTTAGAAGCCTCCCTGCTCTAACTTGTCTGTTTCAAATAGCTGCATGAGCCAATGACAGAACGTCATACTGAGGCTCTGCATACCTAGAACCAGAACTAAACATGGAGAAGCAGCATTTGGTTCCTATGCTCCACTTATCTGGAACAAACTTCCAGAAAACTATAAAAGTGCGGAAAGCCTGAGTTTCTTTAAATCCAGACTAAAAACACATTTGTTTAGGATTGCCTTCGACTGTTCTAGTTAAACAGTTCAACTAAAACATATTTTCTGTAGTCCAACTGTTTTTAATATTCTTTTTTGTTTCTGCATTTTTTGTTTTATTTTATTTATTTTTATTTTTTCCTACTTGCTTTGACCCTGTTTTATCTTCCTGTATTTTAATCGTGTAAAGCACTTTGCATTGTCTTTGTTATGAATTGTGCTATACAAATAAATATGCCTTGCCTTGTATTTCGCCACTTATTTGATTTAGGTGAGTTAAACTAGGAAAAGATCTAAACCATCACAGACACTGGCCCATAAGGGCTAATTTGGAACATTACTGGTAATAATGGTCCGTTACCATAAACAATGAAGAGATTTTTGAGCTTTAGGTTGGAAGATGATGGAAATCACCTTAGCTATTTGGTCTTTAGAACTCCCCATTAGCTTCAGTCTCTGCGACCAAATAATAGATTTATAACTGAAAATCCTATCAGCATTATCCTCAACAAGTAAGACATTTACTGCTATTAACACTTTAAAAGAAACTTGTATAAAAAGATCTGAACAATCCCCTCAAGCAAATAATCATTGGATTTGCAAATATTCCAGAGAGCTTGCTAAGCTTACCTTCTCAAGTTTATTATCCTGTACCTCAGGTCCTTTCTGCTTCCCAAGAACGTGCTTCTTCTTCTCCAGTCTAACAACTCTCTTCTCAAACTCCTCATTGTGACTCAGAAGATGATCAGCCAGATCAGGCAGAGTTGTAAACTTTAACTCACAGTGGGAGCATTCGTATAACTCTGACTCCTCATCCTCGGGGATGGATGACACCAAGAAGTCCCTCTTCAGATCTACGCTGTGGTGGTCATTGTAGTGCATAGATAGCATCTGTCCTGTGCTAAAGGACAAGCGATAGCATTTCAGACACTTGAAGGGAAGCCAGTCATCATCACTGTCTTCCTCCTGTTCCAGAGGGACCTCCAGCACTTCCTTGTCTTCTACACCAGGTGTGGCTTCTTCGGTCTTCTCAGGCTCCTTGGCGTAAATAACGGTAAAGTAACGACCGAGTTTGCTGGAATGCTGTTTCTTGGGGAAGACGCCTGGATGGCGTTTGATGTAGTGCGAAACTATGCTCTTCCTGCTGAAGGCCTGGAATCCGCAGAGGTTACACTGCCGCCTCTCCACCGCTAAACGCAGCTCTTCGCTCATTTCTGAGCACTCCCCATCTGATGGCGGCTGAGCGATCACTTTGGGGGGCTTGTCACTCATGGTCTTGGAGGCAGCCAGACAATGAGTGTAATAGGCGTCGATATCATGCCGCTTTTGGTAGTGGGCTGCCAGGCCTTTCCGGATAGGGTTTGTGTAAGAGCACAGAGCACATTTGAAGACATTGTTTTTACCCTCCGGTTGAGCGCGCACATTGTTGTGCTTGATGCGGTAGTGGCGAGCAATGCCTTTTCTTGTGGTGCAGAAGTACTTGCAGAGCTGACACTTGAATACAGCATGTTTCTCTGGCTTATTGATGGGTAACTGGGAGAGGGCAAGGTCCAATTCACTCACCTCTTGGACTTTAGCAGTGCTTGACATATTACTGCCACTGCATTCAGCCATTGGCTCGGTTTCTCTGCAGGACGAAAAATTACTCAGAGAGGGTGTGAATATATCTGAGGCTGACTGATTGTGATATTTCTCGTAATGTATTTTAAGTTTCTCCAGCGTCCCATGGGTATAGGGGCACATTTTGCATCTATATGCACCATAGCCCTGCCTCTGAGTTTTGAACTTGTCGTCTCCTTCGTGTAACTCTGAAATTTGCTCTATGTCATCTGCAAAGTCCTCAGCGGTGACTTTCACCAGCGGGTGACGTTTCTGATAGTGAGTGAGGACCCCGTGAATGCGGGAGTTCACATATGGACAGTGGCGGCATTTATAAACAGAGCTGGGGTTGATGTCTGCCTCTTGTGCAAAATCTGCAGCTTTTACTTTCATGCCTGGGTGTTTCTTGCCATAGTGAGTGAGAAGGCCATGAAGGCTGTTGTACTCTGACAGACACACAGTACATTGATAAGGATTGTTAGAAATGGAAAGGCGTGGGTGAGAATAGCTTTCTTGAGGTGGGGTGGCAATAATTAGAGCTCCTTCATCAGACTGGCAATTCATAACTCCTTGCTCCTTTGCAACCTGCTGCTGGAACTTTTCAGCAGAGCCATTCCCTTTGATTATATCCAAAAGCACAGATTCATCCTCTTTGATGGCCCAGAAGTGAACAGCTTGGTAGTGACTTGTAATGTCCCAAATAGAGCAAGCCTCAAAGGCACAGTCTCTACATTTGTAATGTTTTGTGTCCATATTTCCACCTTGCTGGGTGGTTTCTGGCCCTGCCCATAGCTTGCTTGCCATGTATGCATAATCGACATTATGCTCAGGGTGGCGTCTTTGGTAATGGAGCAAAAGGCCCTGGGGATCAGCATGGGAATAAATGCACCACTCGCAGTGATAACCCGCCTCCAGAATGCCATCTTGGTAAGCCCAATGTAAAATAGTCATGGCTGTCGCTTTAACAGTAGGGTGCTCCTTCTTGAGATGCTTTTTCAGGGCATAAACGTAGGGGGTTGTAAAGGAACAGTGTCTGCACTTAAGGGAACGCATAGGTGTCGAATTTTCATTGTCTGCAGAAGCCGAGATTGCAGTAGAGGAAGCGCTGTTGGACTGGACCATTTGTGCTCGCTCGCGCTGACTCCTCACTACCGCAGTGTGACGGCGCACCAGGTCAGCGTTGGCCTTGGTCTCCCTGTGCTTCTTCTGATAGTGGATAAGCACTCCTTTTACGGTGCGGTTGCCATAATCACAGTGCTGGCAAAAGAACAGCTCTTCCTCCCCTTTTTCACCACCTCCTAGTTTGGAGTTTTTGGAGCCGCCGTGGCCATTATTTTGAAACTGCTTCAAAAATTGCTTGGGAGCAGCAATTTGCAGTTCATCCATTAATTTCATCAGACCAGGAGTGGGAGGGCCGTGCTTGATGTATTTAGCTGTCACTTTCACTTCCGGGTGTCTTTTTTGGTAATGAACCAGCACACCCACAACAGATTTGTTGCTGTATATGCAATGTTTGCAGTAGTACATTTCTTCATCTGATCCATACACCATTAAATTAGATTGTTTTGGAGTGCTGGGGATCCCAGGGCTGAAGGAGGAGTTTGCTAAGGGGTGGGACTGATCAACCGAGACCACCTTCATTGTTTTTTGTATACGGAAATAAGATGCCTTTTGCTCTGGGTGTTTCTTTTGGTAGTGAACTAACACCGAGTGCATGTTAGCACTAGAAAAGGAGCACACATCACAGTCATAAACAACCACATTGCTGATAGTTTCTTTGAGAGATTCAGACTCCGCACTGGCTTCTGGAGACCTGGGAACCGTTTTCTGCACCGGGCTTGATGAGGACCTGGGCACTGGAGATGATGAGTTAAAACTTTTGGGGCCAGAGTTTAATATTTCTCTAAGTGTTTGCGATTCACTGGTCTTGTGACTTTGTTCTACAATGTAGCTGGAGAAGATCATGGCATTGTTGATTTTTACATTGGGGTGCATTCTTTGGTAATGAGGCATCAGGCTTCTGACGTTGGGGCTTGTGTATGAACAAAAGCGGCACATGTACAGAAGATGCGGTTGGTTGAAGTTTAGCACATTGCTTGCTTCTGGGTGGTGATCCATGTAGTGTTGGTGCAGGTCGTTGTAATTTGTGTACTCTATATAGCACTCCAAACAGCGGAATACAGCACTCTGGTCTTCAGGATCTAGGATGTACTTAAAGCTGAACTTTATGTAAGGGTGCATCCTCTGATAGTGTGTGCTAACGCTTCGAGCCGATTTGTTGTGATAATCACAGTGTTTACAGTAGAAACGCATGATTCCGGAATCATCTGAATAGTCCATATTCTCATTGATGGTACCATCAGTTGGATTGGCTGAGATATTTTCACCATCATCAGAGAGAGTCAGGGATATTGGAATGTTTCTGGGTTTTAACTTGGGGTTGCTTTTTCTTTTCCCTATTCTGCTTCCCTCGTGAGAGATGGAGGACTCTTGATGAAACAGATGCGTGTTGTAAGCAAAGACTGGGTTTTTGTCATGGTTTCTAATCTCATCACCACTGCCGTTATTTTCCCCATTGTCTTCTTCATCCATGTCATCTAGGTTAATGATCGTATCCTGCTGGCTTTGGCTTATCTTACTTTGAAGGTTACTGGCGATTTCATCAATCCTAGTTCTCTTTTTGACTGAGGACAGATCCAAAGGCAAGTCATTTATGGACTTCCTGGCTCTTTTTCCTGTAACTAACGCTTTCTTGGTGGCAGATCCTAATATGGATGTCTGAGTTTTTTGCAGAAACATCGGAAAAGCTTCTACTTCTGAGTCTGGCTGGTCAGTCATCTGGCTTTCAAAGACAGAGGAATCTAGGTCATCACAGTAGGAGTGCTTGTGCTGCTGGTGGACTCTCAGACCTTTTAGAGTGGTGGTAGAGAAGCTGCAGAGTGTGCAGCGGTGAGGGTTCTGCTGGTCATTTGATGTGCTGGTTGGCTTTTTCCCATTAATTCTGGACGTTACATTTCCTCCGTTCAGTGGCTCTGTGGCACCATCATTCTGAGGCTCTGGGCTGTCGCCTGTAAGGTCCAATGTTTCTAAATCTGATGGATTGTGGCTCTGCTTGTGCGTACCAAGCTTCAAAGGGCTGGTGCAAATAAAGGGGCATTCATCGCATTTGTACACTGTGGTTTTACCAGAAAGGTGAATATTTTCAATATGGCGGGAAATGCTCCGCCTGTGCATTGTAAGGAAAGAGCAAAAGGGACACTGGAATCGGTTCATGAACCTCCTGAACGGTATTCCTTTAGTTTCCAGCAATTTATTATCGCCATCCATTAACAGCTGCTTTGCATCTGCAGAGAGAGTTCCTGTATAGTTGGGATCATCCATCTCACCCACTTCTTCCTCGTCGTCATCTTCCAAGCTGCTTCTTGAGTTGTCCTCATTCAGTAAGCTAGAGTCCACATGTGAGACGCTGTTGGAGACGTCAGAAGAGGCAAATCTTTTAGACAGAATAGAAGAACCTGTGCTGTTGGGCGTGACTGCACTTATATGTGAATACTGAATGGATGAGATTGCCTCAACGGATGTTTCCATCATTTTCTCTGGTTTTTCAACTGAATCTCCTTCTCTAGTCAAAGTCACATTTGATCTTGTCGAGTTAGGGGATGAGGCTGGAGTGCTTGGCCTGGGTGAGCTCGCGCTTGCTTCCTCTTCTAGATTTTCAGTGTTGGAAACAATCTTCACCTTATCACTATGTTCTTTTACAACATGGTCAGTCCAGCTGTCTTTCTGGTCAGTCTGATAGTCACACCATTCGCAAGGAAATGTTCCCTTAATGAGTCCAGCAGCTGTTTCAGATCCCTCCTCTGCCTCCGTGTCGTCCGGCTGATTTCCAGAGGGAACTTTGTTATGATACATCAGTTGGTGTTTTAAGATCCTTGCTTTACGGGGAGACTTGTACGTGCAATACTGACAGGAATACACTTTTGAATGATCATTGTGCGTTATTACAGTGTAGCTGGCGTCCTTAGCAGGGCCTGAGGAGACATTTGCATCTGAATCTTCCTCTGTGACATTATGGACCTTTTTGGTGTGATTTCTTAAAAACCCCTTTGACCGGAAGTAACGGATGCAAAACTTGCATTGGTAAAATGGAAGATGGGTCTCAGTAGTTGGTTTTTGCGATGTTTGGTCGGGACCATCAGCAGAGCAGGGACCTAAAAAAAAAAAACAAGTATGAAAGATAGGTTATAGAAGCTTATATATTATTAACACGTATTAACAATCATCTGGCATTAACACGTCTAATAATATAATTTACTTTTTTGCTGTCTGAGGCATTTATAACTTCTGCTCGATAAAAATGCATCCAAATGTTACAAGAGCTCTAAAAAAAGAAAAATAATTCCTAATCCTAAATAAAATAACAGCAGCATCTGATTATGGTGGTGGCATACTCATTCCAGCTTTAGAAGGAGAGTAATCCTTGTCATCCCTGTCTTCCTTATCCCCATTTTCCTCTTCTTCATCCTCATCCTCTTCTCTCAAAGAGTCAGACCCCTCTACATCTGAGGGCTGCAAGAAAACAGTGTGCACCTCCTGAATGTGGTTCTTCAAGTCATCGTATGACTCGGCACGGAAGTCGCAGCCGTCACACTGCAATACCTCCATCACTGAAAGGGGGGATAACTCCCTGGAAAATCAGGGAAACCTGCAAAACAAAGAGGCAAAATCATGAGTTGATGCTGCTTTTTTAGGTTCATATAATGATACATAGATGATTATTTACTCTGTTATTATGCATTATCAGAGAGAATGTTAATAAAAAAAATTAATAGTCAAAACATCCAAGCTGAATTAAACTTGAATCAGCAACTTAAGACAATAGTGTTTCATAGGGAGGAGCTTGATTTTGATATTGATGATTACAAGTGGTGATACTGCTGTGAACATAAATAATCAGGTGCAAGGACCTGTCCCACTTATGTGCATGACAAATAAGGCAATACAAAAAAGCTTTTAATTATTCATGGTTATAAGGTGTTAAAATGTCGTGTTTTCACAACTGCAGCTTTGTTTCATGACTTAAAAAGCTGTTTTAAGCATTGCTTGCATAACAAAAACTAAATGGCTTCATTGCTAAACCTTAATATCTTCGTTTTCACAACATAATAAATGGAATTATCAAAATATATAATTAAAGGCCTTTTAAGTCAGAATGTTACAATGTGAACTCTAGAAAATAACCCCACGTGGCACAGGGCACGATTCAGCAGATGCTGCAGGTTCTTTTTTTTTTTTTCCAAGAACAATGCAGGGACTGAGGGATTATGGGTCGATTTGTCCCATTTTTTTTTTTTTACCTCAGGATAAGCAACAGCTGGAGAGCAGCTCCAGAGCTCAGTATTTAGAGCACAACATTTCAACTGATTGTATTAACTGCCCTGAAGATTGACTGAAACATCCAAGAAATGAAAGCTTTATGTTTTGGATGGGTCTCAGTTATTCTGACATGAATAGGGAAATGGAAGGTATAACGTTCATGTGAAATTCAAAGGTGAAAATATTTCTACTGGTTGTATTTTACACACAAGTTGAATCTTGCATTGCGTTCGTCACCTCATGAAGATAAAAGATCATCACTGCCCAAACCTCTGTAGCCTAAACACAAAGCGATACATCAAGAGTGCTTGAGACTTTCTATTTAGTCATTAAAGTGTGTTTTAAAAGCTAAGATTAATTTTGATACAAGTTAACTGTAATCTTACAAAATTGCTTTTCTTTACAGACTGAAACAAGGTGTGTTTGTTTCAAAGCACTTAATGAACCTAAAATGTTGTGAGATGTGTTGAATTTAAATCGTTTTGCCAAGTTTTGTTAATTAACTGAATGTAGCTGTAGTTTTTCGAGGCTTCTCACACATAAACGTGCACACATGTAAGACTATCCCAATAACAGAACGGAACAGTGTTGTCATCTGTTTTAAAACTTTGGACGACAGTTTATACTCTGCATAGATTCAAAAAAGACCCATCGGTCAATTTTATTGAATCAAACAAACTCCTAATACTAATATCATTCACTTATGTCATTTCTAGAAGTCCTTATGTGGTGTTAATAGCCTAAGCCAACTTTGTGTATCTTCTAACACATTGAGACGGTGTCCTACTTTGACAAGAGAAATCTAGAGCTAGACCAAAATTTACAGAGACTGAGAAAACTGTGGAGAGAACGGAGGAAAATTACACAAACATTTTCTTGAACTTCCAGTGCACAAGCTAGTAGGACTGGAACAGTCGCTTCTTAGTCAAGCTTTCCAAACCACTCTTCATCTTTCTGGTTCTAATGAAACTAGAAATGACAAGGGTTTGTTCGTCTTGGTAAGATTTTTCATTTACATACCATGTTTATCTGGGTCTGTATTCTTCTACATTACAAAAGGTGATGCATCCTTTCAACTAAACTCCCATTGGCAAAAATTAATGAGCCATGTTTCTGAGAACTGTTACCATGCAGCAAGAACACATTTGGTTATTCTATAAGTCAAGACCAAAGTGTTTGCATGCAGTCAAAGAGGATAAAGTGGGTCAACAGCTTCTAAGGATTTACTTCTTCTTATGAAGAAGCATGGATCTACTGAGAGAGCTGAATCTGAAGCTTAGCTGCCAATATGCACATACCTGCACCTTAAGAAAAGCTCAAACTTCACCGCTTCTTATGCCCCCACTTATTGTACTGACAATTCACATTTATAGAAAACAAAAGAAATAGTATCAGATCTTGGGTAGTGTCTGTGGAATCAAGTACATTTTCTCGATTGATAAAGTGGACAAAGCTGTTAGCTGTTGACTGCATATCTGACAATTTGTTGAGACATGGCGCCCAAAATGAACAGGAGTTGTGTGAAACCTTAACCCCTGTCAGTACAGTATGCAACTTAATGAAGAAAACTGGACATTTTGTTTAGACAGGCTTTTCAAATTCAAAGACCCACATTTTGGTTCTCCAAATAATCTAATAATCTAAAAATAATCCAGCCTTTCCCCCCTTTATTTCTGACAATGCCTTTGAGATTTAGAGACCAAAGGGTATATGCACCCTGGAAGACCTTTATATATGGGGAACTTTTGCTTCATTTAATCAGCTATCTGAGAAATTTAAAGGTTCGAGATTTCATTCGCTCTAAATTCTATCAATTTCCAGCCCTTCCGTCCAAAAATACATTAGATAACATCCTTGATGTTAACCCTGCGAGAAAGGGCTACATAACTAAACTCTATAATACAATCAATACCCTTAGCCTGGTACCCACTGAACCTCTCAAAACTCGATGGGAGAATGATATGCAAAGATCTATGTCAGAAGAAACTTGGGAGCTGGTGGTAAAAAGGATTCACTCCTCTTCAATATGGGTGACACACAGTGTTATTCAATTCAAAGAGGTTTATCGCCTTAATTACACTAAAGAGAAATTGGCTAAGATTTATCCTGAACTAGACTCAGTCTGCGATAGATGTAAACAGGAAGCTGCCAGCCTCTATCATATGTCCTGGCCCTGCCCGAAACTCACCCATTTCATAAAATCTATATTTGACTCTCTAGCAACTATCCTTCAATTCCTACTGGAACCTTCTCCTCTGACTGCATCTTACATTAAACCTTAACCCCCCTTTTTTATTTTGAGTTTATTTATCTTATTTATCTATCTTTTATATATTTATTTATTATTTTTTTAGTTTATTTTACTCTATTTTTACTTTGGATTATACCCATCTCCTAAATGACGCCATACGGGGCAGGACTACAAGGGGTGGGTGATAATAATTACAATACTTATTCCAGAATTTGTACTGCACATTTGGATACTGAAAATAAAATACACCTTGTTTGTCTGTGCATAAGCTGAGAAGTTCTCTACATGTTTTATGTTTGCAGGTTTATATTCACACTTCACATTGGAGAGAACAATTTGCAAAGGTCGACTACTAAACAGATGCTTACCAATAAAAGAAAAAAAAAAACATTTGGACTTTGAGTCCCTCCACTTTTTGAGCATGAGGTGATGTGATCAAATGGCATTAAATTGGACAATTTTACTGGAACAAAAGCTTTAAGTATGTAAATAGCCTTGCAATTGATTAAGGGATGGAGGGTTAGGCTAAAATCCTCTTTTTAAACCACTAAAAAAACTTTTGTAAGCTAGTAGTAACATTTAATAATAAAAAAAAAAATTCCTTTGTATTTAAATATAACCTAAGATAAAGCTCACCACCATTATCCTTCTTCGAAACAAGACAAGAGAACTCATCATTATCTCTATATCTTAAACCTAGGTTTAGGGCACAGTGGATGGTGCTCTAACAGATCTGTCTCAGAAAGGTTATTATTGAAGGGAAGACTTGTTAAGTGTTTAAATAGAGAAGGAAACCAGGTTAGCAAGTAGTTTTGTTAACACCTGTTGTTGAAACATATAGATCAGGGGTGTCAAAATGGTTCCAGGAAGGAAATAAGCAGTAGCACACCATTCATCTCATTAAGTTATCATGTTAAGACTGGCCTCACTTGAGATGCCTTGAGTCTGGAACGCTACTGCTTGGCTGGAAAGAAAACCAGCAGCCACATGCCCCTTTCTGAAACCAATCTGACACCCCTGGTATAGATTATGGTGGTCTAAAGATAAGAGGGATGGCAGATAGGCTTTAAACCTCAAAGACGTGGAGGAATGGTAGAAAATACCAGCTCGAAAAACTACAAACTACATTACTAAGAAGAGTTTGGTAGCTGGAAAAAAAGGATCTTCCATTGATTATTGGGAAGGGTTTAAACAATCCACAAGTTAATTTTCCTTTCATGGATGCCAGGGATTTCCTATTAAAAACAATCTTTTTGGCTGAAATAAATAATCATTTTAAATCTAGATTTTAAAGAATCAGAAATAACTTTAGTATTCAGAATCAACTGATATTTAAGCCAAACTTTTTTTTTTTACTTTGAGTTTGTTTTCAAATTTGACATGATCTAAACGAAGAGACTACTCCTCCCGCCCTACCTCCCAAACCTTAAAGGCTGGGTAGTGAAGCACACCAAGGGAACCAGCCCAACTGCCTGCATGTCCCTGAGCAACCAGTGGATCCATTGTTCTTCAGGGTCAGGTTACAGCCTCATCACATGTCCACACCCCTCTCCTGGCACTTTGCTCCTGTTTTGAACAAAGTTGGCTCCTGACACAAGGTTCCTTGACATGGATATCAAGAGAAGTCCTTTAGGAAGGAGGGGAGAGGAATACAGCCGTGAAGTGGGGAAGAGAAACCTCCTTCTCAGTCCACCATCTGCCTTGCAGTTGGCTGTGTCTTTTCAGCCAGTAAGTCTCTGCACCACACCAAGCTAATGGGCGAGATTGTGCAACTGCTTTCATCTAGTCAGCCGGGGCCCCAGCAGACAGCGCCTGAGCAGCTCAGATCCTCCTTTGAGCTGAGCTTCAAGGGCAGCCATTTTAGGAGCAGGCAATGTGTGCTTAGGTGTTCACAACATGGACCCGCAGATCTGATCCTCTTCCTGAAAGGCAGGCAGCCTGTCACTGGAGAGCTGCTGACAGAAATCTATCTGCCAGATGTACAGCCGTGTACCCGAGCCGTCTGCCCACACAGCTCAGCAGAAAACATCTCCCACTCTCACCAGGCTTGCTTTGCTTAGTCCTTTCATTTCTTGGGAACATTATCTAACGCATCAGGAGATTTTCAGAGAACTGGTTGATTCCCCCCCCACCCACCCTTCTCCCAGGGAAGGGAGAATAGGTCAGAGCAGGCAGCGTGCACCAAGAAAAAGAAAGTGGAGAGAGCTACTGCTTTTTGTAGAAGCTGCCAGCTAGCCTCCACGAGGGGGTCTAAAAATGTGAGGCATGTCTGAACTTCTTTAACTCGAATCTATCCAACCCTGAGGAGAAGCTGGAGCAAAAAAAAAAAGGAAAGGGAGAGGGGGGAGCAAAGCAGGGAGAGAGCATGACCGAGCCACCTGGTAGACCTTCACAAGACAAAGCCAGTAGACTGGGCTCCCCAGATTCCAAAGTCTACTGACGTTTGTTAATCACCAACCGGTCTCTCTGCATCAGCGAGCCCTGCCAGCAGTCACACCCTCTACTCAAACTGGCTGACAGCAGCTGCTCGGTCTGAAAGAGGGCCTTTGAATAAGCCAGCATTAAGCTGATTAGTAGTACAGAGGTTTTGTCCCTAACAGTGGGTTAGAGCTACCACCTCATACCCTCCCATGAGAGAGGAGCCCACAGACATGTTACATTATTATATGTCGGGGCATTCTGGCTGCAGATGAATCATCTGGCAAACAAGACAGGATGTGCGTCTTGTCAACCTGCACTGCCTCAATAATTAATGACCAGCTGATTGAAAATGACAGCCTGCTTTCTTTAAAAAAAAGAAGAAAAAAACAAGAAAAGCAGCCGATAGGAAAAATCGATTTCTGCAGAGATGAGATGACATCAGTGAGGAATCAATGCTTTTTTAGTTCAAAGGAAGTAATATAAAAAAATAAAACTAAATGTGAGAAGAACGCTTAAAAAAAACCCCACATGATACTTTGCTGAAGTCTGTTCAGATTTACCCAGAAGACCTCAGAGAAAGATCCCCATTGTGTCTGCGGAGGAGCAAGTTGGCTTTTTTTGCACAAAGAGGAGAAACTGGAGAGCAAAACTGCTGCATTGATCATGGTGCTAAAATAAAGGTTCACTGAAGCAGATCTGATGCCATGCTTATTCACTCGTAGACAGAAAACACCCTGCACAAGCAGGTAGAATGACAAAAAGTACAACAAAATAAAACTACCAAAAGCTTTGAAACATTACCTCCATACTTCAGAGAAAAACTAAAGCGAAAAAACTTGGAGGATTATTATTTAAATTCTCCTTACAAATATATAAGCTATCTGGAAAAAAAGGACAGAGCTTAAAGGATGCTAATGAATAGTTCTATATCAAATGCATGACTTAAAAATCTGGCAGTTCCAGGTTAAGCAGACCAGTCAAAAAGATCATGTTACAATGTTCTCATCTCCCTTACACCTTATATCCAATCATAACCACAAACCTCAACGTAACTTAATTTGATTTAATTTCAAAGACTTCATAGAACCAACTTCAGCTTCGATTACAGATGCATGTCTTTTGGGATATGTTACATTACCTGTCTCATATCTCATTCAAAATAGCTATGTTATTCAGAGCCATTTTCAAGATCTGTGCTGCTATATGTTTAAGCTGCTGGAAGACATAGGAACCACTTGTCCTCATCATGCTTCATTCTATGTTGTTTCTCCCTTTCTGCAGTATTTGTTAAAGGGAAACACTTTTTTTTTTTTTTTTTCATACGGCCCTTGATTTTACGTTATTACATCATGTTCTACTCAACTATATGATATTTGTGTCATTTGGAGCTGTTCTGAAGATATTCCGAACAGTTTAGTTTGTGCCTTCAAGTTGTTTGCCCATAGGAAGACGTTACTTGGATATAACCTAACTTCAGAACAGCTCCAAACGACACAAAACTCATATGGGTGAGTAGAACATGATGTAATAACATGAAATCAAGGGCCCAATGTAAAAAAAAAAACAAAAACAAAAAAACGGCGATTCCCTTTAAGTTCCACTTCATGTTCTCTCCGCTTTGTCTTGTCATAG
The DNA here is from genome assembly GCF_016077235.1 of Cyprinodon tularosa. NCBI lineage: Eukaryota > Metazoa > Chordata > Actinopteri > Cyprinodontiformes > Cyprinodontidae > Cyprinodon > Cyprinodon tularosa. The sequence continues at coordinate 658,191 of NW_024039062.1, read as the reverse complement.
TAGCCTCATCTGATCTGTCCTGTTCAGCTGTGTCTCCATCCTAGATGCTGCTGCCATCAACATCCTTGGTTATAGATGTTAGAGCTGAATTGAAGTTTATTGCAACTATTCCCGTCTTTGTTTGTAAAAAAAAAAAAATCACTCTAGCTCAATACATATGAATGAAGAACATCTCATGGCATTCATTTTCAATTTCTTTAACACTCTGTTTGCTTTGATTGTGTAATTTGACAGTCAGATGCTAAATCTTTGCAACGTACAGCTTTTTTCCAAGATCAAGTGCAGAGGAAAAGGATCCCCACAGCATGATGCTGCCATCACCATGTTTCACTGAGTTCTGAATTATCAAGTGTTTTTTCATTGAACCAAAGATTTTCTCCTAAATAAGTTAAAACTGTAGCAATTTAATATTTATATAACACCTTAGATGAAAAACATGATTCATTTTTTTACAAATAAAACTGCTGAAAGTCATTCAGACTATGAAACTAAAGTTAAACTCCTGGTTGCAGCATCTGGCAAAGCTGGGCCTCAAAAATTAAACACCAGGTCTGCAACAGGCTGAATGACCCAAAGGCCATAAAAAGTGGGAGGTTTTGCAGGCAGCGGGTTTTGGAGCTCTCCGCTTTGATGATTTGATCATAAATGCATCACAGCCACCAGAGACGAGGCGTCTGCTGTTTAACCCTACAAGACAAACAGGTTCACAACCAGCAGCTCCTGCATGTTGGCGCACTGACTATCTGTATAAATAACAGCTATTCAGCTTCTGAGATAGGGAGGTTTACACAGCCGTGCCAAAGAGAGTGCTCCTATATTTTCCCAGTAACCCATGCTACAGCATCTTCCTCCCTCATGTTGATCTTTACACTCATGGATAAATTATCTCATATTAGGACGCTGTTGCAAAAGATGTCAATTTATGGTATTTATGAGAGCATTTGACATGTAATGTGTGTTTCTAAAGAGTTTGGAGCTCTGTATAGATAAATAAGTTTAAAAAAAAGGGCAAAAGGTGTAGAAAGATCATGATGCAATCATTTATTAGACTAGTGATGAGTCTATGAGACTCAAAATTCACTGGAAGTTGAGAAAAGTTTAAAGAAAAACCAAATCCCCAGGTTATCTGATATTAGCTTCAGTTTTATGATAACAGAAGATAACTATATTGTTTTGGTCATCAGATTAAAGTATAAGGGAGCTTTGCAAAAATCTCTGAAAAACAGCTTCTCAAATAAGCAACAGGAAATAGTCAGAAACATTGATAAGGATAATGAATCAAGACCTGTTCAAAAAAGAACAAATTTAAGCTTGATTCCTTACCATCCAATATGCTACAGGTAACCCAGGTTAGCCAAGCCTTTTATAAAGGTGTGTTTACACCTGTTTAGAGTTTTGCTATCCACAAAATCTATACTTTGGGCCTAAAACAAAGTTAGCAGATTATATGTACCTGATGGACTTGTCTACAGAACATTTAAAAACTTTTTTACCTGCTGAAGTAGCATACAGAATTATGGTATTATTGTATTTAATTCAGAAAAATCTCAAAATGTGCTGACAGGAAACGCAAAATGTTTATTTAAGATATAGATGTAAGATAATATGTTTTTGGGTTAATCATCAATCAATCACTCATCATTTTCCCCCCTCTGATCTGCACGTAGCCAGTGACTTGGAATCTCAGACATTTCTGTAAAACTTAAGCCTGTGTTTTTTAAGAGATAATTCACGGTGGATTTGGAGGCACTTCTGGTCCTTCTGTGTTGGCTCTTAAGTTTTACAGAGCGGTCCGACTGTATCCAGGCTACGCAGATATTTATTCAGTGGAGTCCTCCCTCTTATTTATATTTCTTCCACCCTGAATACTGTTTTATTTGAACCAATAGCATCTTTTTGCTTCTCCAGTCATTTGGTAAACTGCAGAGGAAGCACAATCTTAACTTTCTCAGTCAACCTAACTTAAAAATGTATAGTTTATTCTAATGCTGCCTTGCATACAAGAGGAGCTGCCATCCTGATGAGCTTGTATGTACAATGCTTTTATTCTGACTCTTCTTTGGAGATCATGCTGTAGACTGAACACTGTGGAACAATTAAACATACTGCTTGAATTGGCTAGAGCTACCAGCAGGTGTTTTCATGTTAAGAGATATCTGGGACACTCCTCAATACAATCAATTTTCAGAGACTTCAAAATCTTCAGCCAGAAAAAAACAAAAACAAACCTATCATTACCTATCATTCTAAACCCTCCAAATCTTCAAACAAAAATACAATAAGATTATACATCCAGATTTGTGATTCCTGAACAAAAGACGTAGACAAAATTATAAAATAATAAACATTTAACAATTAAACCACTTGTAGCATCAGAACTTTCTAATTCAGTTCTGAATTACTGACTCTTACTTCTTCTTAGATGCAAAAAAACATAAAAGTCCAAATTTAATTGACAGTTTCATCTGATGATCCTAATAAAGCCTGTCGCTTTCACAGTATGAAGAACCTTTGCACTCTTATTGTATGTGAAGGATCAATTCTTGGTGTTCAAATAAAGCATCTGCTGATGCAAGTGAGGGCCAAGTGGAGCCACAGCAAGAGGTATCTGTTTTGGCACCTTGGCTTTAATCATTCTCTTTCCCAGATACAACTGAGAGACTTTGAAAAAGAGCAATGAGCTCATGTAAGGCCCCTATTTCAAAGTCAAAGTTGTATCTTCTTCTGCAGGTTATTCTAAACCTGGTGATCATTAGAAGGTTTGTTGAAATAGAAAATCATGCCCCTGTCTACATCTACAGTAGATAACCTGGTATGAAAATGTGTGAAATTGAAACACAAAGGAGTGGTTAATAATCAAAACTTTGAGAGGTTGAATAATGAAAGGCACTGTGGTGGTTTTCTTGGGTGATTTTGTAAAATATTGGAGGACAAATTTAGATTGTAAAACTCTAAATTAGGTTGATTTGAAACAATCGAATGAGAGGAAATCAAACTACTATCGTGATCAACATTTGTTACACATTGTATGTATCAATGCATTCAGCTATAGAGGGGAAAGTTGAAATTTGAATACAAATAGTTTGGGTGCCTAATTTAGCTTATTGGTATCATATTTCACAATGCCTGGTTGTCACTAAGTTTAAAAAAGATTTGAAATAAAATACAAATAAACAGGACTCTCCCTGCCTCCCTCAAAGTGTTGCAAAAATGCATTAAAATGATACATCCAAAATTCATGACTATATTCAAAAAATTAACTAAAAAACATAGCAGAACTAAAACCAACCCCCCAAAAAAGGAGCTTGCCACTCTGTTCTAATTGATTACTAGTAAAGAGTCATTTAGCAATGTTTAATTAGAGTGTTTCCAGAACGCTGGTGGTAACATTGTTCTATGTGATAAAAACATCTTATGAGGGGCACCAACAGTGTAGAACAGGGATGTCAAACTGGTTCCAGAAAGGGCCATGTGGCTGCAGGTTTTCTTTCCAACCAAGCAATAGCACACCAGACTCCAGTCATCCTATCAAGTGAGTCCAGTCTTAACATGATGACTTGATGAGATGACTGGAGTCTGGTGTGCTATTGCTTGGTTGGAAAGAAAACCTGCAGCCACATGGCCCTTTCTGGAACCAGTTTGACATCCCTGGTGTAGAACAAAGGATAATTTCCCTAAACTACAGGTACCATCCATCTGAAATGTTTTAACAAGATTTAGTTCCCAAATGATGGAACAAATTCTGCTGGTTAAACTATTTTTGATAGACTGACATTGAAAACATTAATTTAGTTTTATTAGTAGACCCCATTATCAGCACCAAACACAAACACCCACATAGCCAACTGACTCCTTCTGCACATCTTGAAGCTGAACATTTTCAAGGAAAAAGCTCTCTGATCAAAGAAAAATTCTCTTCTAATGTGCGTAGAAAGCACTGCGAATGTCTCCGCCATGGCAGTAATGTTTGAAACCATCAGGAAACATCTGAAAATATGAGAAAATAAAATGTTCTTCCAACTTTCAGTCCTCAATTTGTGTTAACCTGCTAAGTCCAAGCAAGTTTAGAGAGACTGTGTTCTTTAAGGAGACATTTCCATACGGTTATGGGGTAAAGTCAGCATCAATTAAAGCTATAGGTGTAGAATCTGCCTTTATCACAGGTTGTATAAAACTATCAATAAATATGCAATGTCAATTTGGCAGTTTTGAATAAAAACAATTGTTTGAAAGTGACCCAGCACTTAAATATATTGTTACTATGAGGTCTGATTACAGCCCAAATCTAGTCTCAACTCTCATAGATAGGAATCGCTTAGCTGCAGTGAACTACGTTGGACTGAGAGCTAACGGGCACCAAGGACACTTAGTCAATGCTGGTCCAAGGAGAAATGTGCAATGGCATGTTGGTGGGTTAGGATGAGGGTACAACTCTGGTCTACAGAGCAGCAAAGAAATTGCTGCTAGATACTGTAGGGCACCTTTAGGTCTGGTGGACTTCATGCCTTAAAGGGTCAAAGCTGTTTTGGCAACAACCAAAGAACCAAAACCGTGTTGTTTGTGCTTATGGTTGCGGTTTGGGTAGGGGTGGTGTGAGTCTTTGACGAATTACATGGAGATTATTTTCTCTCAAACAATCTAGCTGCCCAAGGCAGCCCCACTAATGAACAATCACTCGCTAGAAAACAGACTCGGTCAGAGGGAGAAGCCAAAGCAGCACAAACAAGGTGACTTCCACAGTCGAGGCTTCTTTTGAGTTACAGAGTCACCGCAGACATGGCCTGAGGGTAAGGACGACTGAGTCAGCCCTTCCACATGTGTGGGAAATGTTATCACACCCCTACTGTTGGAACTCTCACAAGTTTATTAAACGTTTACCCTCAGAATGCAAGTTGTCTAATCCACAATTTATATTTTCTCACATCCAATGCCTAGAAAAGGCAGTGGAAACATTTCTGTGACATTAGGGAACAATGAATGCCACAGATCATCTGTGGAAAAAAAAATTCTGCTCAGAAGGAATGAAATAACAATGTTCTTTTAGAACTAGGGTTAAGGTACTTAGTTAGCCAGTGATGTAATGTATTTTTTCATTTACAGAAAGAGCATAAACCAAAGCAAAGTATCTGACCCCTCACTGAGTGACTGGTAAAATTGTTGCTTTTCAGCTACTGAAACCCTTTTTTTTTTTAAAGCAGTCCAAGTAAAAGCCAGAAATGTTGGCTTACCTATTTAAACACAGGCTACTTCACTATTCCCTTAATTGAAAAATGAAAAAAATAACAACGATAATCAGTTTAGAAAATTCAACCACATTAAAAAAAAACATTTGTGCTGCAGGAACTTTCAGTGTTCTGGTTTTTGTTTAGGGGGCTAGCTCTTAAAAAATTTGAAAAAATACAGTTTTGTTTTAAATCTTTCTGCCGAAACGAAATGCTTGGGCAATTTCTTGCATGTTTCAGAACCCCATATAAAGAACTAAAGCACACCCAGTCACCAATATTTACTAGCTGGCCATAAAAATGACGGATGATAAACTAGTCTAAGCAGCCGGATGTGAACCAAAATTATATCAATTTGCCAGTTTGTCAGATTGCCTGAAAGGCAGGTAGCAGCTTGAAGACCCAAATACAAGAATAAAATCAACCAATTCAGTGATGAGCGTTTCAACACATTTACAATGTCATTATGTTTTTAATCGTGAACAAACATGGGATGCTACTGGCTCTGAGACCACAGCTAAAGGGTAGCCAGGAATGCAATTCACACCTTTACTATCAGCTAACGTGGGTCTATGTGGCACCAAATTACCAGCCCTGCAATAACCAATCAGCGGGCAGAGATTGCAGGCACAACCTTAAAGAATGAGTTTACAGTTCGGGTGCCAATGATCTTCATTTCCTAATACTTTTCCCCTAAAAGAAGGGAATATCAATAATCTCTGACACTATATTCTTCCATAAAAAACACCAGATCTTTTTAGCAAATTATTTTTTTCTAAAAACCAAATTTACCTCTGATATTGTTACCATTATAAAGGTTAAATGAACATTTTGTATTCAAGTTAAAATCTGCAACCTCATCTTCAAAGTTTGAACAGCAAATAAAGGATTTCCTGTGGGTCTCCCACGCGTGACTTTTAGTTATACTCCAGTAGTGAAATATGGTTCTGCTTAAGATGGAAGAAATTTACATTTTCATTTGTGTATAATTTCTCCTGGTCAAACAAATGTAATAAAACTTATTAGCTCATATTTGCACTAAATTACCCATAGCCCCGATGTAAATAATATTGTTTGACCCTCTAATTGATAAACTTACTTCCATTAGTTTATATCAGATAAAAATAATCAATGCATCAGATTATGGTATTACTCATAAATCATATAGGCAACCCAACTGGATTTGAGTGTAAGGTGGAATCCTAAATTAAATTTAGTTGTAAGGTATCATTATGAATCTGTCTCTTATGAATAAGAGTTAATGTTTTTGTGAGGCCCAGAGATAAAAAAAAAAAATCCACTGACTTTTGGGAAGGGGGTAAATACATGTTGGCATAATATTTCTGATAAAATGCCAACAAGTATGATTCTGAATGTGGCGTTCTTTCACATTTCAGCTCTTGAGAGATCAACATTTCCCTTTAGGAGCCTTTTTGGGAGAGTTAAAGGGATTTTAAATCTAAAGACCACTTCACTTGATCCACTGAAAACACAATCATATGTTAACACATTTAAACTATTGTGATTTCTGTAAACAAAATTAGCAGAAATGTTAAAACAGTGCAATATCTCTGCTAGTAGACAGTATGTTTTATTTCTTATGTTTTAGGCTCTAGTGGCCTTTATTTTTGGTAATTATGCAGACAGGAAACAGGATTAGAGAGACAGAGGGGAAGACGTGCGTCCAAATGTCACCATGCCGGGACTCAAACCTATGATGGCCATGTTGAGCACTAAGCCTCTGCACATGAGTTGGTGCCCCCTGCATCAACACCACACCCAGGCAGCATGTACTTTGACAATCAACCACAAATGCATGCCTACAAACACCATGTTCACACCAGGACAAAATCAGCACCTTTTTAAAAAAACGATTTAGAAAAAGAAAACACACAGAAAACGCAAAAGCAGCATTTTTAAATCTTTCCATTCTGGGAACCGGTGTCAAAATTAGATCCCAGAAACGTGGACGGGCTAAACACCAATCTGGGCTGGTACCAGAGCTTCCACATATCAGGAGATTCTGTTTTTTTGTGGTAAAAATATGGATATGCTGCTTTGGAGAAAAAGCAAGCTCCAGTGGTCTCCACAGAGAGCCCAAACACAAAAAGACCTTTTGGTTTTTAACAAAAAGGGCCTAAATCTGCCAAGGTAAAAAAAACATATTACTACTTACAGGGAAATCTTGTCAAACACCAAAACTCAAAGTTAGTCATCCAACTAGTTATCTAGTTTACATTTTAATTTAAGGCCAAAGAAAGATAAATACCGTTTTAACAGAAGTGTCCCCTTACTGGTCATGTATCATTCTAATGGTTTTACATATATAGAGGGATATTCCACTAAATACCCATTACATATCAAAAAGAAAACAAAAAACCCCCCACAAATATTAAAATTTGAGCAAAGATGTGTTCAATTGTCCTTCAGTGGATTTAGGTTATTTCAAGATGTTTATTACTTTATAATCCCAGACTGACTGAATGCTGCCCAGATCCAGATCAGGATGAGGTGGGGGGAGGGGAGGCTGGGCATCACCATCTGTTGCAGGACTTCTTTTCTTCTTGCTGATGAAGAAAACATCGACTACTATGTGGGTTTAGGGTTTCTATTCTGCTGCAGAACAGATTTGGACATAATAAGAGATCCATGATGGTGGATGTGACGGGCCAGAACTGAACAGTCAATTTAAGGAAGACCATATCTAATGCAGTGATAAATTAGCTCACAAAACAGATACATTATTATATATTAACTTAATACTTTGCAATTTAATCTTAAATACATATCTTGTCCTTATCCTCGATGAGCATATCTGCCTCAGCTATGGTGTGATAAGGACCAGGTAGACATGCGCTGACCTCATTCTTCTCTGACTGTGATCAGAACAGAGCCCTTCCCTAAAATGACGTGATCACATGGTGCGGCTCATTTGAGGAAGTCTGAATACAGAGAGATGAAACATCGATCCCACCTGCCTGATCAATGAGACGGGCCTGTTTCAGAAGAGATGTGAGGAATCAATGTTTGCTATGAACATTGTGTCATAGCATTCATCAGTCGACTCCTCAAATTAAATAGAAACTATGAGAATGACATTAAGATAAAGGGTGTAAATGACTTACAATAGCAATTAGATTATAGATCTGAGTATATTCTACTAGAATTTTTAAAATAAGTAATTATAATCTAGAGAACAACCCTCAATTAGTTCAATAGATTTATTACCGCTATATCAACCAGTAAAGTACTATTAGATTTGAGTCTGTGAGAGGCATATTTCAAAAGGTCTGAGTGTCTTAGCGATATCAAAATGGTCCTAAGAATTTGCGGACAGATCCCACTTTTTAGGGATTTTACCAATCAGCCACAGGGGACATCCATTCGTCATTTCCACACCAAAAAACAAAGTCCTTCATGAAGGAAAACAGCTTTGATTTCAAGACCACACCTATTGTGAAACGAGATCTGGCACATGCTTCCTCTTATGAGTCAAAAGTTCAAAACCATCTAATGAAACCCATCTTTGCTCAACACAGACAACCAACCGTTTGTTTTGTTTCTGCTGCTGCAACTCTCTCCGATTTAATTTCACCAGCAGGTTTTTGTTGTTATAGACAACGCTTGTTCATGGTGGTCAACGCGCGTAGTTTACGTTAAGGAAATAACTGTAAGGTTTTTCACACAGATGCGTGTCAAATTGAATACTGCATTTAGAGGAGGTTTCAATAAACTAAGTGTTATGTTCGTGTTTATAAATCTTCACCAGTTTTTGAAGGGTTTAAGCAATAAAGTAACAAAAAAAAAGAATGGGTATCATTGTTTTTCTTAGATACTGCTAAACTTACGTTCACACATAAAAAAGAACTCCAAATCCAAATGTAAAATTTGCAAGAAAAATAACAAAAGAGGTCAAAAGATCTCTAATCCCACTATCACCTCAATCTGCATCGCCATGCAGGTGGTCAGAACATCGCTCCGGTAATCTAGACCAATAACGAGCCTAACGACTGCCCGTTACGCCTGTTTCGGTTCAATTTGCATGTTTTCTAAGCCATAACAAATTTTTTGTTGGGCTGTTCTGTAAAACCTGGAGATCCCCAGTGCTCCAGACATCTTGAATTGAGAATGCTTTCTGGATGGGAAGGGAAAGGTCTTCAAACTTGGAGAAAAAAAATGTCCAGTGGTTTTGTTGAAATTTTTTTGGAAGATCAAAAGACAGCAGCTTTGCCCCGTGAGAGCAAAAAAGCTTTAGAAGACAAGACAAACTTGAGCCTCATCATGCTACCTAAAAATGAAAGTTGTTGACTTTAGTATGAATTTGAAAAAAAAAAGTGTTTATTCTGTTTTAAAGAGAATTGTGATGTTTTAGAGCAGAATTAGCATCCTTAAATGCGTTTGTGTCTCATTAATGGTATTGCCTTCAGTGTTGGGCATGTTACTTTGAAGGACAAACTAGTTACAGTTACTTCTCCCAAAAAGTAGTTGGTAACTCATCCCAGGTAGACTGTATGTTCAATAATTTTATGTCAATAAAAGCAAACGATAACAGTATACCACGCAAGAGATTTCATTATAACAGGAGAAGTAAAGTCCAATGTATTGCAAAACTAAGGCGCCATGTTGTTAGTGTTGTGAAAGGCTGGGATGATGTGAGGTGCTTCATCAGATAAGAGTTGCTTGTAACCAACGTGGATAAGGCCTTTGTTCCTGGGCACATGGTGCAAATCACAGCAACCTTTTGCCTTTGCGTTTAGTAAGCATCTCTCTCTCTCTTGCTGTTTGTCAATCGAGT